>NC_071643.1:600000-1200000 GCF_014839835.1 Dryobates pubescens
TTCCTTTCTCACGTGTGGCCATCTCAGTAAAATTGCTGAACGTCACGAGCTGAGTTGAGCCTGCTGCTGTTATCCACACCCTGCTGCAGCCCTGCCAGCTGCAAGAATGAAAGTGCTGGAAGGAGCAAAGTGCGATGGGTCTGGAAGTTCAGATTGCAACATGGGAGGCTCCCTGTTCCAGTGGCTGCTTCTGGGTTCTGGGATCTTGGCTGCTCTCTTTTCCTCTGGGATGGCAGTGGGACAAGGAGGGATGGGGGAGCAGTTTTCTGACATGGGCTATTTTCTCACTTGTTTCTGCTTCTGCTGTGCTTTTTCTGCACACAAGGCTGTGCTTCAGACCCCTGCCCAGCTTTGTTGCCCTTCTCTGGACACGTTCCAGCAAGCCAACATCTTTCCTAAACTGAGGAGCCCAGAACTGGACACAGTACTCAAGGTGTGGCCTAACCAGTGCTGAGCACAGGGCACAATGGGTTCCCTGCGCCTGCTGGCCACACTGTTCCTGATACAGGCCAGTGACAAATGTGTCACTGGCAGCAGGAGTCCAGAGGGAGAAGGCTGCATTTGACATACTGATGGGTGTAGCAACTCTGCTTGACTACTCCTTACCTCATTTAAACAATTTATGTTATGCCTTATCCTAGCCCAATAACAATGGAATGATGTGAACTGGACCACTACCAGTGTGACTTGTTTGCCTGAAGACACTTCCATCTCCTAGAAAAGGCAAGAGAATGATATATGATATGTAATAATATATTGTAATGGTACATTAAAAGAAGAATAATATCTAAGCATGTAATAATAATAAAATTATAATAAAAATTTTAAAAATCCTTTAAGGGGTTTTCTCTGATAAATTTACTGCTTACATATATATACATATATAAAAAATTAAATATATATTCTATTTATATAAATACATCTATATATGTGTGTTTATATTTATGATCTCACTGCATATATAAGAAGAATTGTAGAAGAATTTCATTAAAACTAAAAACCCCGAATAAAAAATCTGGTAAGAATAAAGCTCTTGTATCTTGATTCAATAAAATAAAAAGAAAATAGAATATTTATGAATTCTTTACAGACTCTAAATAAAAAAGTTGTTTTCCACAGAATAAGGGCTAGATGGAGAAAGGTAAAATAGGCTTCCACCACCTCCCTGGGCAACCTGTGCCAGGCTCTCACCACCCTCATGGGGAACAACTTCTTCCTAACATCCAAGCTGAATCTCCCCACTTCTACTTTTGCTCCATCCCCCCCAGTCCTATCCCTCCCTGACACCCTCCAAAGTCCCTCCCCAGCTTTCTTGGAGCCCCCTGCAGATCCTGGAAGGCCACAAGAAGGTCTCCTGGGAGCCTTCTCCTCTCCAGACTGCACAACTCCAACTCTCTGTCTCCAGAGCAGAACAGCTCCAGCCCTCTGCTCCTCCTCGTGGCCCTTCTCTGGACACCTTCCAGCCCCTCCAGATCCTTCCTGGCATGGAGTCCAGCACTGGACCCAGAGCTCCAGCTGTGGTCTCAGCAGAGTGGAGCAGAGGGGGAGAATCCCCTCCCTGGCCCTGCTGGCCACACTTCTCTTGCTGCAGCCCAGGCTTTGCTTTTCTCTCTGGGCTGCAAGTGCTCACTGCTGGCTCCTGTTGAGCTTCTCATCCCCCAGCACCCCGAAGGCCTTTTTCCTTAGGGCTGCTCTCCAGCCAGTCCCTGCCCAGACTTTATCCATCCCTGGAGGATTTTCAGACCAGGCTGGATGTGGCTCTGAGCAACCTGATCTAGTCTGAGGCATGGCAGGGTGGTTGGAACTGGACGATCCTTGCTTGAGACCCCTTCCAACACTAACAAGTCTATGATTCCATGAAATCGGACAGAAGACAGCTGTCAGAGTTGTTCCTGAAATGACTGATGAAAAATGATAGGTTAAATCTCTTAATCCACTCTGTGACAGAAAAATAGTACATAGAGCACAATTTCAGGTTTTATATACTTGATGGGTTTGCCTTAATTGCAAATTTATTGCCAGAACAAACCTGAAAGGTCAATGAACTGGATCCATGTGTAGCAACCAGAAGTAACCACTGAAGTACCTCTAACGCACTTCCTTCTTGAGTGTGTGCAACAGCCATTGAATCAGTAACACCCACAGAGGGAAAACAGGACAAGGGGCTCTGAGGAAATATTCAAGCAGCCTTCCAGTACCTGAGGGGTCCTACAAGAAAGTTGAGGAGGGACAGTTTACAAAGACCTGCAGTGATGGAGAGCAATGGTTTTTAAAATGCAGAAGGGTGGATTTAGATTGGACACTAAGAAGTTATTTACTGTGAGGGTGGTGGAACACTGGGACAGGTTGCCCAGGGAGGTGGTGGAGGACACATCTCTGGAGATATTCAGTGTCAGGTTTGGTGGGGCTCTGAGCAACCTGATCCAGTTGATGATGGTGTCACTGCTTACTACAGGGGGAGTTGGATTAGATGACCTCTGGAAGTCCCTTCCAACCAGGGTATTCCATGATTCTGCAGTCCTTAAAATACTTGCAGACTGTACTGGATTTGTGTGGTGGATCAAATGTGGAAGTGGATCAATTCTGGAAGTAAATCCATTGCCTTTGATGGAGTTGCATCCCAGACAAGTGCAGTTCAGTGCATTTCATTTCCAGTGTGAGTATTGAACTGGGTGTTCAGGCTAATTGTTACACCAATGTATGGAAGAGAAGTAAATATGTTATTAATTAGCAGCTAAATATTGACAAGATTGGCAAGACTAAATTATCTCAAAACATTAACTGTAACTTGCTTAATGCACTATTGAGTATCCAAATATTTTGTATATGGAATTGTAATTATATGCTTGGATTCCAAACTAATCATATGGCAGGAAGAAAGAAAAGTTTTCCAAAGCCTTGGGACTGACCTGTCTTTACCCTGACAGAAGTGGATGACAAAATGGCACTAACCAGCATTATGTTTTGGCCCAGCTATTACAACCTGTTGTGGGGAAATGTTGCATTGCAGCTTACACCCATGATCGTGAACTCTCCATTAGGACATGTGCTGCTGCACAAAGCTGTCACATTAGGAAAGTCTTCAACTTCCTTTTAAGTGCTGTACTTCACTACAGGAGAAAGCTGTTCCCACTGAGCCTCAGCTGCTATAGATTCACCATAGCAGCAGGGTTTTAATTGCTGGGTGTCAGGCATGCAATATCAAGTTCTTGGCCACAAAACCAACAACAAACTTGGTGAGAGTAATACTTTATAGCACATAAAGATGTTATTCAAAATGTAGGCATAGGAAAAGAATCCTCTGAGGAAGGTAGGAAGGCAGATTGTAATTTGTCACACAAGATACAGACTGTGGCAAGAAGCGACAATAGAATTGGCAGCACCATGAGGGCTTTAGAGATGCTCCAAAGCATAGGGAGCAGAGGAAACGGAAGGCAATGTGAATTATTTGTGAATATCATTGGTTATCCTGTTTCACATCATGCTTCCAGACTTCTTCCTGCTTCAGAGACATCAAGCCTAACAGAATACATTGATTTCAGTACCTGTCTCTATTTGATAAGATTCACTAAAAGCTGAAAAATTTTATCTGGTTGCCTTAGAGCCAGGAGAGAGAAATGAGTTAATACCTGTGGCTGCAAGTGGGAGGGAGAACAGTTTTTAAAGGAAAACACTTTAATGTGTAGAAAACCAATTACGTAGCTTCAGACATGTGGCTTAGGGTGGGTTTTTTGTGTGGTTTTGAGGGGGTTTCATTTTGTTTGGTTGGGTTTTGGTTGTTTCTTTCCTTGGGAAACACTACTGAGATATTTTTTAAGTGTTTTTAAAGAAGATCATAGACTTTGGCCCTTGTTCAGGGTGTATTCTATCCACTGTAGCTGAAAAGTTATGCCATTAGGACATAGATATATGTTGTGAGTATAATCACGAGAATAGCTTAAGTTCTACCTCGTGTAGCTGAGGTAACTAAACCCCTTGGATTTCAAATACATTTTTGCGGTGATAACTGTTCTACAGGATATCAGAGCAATGCAAAACCTATATATATAGAATAGAATAGAATAGAATAGAATAGAATAGAATAGAACAGACAAGGTTGGAAGAGACCTTCAAGATCATCGCATCCAATCCATCATCCAACACCATCTAATCAACTAAACCATAGAACCAAGCACCCATCCAGTCTCCTCCTAAACACCCCCAATGACAGTGATTCCAGCACCTCCCTGGGCAGCACATTCCAATGGGCAATCACTCTCTCTATGAAGAATTTCTTCCTAACATCCAGTCTGAACCCCCCTGGCACAGCTTGAGACTGTGTCCTCTTGTTCTGGTGCTGGGCACCTGGAAGAAGAGACCAACCCCCTCCTGGCTCCAGCCTCCCTTCAGGTAGTTGTACACAGCAAGAAGGTCACCCCTGAGCCTCCTCTTCTCCAGGCTAAGCAACCCCAGCTCCCTCAGTCTCTCCTCACAGGGCTGTGCTCCAAACCCCTCCCCAGCTTTGTTGCCCTTCTCTGGACACCTTCCAGCAAGTCAACCTCCTTCCTAAACTGAGGAGCCCAGAACTGGACACAGGACTCAAGGTGTGGCCTAACCAGTGCAGTGTACAGGGGCAGAATGACCTCCCTGCTCCTGCTGGCCACACTGTTCCTGATGCAGGCCAGGATGCCATTGGCCCTCTTGGCTGCCTGGGCACACTGCAGGCTCATGTTCAGCCTCCCATCGACCAGCACCCCCAGGTCCCTCTCTACCTGGCTGCTCTCCAGCCACTCTGACCCCAGCCTGTAGCACTGCATGGGGTTGTTGTGGCAAATGTGCAGAACCCGGCACTTGGATGTGTTAAATCTCATACCCTTGGACTCTGCCCATCTGTCACTCTCCAGAGCCCTTCTACCCTGTAACAGATCAACTCCTGCCCCCAGCTTGGTGTCATCTGTAAATTTACTGATGATGGACTCAATGCCATCATCTAGATCATCAATGAAGATATTAAAGAGCATGGGGCCCAGTCACAGGTCTTTGTAAATATCTTGGAATCTCTTTCAATAGCTACTTTAAAATACTTCTACTTATGGATGATGATTATGCATGGTAAAGGTGAAAATAGTTGGGATAAATGTAATGACTTAAGAACAAAGGTAGACATAAGATTATGGCTGGTCCATTAAAGCCTATGAATATCTGCCCATTGACTTCAATTAGCTCTGAATTAGGCACTTAAGCAGCAGGAAGCAAATGGAATATTCTATTTGATTATCCTGGTCAATGAGCAATGAATGCATAAAAATAACCATCCACAGACCCCACTGGAATCAGCCTCTATAAACTAAGCTGAAAAGCAGCAACTTTTCGTGATGTTATTATTACTTTTTTTTTTGTTCCTTCCCAAAGCATCCTGGGTATTTCAGAGGTAAAGAAGACCCAGCTTCTATGTCTACAATGAATTTAGGCGTGGTTTCAAGGTTCCAGAAGAGCAAGAGTCCACACAAACACATTACTATAGTTGAAAATGCATTTTAAGTGGTTGTTTTGTGATGGTTTCAAATAGTTTTTCCCTACAAAGCCCAGAGGATGTGCTATATGTTCATGAACCCTGCCAGCAGCCAGTTCAAGTGGAAAGGAAGACAGAAGGACTTGAAACAAACCCTGCAGGGAGTCACCACCATCTTCTGCAGTAGTCAGCAGAAGTGGCAGGTGAAGTGACCACAGTGCTGCAGATGAGATGAGACTCAATGAGAAGCTGGCACAAATAATGCTTGATGTGCTGAGACAGGCAGTGTTTGGGTAATAAATGTATCAATTTACTACAAGTGGGTCAGTGGTTAATTGAGGAATTCAGAGGCCTGCCAAACCTTGCAGTCCTGTCATGGATCTCCTCCACTCCCTCCAGTGCCAGCTACCGTCAAGGTGGTATCTCACACAGTTCCCTTGACTAGCCGCTTTGCTGTGCTCAAGACCAGTGATTGTTGCCAAGATGTTGATTCACCCAGATGCCTCCCTGCTGCTGCCTCTACCATTGGTGGTTGCTGCCCCAGAGCAGGAGCTTTCAAGGCTGATGGAGAGATCCTCTGCACTGCTTCTTCTGTATTTCTTCTCAGAAGAATTCTTTGTTCCTGTCTCTGCCTCTTACCCTCTTCTGCAGTGTTCCTAATTTTCCCAAGCACTTTGGATATCTCTGGATCTGAAAAACACAACCAATTTCTTTGGGCCAGCAAGAGGGAAAACATAAATTACTGCAAGCAAGCCATATATATTTTTTTTTCCCCTTTCTCAATTCAAAGTTGATCCAAGCTATACAATTTTTTGGTCATGCTTTAGTGCAATATGGTTTTGATGCCAGCTGGAAGGAGCAATACTGGAGGACCTCTCTGTTTTCCACTGCTGAATAAATCTGAGGGCATCAGAAATGGCAAGACCTCCAGAGGAACATTGAAAGCTAAACAAAATTAAAAGGAACTTTGGTTATAATTCAAAGACAAGTCAGGGTTCTATCTAATTTCACCAAAAGGAAATGTACTGCAAAATAAATATGCCTGCTAAAATAGAAGCTATTTTCCAGTATTTTGACACAGTTGCAAGAACAATGAGACATCCAAAATATTAATTACAAAGCACTGGGAACTGGAACCTTTTAATTAGATGACTCCTTAAAGACTGTAGTATAGGAAATTACAAGACAGTAAGTTTGGGGGTTTTGTTATTTGTTTGTTACTGTTACTGTACTAAGTAAATTGAAAGGAAAAGGTCAAGACAAAGCTCATTTGCAGGGGCAGGTGAGCTAAAAGACTCTTCTAAAACTCAGAGCTTGTATCACTAGCAGCCTATCTCTGGGAGACAATGACAAATGAAAACAGCTATGATTAGGTGGGTTTGAGGAGCAGTCCTGTGGAACACCCAGGTAAAAAGCCCCTAGTTCTGCTGATCCCCACAGCAAGGATGGTTGAGCAGGGGAGCAAGCAGGAAGTGTTATGGGCTGTGATTAACCTTTGGGTTAACAGCTGGGTTTCTTCAGCTGCAGAAGTTGGGAGCATTTTGTATCTTGCAAGTTTCAGCCATGTTGACCTGAGCAACTATGCAGAATAAGTACAGAATATGTGGATAAGTGTCATGTCAACTCAGCCCCATGGACCATCAGAATGAAAAGTGTCTGAGATGCATACCTGAATGAACACCTGCAGTATTGGAGGCCAGCTGGAGAACAATATCATTGATGTATTTTACAACAACAATTTCCATATTGATTGAAACTCATAATTTAGAGTGCCTCGGGTTTGCACTGATACCTGGCAGCCTCCTAACTGTGGGTGGAGAAAAATTACTTGTACTGTCAATAGCTGTTTACCTATATTAAAATAATTAGCAATCAGAGTGTACTCCACTGCCTTGCAAGCAGGGAGTCTAATTAAGTTTCTCCTTTGGATTTATGCATTTACTAACAAATAAATGGAAAGCTGTCCCCTGTTCTTCATCACAGGAATGTGTTTGTCTTTATTTTGGGAAGGCAAATGGCAGTTCAAACCAGGACAAGCTTTATGTCAGGGATTTGTCATTGTATCTTTTCAGTGCACAACACCACCAGGCTGCCTGATCCAACACAGAGCATCCTTCACCATGTTGCTGCAAGCGCTGCGCCGTGATGACAAAGTGTTAATCTCCATTAAACATTTAAAAGACACACAGCAATTTTCATCTGGGGAAGCTGCTGCTGATTCATCTGCAGCCCTTCCCAGCTGAGCCAAAGTGGCAGCCATATCTCCCAAGCTATTACAAACTACCAGAAAACCATCCTTCTGCTCAACTTGCAGCAGCAGAAGCTTGAAGGTAAAAATTACTGCATAAAAAGTCCAGTGCTCCTTTTTGCCACTTAATAGGTGTCTGAGATGGGACAGTATGACTTGCCTATGGGATGTGCAGGATTGTCAGAGGTTTAAGGACCCTGGCCACCATTAAGATCTCAGACACGATTTTATTCTGAAAATACATCAACATGCTCACCTCTTTCGCAATTGGAGGCTCCCAGCTTATTCTGTAAGCAGTTTGTGGTCATCTCCTTGGGGTGGCTGGGGAAGTCAGTGACCTGCAGAGAACAAAGCCAGGGTTACAAATGGATGATGAAGGCTGAGAATAAGAACTAAGATTATCTACATTGTAGATAAGATCATCATTATCATTGTATAATAAGATCATCTACATTGGCAATACCTCTGGAAGATCCAGAAAAGAGAGGTGCCCTTACCCATAGTAATATAACTTAAAGCAAACTTCATTTTGAATGGGCATGGAGACTGGAAGCAGCCTGTTAATGATGTCACACAGTGCAGCAAAGGCATCACAAGCTGGTAGGCTTTGGGTGGGCTGCAAAGGAGCGCTGTTTTCAAATGCCCCTCAAAATTTTGAGTGCATTGCCTGATCCCTTTTCCCTCACATCATGGTTACTGAAACTTTCCTGATGGCTTTGAATTTATACTGTTATAGAATCATAGAATGGTAGGGGTTGGAAGGGACCTCTGAAGATCATCCAGTTCAATACATCTGCCAAAGCAAGGTCACACAGGGCAGGTCACACAGGAATGCATCCAGATATGTCTTGAAATTCTCCAGAGAAGGAGACTCTACAACCTCTCTGGGCAGCCTGATCCAGGTCTCCAACACCCTTAAAGAACTTTTTCTTCATGTTGAAGTGGAACTTCCTGGTTTAAGCCACTTTAATCCACCCTTTATATATTAATAATGGCAACATGAATAGAAGGAAGAGAAAGAAGAGGATATTGAAGGAAAGCTCAAGGAAGATGGTGTAGATGCTCATGATTAGACTGATAGAGCAACATTTACATATTTTATTGCTTGTTTTTTAAGAAAGATGCAATTTGACTTTAGATATGCAGATTCTTCTCATGCTTTCATGTTGGACACAGCAGATAAAACGTGGTGACCACAGACAGTAGGTAGAATCTTTCCAAAAAAGACTTTCAAAACCTGTCTGGGTGTGTTCCTGTGTAACCTGGTCTGGGTGAACCCAATTTAGCAGGGGTGTTGGACTAGATGATCACCAGAGATCACTCCCAACCCCACCATGCTGGGATTCTGTGATCTATGCAGAACTGCAAACTGTAGCATAAAGCAAAAGACAGTAGCTGTTAAAGCCCAAGGAAACAGCCTGAAAGGACCAAACTCGTGAGGAGTTATGGATTCCCAGACAGGGAAAACAAAACAAAACAAAACAACCCAAAACAAACAAACAAAACCACCAAAAAACCCCCAATAAACAAAAAACCCCTCACCCAAACAAAAAAAAATCCCACCCAACAAAACCGAAAACAACCCCATAAGCAAATATAGAAAAAAGGAGAGTGAAAATCAAGTCTGGAAACAAAAAAATCAATAGAAAAGAAATGTGGAAAAGCTTTTATTGTCTTAATTGGGAAAACTTATGAGAAATGATGAAAAATGCTACCATGAGTAATGTCTGAAAACCACATAAATTGGTAAAAATGTTTGATGGATGACACCAATTACGTTGAAGAGATACCATTTTCTGAATCAGAAACAGAAGAAACAAAGCAGAGCAGTGAATTGCTGTTAGAGAGCTGAGCACTCAGACATTCCCGTGCAGTTATAAATAGGCTGTTTAAGCAGGGTGCTTTGTGGGACTCATAATTGCAGCTGACATGAGGAACTGCTGAAAAGCAAGAGGAGACCTGTCTGTGCTGCCTGTTAGAGCAACAGCTTGTGACTGCATGAAGAAAGCACCTGCCAAAGACCCAGCTCCTGCTGTTGCAAAGAGCACAGCAATGGGTCCATGAGCACGATGGGCAGCACCACAGGTGGTTACAAACATTGGCAAGCAAATAGGAATCCAGTGCCACAATGAACTTCAGTGTAAAGAATCTAAAACTGAGTGTGAAATGATGCCTAATGCTGATGAAGCTTGGTACATATTCCTTCAAACATTATTTTCCTTGTTCTTAATGGGCATAGAACCGCATCTTACCTTCCTCTCATGAGAAGATAAAGATCTTGTTCCGGGCTGTGCCAGCAATGAACTGAGAAGATTCTCCATGACTCCATTAGCACAGTGACAAGCCAAATTAATAATTTGATTTGGCATAACATCAGCACAGCTACACAACTTCTTGTCTTGATGCACGGGCCATGTCCTGTGAGAGTACACCACACATCTCAGTGCTGCATGCAAACATTCCCAGAGGCAGATAGCACTTTGTACCACTGTTTAATATGTTACTGAACATCCTTCAGCATCTACAACCTCTGTGTTTAGGTGGATACCATTGTTGATTATGAGCCAGAAGGCTGTTCTTGTGGTCAAGAAGGCCAATGGTATCCTAGGGTGTATTGAGAAGACTACAGTCACCAGGTCAAGAGAGTTTCTCCTACCCTTCTCTTCTGCCATAGTGAAGCCACATCTGGAGTATTGTGTCTGGGGCAGTATTGTCTCCAGTTCTGGGCTCCCCAGTTCAAGAGAGACAGGAAACTACTAGAGAGAGTCCAGCAGAGGCTCCAAAGATGCTGAGGGACTTGGAGTATCGCTGTGAGGAGGAAAGGATGAGAGCCCTGGGGCTGAGAGCCTGGAGAGGAGCAGCCCCAGAGGGGATCTGAGCAATGCTCAGCAAGAGATAAAGGGTGGAGGCAAGAGGCTGGGGCCAGGCTCTTGTCAGTGGTGTCCAGGGATAGGATAAGGGGTGCAAGGCATGAACTGGAATCCAGGAGGTTCTATCTGAACAAAAGGAAAAATGTATTTTTTATGAAGGTGCTGGAGGCCTGGAGCAGGCTGCCCAGAGAGGTTAGAATGGAATGGAATGGAATGGAATGGAATGGAATAGAATAGACCAGGTTGGAAGAGACCTTCAAGATCATCGAATCCAACCTATCACCCAACACCATCTGATCAACTAAACCATGCAACCAAGTGCCTCATCCAGTCTCTTCCTAAACACCTCCAGGGATGGTGACTCCACCACCTCCCTGGGCAGCATATCCCAATGGCCAATTACTCTTTCTGGGAAGAGTTTCTTCCTCACCTCCAGCCTAAACGTCCCCTGGCACAGCTTGAGACTGTGTCCTCTTGTTCTGGTGCTGGTTGCCTGGGAGAAGAGACCAACCCCCACCTGGCTACAACCTCCCTTCAGGTAGTTGTACACAGCAAGAAGGTCTCCCCTGAGCCTCCTCTTCTCCAGGCTAAGCAACCCCAGCTCCCTTAGCCTCTCCTCACAGGGCTGTGCTCCAGACCCCTCCCCAGCCTTGTGTTCCAGACCCCTCCCCTGCTTTGTTGTCCTTCTCTGGACACCTTCCAGTATCTCAACATCTTTCCTAAACTGAGGGATCCAGAACTGGACACAGGACTCAAGGTGTAGCCTAACCAGTGCTGAGTACAGGCGCACAATGACTTCCCTGCTCCTGCTGGCCACACTGCTCCTGATACAAGCCAGGATGCCATTGGCCTTCTTGGCCACCTGGGCACACTGCAGGCTCATGTTCAGCCTACTGTCAACCAGTATCCCCAAGTCCCTTTCTGCCTGGCTGCTCTCAGCCACTCTGACCTCAGCCTGTAGCACTACATGGGGTTGCTGTGGCCAAACTGCAGAACCTGGTACTTAGATGTGTTTAATCTCCTGCCCTTGGACTCTGCTCCTCTGTCCAGCCTGGCAAGATCCCTCTCCAGAGCTCTCCTACTCTCTAACAGATCAACTCCTGCCCCCAGCTTGCTGTTATCTGCAAATTTACTGATGATGGACTCAATCCCCTCATCCAGATCATCAGTGAAGATATTGAACAGGATGGGGCCCAGTACTGATCCCTGGGGCACACCACTGGTGCCTGGCCGCCAGCTGGCTGTGGCACCATTCACCACCACTCTCTGGGCTCAGCCTCCAGCCAGTTCCTAACCCATCGCAGTGTGCTCCCATCCAAGCCATGGGCTGACAGCTTGGCCAGGAGTTTGCTGTGGGGGACAGTGTCAAAGGCCTTGCTGATGTCCAGGCAGACTACATCCACAGCCTGCCCCACATCCACCAGGCAGTCACCTGGGCATAGAAGGAGATCAGGTTGGTCAGGCAGGACCTGCCCCTCCTAAATCCATGCTGGCTGGGTGTGGTGAAGGCACATTGTGCCGAGGTATTGAATCTTGCCCCAGCATGTGGGCAAGCTCCCCCTCCCGCAGGAGGAAGACAAAAGCCAGGCTAGCACACTGCTGGTACATGCTGTGCTTGTGCATTCCCCAAATATGGAAGAATTCTAGCTTCATGCTTTCCCATAGGCTGAAGCCAGTTGTTTATGAGAATGCCCATTGGTCAAACCTAGCCTCGAGGGATTCTAGAAGTATTACCCCAGTGAGTAAACAAGTGCTTTTCCTGCCTTCCTGCCTTCCTCCTCCATTTCTGTCTCTGTGCTAGCTCGAGAGTTAAGTCCGAGCCGCTGCCTCTGCAACTGAGTTTATTGTTTAGCTTCTGTTACATACATGCACGCATATCAAGGCATCTGCATGTGAGAAGCGACTGGAGGAATTATTTCCATAGAGGAAGGACTCCACGCTGAGCTGAGAAGCTAGCGTTGTCACAGCCAGTCCCACTGACCGGGAGAGGAACCCCCCTGTCGCTACTGCATGGACTGGATCAACCCCCAAGGGTAAGATCTGCCTAATTATCGGGGAGAAGGGACTTGACCGTGCCAGGTCCCCGCGCAATTGCTTAACCCCACTATAGTGGAGAGAAGAGCGCCACGTGCCGCTCCGAGCCCTGTTAACTCCAGGGATTACTCAGCAGCATTCGTGCTTACACTGCACTGAACCCCGCCTGGACCGCTCCGGGTATCCTGCTGTTGCTTTAAGCCCAGCGAGCGAGAAGCCGCTGGCCGAGAAACCTCCCGAGCTGGGCCGACTTCTGTCGGACCCGCCCCTCCAGTATTCCTCACTCCCAGGGCCGCCTCTGCAGACCCGCGTACCGCCGCGTCCCCCGGGCAAGTCTGCCGGCGATCGCCGTCCCGCCGTGTGGTACGGATCAACTCTGAAGACCAGCTCGTCTCCAGACTAGCCCTGCCAGCCCGTCCTTTCGTGCGAGCCAACTCTGCAGGACCCTTGCCTCGAACCGGCTCCACACAGAACAGAGCTTTGTCTAAGCTCAACCAGAAGCCGCGCACGTCCCGTCGAGTCGCCAAGCAGCGGAACCGCACCCTTCTTGCATATAAATACAGAAATAGTTTGTAATTAGTTCAAATAAGTTCTAATCATAATACTAAGCCAGTTATGGGATATATTTCACGAACGTGCACTAGAACATGTATATAAGTTGGTGAGTCATCGGTTATTGACAATTTTATAATATTAATAAAAATTAATTTTCATAATTCATAATTTTCATAATTCATAAATTAATAACCTCCTCTTCACCACACTGGGCTGATCCCTTGGCCATCCTGTGAGTGCTGTGTGACTGCACTCAGGCTGACCTGTTCCATGATCTTGCCTGACAGTGAGGTCAGGCTGACAGGCCTATAGTTCCCTGGCTCACCCAGCCGGCCCTGCTTGTGGATGGGCACCACGTTGGCAGCTTCCAGTCCTCTGGGACCTCTTCAGTGAGCCAGGACTGCTGAAAAATGATGGAGAGTGGCTTGGCAGCTCATCTGCCAGCTCTCTCAGCACCCTAGGATGGATCCCATCCAGTCCCATGGACTTGTGGGGATCCAAGTGGCTGAGGAGATCTTTAACTACTTCTTCCTCGATCACAGGGCAACTATGCAGCTCCCTGGCTCCTTCTGCCACCTCTGCAGGCCAGCTGTCTGGAAGACATTCTGTCCTGCTAGTAAAAATTGAGACAAAGAATGTGTTAAGTACCTCTGCCTTTTCCTCATCTTTTGTCACTATTTTCCCCTCTGCATCCAGTAAAGAGTGGAGGTTGTCCTTGCCTCTTTTTCTGCCATTAATATATTTGTGGAAACCTTTTCTGTTCCCCTCCCAGCAGTGCCAGGCTAAGCTCTAAAGAGGGCCTTGCCCCTCTAATGATTTTCCCACATGGCCTGGCAATGTCCTTAAACTCTTCCTGGGATATCTCCCCTTTTTTCCCACAGGTGATGCCTCCACTTTTTTCCCCTTAATTCACTCAGAAGCTCATTGCCCATCCAGGCTGTCTGCCCCAGGGCTCATCTCCAGCATATTGGCACAGACTCTTCTGAGCCTTAAAGAGTTCTTCCTTGAAGCAGCTGCAGCCCTCCTGGACCCCTTTGTGTTTAAGAGCTGTTTCCCAAGGAACCTTCTGAGTTAGTTCCTTGAGTAACCTTAAGTCTGCCCTCCAGAAGTCCAGAGTGGAGGTTTTGTTGCTGCCCCTCTTAGCTTGACTGCATATTGAACACTCAATTATCTCATGGTCATTGCACCCCAGACAGCCTCCAACCACCACATCCCCACCAGCCCTTCTCTGCTTATAAAAAGGAGGTCAAGCAGAGCCTTACCCCTGGTAGGCTCTCACAGCACCTGGGATAAGAAGCTGTCCTCCATGCACTCTAAGAACCTCCTAGACTGCCTCCTCTCTGCTGTGTTGAGATCCCAGCAGATGTCAGGCAGGTTGAAGTCACCCATGAGAACAAGGTCTAGTGATCTTGAGATAGCCTTAAGCTGCCTATAGAATGATTCATCAGCCTCTTCCTCCTGGTTGGGTGGTCTATGACAGACTCCAACCAGGATGTCTGCCCTGCTGGTCTTCCCACAGGCGCTCAACCTGATCATCCCTGATCTCTAGTTCCATGGCATCTACTGCCTCTCTGATGTACAGGGCCACCCCTCCACCCCTTCTTCCTTGCCTGTCTCTCCTGAAGAGCCTGTAGCTGTTAATTGCAACACTCCAGTCATGTGAGTTGTCTCACCAGGGCTCTGTGATGGCAACTACATCATAACTTTCCTGCTGCAGCAAGGCTTCCAGCTCCTCTTGTTTGTTACCCATGCTCCGTGCATTAGTGTACATGCACTGCAGCTGGGCTGATGGTTTCGCCCCTGACTCCAGCTTACCACCCTCAGACTCCTGTCTGGGGGGGACTGGTTTCAGCCCCTTCCCCCTTCAAAACTAGTTTAAAGCCCTGTCAATGAGACCTGCCAACTCCCTTCCTAGAACCTTTTTCCCTTTGGGGAATAGGCTGTTCTCATGTGCTAGGATCTTTCTCCCTCTCTGGGATGGATGTACTCCATCTGTTGCCAGCTGACCTGGTGCTATAGAAAGTTCCCCAAGATCAAAAAACCCAAAATTCTTTTGGTAGCACCAGCCTCTGAGCCACAAAAACAAAAACTTGTGTCGAGGGCTGATTCTCAATAGATCGCAGCGAGGGAGCTGCTCTGCCATGTACAAAACCCTGACCCAGAATCAGGTCATCTAGGAATGATTTAGCACCGGGTGCCCCACGACCATGCGTTGTGAGAGGCGGTACCCCTTCTGTCCGCCCCTCCCTTGTGGATACTCCTTCTCTGGAGGGATTCCAACATCCTCCCAGTCACATGATCCTGGGCAAGCTGCTGTGGGTGTTCTGAGTTAGCAGGGGTTTGGACTGATTGATCCCCAGAGGTACATTGCAGCCCCCACCATGGTGGGATTCTGCAGTTTGGATTTCCCAGTCCTTTGTAGAAATGAAACATGTCACTATGGATTTATAGATCTCTTTCCTGAAGTCTCTATCTTTATGCACTTCCTAACAACGCAGCTTGCAAGTGCTGTGGTAAGGTACAAATGGAATAAATACAAACTAATGGTACTAAGAATCAAGGACATTTTTGCTTCATATCCAATTTTCATGGTAAATGGTTTTTTTCTGTGCAAATGCTAATGGGAAATGAGTTGTGGGGAAGCCCAGAAAAATCTCTGGTGTTAATTTTAGGTTGGATGCATACTCACTTGTAAAAGCAATGAACACATCTTTTATTCAGAGACTAGTAACTATATGGGTAGTTATTGAGCAGTTTCAGAAACTAAAGGAAAAATCAGAAGCTGCTGATATTTAGAAATTTAGAAGATACAAATGTAGGAATTTTCCCCCAGAAGGTAAAGGGCTGTAAACTAGAATCGATGCCCTGGCACTTGGTCTGCTGGCTGATGCACCCTCTTTGGGATCAGCTGTGGGATCAGCTGTGCTCCTCACTGGAGAGCTGTAGAAGTGGGTGGTGGGACACCAGTCAGGAAACTTTGTGGAGCTGAGCAAGCAGATGCCCTCCAGGAAAGGCAGAGGATAGGGGTAAGGAAGTTCTGAGAAGGATGGCTGCTAGGGGCTGGAGCACAGGTAAAATGGTTAAATTCCCCTCTGCTCTGTGGGGTTGTTAGAGAGGGTTGAAGGAAAGCAAGTTTTATGTCTGAGAGGGAAGGTGTAGATTCATTCTGTGGCTCTGGAAGCTTACTAGTGAATGAAAAGAGAGTTTTGTCTCTTCAAAACTTCTCTGCTGTATCTTTTCGTATCAATTTCACAGCCTGCCTCAAGCTTCTGTTTTCTTTCCCTGCAGTCTGTGTGGACAAGCTGCTCTTTCTACTTTACCATGCCACTAATACTTGAGGAAACAAAACCCAGGAGCTGACAAAGAAGCTCTTAGTGGTAATGAGCTTGACCTCATGAGCAGCAAAGGTTTTAAGACAAATTCAGCTGTGTTCTTTAGCTGAGTTAGGAGTGGGCAGAATTATAAATGAGTGTAACTTAGAATCATAGAATTGTTTTGGTTGGAAGAGACCTTTCAGGGACATCAAGTCCAACCATTAACTCAGGACTGCCAGGTCATCTCTAAACCATGTCCCTTAAAATCACATCTACGCAGCTTTTAAATACCCCCAGGTTATGAGGACTCCACCACTTCCATAGGCAGCCTCTTCTAAGGCCTGACAACCTGTCTTGGAAAGACATTTTTCCTAATGTCCAACCTAAGCCTCCCCTGGCACACCTTGAGGCCGTTTCCTCTTGTCCTATTGTTTGTTTGTGTGGAAGACCCCCGCCCTGCTACAACTCACTTTTAGATAGTCTCTCCTCAGACCCCCTTTCTCTGGGCTAAACAACCCCCATTCCCTCAGCTGCTCCTCAGAAGTCTTGTTCTCCAGAACCTTCACCATCTTCATTGATTTTCTTTGGCCATACTTCAGCACTTCAATATCCTTCTTGTAGCCACTTCTCAGAGTTTAACACACTCAATGCATAACATGAACATTTACTGGAACATGTAACAAGTACAGACTAACCCATCTCCTGAAAATGACAAATGCAAGCAGCAGGTAGCACTGGACCCTGTTTTGCTGGAAGATGTCACACAAGGCATGGCAGGCGCAATCCAACAAGGGCAAGGGTAAAGTCTTATGCCTGGGAAAGAACAACCTCATGGAGCAGGATAGGTTGGGGGCTGACCTGCTGGAGAGCAGGGAAGGGGAAAAGGACCTGGGGGTCCTGGTGGATGAGAAGTTGACCATGAGCCAACAATGTGCTCTGGTGGCCAAGAAGACCAAGGGCATCCTGTGGTAGATTAGAAGGGCTGTGGCGAGCAGATTGAGATAGGCTCTCCTCCTCCTTTACTCTGTGAGGGGAGGAGACCACATCTGGAATATTGTGTCCAGTTCTGGGCCCCTTAGGTCAAGAAGGACCTCAGGGAACTTCTTGAAAGAGTTCAGCACAGAGCCACAAAGATGCTGAAGGCAGTGGAAGATCTTCCTCACAAGGAGAGCCTGAGGGAGCTGAGGGCTCTGGAGCTTGGAGAGGAGGAGCCTGAGGGTGATCTCATTGCTGTTGCTAAAGATGTGCAGGGTGATGCCCAGAGGCTGGAGCCAGGCTCTGCAGGGTGAGGCCCAGTGCCAGCACAAGGGGCAGTGGTGGAAGCTGAGGCAGAGGAAGTGCCATGAGGAAGAATTTTTCCCTGTGAAGGTGACAGAGCCCTGGAACAGGCTGCCCAGGGGGGTTGTGGAGTCTCCTTCTCTGGAGAGATTCAAAACCTGCCTGGATGTGTTCCTGTGTGACCTGCTCTGCTCTATATGACCCTGGTCTAGCAGGTGGGCTGGACTGGATGAGCTTTCAAGGTCTCTTCTAACCCCTAACATTCTGTGAAATTTAAACTTGTGTGTTTCCTGACTTGTCTAGGGGAGTAGATGTCAGCTTGTTGGATTTCTAGTCTGATAAACTGGAGAATTCCTCCCCAAAGCCAGGGACTTAGTATGAGAGAGGAAGATCAGACATATGGGAGGAAAGTACAAAACTGCCCCCTTGTGACATCAGCAATTTGCAACACACTCTGAATGTGTGGTAGAAACCTGGAGTAGTGCTGAGAGTGCAGATCAGAGAAACCTAATCTGTAGTGCAAAATGGTTTGAAAAACTAATCTCAGTGTTACCCCAAAGCTGCTGTTTACAAAGGTCATCAGAGTAGTGAGCAGAGAAATATCTTTTCTCCCCACACCATCAGCCTCAGCTATGTCTCAATATGGTGACATTTCCTGGGCATAATATGATAAAAAAGGAAGTTCTGAGGGTGTCCAGAGAAGGCAGAGTTCAGAGGCAAAAAAACCAAACCAACAAAATAACAAAGACTTAAATAATATCTCAGAAAAGACAGAAGGAGATAAATTGTGCCAGGGGAGTTTGAGATCAGACATTAGGAAAAGTTTCTTCCCAGCAAAGTTCTCAGGCTCTGGGACAGGCTGTGGAAGTGGTGGGGTTTACGAGATGTGTGGGTGTGGTGCTGAGGGATGTGGTTCAGGGGAAGTGGCTTAGCAGTAGTGGTAGGATTGTGAGCTTCAGGTGAATGGTTGGGCTTGATCTCAGAATTCTCTTCCAACCTCAACAGTTCTATGATTCTAAGTAGCTTTCTTTGCTTTCCTCCTCCTCACATGTCTGCAGATGAGGTGCACACCTCATGGCACTGACTATTGTTCTAGTTCAGAATGGGACAGATTGCTCTATTGCTCCAAAAGGGGCAAAAGAATAAGGCTCACACAAATGGATTGAATAGTGATGGAAAGTTTAAATGGAAAAGTGATTCACAGACTACAAAAACTACAAAGCATAGTGGTGAACATAGCAAAGCATACAAAGTTCAAAGAAATCCCCAGTCTAAATTTAACACAAAAGTTCCTTTACACCAGACCAAAAACCCAACACTACCCTTCTCCCCAGGGTCTTTCTCCCCCTCCATCCCCCCATTGCTAGGCTGGTTTCAGGCTGGCCAGGCCTTTTTACCCTGACATTAGGCCCAAACAGGCCAAGACTGTGCCGGGGAAGAAAAAGAAGCCTGGGATACTGCCCCATCGTTACCAGATAAGAGAGCATCTCTCTCCCATGGGAACAGAGAGGGCAGAAAGAGACAGACAATAACTCTGCAGCCAGATATATAATGGTGCAGGATTTATGGGTACAGACACACCATGGCCTGTGTCCACCCCCTGGGCTGGACACTCTGGATGCTGGAGAGCTCAACTCTGTGGCTTCTTTTTTGTAGGGATCCAGCCTACACAGCCACAACTATGCAGAACCATTGCCCAGGTATGTACCACGTTCCCCAGCTGCTGATTAAAAGCAAGCAAGGAAATCACTTTTGTGCTTCTCTTTAGCTACACTACTCACCAGTTGCTCATGTGGCTGCGTACAAGAGATGTTGAAGGAGTAAAGAGGTTTTAATGGGCCTTCCCAACTACACACTGCTGAAATCAGCTCCTGTTTTCCTTCTCAGCAAGGCCCCTCCTGGCTGTAATGACACCAAGAGAATCAGGAAATGCTTATAAAAATGCTTGGCAAGTTGCTTGCTGATTCATGTGACAATAATTGGGATCTGAAATGGAGCTAATTAATATTCTCATTATGATAATCTTCCTCAGCATTTCCCTTTATTTTTCCAGGCTCTTCCCTTAGCTATGTGTCTCTGAGATAAGAAAATTATTATCAGTGGATCAGCCCAGATACATTTCAGGGGAAGAATGGCAAGAATTAATTCAGGTCTATCTGAGCAGAGTACAATTAGGAAGCCTTCATGATGAGACTAAATCTGCAGATTATTGAATCAGATATGCTCAATTCAGACTGCTCTGGAAACCTAATATCCATTCACTTTCCAAAAGGCACTGGGAAATAATCACCAGCTGGAAGGGAGGAAGGGGACAAAGCTACCTGCAAATGGTCTGAGACAAAGCAATTGTTTCTTAATCACAGCAGCTTGTTTGCAGAGCTAAAATGCATTTCATTGCCTATCTGTAAATACTAATTTTATTGGTACAATGCAATACTTCTGTCATCTGATTTGAAATTCAGTTTCTTTTGGAAGTTATCTTTGACCCCCTCATTTTTCACACTTATTTTCTGTGCTGCTTGGGCCGATGATCAACACAATGATAGCTCTGAAAGAATAATTATAATAGATGAGACTGCCTGACTTTGTTTCACTGGAAACTCATTTGAGCAGCATTATCCAGGCTTTGACACATCGATAGGTTGTCATCTATTTCATAAAGAATCCAGGGGGAAGAAAAACAGCTACTTCAGATTTGATTAATGCTTCCCACAAATACAAATGAATGCTACTCTGACTTCCAACTTGTCTTTGATTCCCCAGAAGTGAATGAATTTTGTGTCTCTTGTCCTCTGGAGATCATGACTGTAATGAATACAAAACCTTACAACATCCCACTAGGCAAAATTTGGGAAGAGGCATAGGGGAAGAAAAAAATCCCCCCGGCTAGACATCTCAGCAGTGTCAGTTGACAGAGAGACAAGCATCTCTTAGTGTCTTTTTCCTCCTTGGTCATGTTTTAACTGACCTTTGGAAAAATGAGCACTTATTTATTTCATCTACGGTGCTCAGAATGGTCTTTAGGACCTTCTAAGCACAAGGCCTTAACCTTTGCAGCCATAATGGATAGCTCTAAAACTGATGGTTTAGTACTCTGGAAATTAACCCACAGGCAACAGGAGGATGCTCAAGTCATGGCAGATGAGTGTTTACTCTCACGTTGCATGGATTTGTTTGAATTCTGATCCACTGAACTGAAACTGGAGCAGGTAGTGGAGTCACCATCACTGGAGGTGTTCAGGAGGAGACTTGATAGGATGCTTGGTTGCATGGTTTAATTGATTAGGTGGTGTTGGATGATAGGTTGGACACGATGATATTGAAGGTCTCTTCCAACCTGGTCTGGTCTATTCTATTCTATTCTATTGGGGAGGTTCAGGCTGGATGTTAGAAAAAAGTTCTACACAGAGAGAGTGATTGCCCATTGGAATGGGCTGCCTGGGGAGGTGGTGGAGTTACCATCACTGGAGGTTTTTAGGAGAAGACTTGACGGGGTGCTTGGTGCCGTGGGTTAGTTGTTTGGGCGGTGTTGGATTGGTTGATGGGTTGGACGCGATGATCTTGAAGGTCTCTTCCAACCTGGTTTATTCTATGTATTCTATTCTATTCTATTCTATTCTATTCTATTCTATTCAGTTTTAATTAATCTATTTACGTCTTAGAATGTTCATAATTCATACCTGCATTTAAAAATGTTTCAAGGCATTAAAAAATGTTTCAAGAAACTAGTGCAGGACAGGAGAAAAAGGACTCAGGTTGTACCAGTGGAGGTTTAGGCTGGAGATTAGGAAAAATTTCTTTGCTGCAAGAGCGGTCAGGGATTAGAGCAGGCTGGCCAGGGAGGTGGTGGAGTCCTCATCCCTGGAGGTGTTCAAAATATGTATGACCATGGCACTTTAGGTTGTGGTTTAGTGGTCATGGTAGGGTTGGACTCGATGGTCTTAAAGGTCTTTTCCAATCTTTATGATCTTGTGAACACCTTTGCCTGCAGCTGGCAAGCTGTAGAAAAAAATTGTTAGAATGGTGATTTTATGTAGGCTAGCACAGAATTGATGTCTGTGATCAAATATGCCCAGATAAAGCTTACTTTCATCTCCCAACCCAAAGTCCTAGTGTTTGCATTACTGTAGCTGAACAAGAAGTTACCTCTTATATTATGTAATCAAAGAAGTCCTTAAACAATGGGAGGCAGAGACTGAAGATAGGAGATTGCATGATAAAGATTTGTCTATCACTTCATAAACCTGGTCACTGGCTTGCAGTTCAAAGAAGAAAATGTATGAACTGGGCTCTCACTCAAAAGCTTTAATACTAAATTGAATATTGTTTCACATCAGGATCTTTAAATTTTATGCATTTTTTGTGAGTGTTATTTGGGTTTTAGTGAAACATTTGCATGAAGTGAAGCTCAGGATTTAGTTTTGTTATTTGTATCGTTTAAATCTAGCCTAATTTTAGCACTAACTTTGGCACTAACTTAGCCCTAATCTTAACAATCAATGTATGTATTAAAGATAGAAATGTTAAAATAGTGTGCATACCTCCACGTAGTTATGCAAATGTGTTAACTGTAAGGTTGGCAGGGAAAAAGGACAGAAGGAGAGGCCTAACATAGCCAGTTCAGACCAAATCCACATCTCACACTTTTATCTGTGGGTGCAAGCTGCTTAAGGCAAATTTATCATCCAAAGTGAATCTCCCTAGGGTACGACGCAATGGCTGCATTGTTAAGGATCTCACTAACTAGCCAGATTTACTCCTGCTACTGAGGCAGCTCCTGACTGGAGTAACTACCCATCTAGGTCTGCTTTGTGGTGTGGCAGTGGCGGAAAAGCTGCTGGGGTGCTCAGTGGTGAGCAAGTAATGAATGGGGAGCAGAAGTGTTATGTGCAACCAATACAATTCACAGGGAATAGGACTGGAAGGACAGAAAAAGGAGGGAAAACCTCAATTTATGGGGTGCTTGAACACAGAATAATGAAGTTGTGAGATGATGAATTTGCTGAAGATGCTTCTGAACAGTTGAGTCGTAGCCCTCTACTCTGAGCACGACTTTCATTATTTAAATGCACTGAGGAGGCACAGCAGTCTGAGGAGTTGTTTATATCCTTAATAAAAGGAATTCCTTCTCTCTCTTGATTCTGTGGATTATTCATCTGCTGTCTAATAATTCATCAAAGCTGGAAACTACAAGTGTTGGTGGGAAGTAGTCAAGTTTTATGACTTCTTGTTGTGATGCCTATTTTTAACACTCAAGGAAATTTGACATCTAATTTTCCATTGCCTGCAAACGAAGAGAGGGAGCACCCTGTGTTCTTTACCCTCCGTGCTGTACCCTATACTCTTGCTTTTTCCTCCCTTCCATGTATACCTCTTACCCTCCAGGGCAAATTAACCATGCTTTTATCTATTTTTTCAAACTGCTCCATAGCTGAGCACTCAGACTGGATAAAATTAGTTTTAAATAAGTACTTGGAATAGCAATCTTGCCAATATAGTAGTTGGTAGTAGCTTTGGGCAGTAATAAGTGAGTGAATATTGTAGGAGGAGTAGTGACTCCTAGGAAAAATTAAAGTATTTTTAAAGAGATTTCTTTCTTTGTGGATTGGCTTCCCCCAGGTATTTTTATGATCAAGCTGTCCTCTGAGAAACGCTTACAATGAGATGAAATTTGTCCCCACAAACAATTTGTTGTTATTGTTTGTGGCACTTGCAGTGTGAAGCTTAGTTAAGGAATTCACTAAATACTCAGAGATGCAACCCAGAAGGAATTTAAGCTTTTGAGAACACAAAAACGTGTTTTAAGACCGTCCGTCGAGAATGTGCTGCAGCAAGAGAGCAGATCCTAAGATCCATAGAGTGAACACAAGTGGGAAAAATCTGCCTCCATTCTTCATATCTCAGCACACACATCTCTGGAAAAAGGAAATGAGTTTCTAGCTCTGTATCCAGCCAATAAATCTGACATTAGCCTGGTGGTAACTATGGCTCTGAGGCCTTGGTGAACCAGAAAGAAAAAGCTTTACTGTTTTCTATCATTTCCTACGCCACTCATCTTCCAACCCTCTCTGAGTGCTTCAAAACTCCTGAGGCAACACCAAGAACTCCTGGTTCGGGCAATCACATTCAGCCAGTCAAGGAAGAGAAATTCCATGGATGTAGGGATGTGCTGAATCACATCTAAGCAACAAAGATCCTGTGGAGAACCAGAGTGTTAGACATTATGATGATTAGTAGGAAAAACACACTGGGTAAGATAAATATCACATAAGCCCTGATAACAAATTTAAAGGACACAGGCTCTGCACACAAATATTTCATCAGCTGAAGGTGAAGCTAAGTTTGGCAAATTATTGTTTTTCCCTTTCTGATAATAAGCATTTTCTTTTGGGGTTTCATCCCAGAGCTGTAATAAAGGATTTCTGTATAAATATTTTTTTGGGAATTAATTTAAACAAAATGCATGAAGAAGGGGAAAAATGACTTGTTATGGGGCTTGAAAAATAATTTCTGATATCTTTCCATAGATAATTCCTCAAAATCACCTCTCTGTGTCACTCTATCCCTGTGTGGAAACCGAACCCGATTGCTACCTTGCTGTAAATACAGGATTATGGTGTTAGTGAACAGAAACATCCCAGACCTTTGCACTTCACAAAATTCCTTTTAAATATACTTGCTTTCAGTGTTGTTTTCTAAACTGCTTGCACTTCACACAACAGGGCTAAATTCCTACTGACTGCAGCTTGCTAAGTACGTTTGCCCTTTTCAACCTTAACCAATATTGGAATCCTGGCAGGGTTGATCTCTGCTGAAAATAACTTTGCTTAAAAAATTATGCAGTGATTTACAAGTCCATACATAAAAATGAGTTTCTTACAAATTCCTGTTTCCTGAGCCTAATGGCAGCCAGAATACGCCAGATCATGGGTGGCCATGCTCAATCATCCTGCCAACCAAGGTTGCATCATAATTATTTTGTTTTACTTTCCATAACCATCTCCTGATATCCTAAACCCCAAGGGGGTAAACCCTTTCCATTTGTCCATGCTCCATGCTGTTCTCCTCGAGCCAGGGGGCTTCCTGGCAAATACAGAAGATTGTGCCCATTCCACTCACATTCAAGTCCATGGCAGCAAAATTCTCCCTGGTATCAAGTGACAGGACAAGAGGAAATGGCCTCAAGTTGCACCCACAGAGGTTTAGGTTGGGGAAAATTTATTCACTGCATTGGAATGGGCTGTTCAGGGAGTTGGTGCAGTCACCATCCCTGGAGGTGTTCAGATGCCATGTAGACATGGCACATTGGGATGTGGTTTAAAGGCCATGGTGGTGTTAGGTCAGTTGTTGGGCTCGATCTTAGAGGGCTTTTCCAAACAAAACAGTTCCTGTGAACATCATTCCTGCTCCATGCATGCAACTGAATGCATTCCTGCCTCTTTTATTCTGCAAGCTCTACCAACTGCAGATTTTTCTTTCCAGATCCCAAGGTGGATTTTTTCCAGTGCTGTGTTATGATGACAATCTTGCTTCCTTCCCTTTCCAATCACACTCCCCTCCCTGCAGCCCCAAAGGTAATATTGACTCCACCTGAATCTCTGTTGCTTGAGAGGAAGGTTAGCTCAAACTGGCTTATGAGGTGCCTGCTTCCAGCAATGGACTTTTCCATGCTGTCAGAGGAAAGATTACAGAGCAGTGATTTGTGTGAAGGGAGAAACCCTTCCACAGTGAGGCTTAGGAGTGTCTTAAACAAAAGCTATACCCTTGAGGGCAATGAATAGTTGTTTTCATCTCAATTTTGTTTTATGCTGTTCTTTGATCTAACATGAAAATCATTACAATTTATGAGATAAGGCAGCAGACAAGACCCCGGGGAGTTCTTCGTTATGTAACGCTACATCCAATTCATTATTTTTCTGACTCTCTTCCTCAAATAGCTTTCTGAATGATCTAGTCAGCCAAAGCTACCATGGGTTTTTAGCTGTGCTAAAATCTACCCTATTACATGCTCAGTGAGTTTGCAGAGCTTTTGTTCGAGTCACTGACAGCACCTGTCATTTGCCTTTTTATGTCTGGAGAGCTGCTGGTGGCAGCATAATCAAAGATGCTGAGTAAAAATACACACCCCAGAGCACTGGCCCATGAAAGAAGGCTGCTTAGATTTTAGCACAGGCTGTATGTGTCATAACCTGTATTTTGGGGGCATGTTTGTTGTTTTTTCTTCTGGTTTTGGGGATTGGTTGGTTTTTGTCATTGTTTATTTGTTTGGGTTGGGGTTTTTTTGGCTTTTTTGCACATGTGCTCTTGTTTGTTTTTTTCTTGCATGTATCAACACTTTATTGCACGATTTGGTATCTGGGTGAGTAAGTAGCAAAGGATTGATGTTAAGGGACTGAGTAATTTTTCTCTCCTTTCTATATAAAAATAAATGAGAGTGTTTGCTTCACCAGCTGAGTATTATAGCCAAAACAAATGAGTCACCCCTCTCTTTTAAGATTAATAAAATGCTAATGTTCAAGGGCTTATCCTTTCCATCAAAGTTCTCCATAGTTATAAAGCCACCAAGATTAAGGGGCCAGTCTTTCCCACTTACATTTTAATCTAGGAAAACAATTTTCCCCTTTTGGCCCCATAGGAAAAAATAAGTAGCATTAATATAATATTTTTTTTCTAGGGGAAAAATGTTGATATTCCATTTCTAAACTTTTGCTTTACTATGTAGTTTCTCTTCGTATAGCAAAACAGTCTTAGAAGTGAGGCCTCTTGTGCTGATGAGGCTTTTCTGTTTCATTTACTCTCACTTCAATCGTGACAAAGTTGCCCACCACAGTGCTCACAGCACACACTGCCAAAGATAGGGCAGGCAGAGTGGATCTCTGCAGCTCTTATTTCCTGCAGCTCTGCAGAGCAACAAAGCAGGTATGAGTTGTGCCCACTCCAAAAGAGGAAATGGCTCATTCCTTCAGAAGGCAGAGGATGGCTTTGTCTTCAAGACTTCCTAAAGGGTTACACTCTCTGTAGGTCTACAAGTAGCATGGTTTTCAGGCTGGTACAGAGTAAACCTTGTCAATGGGTATGGGTAGCACCTTGCACATCTGAGGGTAAGCATTGGACAAAGACAAAAATGTTAGTGAAGTGTGGGATTAACAAAAATGTTAGTGAAGTGTGGGGTTGTGCCTTACCAAGGGTTGCCTTTTAAAAGAAATGCATGGCTTTGGAGAACAAATGTTCAGGGAATTCAATGGAAAAGGTGAGGCTCATGGAACGCCGTGCTGAGTGGCCATGAGCGGGGAATGCTGTGCTGGTCAGGGCCAGAAAAGCACACTGCTTGCTGCAGGAACACTCTTCAGTCACCCATTGCACATGGATTGTATCATGGACTACTTCAGACTGCTTTGTAGCTGAAGGTGAGCAATACACTTCTGAGAAGTGGATCTTTGCTCATACAAAAGCTTTGTGTACTGAGGCCAAGGGCAGGCACATTTCTGTACATCTTCTGTGAACAGCATCCTCTGTACTCTAAGATTATGCATGGGTTTCTCCCACCCTCTGTTGTGACCAGATCTTTGGGCAGGAATATTCTTGGTGTTTTTACAACCCAAGTAGATTGCCTGACCAGATTTTGCCAGCAGATTCATTCCATTTCTTCAAAGGATTATGTTTATTCTTGTGACTGGTCAGTTGCAGTTGTTAGAGATGCATGTGCTAAACCTCTGCAGAATTTGGTGGGAAGAGTTTCCTCTTCTATGGCTTTCATAAGTTATCCAATCTAATTCTGCAATAAGACTTGAAATGTATTCTGCACTATTTTTTAATTACATACTATAAGCTTGCTTTAAAATCCAGCTGCATTAGGAGTTGTGAACAGAGGACAGCACTGATCATCAGGACATCAGAAGAAGCTGCTTCCTCCTAGCAGCAGTAAGATCATATGCTTTGAGTCAAACTACTATGTGTGTTACAAACTCAGTCTGGATTTCCACCCACTGAGGTACTGTCTGTTTTATTTATGGGCTTGCTTGCTTGGTTGTCTCAGGGACAGGGGAAAGGAAATTAAACAAAACAAAACAAAACCAAAAAAAGCATACAGGGAATTCCTAGACTCTGCCATTTGACAAACATAGAATCATAGAATTATAGAATTGTTAAGGTTGGAAAGCATCTCAAGGATTATCCAGTTCCAACTCCCCTAGGGACACCTCACACTAGATCAGGTTGCCCAGAGCCTGGCCTTAAAAACCTCCAGGGATGTTTCCACCACCTCCCTGGGGAACCTGTTCCAGTCTCTCACCACCCTCATGGGGAAGAACTTCTTCCTAACATCCAAGCTGAATCTCCCCATTTCTAGTTTTGCTCCATTTCCCCCAGTCCTATCACTCCCTGACACCCTAAAAAGTCCTTTCCAAGCTTTCTTGTAGCCCCCTTCAGATACTGGAAGGCCACAAGAAGGTCTCCTCAGAGCCTTCTTGTATCCAGACTGAATAGCCCCAGCTCCCTCAGTCTGTCCTCATAGGAGAGGTGCTCCAGCCCTCTAATCATCCTTGCAGTCCTCCTCTGGACACCTTTCAGCTCCTCCAGATCCTTCCTGTAATAAAGGCTCCAGAACTGGACACAGTACTCCAGGTGGGGTCTCACCAAAGCAGAGTAGAGGGAGTAGAGGGGGAGAATCACCTCCCTCAACCTGCTGGCTATGCTTCTCTTAATGCAGCCCAGGATGTGATTGGCTCTCTGGACTGCAAGTGCACACGGGTGCCTCATGTTGTGTTTCTCCTCCACCAGTACCCCCAAGGCCTTTTCTTCAGGGCTGCCCTCAAGCCAGTCCCTGACCCGCCTATATCAGCGTTAGGTCTTATTGAACCTCCTGAGGTTGGCTTGTGCCCACCTCTCCAGCCTGTCAAGGTCCCTCTGGATGGCATCCCTTCCCTCCAGCTGTCTGCTGCCCCACACAGCTTGGTGTCATCAGCAACCCTGCTGAGGGTGCACTCAATGCCACTGTCCATGGCACCCACAAAGATGTTGAACAAGCCTGGTCCCAGGACTGATCCCTGAGGGACTCTACTTGTCCCTGGCCTCCACTGGGACATGGACCCATGGACAGCCACTCCTTGGGTGCAGCCATCAAGCCAGTTCTGTATCCACTGAATGCTCCATCCATGGAACCCATCCTGCCCCAGCTTGGAGACCAGGATGTGGTGCAGGGCAGTGTCAAAGGCTTTGCTCAGGTCCAGGTAAATGACCTCAGTTGCTCAGTCTTCATCTATTAATGTTGTGACCTTGTCATAGAAGGCCACCAGGTTTGTCAGGCAGGATTTGCCCTTGGTGAAGCCATGCAGATTGTGCCCAATCACCCCTGTTATTCTTCTTCATCAGCAGTGCCTCCAGGAGGATCTGCTCCATGATCTTACTGAACACAGAGGTGAGACTTAATGGCCTATAGTTCCCTGGGTCATCCCTCTTCCCCTGCTTGAAAATGGGAGTTATGTTTCCCCTTTACCACTATAGTACTTCAGGGATACAGAGCATAGCAATCCTAATGGGATATGAAGCAGGATTTTCTGGTCTGTTCCAACATGTTTTGATCCATGGGTGTAATAATATGGTTTTGGTGTTCGATCACCCTAGAGTCACTACAAGCACAGCTTCCAGGCCAAGATGTTACCAGGCAAAGATATTTATTACGTTACACAGCAAGGTTATAAACTCTTTTAGAAAGCACAGGTGTCACATCTTCTTTGGTCATTTTCTACTGGCATGTGTGTAATTAAGGCATACAATAGGTTAAAATAGCAAAACAATATTCCAACACATCCAACCAAATTCTGCCAAGTCTTTCTCTTCAGTTACAAGATGTTTACATACTTTTCTAAGTCAAAGACTAAACATGGCCTTCTCTAACTCAAGCAAAGGCAAATCTTTCCCTACATTTCCCCTTTTCTTTCTCTCAGTTGTTGATAAAGTGTGCATTCCTAACTCAAGGGCAAAGCATAGCTGTTCCAAAGCTATCCAAAACCAACCCTTCTCCTGCATCTCCCCCTTTTCCTTTTTCTAATAAAACCACACAGTTGATCAACCTCTCTAACATTATTTGCCTACATAAAAGCAAGCAAGGTAAAATTAACAATATAGCAAAAGCAATCAATAACTTTAACAATCCAATTTTGATAAGAGATTGTATCCATCCTGGTAACAACACATCCATCAAAGTCTTCACTTCCATGTCTATGGACAAGTAACAAGGAATCTACCATGGCCCTATTTTGTAACGTAGCCAACATGTCTAACAGACTGATCTGCAGCAGCTTTAATACTTCTGATGTGAGACTGCTTTCTTTTAGCAGCTCACTTTGTTGGACTCCAAGAGCAGTACCAAGTAGCTCATTCCAACACAACTGGCATAATATATGGGTAAAGATAACAAGCCTTGCAGCTACACTAAAATCACAAGCATATATTCCTTTTCCGCTTATCCTACATGGTCAAGACACAAACAGGACAGTTGCTTCCTTCAGACAGAAAGGTTTCTCTGAAAGAACTTGGATCTTGCTAGTTCCAATTCCTACATTTCCCTTTTCTTATTAATAAAGAAGACTTGATTAACCATACCAGTTCTACCCTGAACACATTGTACACAGGGATTAAGACACAAAGACCTACAAATACAGTGAACCAAACCTTCAGCGTTGTCTTTTACAGTCTGCCTCAAGGGCATGAATGGCACACCTGTGCCTTTTTCTAAGATGGTCAAATATCATAGAAGTGTTCAGTGTCAGCAAGGTCCTCCCTTGATCCATGAGGGTAGAGCTGGCCAGGATCTGTCTCCACAGATAAGGAAAATACCTGCAGGCAGACAGCAAGAGTGAAAAGGCTCCTTTGCTGGGTCAGAGATGACACCCTGAATATTCATGGTTCTGCCCAATGTAAAATTAAACACAACACAATAATCCATTTTTACTGACACTGACATACTGATCTCTTGAGGCTCTGTTTTTGCTAAGGAAAGCTGCTGAATCCTATTGTTCCTACCTTTGGCCTAATGTTGTTTGTTTTTTTCTTTCAAATTTCTCCCAATTAAAGCCTCCAAAATTTTTATATCCTCCATAAATTTTGTTAAACTACACAAAAACCACATATAAAATAAAAAATTGAGAACATAACATGCTTTCACTGTTCTTTCTTATGACATAATACCCAAAATTCCCCCTCCCATTTTTTTATAACCTAAAATGAAAATGTCTTTTGTGCTATAATTATTTATGACCTTCCCTTTAACTATTTGAGATTATTACTTAGCTATGACAGACTGTTGAGTCAACATGCAAATCCATGTGGACATATTCCCTAATCACACAACAATTAAGCAGTCATGATATTCAGTCCTCATGCAGATTCTTTCTGGTGACATTCTCGTGCATTCTCTGTGGTTGATGCTTTTGATCTCAGTTTCTCATGACAGTCATTGTGATCAGTGGTAGGTCTGCTGATTTTCAGTTTCATGGGCGCCGCTCTTTGTCCCATTCTCTTGATTCATGTGCTGTCTTCCACTGAGATGACTGCAGCACTGAGTTGCAAAATTGATGTTTTCAGGTCATGACATCTTCTTGTGATATGTTTAAGGAAGTTGTTAGATTACGCAGGAGAAAGATTAGCGCGGCGGTAAAGGCCCAGTTGGAACTGAAGCTGAACACCTGTGTGAAAGGCAACAAAAAGCATTTTTATAAATCTATTAATGCTAAAAAGAGGGCAAGAAGAATCTGCACTCCTTATTGGACCTGGAGGGGAACACTGGAACTAAAGATGAGGCAAAGGCTGAGGTCCTGAACACCTTCTTTGCCTCAATGTTTAACAGCAAGGCAGGAGGTCAGGACCAGTGGCCTCCTGAGCTGGGTAATAGGGTTGGGGAGCAGTGTAATGCCCTGGAAATCCATGAGGAATTAGTTGGGGACCTGCTGAGCCACTTGGACACTCACAAGTCCATGGGACTGGAGAGGATCCATCCTAGGGTGCTGAGAGAGCTGGCAGATGAGCTGCCAAGCCGCTCTCCATCATTTTCCTCCAGCCCTGGCTCACTGGAGAGGTCCCAGATGACTGGAAACTGGCCAATGTGGTCCCCATCCACAAGAAGGGTCGGATGGAGGAACCTGGAAACTCCAGGCCTGGCAGCCTGACCTCAGTGCCAGGGAAAATGATGGAGCAGATCATCTTGGGAGCAATCACTGTGCACCTGAAGGATGGCCAAGGGCTCAGGTCCAACCAACATGGATTTAGGAAGGGCAGATCCTGCCTCTCCAACCTGATCTCCTTCTATGCCCAGGTGACTGTCTGGTGGGTTTGGTCTGTCTGGACTTCAGCAAGGCTTTTGACACTGTCCCCCACAGCAAACTGCTGGCTAAGCTCGTGGCTTGGACAGCAACACTGTGCTTGGCTAGGAACTGGCTGGAGGGCCGAGCCCAGAGAGTGGTGGTGAATGGTGCCACAGCCAGCTGGCAGCCAGGCACCAGTGGTGTCCCCCTGGGATCAGTGCTGAGCCTCGTCCTCTTTAATATCTTCACTGATGATCTGGATGGGGGGATTGAGAGAGTCATCAGCAAATTTGCAGATGACACCAAGTTGTTGATGTGTTACAGGGGAGAAGGGCTCTGCAGAGGGACCTCGACCAACTGGACAGATGGGCAGAGTCCAACAGGATGGCATTCAACAAATCCAAGTGCTGGGTGCTGTGCTTTTCCACAACAACCCCATGCAGAGCTACAGGCTGGGGTCAGAGTGGCTGGAGAACAGCCAGGCAGAGAGGGACCTGAGGGTACTGGTTGATAGTAGGCTGAACATGAGACAGCAGTGTGCTCAGGTGGCCAAGAAGGCCAATGGCATCCTGGCCGGCATCAAGAATAGTGTGGCCAGCAGGAGCAAGGAAGTAATTCTGCCCTGTGCTCAGCACTGGTTAGGCCACACCTTGAGTCCTGTGTCCAGTTCTGGGCTCCTCAGTTTAGGAAGGACATTGAGACACTTGAAGGTGTCCAGAGAAAGGCAACAAAGCTGGGGAGGGGTCTGGGGCACAGCCCTGTGAGGAGAGGCTGAGGGAGCTGGGGTTGCTTAGCCTGGAGAAGAGGAGGCTCAGGGGAGACCTTCTTGCTGTGTACAACTACCTGAAGGGAGGTTGTAGCCAGGAGGGGGTTGGTCTCTTCTCCCAGTCTTAAGCTGCACCAGGGGAAGTTTGGGCTTGAGTTGAGGAGAAAGTTCTTCACTGAGAGAATCATTCGCCATTAGAATGTGATTCTGTGACATGGGTTGGCTTTTCCTTGCTGGTATCACTAAAGCCTGTGGGTGACAAAATATGGGTCCCTTTCCTGGACTTTTCCTAGGCTAAACCTTTGTGTGGTGTATCAAATTACCCTTCCTTCCCTACTTCCTTCATTCCTTCATTCCTTCCTTCCTTCCTTCTTTCCTTCCTTCCTTCCTTCCTTCCTTCCTTCCTTCCTTCCTTCCTTCCTTCCTTCCTTTTTCTTTTTTCTTTCTTTTTCTTTTTCTTTCTTTTTCTTTCTTTTTTAATGTAATCCTTATCTTAAAGTTATTCTGAATACAAAGAAAAGATGAAAAAAAAACCCCAAAACCCCAAACCCAACAACCATTCCATAATATCCTTCTATCAAATTCCTAATCTATATTAATTCCAGAAATCCTTTAAAAAATCAAAGAGCTATGTTAAAATTAAACCATCAAGTCAATGTCTAAGAAGGAACCCAAAGAGCATGCTTTGTTTTTAAAAGTGAACATTGCAATTCCCACCTCTATTCCATAGAATTTCCCTGAAATGCCATGTCACACAGAAAAAGAAGGTGCAAACCAGAGGAAAAAAACCTTAACCTATCAACTCCTAGAATAACTTATTCTACTTAAACTTACCCATATGTTATTATTGTTACTTATTACTTATAATTTGACTTTTTAAATTATAATTACTAAATACCTATGATAAGTACCCATTATTCATTATGCTTACTATTAAAACTTGACTACTAAAACCATCAAAATATCGAATCTCCAAAGTCCCTGAAATCAGGAATAATGCTAAAATCATTATCCATATCAGGTTTGCACTTACAAAATGTCAAATATTTTTCTTAACAAAACATAGCACTGTTACTTTAAATCAGAACACAACTTTTGCCAACAAGGGAGAGATAACAGAGAGAGAGAAGGTGGGTGGGGGGAAGGGGAGAACTGACAGGCTCAGCAAAACCGCTGTAGCCACAGAGAGTGTGTGTGGGGGGGAACATTGCCAAACCTACAGCAGCTCCCTTTCTAGGTAGCTCTCAGGGCTGAACCCCTCAGTGGCACGGAGGGTCCCTACAAATGGGAGAAGAGGTAACTTGGCAGGAAGTTCATAATTTGTATTGTTTTTTTCCTACAGGTTTTGAAAGCCTGTCCCATCAAAGTCTGGCCTGTAGGGCTGGGGGAGTATCTGCACATCTCAGTGACATTCTTGGAGATGTTAATTTTTGCCACTTTATGCAGCTGTTAGAATTTGTGAATCTTTTGCAACATTCATAAGGGACCGTAGAATTTTTCTAGGAAAAGGAAAAAAAAGGAGAGAAGGCAAAGTAGGTTAGACTTGAAAGTTGTACAATATTCACAAAGGCTCTGAAAGATGCAAGCACCTGCATATTTCTAAACTGCAGGAGATACAAGATTTTGTCCTGCTTAGCACAACTAGTCTGAAAAAATCCACACTTAAAGTACTCTGAATCTGACTAAACGATGGGTAAGAATAAAAACATGTAAAAAATTTATTGGTGTCTCAGTAAAAAGAGAATCAACAATGCCACAGAATGTGGAATGGGCTGGGTTGGAAGGGAGCTTCAAAGCTCATCCAGCCCAACCCCCTCTCCAGTCAGCAGGGACATCCTCAACTAGATCAGGTTGCCCAGAGCCCTGTCCAGCCTCACCTTGAATATCTCCAGGGATGGGGCCCCAGCCACCTCCCTGGGCAACCTGTTGCAGTGTTCCACATGCCCAATCTAAATTTGCTCTGCTCTAGTTTGAAGCCCTGGTTCTGTCACTGAAGGCCTTTGCAAACAGTTTCACTGCAGCCTTCTTGTAGCCCCCTTCAGGTTGCTATTAGGCCTCCCTGGAGCCTTCTCTTTTCCAGGCTGAACACCATTTTCATGTTTTTGCTGTTGTTGGGTTTGTTTTACTATCCCCAGGATAGAGAGAAGGAAAAAGAAAGCGAGACACACACACCCCCCTCATGTTCTGGAATTGAGCAACGTAGCTCTGCTCAGGTTTTCCTGAGCCTCACTGTTCTTATTTCACAGCAAATGCTTTCAAAAATACCCAGATTGCAGTGTTGTTCTGCATTATCAGGAAAGCTTAAATTAGCCTAATTCTTCTTTTGACACAGTGAAAGGTTTGTCAGTGGTGATGGCAGGAAAAACCATCACAGGAGGCTTGAGAGGTTTGGAAAAACATAACCTGTGGCATGTTAACGACTGCATTGTTTTCTGTGCCAAATTCAAGTAGTTTGCCTCATCCCACACAGGAACATTTAATTTGAAAATGAAACTTTTTGAATGTCATTGGGTTAGCAATTGCAATCCAGATTCTACTGGGAAGGAAAGAAAAACAATTTGTGAAGTGTGCCTTAAAAAATAAAATCAAAACCCGAGCTCATTGCTATCCCTACATGCCTGTTTTCTTGCATTTGGAGGCAGGAAACCTCCGTAGGGAGGGGTTAAATGTGACTGGGATTAGAATATGATGGGGAAGTCATCCTGACAGTTCTGCTTGAAGAATGTCAGTGTCTTTAAACATCTCTATTTATAAGCCTGGAATACTGTTGAACTGCAGGTCCTCCTTTAAACATGCAATGAGAGCATGGTGAAGGTGGGGTTTTGTTTGTTTGGGTTTTTTTCTTTCTTTCCTTAATAGTGAATGGGGCTTCCATATGCTCTCTGCTGAGGAGCACATGTTTTCCAATACCTACTTCTGAGGAGTGAGAAGAAACACAAAATTGCCCTGAGATAGTCCTTACAGTTGTCAGAGCAGTGAATAATTGATGAAAGACCTGCTCTCAACTCACAGCGGGAGTACAATGGTTTGAAGGCAAGAAGCCCTGAGGTCTAAAGCACTGGTCGTATAAATGCAGAAAGACAGAATTAATCTAATACAAGCTATGAGTCCTCCTGTAAAGGGCAGGGTAGCCTGAGGCATACAGGAGCTGCTGCAGAGCAGTCCTGCCCTGGTGTGAGGCGTGAGGTGGATGTGGAGGTCCGGAGGAGGGATGGCAGCACTGCAGAGATGTCTTTCCTGTGAGGAGGAATTCTCTGATCATCCTTTGCAACTGGCTGCAAACGCTTCTTTGGATGACTAAGCACTGCTTTAGATTACAGACTCCTTATTTAATCAAGTAGTGCTCAAGTCAAAATTAACCCTAGAACAGGTCTTGGAGCTCTATGATTATCTTCTTGCTGCTCTCTAATATAGAAATAGCAGTGCTATACTCCAGGCTCATTTTATTCTCCTTGTATTCTGTCGCAGTGGTGCAGATAAACCTGTCCTACCAAAGCACATGTAGTTTATATGCAACGGCTTGTAACCAAGTCTGCAAGGGAGGATGTAAAATTCCACCCCTACAACTGCCACCATGAGGAGGGCAGCTGAAGGAAAGGGATGCTGGCTGCTGAGTGTGCTCAAGTCCATGCTAGTGGCTTCTTTTCAATTAGAATGAAAAGGGCAAATGATAGTCCCCTGCACTGAGAGGCTGCAGTTATTTCTACTCTCCAGTGGAAGTTTTTACCTACTGATCAGTCATGCCAGGTGCCTAGACCAAGTACAAAGTCCTCTGCTTGATGGAATCATCCTTTTTAGGTCCCAGCTGCCAGACCACTATAAATGTGACACCTTCCACCATCTGCTCCCTTAGGGAAATATCAAAAATCTTTAAAACATAATGCTTAAAACAGAAGATCTTCACTCCTCAATTTAGCAGTTTGAAAACATGGCATTTGTGAGAATCTGGCACAACAATTGTCAGAGCATCTTTATCAATACAGGAATAGAAAACAAACTCCCTGGCAGCAGCGTGCACAGCTGTGTGTGCCCACTCCCTCCTGCTTCTTCCTATCATGCCGTGCTTTTTTTAGTCTAAACTGTTTGTGTGATTAGAAGAGGAGGGGGGGATGTGAGATTAGAAATCTCTTAGAAAAAGAAAAGACCTTTAAATGCCTTTAATGCTGCAAAATAATTCTTCACAAACTTGGCAGTTGCTTTAAAAAAAGAAAATAAAACAACTCCAACAACCTGCCAGCTGGAAATACCAAATGAGGTGGGCCACAGGCATGGGGAGAGCAGCTAACACCAGGCAAAGCATCTCCTCTGGGCTTGCTCGGCAGCCTCTCCCTGGATGCTGCTGTGATAGCAAGTGGAACTTGCAGGTGATGAGACTGCCATAAACATGACATGTTCTAGGTAACAGGAGGACTCTGTTAAGGTAAGGATATATATATACACAATTCTCTAATATATATCCTTTCATTTTAATAACAATATTCAGGAAGCTTGGACCAGCCTGCTGGGAGCAAGGCTAAATTTTATAGAAGTAGTTTTTCTACCACTACTTCTGGTATTTTTTTCTTTTAATAGAAGATTTATTTTTTTCTACCACCACAGAAATGTGGCAGAAGCTCCACTGCTGGATCCATTGCAAGTCAGATTGGATGGGGCTCTGAGGAGCCTGATCCATTTGAAGAAGTCCCTGGGGGATTGGACAAGATGACTTTTAAAGGTCCCTTCCAACATGAAGCATTCTAATAAAACATCAGCAGAAGCAGGAAGTTGCAACAAAGCTAAAATGCTCAGGGGGTTGGAGCACCCCAGTACAAGGACAGGCTAAGAGAGCTGGGGTTGTTCAGCCTGGAGAAGAGAAAGCTTCAGGGAGACCTAATAGCAGCCTGCCAGTACCTGAAGGGGGCTACAGGAAGGATGGAGAGAGACTGTTTGCAAAGGCCTGCAGGGACAGGACCAGGAGCAATGGCTTCAAACCAGAGCAGAGCAGATTGAGATTGGATGTGAGGAACAGGGTCTGCACCATGAGGCTGGTGGAAGACAGGAACAGGTTGCGCAGGGAGGTGGTTGAGGCCCCAACCCTGGAGATATTCAAGGTGAGGCTTGACAAGGCTCTGGACAACCTGGTCTAGTTGAGGATGTCCCTGCTGACTGCAGGGGGTTGGACTGGATGAGCTTTGGAGGTCCCTTCCAACCCAGACCATTCTGTGATTCTGTGTGAATTCTCCTTGTCCTGAGCTGACTCAAGACATAGAGCAAAATGTTTCCAGGAGCTCTGGCCTGGGTCATGGTTTGGACAAACATTTCATCTAGTGCCATCTCTTTGTGGTGCTGTGTGACTGACAAAAAAATAAAATGTATAAAAAAATAAATAAATGATTGTTTCTGCATGATAAATGATTCAGCCCTGACGTTCCTACAGAGTAATTCCAAGGAAGCTAAACAACCCCAAACAGGTCTGGCCAGCCTCAGTGTGTAAGCATCTATGATGGAGAGCAGAGGGAAGGCATGGCATGGGATGGCTTTTATTTTATAAACAAAGCTAGAAACAAAAGGTTCACTGGCAGGAATTGGAAATACCTGCCTAGCAGACTACAGCTTTGCCCTTGCTGTCAAGGTGTGCTCCTTTGTGGCTTACCCTGGGTGATTCTGCTCTAGCAGGAATGTTGGACTGGATGATCCTCAGTAGTCCCTTCCGACCCCTACCAGCCTGTTCTGTGCTCTAAAAATGATTCATCTTATAGCTCAACTTTCATTTTACCCTGCTGTACTCCACCTGAGGCTTCTGCCCGTGTCTTTCACCACTTTATCTTCTAAAAGGCATCAGGAACATTGTTTTAATGTGTATCAGGACACAAAGCTCTTCAATTTCAGGTTTTGGCTGGATAGCTCCTCCTGGGATTAGCCTGTGTTTTCCGTCAGTCTTCTGCTCTGCTGTCACCAGCATGTCCTGCCTTATTCTCAACCTCAGTGCTGAAAACAAAGTTGTGGAGTGGCTGACCATCGTAGTATTTGGTAAGCAAAAGAACCAGAGCCTTGGTCCATTTGCTTGGATGACCATCAAGTAACAGAGCATCTTGGTCTTCATTTGAGATGCAGCAGTTTATGTAGGAGCAGCAGGTTGAAGAAAACATTTTCCAGGAGGTGGGCAGTAAGGGACAGGAAAGCAGCCAGGCCAAAGGCATCAGCAAGAGGCACCAGGTGATTGCTCAAGCAAGAGCTGAATTTTGCTTCGACCACTTCCACATTGCCAAGGGGGCTGCTCACAGCGTGGACTTTAATGTCACTAAGCCCTGGTTTTGAGGCCTGGAGAAGAATAATAGACACTGTGGATATGCCACATGCATCTTAATCTGCTTGCAATGTGTGGTCAGTTTGTTTCAGAGGGTCTCAGCTACTGAAGGAAGAGGTTTTATCCAGCTGAACAATTCACCTGTTGGCAGAGTGGGTTCACCTGAGCTTCTAAGGATATCATTACTGTGTTGCTTGTCTTTAGGAGAGAATAAATTAAAAGGAACACGACTGAAATAAGATGAGGCTGCTCCTGGCTGCACAAGCAGTCTATATGCGTTCCAACGCTAATTATAATGTTGCTTTTTGTGGCATTTATTTGCATATCTCAGTGTATTATACAGCTTGCAAATTCTTAGCAGGCATTTGGAAACTATTATACATTATTACTGCCTTAAAATCATAACACTTAAATCAGGTCACCCAGCTGTTTAGCATCTGATAACAAGATTAGAGGGATTGATTGTGCTCTCAGTAGGACTGCAAATACCTATTAATCTAGGAGACTTTGGAAGTTAATCAAAATGATATTTTTCTTCTGAGACTGATATAAACAGTTGAAAATACATTCATAATTTGCAATGGGTATTTTAGGCTCTAAGGTACATTATTCTTTTGGAATGCTAATCTTCTTCTAGCTCTCACTGTAATTATTATAACTTTGCATAGCAGATAGTTAATGCTGCAAGTTTCTGCTCTTTAGTATGTTGGAACTGTCCGTGTTTTCATTAATTCCATCAATCAAATGGAATTCTCCTCCACCTCTAAGAAGCAATTATAATTATTTTTATGACCATATCTATGATAATGAAAGAACTGTTTCCTGACATTTTAATTAATTCTCCAAATGCTTATGGACTCAACATTGACACTGTCTCAGAATGACTACTGCAAAGGAAAAAAAAAGTCAGATCATCAAGTTCTGGCTAAGTGAAATAAAGCAGGAAATATTGGCAAACACAATTGGAGCTGTCTTGGTTCTGTAATTCATTTAGCTGGAAATTCTTCTTTGTGTAATTATGGGCATAAATATTTTTCCTTCCAAGGTGGCTTAAATCCAATTTTGGTTTTGGATGACTTTTTGACACAATTTTGAATCTTTGCTTTTCTACATCTTTTCTCTCCTTATTCCCTTGTTTGTCTCTCTAATCTATCAGTACAATCTTCTCCTGATGCACTCTGCTCCTCTAAGAAAACCAGGGAGGAAGCTCTGAAAATGGAGAAACCCCACACACACTTTTATGCATATACAAACAATATGTATTCAGCATCTGATCTGTGATTTTCAAAGAGGTCTGAAGTCATTTCAATGCCCAGAGCAGGAACTGCTGAAGTAATTTAGCAACACACTGGAAGTCAAGAAAACATGTGGTTGAAAATCAGTTGGATAGTCTTAAAAACAAAGTGAGTGGGAGGAAAGCTTCCAAATGTTTGTGTCAGCTTTCAAATTCTGCTTTGTTCCATTCCTGAAAACCTCGGCCATAGGCACACATGAAAATCAATGTTGTTTGATTCTGACCGTCTGGTAAGAGGTTAATTGTTTATGGTGGATTTACAGGGAGTGATTGTTTGAGAAACTGAGCTTTGGGAGAACTCATGGGAAGACACGGCATTCCTGGATGTGTGGTGAGGTAGAAATGCCTAAATGAATAAATAGGGGGCACCTTTTGTCACTTTTTAATTTGACCTCCCAGGTGGACTTTGGAACCCCCTGGGAAACGTATAGAAACATCCACATCCCTCCCTTTGATTACACCCAAGATGGAAATGGACCAGGTGACTTGAGCCAGCCTTTGACTCAGGTTTGTGCCTAGAGATGACCTCCCATTTTCTGCTCTGAATTCCTGTAATCTCCCTCTGACATATCAGTGTCTACAACAGCATGGAAATTTCTGCTGTAGGCCCAGGAAACCTTCAGAGAGTACGAGGAACTTGACAAATATTTGCTTTATAATGGCAAACAAGATGTAAAGTATGTGCCAGAGCTGGCAGAAGCAGTTTTCAAGTGAAGAGTCTTGCAGAACTAACAACATCATGTCTTTTTCTACTCATCATTAGTAATTCCTTTGTCAGCATACGTTGTATTCCTTGGCCCTTTCCTGTCAGAAGAGTGTTAAGGGCAAATTCACTTAGCTAAGCCTTTTCTGGAGTGCTGCAGTTCCTATTCTATGTGTGAAGCACAGCTGAAATGACTGTGAGCTGTTACAGTTTGTAGGTGGCTAGCAGAAGCTCATAAGCATATGCAGGGCTTTGCAGATGCGTATTCCTGCAGGGCAGTCAGCAGGTTTGGATCTGGCCTTGAAGCAGAGGCACATGTGGTAGACCCCCCTGGGAATGTGGACTCCGTGAGTGTGCTGGGGTTGGGTCACAAATGCACAAGTCTTATTCCTTCCTCTGCACATGCTGGCATATTGAAGCAGCTCTGCCTTGTCACCTCTTTCAGCACTGACGACCTCCTCTGCCTTGACAGAAATAAAATCTTGTTGTTCCAACTGTCTTGGAGTTGGTGACTGCCAGGCCAAAGGAAACACTGTCACTGCTTTACAGGATGAAACATCTTCATGTCTTCAGGAGACTCAGGTTGGATTTGCTTGTTTGCTTTGTTCATGTGTGATAGGAGGTTTACATGAGCTATTTTTGGTGTCACCTCAAGAAAACAAATATCAAGAGCTTTACTTGTTTTTGACAGGCTAAAGTGCTGCAGGTTGGAGCACATATTGGTCACTTCTGCCTCTCCCCGCTCTTCCACTTAAATTCATCCCTACATTCACACACACACCTTAACTGAAGGCACTCATTGAGCTTCTTCTGTGTGCAGCCTCTTGGGTCAATGAAGGGACACAGCAAATGCTGCCCACTTGCCTGAATAGTGAAATGAGTTTCACAGTGCTGGGTCTTATTTTTTCCATCAGTAATTAGCTCTAACCTAATGAAATTCCCATAGGGATAATTATTTCAGAAGACCCAAGATGTGCCCAGATGTGTACCCCTACACCACAGCCTAGATCTTTCTCCAAGGTGTTCAGCCAATTTCTGAAGGTGAAGGCTCCAAAGCTGCTGAGGGGCCTGGAGGAAAGGCTGAGAGCCCTGGGGCTGCTGAGCCTGGAGAAGAACAGCCCCAGAGGGGATCTGAGCAATGCGGGGGCAAGAGGATGGGGTCAAGCTCTTGTCAGTGGTGTCCAGGGACAGGACAAGGGGCAGCAGGCATGAACTGGAACCCAGGAGATTCCATCTGAACAGGAAAAAAAGCTTCTTTGGTGTGAGGGTGCTGGAGGGCTGGAGCAGGCTGCCCAGAGGGGCTGTGAAGTCTCCTTGTCTGCAGAGGTTCCAACTCCCCCTGGCCACTGTACTCCTGGGCAAGGTGCTGTGGGTGCCCTGCTTTAGCAGAGGGTTGGACTGGATGATCTTCCAAACTTATCATGCTGGGTTTCATGCGGTTGTGTACAACAGTTTTGTATGAATAGCCTCTCAACAAACCAATGTTCCTATTTAAACAATACTAATCTAAAATATTGTATTTAAAAAGCATTCATTGCTGGAAAATTGTGGTATTAAAAATGTAAATGAATGTTTTAATGGAAGGAAACAAGTTGCTTCTGATATAGAATGTGAAATCCTGCTTCCTGAAAATTGAATTGCATGTAGCTGTGATTGAGACTTTGAGAGCAGATATAAAAATCTAGATATAGAGGTAGATGATATTTAATGGCTTTGGATGAAAGATAAGTGTACAGCTTGGAGAACTATGTAAATTCCTATTTGAATTTCATTTGGCTGCTGTGTAGTATGCAAAGCAACGTATGTAAAACCACTTTGAGAACCTATTAGAAAACACAAAGGTTAAGCAGGTACAATAAATACTATCAATGTGATAGAGTTAGTGGTGCCAGAACTGCAGGGCTGTGTGCAGAGTGTTATAATTAAATTCCTGAACGCTGCCATGCAGGTGGCAAAAATGCTGCTGTTGGACTCAGCATGGTGCAGAAAGCTGCTAAGATTCATAAACACAGACAACTGCTTGTAATTAGAGAAATCTGCCTGTCTCAAACTAATTGTGTGCTCAAAACTGAGGGCACTGAGTGTGGAAGAAAATTGATATTTTTCTCTCATGTTTTAATTTCTCAGGCTCTTGTCAAAACTGAAGTGTTGCCCTAGAAGGTGTCTCAGAGCTCAGTTTCCTCTGAACCAGCCCTTACTGGGCTGTTACTCTGGAGATGGGGTTTTAAGCTTGAGTTCAGGTGGAAGCACTCAGAGGTAGAGGGAAGCAGATCTTCACCCTTCTCCGACTACCCCAACCCACGGTTTTACAACAGCAATCCCATGCAAGTAATTAAATCAAATTAATCATTGTTTCCAGAGCTGAATTTTTGGTTGGAATTAAGGGACTGTTGATTTCATTCCTGTGACCTGGTCATGCAGTCCTAATGCACGAAGCAAGAGTGATGTTTGAATTTGTGCCAGACCTCGTTACTAAAATGCTTTCCTTTCTGCTTGCCTTCTCCTTTTCCCTGGAACATTATATTGCATATTTTCTAGATAGCTTCTTCTGTGTTGTTTTCCTCTTTTTAATAAAGGAAAACCTTTGTCTCTGAAATCATTTCAAGAAGGAGGGACTGTTTACATTCAGAAGGCAAGCTTTGTAAAAATAGCTTTCCTTGGCTGCTTGTACATCTTTATCATCGCTGAACTGCAACAACCAAGTAAGAACAGATAATACAGTCAAGAAAAAAAAAAAAACAAACAACAAAAAAACCACCCTGGCTCTCCAGCAACCTAAGTAGCTTTAATGATCTGGTAAAAGACCAAACAAATAGCTGTAATTATCATAAAAAAGCCATTATATAGCTCATCCCATCTGAGTTGTTTATGGGATAAAAATTAAAGTACTTATAATCAGCAGAGGTTTTTTTTGCTCTCAGACACTCTCCTTTCCCACTGAGCTCATCATAGTCATTAAGACCCATCCTGGGAAGGCCTCAGCTAATGAAATCCATACATGCTTGGTACTGAAGCAAAGTATCTTAGCTCCCTGATTTACTGTCTCTGCTTCGGTACCTGGGGACCTGAGTATTGGAGTGCAGGTGTCTGAGCTAGAAATGTACACCTGTCCATCTCCAGATATTCCTCCTCATTGCATCTGCATCTTTTGAAACCTGTGGCAATCAAGTAGTTTGGGGTTGATGTGGCAATAATGTGGTCTCTGGCACTGCCCCATTTTCTACATCAAAGAAAGCCCTAGGTGAAAAAACCCAAAGTGGTTTATGAGGTTTTAGAATCTGACAATGCCTCTTCTGTTTTATTGTAGAATAGAATAAACCAGGTTGGAAGAGACCTCCAAGGTCATCGTGTCCAACCTATCATCCAACACCACCTAATCAACTAACCCATGCAACCAAGCATCCTGTCAAGCCTCATCCTGAACACCCCCAGCGATGGCGACCCCACCACCTCCTCGGGCAGCCCATATCAGGTAATGCTGAGGGAGTATCTCAAGGCACTTGGCCTGGCTGGGTCTAATGCCAGGAGGAGAAGGGGGAAGCAGTCTCAGACCTGGCCAGCCTGAGACCAGCCTAGCAGTGGGAGGGAAGAAAGATACCTGGGGGGTTTGGGTGTATCCTCAGATGGGGAGAAGGGAAAGGTTTGGGACCTTTGGGTGTGCTGGAAGGGAGTCTGTAGGCTTTGGGATTCTTTTGTCACTGTGCTTGTAGTTTCTATAAAACACTAATTGCTTTTCTGTTTGAACTTTCTGTCACTTCTGCAATCCATTTGTATGTCTCATCGTTTTGACTCTCTCAGGGTCAAGAGAGGATCTGCCTGGCCTCAAACCAGGACAGGCAAGCAAGGTATGGGTACAGCCACTGCAAGAGGCTTGGCTTGTCCATTAAGAAGGGTTACCAGGGCAATTCTTTCAGTTTGATGTCTTTTGTTGCAGTGAGGCTGCTGCAGCTGGTGCTGAGATGTGGAGCAGAAAGAATTTACTTGTAGGGCAGGGGTGACTTATAATGACTAGATATTTATTTATTTTTTAAATAGTTTTGGCTAATGTTTCAGGTTCTTTATTTTTCTTGTGTTTTGGGTACTTTGTTGATATTTGTTATATTTTTGTTTTTCTTACATAAAACTCTGGCAAACCTCTAAAGCAAAGAATGTTGTACTCAATCTTTATTCATGCTGCATGTGTGCTGTCAAAGACAGATGCTTTCACACAGTTGTAAGGACAGATTTCTTTCTGCTAGAGCGATTGATTTGCCCTATAAATCAGTTCCCACATAAAATTCAGACAGAACAAGCAATAGGTCATGAAGCAATGAACTGATGTTGAGAATTTGCTTCCTTGCTTGTATTCCTACATCTGTAATTCAGTCTTAAACATTCTCACATTCCTCTCTAAAGGCTGCCCTTTATTTTAATCTCTGAGTGTATTTGGGCTGGGGGTGAATCAGTCTAATAAAGCAAAAGGAGAATAAGGACCAGACAACCCTTGTGTGCTTGAAAGGCTTGGAGCATTTCCCTGCCCCAGGGTGGAACCTTGGTATAAACAGAAATGTTGTGCTCTGTGTATCCTGGCTGCAGCCTGGGCACAGAACTCACGGTGAAAAAAGCCCGAGGTGGGTACACTAATGAAGGAACATTTGCTGCTGCTACTAAATCTAGGAGAAAATCAACAATTGCTGCATTGCTTCAGTGAATTAAAGACAGAGGAGTCAAGAATAAATACGATCTGCTCCTGTAAGTAATAATGCATGGTGTGTGTATTGGTTTATTGTACATGAGCAGGTAGGAGTGAATCTCGTACAGGCTTGTTTGGTTTACAGCAGATAGTTGGGCTGGGCTCCTGGGGCTCTCACACACCTGCCCAAGGACACCTACTTGTCTGTAGGCACTGGGGAAATTACAGTCATGATCAAGGTGCAACTTCCTCTAGATAGGAGACACAGAATCTTGTAGAGCTGATGGACAGAAACCTTAATTTTAGTGATTATGTCACCTAACAATTGCAAAATGGGAAATTTTTTTTCACAGGAGAAAATGGAAACTGCTCTTACATTCTTGTAAAAAAAAATAATCATCTTCTTGGTGGAGTTAAGCGTTCCTTTTCTTACTGATGTACTTGATATAAATGACTGCACATCTGCCACAAGCCACTGCCATTTGATAGCCAGAGGCTGTAAACCTAAGGACTGGGCTTTGGGGATACTTCTCCAGATTTCCACCTCCCAGCACCCAGCAATTTGCTGCTTTTGTTGTGATGGGTTTTGAGGGTTTATACTTGCTGTTATACCCCTGTTCCCTTGTCTCTCTCCTGTCCTGAGAAGCATTGAATCCTTTTCTCCTCTTTAAGTCTAAGTGCAGCAGAATGAGGAAAGGATCGGTGTGGGAGGAGGCAGCTCTGCAGAGGAACGAGGGAGCTGGACTATTATTAGCAAAAGACCTGCAGAGAGAACTCCTGTTAGAGGATGAGCAGGGAGATGATGGACAGACAAGGCATGATGAATCAGCTGAAGGTTGGGAGCAATGAATCAAAAGATTTTTTATATCTCACCAGGATGCCACCAACTCTCAGGCACACTCAAGTGCTTTTACTGTTTTCAGTTGTGCCAGAAGGCCAGCTGAGAACTGGTTCTGCCTGCACCAGACACTTCACAAAGGCATAAACTCTACTTTGATGAATTGGCAGCATAAATAGATAAGTGTGGTCGTTTGAGGCTGTGCCTTTAAGAACAAACACTACTGGAACACACTGGCTAATGTTTTCGGTACTAGAACCAAAACATTCTGATATTCTAAACGAATTTCATTGGTTGATAAACAAAAATTCAGCTTTAGATTGTGAAGCAGTTGGAATTTTTTTTTTTCCTCAGTTCAGTTCGGTTTGGGAGTTGGGGGAGTTTGGTGTTTCAGCCTGTTCTCCCTGCCTGCTTCTTCTGCGAACTGCTGGAGTTGGCCTTCAGATAAGCAAACGCTAATCCTGCATGGGCTTTTGAAGCTTGCTAACAACTCTTTTCCTTAGTAACTTGCCTTTCTCTCTTTCTAACCCCCCTTTTTGGGGAAAAAGGGAGGTGGGGGGGAGAGAGGGGGTTCCAAGGAGGGGATCCCTCCCCGAGGGAGGATTTTTGTTGTGTTATTTCTCTTTGCTGTGTATTTCTGTGTATATATTGTAAATACCTGTATATATTGTGTTATATATAACCTGCTTTCCATATATGCTTGTAAATATATAGCTTGCTCTTTCGACTGAGTTAGCTGTGGTTTCTTACTCTGTGGAGGAGGGAGAGCTAAGCCCTCTCTCAACCTACCACAATAAGGTAACATTGGATGGCTTCCAGATCACAAGTGGCAAGAGATGTTACTGCCATGGTTGGAAGGATCATTACTTGTCAGATTCTTTGGGTGAAGTGAGCAGAGTCTTAGCTAGACAGAAGCAGAAAGAAAGGGACCAAATGTGACAGGGTGAGAGAAGAGGGAGAAAAGGTGTTAGGTAAGGTCAGGATGTTCTACCTCTCTTCTGCTAGAACGGCTTTTGGAATAAATGTGAGAAGAAATAGGGAGTTGAGAGATACAGCCATGGAGTTTGTTGCCATCACAGTAAGATGAAAGTGGGTTGGCAGAATGGAGGAAGAGGAGATGTACTTCTCTGAAATGTAGTGAAAACAGACAAGAAAGAAACTGCACCACTGAAAAATTAACCTTTTTGCTCTCTTGATATTTGTGAATCTACCCACACCAAGGTATTTTATCATTATATCCTTCCCTCACATGAGACTTCCACTGCCTTGACAAGCACCATTGAAGATTTTTCCTTGTTTCTTTATTTTACAGAGTGTCATGTGTAAGACCAAATTGTACCTTGAGTTCAGACTTCAGGCAACTGTGATTGTTTTGGTTTTCACCATGGGGAGCTGAAAAGGACTGTGAGAAAAAAGTGCTGCAGATTGAGATGGAAAGTGTCTACCACAGCAGATTTCCAGCCTCTCAGCATTGATTACAGTAAATGTAGTTATATGGTTTGATTAAGCGCAAGAAGGAAGCACCAACTTTAGTTTTTCTTATGTTTCACTCAATAATCCCACGTGTCTCACTGTTCTGGAGGTTATACACTGTAATACATATTCTGTAGGTAGAAGAATGGAAAAGGTAAAATGAAGAAACATCCACACAAAAGTTAGGAATGACATTGGGCATCTCACATCACGTTTGGTTCTAGGGGGGTTGCATGACATAGCCATTAAGTATGTAACCACTGAAGACCTCTTCAATGCAGCCATTCTGGACTCATCTTAAATGTTTCTTTGTTTGTTTTATTTCTTTTTATTCATTTCTCTTCCTCTTTAAAAGAAGAAGCCTAAAAGACCTCATTTTTGGTAAAAATATTTCATCTTGTGGTCTGAAATGCTTTTCTCCATTAGTCTTCAAGGCTGTTCACAACACGAAATAATTTCTCTGGGCTCAAGTCAAAGTTTAGTGGTGCACTTGTTCTATATGAGATGAGAGTTTAGTTTTGCCTGAGATTTATGTGCATTTCTATTTACCTTTGGGTTTGTTTCTAACTTGTGTCAGATCCCTAAAGTGCCAGGTCAGCAAGTTTCTAATTGCCTCAAAGAACCAAAGCATTAGGTTATAATAATACCCATCCTCTGCAGATCAGTGAAGGAACTAGGAAACGAACAAAAGAAAGAATGGACTTGAGTGATCTGAAGTGGTGTAAATATCTAACCAAAACAAAGTCAAACGTGAACTGTGGTCCTGGATTTTAGGCAGATGTTCTGGAAGCTAAGGTAACTCACTCTTAGGTGAATTATGCTCATGTGATAGCTGAGCACCTGGCCAGAACATTCCTTATCAGCAAAAATGGGATCTTCTTGAATTAAGGGAGTTTTGCAGATGTTGCCTATGGGGGTCTGTATTCCAGCTTTTGCCCTCAGAGGTATTAATAGTTTGCATAATTTATGTCTGGCAGCTTTCTTCAAGAAGTGTGAAGAGAGGGTGAGTGATTATGGGAGACAAATATAGGCAGAATGATTAGTGAAAGTGATTGATAAATGAGGTGAGGAACAAATCTGAGACACAAAAAGGCAGAAACAAATGTTTAAATTTAGAGTTCTGTCCTCAAAAAGTCCCTGCCTGTCAAATATGTGGAAATAAATTATGAAAATCTTGGCATTTGATATTTCCCAGTGACAGCTCTGACATTCATGAGATGCATGCTGCTAAGTCACTGCCCGGGGCAGGTTTACACAGCGCGTGTGGCTCCTCCCGCGAAGGGACAGCACAGCTGGATGTGCTTTAGAGGCCAGAGGATGCACCAAGAGCCCATGCTGTCTCCTAGGGCTGTCTGAGCTCTTGGCTGCTCACCTCATGGAGCACAGAGGTGCACTGTTTGCAGCTCACCTGCTCTGAGTGCCAGTTGTGTCACCTGGACAAAGCAGTATTAGGTAGTTGAAGGATTGTCTCAGAAGTTGAACAGTTTAAAGTCAGTAATGTTTGTGGGGCACCCTCAAAATTCAGACCTGCCCCTCTTGACATCAGTGACAAATGTTGATTTCTGTGGAGCTCCATTTCATCCACACCCTCCTGGTACCTTCCCATTTCCTTCTCTGCCCAAGCAGGGTTTTCAGAGAATGCATAAAATATTACATTTTGTTCCTTAACATTTTCCTTTTCAGAGTTACTACAAAACCAATATGAAGACAAATTGGCTCCTGATGGACTCACAGCCCAGCTCATCATACTAATAATTTCTGTTCCCTATTCCCTGTATTTCTTTGTCTGTCTACACCTGCCTGCCATTCTTTGTGTAAGCTGAAAGCTTTGTTTACTCTGTTTGTACATCACCTTGCACAGTAGTCAATTCTTTTCCCCAGAGAAGAGCTTCTAGAGGCTGCAATAGTAAAGGAAATAATAACAAACCAAACCAACCAAACAACAAAAAAAGGGCAGCTTTGTCACCTTTTGCATAGGGAATATTGTAATAAAAATTCCTTTAACAAGATTGACATTTATGTATAGGTGAGTGATTTTTCATTAAGACCTTTGAATTTGGAAATAACTAATGAACTAAAGCAGCACAATCCTCTGATACAGGGATTCATTTTCTTTCCTTATTTTATGGAAGAAAATAACTAAAAGGTCAGAAAAATTTCAGATGTCTGCAGATGATATTGGATGGATCTTGTGTTTATTTTTTTGAGTAACGATATTTAAATGTCAGGCATCCCCCAGAGCAATAAATTATTCATCATAATTAGAAAATGTAAGTTTTAAAAAATCATTTATTGGTAACTAAGCAGCAGAGCCAGTGAGACTGTTTCTTCTTTTGTACCCTAGCTGTGTACCTTGAGATAATGTTCTAATTAACCTAATTGCGGCTACTGTATTGAACTGCAGGTTGAGACCCGAAGTGTCATGGCAACTGGCAGGAAAGCTCCACAAGCCTCTGCTGTCTCAGTGTAGTCTCAAAAATAGCTCTTTATTATAGGAAATAAGGAAGTAAATCTCCTTAACAGGATAAGGCTTGAACCAAGAAAGTATTTCCCGCCTTGCACTTGATGGCAAGGTGTAAATTAAGCATTTTTGCTTCAATTTTAATTAGCATAAGACATCATAATAGTGTACCCCAGAAGTGTTTGCTTTGCCCATCCAGAGCAACCCTCCTGCGCTCAGGAGATTTACTGTAAATCATTGAATATTACTTTCTGGGATTTTATGGAAGATCATTTTACACAGTCAGCTTAGGAGAGAGAACAATCATTTTCTTTCCCTTGCAGGGGAGATCTCTTTGAATACTGTGATCTGAACTCACAGGTACCCCCTGAAATGCTGCTCCAGTTTTATCATAACACTGAACTGCTGCCAGGGGGAATTTCAACAAGTAAGGAGGGCAGTGTGTATCTTAAATATGTCTCCCTCCCATGCCTGATGGCTTTACATCTCTCTGCTCGCTGCAACTCATTCAGTCTTCTATTTCATTAACAGTTGTAATGCTAATTAGAAAATTGCTTCTCAGTTTAATTCATAGAAATCTACTATTCCACACGGGCTGAGTAATGAGTGCAAAACTGCCACAGATTCAGAAGACAGCTTTGCATGAATAAAGATCACAGTTTGAGCCTAATAAATTATATAAGTGTAGAACCTAATGGATTGCAGTCTACTTACACACTGGTGCTCTGCTAATGTCCTCAAAGCAAAGGCTTTTACTGCCTGTGGTGGCTCCTATGAATTAGCAATCCAATCTCATATATAGAACTGTTCCTCTATATCTGCTTTGTTTGGGTATTTCTTGTGGTTTTAGGTTTTGGGTTTGTGGGGGTTGTGTTTGTTTGCTTGTTTTTGCTTTGGTTGGTTTTGTTCCTCCCCAAGAATTAAAGTTCATGTCCATTGAACTTCATTTCAGCTGCTTACTTATGTCTGTGCTTTCTGGAGATCTCAAAATCATGTTCCATCAAATTAGAATTTTATGAGCTTTTTCTGCTCTCTGTCATTAACTAACCAATTTTGGAGACAAATATTTGTGAGTTCCACTTGGGTTTCATGTGCTCGCTTGGGAAATAGGGCAGCTGGGAGCAGCCTGCTGCCAGGACCGCTTGTGCTGTCCAGAAATGGCTCCCTTCTGCTCCACACTGCAGCCCTGATGGAATATGAAGTTTGACCTTCACTGATTACCAGAATTTTCTGCTTCTACTTTTCTGTGTATCCCACTTCCCAGTGTATCTAATGTTCTTCATTTCACTGAGGAAAAAAACTACACAAAAATATGTCCTCAACCCATGAGTTTACACTGAGTATCTGGAAAGCATAGACCTGGAAAAGAAATGCCAAAACAAGAACCTTTTCTTCCCTCCCCTACAATCCAACCCAAACAGCATTTTATGAGAGAATGATACCTGGATTCTGCAGTTCACAGTGATACTGGCTTCCTAGGAAACACAAGATGGGATAACCCATAAGGGATTGTCCCTTGAGTGTTGGAAATATCAGTAGGTCCTTAGGCAGAAGGAGGTAATGCCTGAGACTGCAGGAGATTTTGGTAAAGCAAGGGACAAATATTCATCCTGGTGTTCCAAAAGTTGTTCCCTAAGCACATTTGCAAGGCTTTTGGTAATGGCATTTTGTATTCAATTGTTTGATTCAGAGGAATAAATCGCTGTATAAATTAACCGGTGACTTGAATTGCCAACTCTGCCATCAGTGCACACAAATGTGACTTCTCTGCAGAGTTTTGGGGTCATAAATATTTCTTTGCAATTTGAAGCTGGTCAGGAGGTGAACCCAACTGAAACATAAAGGTAGGCTTGGTGCCCAATGCAACATGCTACCTGGTCGACTGCACTTAATGTCCTTCGTGAGACTTGAGGCAGTTAAAGAAAATCCCAACCTGAAAAGTCTCTGCTGCCCAGCTGAACACTCTCACAGTATAACTAAGGTTGGAAGAGACCCCAAGGATCATCAAGTCCAACCTGTCTTGATAGGCCTCATGACTAGACCATGGCACCAAGTGCCACATCCAATCCCCTCTTGAACACCTCCAGGGACGGTGACTCCACCACCTCCCTGGGCAGCACATCCCAATGACGAACGAGTCGCTCAGTGAAGAACTTTCTCCTCACTTCAAGTCTAAACCTCCCCTGGCACAGCTTGAGACTGTGTCCTCTTGTTCTGGTGCTGGTCACCTGGGAGAAAAAAAACAACCCCTTCCTGGCTACAACCTCCTGGTAGTTGTAGAGGGCAATGAGGTCTCCCCTGATCCTTCTCTTCTCCAGGCTAAACAATCCCAGCTCCCTCAGCCTCTCCTCACAGGGCTGTGCTCAAGGCCTCTCCCCAGCCTTGTTGCCCTTCTCTGGACACCTTCAAGTCTCTCAATATCCTTCTTAAACTGAGGGGCCCAGAACGGGACACAGGACTCAAGGTGTGGCCTAACCAGTGCTGAGCACAGGGGCAGAATGACCTCCCTGCTCCTGCTGGCCACACTGTTCCTAATACAGGCCAGGATGCCACTGGCCCTCTTGGCCACCTGGGCACACTGCTGGCTCATGGTTAGGCGGGTGTCAATCACCACCCCCAGGTCCCTCTCTGTTTGGCAGCTCTCAGCCACTCTGACCCCAGCCTGTAGCTCTGCATGGGGTTGCCGTGGCCAAAGTGCAGCCCCTGGCACTTAGATGTGTTTAATCTCCTGGCCTTGGACTCTGCCCATCTGTGCAGTCAGTCGAGGTCCCTCTGCAGAGCCTTTCTACCCTCTAACTGACCAACATCTGTTCCTAACTTGGTGTCATCTGCAAACTTGCTGATGACTGATTCAACCCCCTCATCCATATCATCAGTGAAGATGTTAAAGAGGATGGGGCCCAGCACTGATCCCTGGGGCACACCACTGGTGCCTGGCTGCCAGCTGGCTGTGGCACCATTCACCACCACTCTCTGGGCTCAGCCTCCAGCCAGTTCCTAACCCAGCATGGCGTGTTGCTGTCCAAGCCATGAGCTGACAGCTTAGCCAGCAGTTTACTGTGGGGGACGGTGTCAAAGGCCTTGCTGAAGTCCAGGTAGACCACATCCACAGGCCTCCCCATGTCCACCAGATGGGTCACCTGATCATAGAAGGAGATCAGGTTGGAGAGGTAGGACCTGCCCTTCCTAAATCCATGTTGGCTGGACCTGAGCCCTTGGCCATCCTTCAGGTGTGCAGTTATTGCCACCAGGATAATCTGTTCCATCACTTTCCCTAGTTCCACTAGTTTCACTAGTTCCACTAGTTTCACTAGTTCCAGCTTTTATGAGGTCTGAGATAAATCTCAGTGAATCCTCCATGAATGAAATCAGTTGTGGTCTCCAAAGTTCTCTCATTCTGCTCTAAATTAAACCACTACATAGTACTAAACTTTTTTTCCTTTTATACCTGCGCATAAATGTTTTCTCTAAACAGTTTTAAGCACTTAAAAGAATATGTAATTTTATACTTCCTAAATCCCCTTCTGTAAGGAAAGGAACGTAAGAGCTCTACAGAGATTAAAGGCTCAATTTAAAAGCAATCAAATACTCATTTATTTCCATGAATATTTAGACTGGTGACCTGCCAGAAATCACACCAGATTCTGACAAATCCCAGATTTATTTTGCTGCAGTCAAGAACCATCATCTTCTGTCTGTGCTCCTGCACAAGGTTTTTATCTATCCTCTGACTGCCCAGCATAATCCAAACATATCTGCTGCAGCTGCTGGCAGCACGAGAAGAGAAAACCTCCTCACATTCAAGAGCAGAGAGGTAACTGATCATAGCCCTGCCCATCTTGTTCTCCACCGCTCTAAAAGGGAAGAGCAATGCAGATTTTGGACCTCGTTCTGTCTCCATGTGTAGTTATTTTTTAAGGAAATTGTTCAGTAACTCTGTTTCAGTATTCCAGGTAAGTACAAAATCACAGATTGGTCTGGGTTGGGAAGAACTTCCAAAGGTCATCCAGTCCATCCTTCATGCAGTCAGGTTGCCCAGCGCCTTGTCAAGCCTCACCTTGAATACCTCCAGGGATGGGATCTCAACCACCTCGCCAGGCAACCTGTTGCAGTGTTTCCCCACCCTCATGGTGCAGAACTTGTTCCTCACATCCAATCTCAATCTGCTCTGCTCTGGTTTGAAGCCATCGCCCCTGGTCCTGTCCCTGCAGGCCTTTGCAAACAGTCTCTCTCCATCCTTCCTGTAGCCCCCTTCAGGTACTGGCAGGCTGCTCTGAGGTCTCCCTGGAGCCTTCTCTTCTCCAGGCTGAACACCCCCAGCTCCCTCAGCCTATCCTCACAGCAGAGCTGCTCCAACCCCCTGAGCATTTTCCTGGCCCTCCTGTGGACCCTCTCCATCAGGTCCATGTCCTTTCTGTAGTAAAGGCTGCAGACCTGGATGGAGTACTCCAGGTACCTCACCAGTCCTCAGAAGCAAACATGGATCTAAGGAGAGGGATTCACCAAAACAACATTTCATATCTAACTGAAGACTGTAGAGTTTTGAAACCAACTTTTATTGTAAAGCTGATTTTGCATTGGCAAATGCAATGTCCTGGAGCTATATTCAGCTGGAGGCTTTCCTTGTTTTTATCCTGAGACATAGTTTTAGGCAAGAACAAATTGCCTCATGTAACTGGGGGAAATCTGAAATTTGTTTATTTTTTTTAATGCAATCAAAACTTTTATTTTTCTATCCTCACTTCCTCTGTCAGTGGGGGTTGTTAGACCATCATGGTGCTCCTGCATGCATTGAAGTATTGTATTGTCTCTGGCTGCTGGGAACTCTGTTCTCCCTAACAAACGTCAAGAGCTGTTCTGCTAATTCTTCTCCTCTATGTCACCCTTCTTCATTTATTGTCTCAGTGACAATGACATCTTTTCCAGAGACGCTTCCCCCCCAAGCTATCACCTTATTTATTTCTTCCCTTGTCTTGCCTTCAGGAACACGATAAGCATGAAGATGCTGTAGACGGTTTCTCACATTTCTTCAGATTTGTTTAAGCTGCTTGGCAGAGTTGTATGGCTCTGGCCACATCAAGGATAAACCTCTCTCTGGTTTTTATTCTTATTCTCTGTAATAGAGCTATTTTTTTTTAAATGTGGCTATGGGGTCCTTTATGGCTTTGCAGTATGAGTCCTAAATAGCACAGCCAGAAATTTTCACCATGTCCAGAGCCACTTCACGGAAGTGCCTCGTGTTGACTTAGAGAATTCAAGTAACAAAAGACCATGACAGTCCCCAAATAAATTAGTATCTAGCAAACACTGCTATTCAGATTTCACATCTTTGAATTCTCCCCCAGAATATTTTCATCTTCTTTTAGAGTTCAGCAGAAATGTTGCCTTTTGTTAGATTTCCCCCCAAAGTTTGTGTAAGGTCACTGCTTACTCTCCTAGATTTCTTCCAGTAATAATTTCTGCACTTATGAGAGTCTCAGTGCTGCTGTTTTTAATCTTTCCTACTCCTCAGTTCTCTCTCAGGAGGAACCATGCCTGCTCGCTGGCCTGTTGCTCCCTTGCTCGCTCACCTTTCTTTAAATAAACATTTGCTTATCACTTCTCTCCTTGCTGGCTGCAGTGGCTATTGTATGACTAATGCAGACTCCAAACGCAAGAAAATAGAAATTAATGCCTGCTCAATTTTCTTCAAAGGTCAGGAAGGATCCAGAGAAAGTTGATGGGAGTGGGGTGTGTAATTTATCTGTCTTAAAAATCCTGGCCACAGGCAATATCATTATCTATTAAGAAGCAGTAGCATGAGTCAGACTCCACAAGGCAGGAAGATTTCTTTTGTTAACCCAAAGACCATGGTTAAAACAAACAAACAAACAAACTAGTAAAAGAAAAGTCAAGAGGAAAGGAGCTCAAATCTTACCTTGGTGTATATGAACTCAGAGACAACAGAAGCCCTGAAGATACATTTGCACTGGAAGATAAATAATAACAGAGCTTAAAGAAACATCAATAAAAGGAAGGGGATCTGAACTGCACAATATTCAAATAGATGATACTTGGAAAAGACAAAATTTATCTAGTACGAGGAAAGGATGTGTAATGGTTTAGCTCAAGGGCTAAGCTGCCTGCTCACCAACACAAAAGTGAGGAGAAAAGTTACACACACAACTCAGGGATGAGCTAGAGTTAGGAAGAGTTTTATATAACCTGAGGTGTCATAATCGCAATAATTTCCTTAGCCAATAATCTAATTAATCTAATAATGCAATGCAGGTTTACCCTAGTTCAGTCTACTTGCAAAATTGCAGTGAGATACAGGAAAAAAACCAAACAGCATAAATCAGAAACCAAACCCAGCAGCTCCCCAGCTGCCACCTGTCTCACTGCCATGCCTGCAGGAAGGAGCCAGCACCCAAGACCTGGAGCCCAGAGGTAGCAACCAGAGCAGGAAGCCTCCCGTGCTGCAATCTGAACTTGCAGCCCCATCACACTTTGCTCTCTCCAGCACTTCCATTCTTGCAGCGAGCATGGCTGCAGCATGGGGTGAATGACAGCAGCAGGTTCAACTCAGCCCATGACAGGGTGGAGGTGCAATTAGGAGGAAATGGCAGTTGGAAGATTAGAAAGAAAATGGCAAAAGGAAAATCAGAGAAAGGATAAGAACAAATATCTAAAAGAGATATTCTACACTGGTGTTCACAGGTTTATTATGTTCTTACTTCCTCCATTACTACTAGTGTAGTGGTGAGAGGTTCAATTCTCCCCCACACAAAGAAGCCACAGCTAACTCAGTCGGAGAAGCAAAAAAAAAGTGTGGCCGTTTGACGCTGTGCCTTGAAGGAAGGGGCACACTGGCTAAATGTTTATAAAATATTTTGGTATTCTAAACGAATTTCATTGGTAGGATTGTGGGAGGAGAGATTGGACCCAGGGGAGTTGGGAACTTTCTCTCAGTCTTCCTTCCTTCGCTGTCCCTTTCGGCTGGATCTGCTTCTGGGATTCTGGCCAACTAAGATAAGATACTAACTCCCTGTGCCAGGCCTTTCTTCCTTTCCTGCCCTGTTAACCGTCCACATCTCTTTTCTACCTCTTTTGGGGGAGAAGGGAGGTAGGGGGCTGAAGGGGGCACAGGGGGAAGCCCCCTCTGTGGGGGGTCTGGTTTCTGGTTGAGTTCATTTGCTGTATATTCCTGTATATATTGTAAAATACCTGTATTTGTTGTGTTACATCTAATCTGTTTCCTTGTAAAATATACTCTCATTTCTCCGACTGGGTTTAGCCGTGGTCTCTTTCTCAGTGGGGGAGGGAAAGCAGAGCCTTTCCTTTCGAACCACCACACTCTTTATTGGCGCCCAACGTGGGGCCAACTGCGGCTCGGATTGCAAAAGATGGAGAGTTTAAATTTAGCTCTGGGCGTCGGTTTGGGTTTGGAAAGTTGGGGCTCAGGTTTTGTGTTACCGGGGCGACTGTGTGAACTCCTGTGGACTGCAGAAGGATACCTGGTGCATGGCTGATGGCATGGAAGTCCCTCCTGTTGCTTGGGAACAGTGAGGGGTGGTTCTTTCTGTGACTTTCTGCCCAGGGTAGCTTAAGAATGCTCGAGTAGCCTAAGAAGGCGAGACCTGCCTTCTCCTCGTTCTCTGCGGAGCGGCAGGGAGCGGAGGAGGGGCAGCGGCAAGCAGAGCGTGGTCGGCCCACGGCCGCTGCGGGGGCGGACACCCGCGGCGAGCGGGCAAGCGACTGGTGGAGGTGACTCGGACTATGCATCGCGGCGACAGAGACGGCGGGGGCCGGGCCGGGCCGCGTTCAGGCGGCGGCGGCGGCACCGCCCGAGCCGGGCTGCGTTCAGGCGGCGGCGGCAGCTGTAAATCTTTCCCTGGTGTTTTCGGACGTGTTCCGAAAATGGCGCCGAGCACCTGGCTCCGCCTCCCTGCTTCTTCAGTGGGCTGTGGCGCAGCTCCTCCCTCTTCCGGGGGTGGAGGTTGTGCAGCCGGATGCTGTCCTGCCTCGGTACGCGAGCGCCCAGTGGGGGGTGCAGAGTGCCTCTGACATGCATCCGTGTAGCTTTGGTCCGCGTGAAAGCGGTTGGCTGCGGCACCCTGGATGGATTGAAAAAGGCAGTCGTGGAGCCGGATTGTTCCGACTGGCCTGCCCCAGGGGTGGAGAATTTGCCGCTGAATATGAGAGTAAAGGCTTAGCTGAGAAGTTGTGAGGTATTTCCAGGTGACCAGGATGTCCCAAGGAGTCCACAAGGAATTCATGCTTCAGGAGAAGGACTGCGTCGCTGGGAGGTTCCATCACATGAGGAAGAACAATTGGAATGGACTGATGCTTGAGCCTGAATGAGAGACTGTTTGAGTGGACGCCCAGATGAAGATACGGACTCCGCCGGACATGTCATCAGAAGTTTTCTGATCTGATGATGTGTTTGGGTGCAGGGATTATGGTATGAAAAAAGGGGTGGCTCCTGTCGTAGTTTGGGCTGGGTGCCCTCTGCTACAGGGGTGTTTCCTGTGTCCAGAAGTCCATCCCAGTGGGTGGACTCAGGAAATTAGGTATTTCTACCATAATCCCTTGCACCACTATAAATTTTGCGGTGGGGTCTGGCACTTCCTCTTTCCTTCCCTCTCCGAGACTTGGTAACTGGGGGAGAGATCTCCCAGCCATGGGCCTGATTGGGCCCAAGGCCACAGGGGGATGGGCAGTCTCAGGCCTGGCCAGCTGAGACTAGCCCAGCAGAGGGAGGGGGAAGAAGGAGCCCTGGGGGTTTTGGATGCACCCTCAGGTGGGGATGGGATGCCTCTGGGTTTGCTTTGGGATCTTTCTTTGTCACTGCGCTTTGGGTTTTCTGTAACATTCACTGTTCTCTATGTAAACTCTCCACTACTTTTGCAATCAGTTTGTCTGAGTCGTTATTTCTGCCTCTGGTGGGGAGGGGATCTGCCCCAACCCATTACAAAAAGGATAAGCTATATTTGCAAGCAGGATGAAGTGCAGTGAATATATACACAATGTACAGTATTTACAATAGATACAAAAATATACAGCAAAGAACGTAACACAGAAATCCTGCCCTCCTCCAAGCAAGGAGGGGTCCCCCCAAAACTCCCCTTCTCACCCTTCCTCCCTCTTTTCCCAAAAAGGGTTAGAGAGAGAAAAGGTAATTATTAAGGAGGAAATTCTGTTAGCTCAAAGCATATGCAAGAATTAGTTTCTTATCTGGTTAGTTGAAAGGTCAGCACCCGCCAGCACAGAGAGAAGACAGCTGCTCAGAGAGACTGAAACAGACAGACTGAAACAGACAGACTGAAACAGACAGACTGAAACAGAGAGAGAACTGACTGAGATTCCAACTGAACTAAAGCTAAAATTTAAAGTTGCATTCTACCAATCTACCAATGAATTTCCTTTAGAATTATCTTTGTTTTCATTCTTACACCAAAACATTCAGCCAGAGTGTCTCAGTAACTGTCCCTTTCCTAACGGCATAGCCTAAAACGATCACAGCTAGAAATGCCTCCAAATCTTCAAAATATTCATTGAACAATTTGGGACTCAGAATGTGATCTTCTAAGATGCTGTTGTTCTGCACATGCATTTAAATCAGTTTGGAATAGCACTGCAAACAGGTTTTTTACCATTAATTTTTCTCGCATTTCACATGCAAGTGTATTTCTTTCAGGAGATATTTGCCACTGTGCCAAGCAATCAAAGGTCATACCAGGGCCGTTAGCTGTCTCAGAGCGCCTCTAAGAAGTTTGTGTTTGGCTTCATCAGGTAGATGAGAGGCGTGAGTTGTTTGATAACAGCTTCACTGCACCTCTTCATTCAGTTGCTGCCTCGAGAAGCCTCACGATGGTTGAACAATTTGAAGATGCACATGGTCTAAATTGGTTCTTCTGAAGCAGGAATGTGTGTTTCTCACAAAGGTGCTGAACAGGTTGGCTTTTTCCCCCCTAAGATAAAGAGTGTGTCCCAAAAAAGTATTTTCACACTGCATGGAAAAGCAACCTGCTGTGAAGTGGTACTGCAGGGGCTGGAAAGCATTGTAGCCTGTCTCATGTGGGAAAGTGTGAGCAGAATCAAACTGCAGAGTGCTGCAGATCACCTTTAGAAAGAGAACTCATGGCGCTTCTGCTTACAGATCAAGCTGTCCTAACCAAAGGTCCAAGATTCAAAATCTATTTCCTTAGTGTTGCATTTTTCCTACTCATTCCCTCTATGTATTAAATGGAGTTCTAGTTTATGGGAAAAGAAAGTATCTAGGTTCTATTTCTTTGGAAAACATTTTCCATGGTGGCTGTGATAAATTTTCATTCCTAGTTATCCTGGTTTTACATTTCTTAGCTATCTGAGTTTATTGCTCATATTCAAGGAAGCACAAGCTGTTTCATTTCTAAGAAACAGTCCAACTGTTTGCATATATCTAGCAAAAACATCAAAGAGAAGATCAGAATTTCTAGCATTCTCCCCAAAACTGTACCTAAGTCCTATCTAACCACTCTAGAAGATAGGTTTCAAAGTCAAGGAGCCTTCAAGGACATCTAGCAACTAATGTTATATGACCAAATGGGTGTGCTTGGCTTCCCAGCCGATTCACAATCACAGTAACTCAGACATTCATTCCATGAAGGGTCAGCAATGAGCTGTTGTCTCCTCTACGAATATGCAGTGTGTTGTTTTGGTGCCTTCCAAGAGAGACTCTGTGGAAACATGAGCTGTTCCTTAAGGAAAACAAAAAAACCTAACCACAGAAGCACACATACACAAATCAAGCTTCCCTTGGTTTTTTGGTTTGGTGTTGGTTGGGTTTTTTGTTTGTTTGTGGGTGTTTTGCTTTGTTTGTTTGTTTGTTTGTTTCTGGGGGTTTTTTTAAGCTGCAAACATAGTGGTTTTCTCCATCTGAAAAAGTCAGCTACCTCCATTCATCAAGAAAATGCCAAGAGATTTTGGATTCTGTGTCTATTTCCCAGTGTTTAAGAACTGACATCTCTTTGACAACAAACCAACAGAGCCTTGTAATTGGGATGGGCTGTAAGCACTTCAGCAGTGGCTACAGACATTACTATGCAATATTTGCAATGCACTATTCTAGACAGAGGAATTTCCCAGAACAGCATTTTGTGGGGCAATGTCAAGCATCTTCTGTAGTTTTCCAGCCGTGGGTGTGTTGCCCTCTCCCAGGGTGCAGCCTCGGCAGCCTGCACATTTCCTGAATGCAGTTCTGACACCACACTTGCAAACTGAAGTCACCACCACCTTCCCATCTGGAGGCAAGGAGAGCGGGGTTGCCGCCTTTTAAACAACTGGGGAAGGTGAGAAACAGCAGGAGTCACAGGAATATGAAGTGCTGAAGCACACAATTAAAAGAGGTGTCTAGAAATGTCATTGACCAATGCCGCGCTGTCACCCGCAGCTTAAACACAGTCCCACAATGACATTTGCCATAAACCATGGCAGAGTGAAAAATAGGCACAAGCTGACATCTGGAGTGCCTGAGAGTTCTGTGCTGCTGATGGATATTCCTGCAGAAGCAGAACGACTGACAGGAGCATAAACTGGAGAGGTGATCATGCTGTAATTATACAGAGGCAGTAAAGGATCAGGGTAACCCAGTGTGGGACGGGGCCTGTGAAATGCAGACAAACATTGACTCTGATTCTGTTCAAAGACTCCAAGATCCAGGCACAGTAACAGTCACCTGGCTGGCTCTGTGTGCCTCCTGTCACACAAAACACTCAATTCCCATTTCCCCCACCTTTCCCCCATGCTATGTCACGTCACACAGAGGTTTATAGCTCCTTGATAGTTGGGAAAGACCTTGTGGTGCTTCTCCTAACATAACACACCAGATGTCACAGTGCCTGCTGCAGGTTCACCTCCAGCAGCACTTTCCTGGCCTTTCTCTGACTGGCACTAGGAATGGAGATGTGCTTTCCTCCTGGCTATCAGGCTCCAGCCTCATCTGCAGTTTAATAGACTGTGCATGATTTCAGAAAAACTCTCTCCGCTTTGTTTTAGTGCAGGCAACAGTCACTGAAGTGCTCAGTTCTCAGCTCAGGAGCTCAGGACAAAAGTATTTCTTTTCACCACAGCCTTTGTCTGCAGTTTTATTTCGAACAAATCTGAATAGAGACAGCACACATACACACAAGTTGTAACGATGAAACCCAAAATATGATTCACGTTCTTCAAGGTTTGAACATGGGCTCTTGAATGTTTTCTAATGTTTAACAAATTCCATTTACTATTATCTATTAATAAATAACTCTAAGTAGCTTTCTTAGGAAAAAAAAAAGAGCATTTCTCTCATCAAGTGCATTTTCTATTATTTACCAACTTAGAGAGTTAATTTTAATAAGCTGAAAGCAAGCAATGCTACCAGTAAATAATTCACAATGAATTCTGTATTGAGTGCAGCAGACCCTTACTAATCCACATTTTGCTAATCCTCACACTTTATAACTCACACAAAAAAGCCTCTCCCTTCACCTCCTGTCTCTTTGCAAAGATTTAATATCAAAATGTTTCAGTGATTTCTCAGGCTATTGGAATCTCATTATTTATACAGCATAAATAATTAAACTAAACCCTCTTTTAAACTCAAAAGAGCCATGCTTTGCTGAACCAGGCACCTTCATTATACACTGTGCCAACAGCTGCTCAGCTCTCACTCACACACAGCTCAAGTGTTCACTGTCTCCTTGTACCAAGGCTCCAAAGTCAGGGCAGTCTGTGTGCATGGGACGCAATATGGACAGCTGATCTAGCAGCAGGTTGTGCTCACAATTTCTTCCCCTGCTTCATTTCTTGTGAGCTAAGAGTCACTGGTTTGGGGGAATGTATCCAGGTGGTTCTAATGTTCACTCACTTGATCACACTTCCATGAGACTCCACCTGGAGCTCTCAATACAAGAAGGGCCTGAAACTCTTTGAGTAGATTCAGAGGAAGCCATGAAGATGGACAGAGGGCAGGAGCAGGACAGAGGACAGGGGTTGTTCAGCCTGAAAAAAAGAAGGCTCCATAGATACCTAGCTGCTTTCAAGTCTTTGAAGGGAGCTACAGAAGAGTTGGAGAGAGCCTTTAGACAAAGGCATGGAGTGACAGAATGAGGGATAATGGCTTCAAACTGGAAGAAACTGGATTTAGATGAGACATTAGGAAGAAATTTTTCCCCATGATGGTGTAGAGGCACAGGAACAGCTGCCTATAGAGGCTGTGGAGGCTCCAAGCCTGGAATTTTTCAGGGAAAGGTTGGATAAGGGTTTGAGCAAGCTGGGCTAGAGGATGGTGTCCCTGCCCAAAGCTGGAACTGGATAATTCTTAAGGTGCTTTCCAACCCAAACCATCCTGTGATTCTGTGATTCAGTCACAAACAGTGGGACCACTATCACAACCCTGTACACAGAGATACGTGTGGAAGCCTCAGATTTATCAGTCAGCAGATCCCTTTCTTCTTGCTCTCACCGCCCAGCTGCTTGGTCATCACTGCACAGAGGATATAGCCAAGGCTGGCGAGGAGACAAGTTCCAAGGAGCTGTAAAGTGGTTACATGGCCCAGGAGACACAAAACTCTCTTCAAAGGCTGACTGCTGTCAGAAAGAAGGATCTCCCTGTGAATGAGGTGTCAGGTAATTGGCTAAAACAATGTTTTTTATTTCTCAGCAACACCATTTCCATGCGTGTTTGTAGAAGTTCAAATAACTGAGAGTACAACATAGCAAAGTCCTGGAACAACCTGCTCTAGGTGAACCTGCTGTAGCAGAGGGGTTGGGGACTAGGTGATCTCCAGGTGATCACCTGGGCCCCTCAGTTTAGGAAAGATGTTGAGTTGCTGGAATGTGTCCAGAGAAGGGCAACAAAGCTGGGGAGGGGTCTGGAGCACAGCCCTGTGAGGAGAGGCTGAGGGAGCTGGGGTTGCTTAGCCTGGAGAAGAGGAAGCTCAGAGGAGACCTTCTTGCTGTCTACAACTAACTGAAGGGAGGTTGTAGACAGGCAGGGGCTGGTCTCTTCTCCCAGGCAACCAGCACCAGAACAAGAGGACACAGTCTCAAGATGTGCCAGGGGAGGTTTAGGCTGGATGATTGGAAGAAATTCTTCATAGAGAGAGTGATTTGCCATTGGAATGTGCTGCCTGGGGAGGTGGTGGAGTCACCATCACTGGAGGTGTTAAGGAAGAGCCTGGATGAGGCACTTGGTGCCATGGTTTAGTTGATTAGTGTTGGATGATGGGTTAGATTCGGCGATCTCGAAGGTCTCTTCCAACCTGATCCTATCCTATCCTATCCTATGTTATTCCGTCCCTTCCAACCCCACCATACTGGATTCTGTGATTTGGGTGGTATTTTTGCAGGGAATGTTTGGTAATTTAGATGCATGGAATCATTTACGCCTCCTAGACTCATATTTGTTCTGAGTCACCTGAATAAACCTCTCGTTAATCCCTTGGTGATGACAACCAGAATTACTCAGCCCCGAGATTTCTGTGTTAACTACCTAGCACTTGGAAACCCTGAGAGCAACACAGGCAGTTGGAGGGGCAGAGCCAGCTGAAATACCTGGCTTGTGGAAAGCTCAATGTAGTGAAGACAGGTAAATAAATCAAACATGCTTCCTTCACCACTCCTAGTGCAGCCATCCACTCGGGCTGGGAGCAAAAAAAGTGCTTCTAAAATAAAAATATCTCTCCTAAAGGTGTTTCACCTCCCACTGCCAACATTCATGCCAGGACTGGGCATGAGCTGTGAATGCTGAAGGGATGAGTACAGTTTGCTTGTGCAGACAGGGCTCCGAATGAATTCAGTCTGGGGGCCATGGATGCAATTAAAATGGCTTGGTGTCTTTATGTGTGTTAGAGCCGTTTGATGTTTCACATTGCACCGTGGATAAAAGGTCTGTAGCAAACAGGAAACTGATTGCTTTGATCCTGTGTTAAAACACAGAAATGTGGACTAAGGTCTCAATCCAGTCCTCAGACACAATAAACCTTTCTGATCCTGGCTGAAGGAAAGCTGTGCATAACTTAGGTTTTTAATTAGAAAAGACAAAAGAAGACTGAGAATCAAACTTTTTGCCTTTCCTTTAGTAATTACTTTCTTGCATTCTGATCACCTTTGCACATCCTGCCTCTCTAAAGACAGACACATGAAGTTCCAGCTCAGAATTAAGTAGCACAGTGACTGCTGCATGTAGAGGCCAGAAAAAAACCCAAGCCCTCTCTTGTCCTCCATTGGTGTATTGCAGTTAACATTCAAGCACTGACACCTTTACAGCTAACAGGAAAAACAGATGCCCTGAGGCTTTATCAACCCTTCAGATGGAAGTGTTTGGTCTTTATAGAAGTGGCTGCAAACTTTAGGAAGCAGAGACTGCCACAAAAATCAGTTTATGAGAACTCCAGAAACTTCAGCAAATGGGCAGAGTATAGACTGGGGACTGAGCTTGGAAATTCATGTTAAAATGAGAAGAACTTTCAGTTCTCTCATGGGTCTTGGGGAAGCTCTTCCACTTCTCCCTTCTCACTTCAGCTGCAGTTGTGCACCTTAACATTTCTGAAAAGCTACCTATGGGCACAAGAAATAGGCAGTGAAGAGTGTGAGAATGTAAGGCTTGGCTTGGCTTTGGAAATGAACATAATTAGTGTATGTTGGTGTAGTCTTCAGAGAGTCACAACCAGCTGTCCCACAAGGCTAAGACATCAATTTACACAAACAAATACTTCCTTATCTGTTGTGAATGAGAGTCATGGAGTACAGAGCTATGGAAAACAACATACACAGTATAGGCAAGAATGAGTGAAAGTGTTTTTATGAGCACATGGCAGTGCTTCAGGATCTTCAATGGATTCCATTTTACCCTTCCTAAACAATTGTCTGCGCTGTGTTTCAACAGGTCCATTCTCCAAAGGAAGGGGGCAGGACAAGGGGCCCGGGACACAAACTGGAACACAGGAGGTTGCACATAATTGTAAGAGGGGAAATGTTCACTTCAAGGGTGGCAGAGCCCTAGACCAGGCTGCCCACAGAGGTTGTGGAGGCATTCAGATCCCACCTGGACATGTTTCTCTGTGATTTACTGTGGGTGATCCTATTCTAGCAGGAGGTTGGACTAGATGACTAGCTCTCTAGAGGTCCCTTCCAACCCCTGCCAGTCTGTGACTCAGTGATCAGGCAGTGTGTTTTGCTGAAATGAGAGTGCAACAAGCACTTCATGCAAAGTGCACTGGGACTGAATGTGCAAAGAGCAGAAACATTTGTTCAGGTTCTTCCAGGAGCATTTTTTAACGGCAAAAAGTCAACTTACTCTTTATGACAGAGTTGCTCAGCTGTTGCATTTATAGCCATGGTTTTGTTGGGTTTTTTTAACTATTTAGTCACTGCAAACAGAATGATTTCCTCTTTGCAGGCCCATGCCAGTGGATGTTTATTCCTTCTGATAGTTTATTTTTCTTCAAAACCTGCAAATCTCCAATTGAAAAAGTAAAAATTCATGCTTAATTACAAACCAAGAGTAGTTGGAAAACAGGAAAGGAGATACACAGCTCTGTTACAGCACACAGATGGGACTGCAAGCTGAATTGCCATTGTTAGCATTAGGAGTCCTATCATCAGTTATTAGAATAACAATGTGTCTCTAATAATAATATAAGACAGGAGAAGAAAAGGATTGTGGAAAGATTGTATTTAATGACAACTGCAGTCTGACTTCCTGCTCTGATCTAGTCTTGCAAAACTCTGGTGGAAATAAATTCAGATTTGCTGGAGATAATTCTGATTTGCCAGGTTTTAAAGCAGAACCTGGCCCCAGTCATTTCTCCACATTACAGTGCTCTGTGTTTTGAAGATGATCTCCTATTGCACAGCTATCTTTCATATAGTCTTAAGAGCTAGTGCTAAAATATTTTATGCTTTATCTAACTTCCTTTGCAACCAACATAAGAGTTTTGAGGATTATTAACTTATTTGGCTTTAATTAACTGAAATTAATGAGGATGAATCATCTGTATCTGGTTATCTATAACTGATAGCTTCTGCATGCCATTGTCCACATCCCTGTCCTGACAATGCTGTAGAGATCTGCTGCTGTCAGGCCTCTGAGCAGGATGCTGCCACAAAAACATGGTCCTCAACCCTCATCCAGTACTGTCCTGGGGCGTGCAGCAACCCCATGTGAACTTCTGATGAGCTGAAGCCTTCTAATGAAGCTGACCCTGTGCAATTGCTGATGCTTTTCTGCTTTCTGTTGACCAACACCTGATTTTGTGGTTTATTTAGTGAGTATAAGCCTGGCTTTCTGGTGGGATTTGCTCTCTAAAAGCTCAATGCATATATGGAAAAGACTTTTAGAATGATAGGTGTGTTGAAGGCAGGCAAACCAGCTGAGAATAAGACCATGAGAAGGTAGAATGGCTTTTCATTATTGCCAAGGGCATTGATCACCTTAAATCCCAAGAAGTACAAGGCAGGTGAGGATGTCCAAGTTATATGAGGTAAGCCAGTGCTTTTCCACACTTCTGGTAGGTTGTGCTTTATAGAGGTATAAAGGCTGGTGCCAAAAGCATCCCACACAGGGCTCAGCAAATCAGCAAGTCACACCAGAAAATTATGATGAGCTGTCAGCTTGCACCAAGTTACAATAAAGCCTGAACAGTAAACATTGATATAATGAACAGAAAGTGAAAGGCAGTAATAAGATGTATTTTTTTTCCCCTCTTCACTTTGAGTGGTTTTGCTTGGATTGGAGAACTGGAAAACCTAATTGAATCAATTGTCTGGTTAGTTCCACTTAATGGCTGTTATACAGTCAAATATACATTAAGAAGAAAAATGTTGATTGCCGATGTGGTGAATGTACTGTGTGCAGGGCACTGAACTGCAGGAAGCCATCCCTGTGAATGACTGCTCCTTTCCTCGCTCCCCAAATGAATCTGCTAACAGAATAATACACAGCGTAAGCAAAACCCGGCTTCAGAGATCTAATTTCTAATTCAGAGAGGCATTAAGCATATGCTTAACTTTGACCAAATGCATAAAGCTATTAACTTTTAGGACTATAAAGAAGTGCTTAAAGCTAAATGGGTGCTTAGGTTATTATTCACACAGGGCTGCCTTTGTGAATCTTGCTCTTCTACAGCATTAGCACTCTCTGTAGCAGACTGTCCCATTGGGATTAGTGGGATTGCCCCCCAAAAACCCAGCAAAAACCTGTTATTGACCATGAAAAGGAGGCAGAACCTGTACACATGGGTTTGCTACTATTGTGGGCTGCATTTTGGGAGTCACCATTGCATGTGAGCAGAGAAAACTGGGAGTTAGCTATCTAGTGACTGTGCCTGGGCATTAAAATCATGCAGGTAGCCAGCTGAATATTGGTGACTCTACTTGGCTGTGAATGCCAATGAGAAGCTGCCTTCAAAAGTCAGAATTGATGTTTTTGGTGTATCCAAGGAAGCAGGAAGCTTGGGCAGGAAGCTGAAGTAGTGTGCTCCAGAGTGAAATTGCTTTACTTTTCTTGCAAACATAAGGGAAATCCATCCTTAAAGGAATCCTTTTCAGCCCTAAGAACTGTTCTGCTGACATGGATCAAGGAGAACACCAGCAAATCTAAATTTCATACAGAGCAGACATAGCACAGCTGCAATTATTCCTAAACAAATTATTCCTAGCCTGAACCAGCCTGGAAAGAACACAGCAAGAAATTGCTTGCTCGCTCTTTGCATTTATTCTTGACTAACCAGAGGACATGGTTTATTTGTGCTGATTATGCACCCAAAAGGTCTCAAAATAAGACCTTGAATTTTGTGCTATATCATACTTTGGTTTCTCCTACACCACAGACCAAAGTCTTCCCATCGACTTTTGCTTGGACTTGTTGAAAGAACTAAGGAAAACTAAGATGAAGTGTAGCAATGTAGCAGGTTTTGAGACATGCAGTTATTCTAGTCAAGTACACTCTGATGGCATTAAATTGCCCTTTAGCACTTAAGAATTTTAGTTAAAACTCCCTGTATTGGTATTAATTATGCAGGGGTGCCTGCCTTTGTTTTCAAAAAACAAACCCTGCTACAGCTTTAAACCTCCTAACATCAAAGTCTCCTTTGGTAGACACATGTGCACAAAATGAGGACCTTGCCTTCCCAGCCTCTCTGGGCAGCCTGCTCCAGGGCTACAGCAGCCTCACACCAAAAATTTTTCTCCTCCTGGTTAGATGGAACCTCCTGTGTTCCAGTTTGTGCTCATTGCCCTGTGTCCTGTCACTGGGCAACACTGACAAGAATCTGGCCTCATGATTTTTAAAAGCCAAAGGCCTCCTGGCTTGGGTCAGAAGCAGGGTGGCCAGCAGGCCCAGGAGGTGACCATCCCCCTGTGCTCAGCACTGGGGAGGCCACAGCTGCAGTGCTGTGCTCAGCTCTGGGCCCTCCCTGCAGGAAGGACATTGAGGGGCTGGAGCCTGTGCAGAGCAGGGCAGCCAGGCTGGAGAAGGGCCTGGAGCCCCTGGGCTAGAGGAGGGGCTGAGGGAGCTGGGGGTGTTGAGGCTGGAGAAGAGGAGGCTGAGGGGAGACCTCCTTGTTCTCTGCAGCTCCCTGCAGGGAGGTTGGAGTGAGGAGGGGACAGCCTCTGCTCCTTGGTGGCAAGGGGCAGGAGCAGAGGAAATGGTTGCAGGCTGCAGCAGGGCAGGTTCAGGCTGGGTGCTAGGAAATATTTCTTGCCAGAGAGAGCTCTCAGCCATTGGAATGTTCTGCCCAGGGCAGTGCTGGAGTCCCCATCCCTGGGGGTGTTCAGTGTGTGGAGCTGGAGCTTAGTTTGGTGCTGACCCTGCAGTGTTGGGTCAAAGGTTGGTCTGGAGGAGCTTGGAGGTCTCTTCCAACCAGATGTTTTCTGTGGTTCTGTGACCCTCATTTTTTTAGTCTTTGATGAGCCTTGAAAAGATCCCCTTGTCTGTTCATCTCCAGGCTCAACAGCCCAAATTCTCTCAGCCTTTCCTCTCCTGCCTCATCCTAGGTCACACCCCAGGTATTAATTTAATTTATTAAAATCCATGAAGAGATTCTATAGTTTGAAGGTCCTTTAAAAGAAATGTTTTTAAGAGCAAAATACCTCTGAATCCTTCAGCGACTGGACAAGTTCCACAATGAAACCATTAGGTGGTGGCATGCCAATAGCGTTCCCCTGTCCTCTGCGTTTCCAAATTGCTGTGAAATCTGTGGCTAAGGCTCAAACTTCATACAATGTACAACTTTTGCAATAATTCATATTTGCTTGGAGCCCAGGAAAAGCTGCACAACTAACAATGCCTGGCAAACCAAACTGAATTTAAGTCACTTACTTGTTTTGGAAAGAGCCTCTAGAAAGATCAGAAAAAGCCTCATTTGCCTCAGACAACTCTTGGTATGGACTTGTCTAGTTATCAGGAAATATACCTAGCACTTGGAGCCTCCTGTGAGGTACTTATATTATTCACCTCCACTGAAGTCTTTATTACAGCAGACAACCAAGTTTTTAACACAATTGGCTTTAACTGGAATTTATTGGTCATTCTTGCCCTGCACAAACACTTTCTAATTGAAAAGAGCATGTTTCTTACGGTCAGCTTTCAACCCAACTGCCTTAGCTTAGAGAAAACCCCTTGCAATTCAGTCGTACCACTCAATGGAGAAGTTATTCATGAGAGTAATGGCAGGAGGTCTAAGTCCATAACCCTAAATAAAACATTAGCTCTTGCAACAAATTGCAGAGGGGCTCTTTGGCTGCTTCTGCTCTTCTTAAGCAATTTCCAGAGATGTGCTTCCTTGGAAGATGCTGCATTGCTCTCCAAGAGATAACTTTTCTTTTACTGGAAGTTTTTTCCCTGTCAGAGTGAAATGTGCCTATTTGGAGGAAGGCACATGTTTCTGAGACATTTTTCTGGCAGGTTGGAGATGATTCACAGGAAGGAAATGTTTTGATGTCTTGCCAGAATGCAAAATGTGAGGTCCTTACATGGTGGAAATGAAAGGAGCTCCGTTTTCTTCCATCCACATTTATAGCAACAGTTTGGCTTATCTTTGCTTTTGATATTTTTCACTCAATGTCTTAATTTTGAACAGTTTTTGCTTAAAGAACTAAAATATCAGCTGTGATACCTGACACAGGACAGAGAAAACCTTGGAATTACAGAAATGTAGGTGGGAAAAAAAGTCAGCAGATGTTTGAGCTAAGCACAGGAGTGAGGTCTTCAGATGGATCACAGCATGAATACGTTACAGAACCACAGCAGGGAGGGGCTTGGAGGAGATCTCAGGAGATCATCTATCCCAACCCCCGCTGCCAAAGCAGGGGCACCTGGAGCTGGCTGCCCAGGACCACAGCATCCAGATGGGTTTTGAAAGTCTCCAGAGAAGGATACTTCACCACATCTCTGAGCAGCTTGTCCCAGTGCTCTGCCACCCTCCTAGTAAAGATGTTCCTCCTCTTGTTGAGCTTTAGATCACAAACTGCTTTTCCTCCATGAAGTTTACTTCCAAACACTGGTTTTGGGAGACAGGATGTTTTGCTAGCTTGCATTGTAAGCCTTTGGTAATACACCTTTTATTGGATCCAGGTGCTGCAATCATGATCTAAATATTATGAAATAGATTATTAAAACATACTGTAGTTTGCTACCTGCCAAGGCCATGCTAACTCATGAACAAAGTGTCCTGGTGAGCTGTGGAAATCAGCTGTGGAAATCACCGAAATGATAACTAATTCCTAGGTGATAAAAGCTGACAAAGCAATCCTAAGTAGTAGCATGTTATGAAACAGATATTTCACTCCTTACAGATAGCATTAAATATTTATATCCCAGCTAAAGCACAAAGCAAAGAAGCATTCTGGTTAGGGAAGGCATCCCTCCGAATTGCTACAGCAACAGGCTTGCCAAGGCTTGTGACGAGCAAATGGTTTTTATCTCGAGCAGTTCAAGATCCAGTCGGATAGATAACTGTGAAATAAATAATACAAGCATCTTATGGCTGCCTATAGGATAAGGTCTTTCCTGCTGTCTGGGTAGGATTAATAGCAAGGAGTTCTTTTGACTGCCAGTGGATAAGACAAGCAGGTGATATATTCAAACTGGACAGCTGGGATTTAGCATTAATATTATTTATTTTTTCAGTCTTGCATTCATCACAAAAACTTCAGCAAGGACAATGCAGTGGATCTGTATTTTCACTTTCATCTTAAGGGAAGACATGGTCAGATATATCTGGGCACCTGTGTATCCTCACACAGCTCTTCAGTGTATTCTCTTCAACTGTAAGAAGACACAGAGTGTCAGCCTTGACAGCAGCTGTTTCTTCCAGAAAGGATACTGTTGAGATTGGGTTCCTCCAGCTCCACATTTATCTACATATTTTCTTACTGAGAATTGATGACTTTTTAGCTGAAGGTAATTTCTGAATCCCCCCCCTCAGAAATGAATATGACCCTCTGAAAGAACCTTCCTACAGCACACCAGTGCCTCTCTTATCTGTCACCCAGAATGTTTTGGATTACTTCTTTGCCACTGGATATCTTGTTTTACAGCCTGGATTTCTTTTTAAATGAATTTTCAGCTAGAGAAGGAAGACAAGGTCTTCTTTTGTACAGGGCAACAAATACCTTACATTTTTTCCATTGTGAGAACAAATAATCCAGTTAGAATTTGCCTGGGATATTTATTCAGTGTAGGAGGTGTGGCACATTCATCCCACTCCTGTGAAGCTCATTAGGTGTGGATCCAGCGCTGCAGGTTAGCATTCAAAAGACAGAACAATGCTTATTGCTGCAGCTTGGATTGGTAAAATCAGACTTACACTGAGTGATGTGAGATGACAGCTCACCTGTCAGGTGTGCACAGGAGAATAACTTTAAGTCTTTCTCAATTATTTTTACAGCTCTTGATACCTTTAAATAAAGTATAAAAATGACTCCACACATTCATGTTTCTATATTTACTCCTGGAAAGGTGAAAAGAGATAAAAAGGGGTAAAAATACCATGGTGGTGAGCAGTGGCTGCTTCACTCCCAAAGCAGTGGCTGCTTCACTCCCAAAGCAGTGGCTGCTTCACTCCCAAAGCAGTGGCTGCTTCACACCCAAAGCAGTGGCTGCTTCACCCCCAGAGCAGTGGCTTTGACTCCCAAGGCTGTGGCTGCTTCACTCCCAAGGCTGTGGCTGTTTCTGCTAAGTGCTTGGCTTAGCTGAAGCTCATTAACCCACCTTCCAAGTTCTTCAGTAAGACTCAAAGAACCAGTATTATTTGTTGGTTTAAATAAAACCAAACCTCAGCACAAGGCTCCTTGTGTCCTTTGAGCTGTTTTCCCTGCCTCTGCCCTACCAGCAGCATTAGCATTGTGAGCAGCTCTTTATGCTTATAGGCACAGACACTGAGATAAGATGTACCTAGAGATACATTTGGCTGTGTGGTGCCTAATGCTGTAAGAACTGCAGTATGGAGGCTGAGGAATAATTGCAGATCAAATCCTCACCCTTATGATTCTGCAGGTGCACAGAGCAGGATGATACAGTCCGGAGATGAATTTACAGTATGGGAAATTAGATGGCACCTGAATTTAGACTGCATACCTGTGCCTGGTAAATAATCAGGACTGCTGAACTGTCGGCTGTGCTTTCTGAATCTCTAAATGTGCATTAGCATTCGGGATGCAGGAGGGGTCTGTGTCACTGGAGGGAGGCTTACTCAGAGACAGGCTATGAATATGCAGCAGCTGAACTTTACTCCTTTCTACTGGAAGTTTGTAGTTCAGCATTTTTATTTTTATTTCTCCATTTTCTGTTGTGCAGAAGCAGCTGGCTACAGTATCAGCAATTACCTTCAAAGCCTCTTGCCCTAGATTTCACAGCAGGGCACAGAAGAGGTTGGAACTTTCCCTGCTTATCCGACCATAGCTGAGAGCTTCTGGTGTATCACAGTGCTGCTGGCGGGACATGCTGTGCACTGTGCTCCTTCCTTAGTGGCCTGCAGCTCCTCTCTGTGCCAGGATTTACTGTCCAGGAAGCATTTTATACCTCCTTCTTTTGCCATGCCTGCTGACACAGCTGCCTGTACTCCTCTGTCCTGTATCGTGCAGCAAGGCTCGCGCATGTTTAATCCACACACAATAGCCACTTGTTATTGCCACCTCTCTAGAAAGGATGCTTTACACTGCATGGTCACACAAAGATAAGCAGAAATAAAACAAATTAGGAAGGGAGATCTGTTTAGGGACTTCTGTAATTATGAATTTACTTTGGGGATTCCCTTTCAGAGATTATTTCTTTGTCAGGAGCTGGAACTGCAGTGGTCAGGAGTCTGAGAGCATTCATCCAGTTCTGGTGCAGGGATAAGGACTCTGCCATTGACTGGGATGGAAACAGATGGGAGCTTTGCTTTGCAGTTATTCCTGGCAAGTCATACATGGAGACTCCCAATATTTTCTCTTCATTTCTCAGCTGTGAGTGAATATGAAAACAGGAATCTGAATGACAGAAATTAGTGGCAGAGAGAGATGATGATTTAAGGGGTGTTAATTGTTCAAGGCTTACCAAAGCCCAGCTTTATGCTATCTCAGGAGTGTGTTTCTTTTCATGGAGATACCAATCACAATATCCACATCCCTTTCCTATCAGTGGGGGCAAAAGAACTTCATTTTCATTGTCTTTGGTGTGACAGAATCACTTAATCTTTCTCCTGCTAGCCAAGAAAAGATTTGCATTTCTCATGTTAAAAAAATAATTAAAAATTCAGGGTGTATCTTTTAATACTTCCACTTGAAGACAATGTTTGTGTGCTAAGTAGACACCTAATCACAGAAAACACCTGTCAGCACCACAGGGCACACCTCAAAAGCAGTGACCCCCCTAGTGCCTCCCAAGTAGCTCTGTTGATATTTTCTCTTAATTCTCAAGCTATGGTCACAGAACCTCAGAGAACATGCAGTTGGAAGAGACCTCCAAGCTCACCCAGTCCAACCCTCCACCCAGCACTGCAGGGTCAGCACCACACCATGGCCCTAAGCACCAGCTCCACAGCTGCTGGAACACCCCCAGGGATGGGGACTGCAGCACTGCCCTGGGCAGAACATTCCAATGGCTGAGAGCCCTCTCTGGCAAGAAATATTTCCTAGCACCCAGCCTGAACCTGCCCTGCTGCAGCCTGCAACCATTTCCTCTGCTCCTGTCCCTTGCCACCAAGGAGCAGAGGCTGTCCCCTCCTCGCTCCAACCTCCCTTCAGGGAGCTACAGAGAGCAATGAGGTCTCCCTCATCCTCCTCTTCTCCAGCCTGAACATCCCCAGCTCCTTCAGGCCCTTCTCCAGCCTGGCTGCCCTGCTCTGGACAGGCTCCAGCCCCTCAATGTCCTTCCTGCAGGGAGGGCCCAGAGCTGAGCACAGCACTGCAGCTGTGGCCTCCCCAGTGCTGAGTACATTCTCGATGTCAACTTTATCTGGTGTGCACCTAATTAGAGAAGTTAATACAATATACATAATTCCATTATTTATTAGGTGCAAGAGAGAAATAAAAGCAAGAGTTGAGCTTTACATTTCCTTCAAGCTGACTTTTAACCTCTTGTCATTCAGAATTAGAATGTCTCAGCTTGTCCAGGTTTTGTCCTGGTTTTTGTGGGGGATGTACAAATAAATGCTGTGCAATTAAATTAAAAGTACAGGGATGTGTGTTGGAACAAACATCTCTGTGCCCAACAGTGGTATCAGGACTAGCTGTCCTGTCCCATTTTGCCCCACTGACACATGTGTGGGTGTCTTACAAGAGACAAATGAATGTTTCTGAGGGTAGCAGTAAAATCATTCAAGCCTTTCAGAGGTATTTATGAATTGATTGCTATTGACAGTTATTTCTGTTAGGCAGTAGACATACTAATAGTGTGGGCTACTTAAATCCCTTTAATTTGCTCTTATATTGAGTTAATTATAATTTTTTATTTCATGTAAAATTATAAATTAAGAACTATACTGGTCATGGAGTGAAATAATTTTAGCTATACAATTTTATTCTATTCTTCTACATAACTAACTAAAATTTAAGGTCTGATGTTTTTGAATGTGTGGCTAGAAAAGGGGTATGAAGTGTGGCCATGTAACCCTTGTAGAAAAGATAATGAGGTTCAATTTTCCTCCTTTTCATGTGAAAAGCATCTAAATCACTTGGGTTTACACTAGGATGGAAACATCCATAGGAAGAACTGCAATGCCTTGAATGACTGAACCAGCACAACATACTTAAGGACTTGCAGAGCTGGGATGCTGCTGGCCAGCAAGGCCGAGGTGCTGTGTTACAAACTTGATCCAATGTCGCAAACTTTTGTAAGGAGGAGAACCTTTGAGCTGCTGGAGACAGCTGACTGAGCTACACTGGGAGATGGGAGATGACTGTGTGGGACTGATCCATTTAAATGGTGAATAGTGAGCAAAAGTCCAGTGACCTGAAAGAGCTGAGGGGTGATATGAGGCCATCCATTGAGCCAACTGGGACAGGTCACTTCATCCAAAACTTTTCCATGTGAATATGTTTAGTCACACAAGTCAAATGTTCTCATTTCCAAACCAGTTCCAAGGGAAGTGAGGCATTCAGCATTGCTAACAACTTAGTCATCCTGGAGACAGCCATGGATTACCTGATATCCTCACGTTGGAACAACTTTTGAAACAGCCTTCATTTTACTATCAGCCTGGCTCAGATTCCATTCTGGGCATTAGCTGAATCAGTAGGAAGGTTTTAGTAAAATAATAAGTGATGAAATTTAATAAATGGCAACAACTATAGAATTAAGGAGTAAAATAAGTCATCATCCTGTGCTGTATCCTTGTTTAATTTATGTGACATTGAGGCTTCCATTTACCTGAAATAGCCAGGATTCAGGAAATATTAATATTATTTTGATTTAGCTTTCTGTTTCCTTCATTTTTAGCAATATTTCCATCACGTGAACAAGACTTTCAACATAGTAAAAAATAAGAAGTCTGTTAGCCATCAAGTAGAAAAGATATCAGTGCTCTGAATGCACATGTCTATGCAAATTAATGAGGCATAAATGAATATTAATTAAAATATTAATAACTTTCGATTAATATGAACAATTGCCCCTAACTTATCAAATCGGTGGTGTAGGGCTGGAATGTGTCTTTACAGTACAACAATATAACAATTTTAACAGTTTTAAGCAAACCAGGAATAACAACTGGAAAGAGAATCCCCAGCACAAAACGGCACTTGGCCACAGGGAGACAAGAACCACAAATACAGGAGGCAATAAACTACTTACAGTCTAGTCCCACCATAGTGGAGGGGGTGCTGCTGCACATTAGCTGTTAAGGCTGTGAGGCGCTTTCCATGTGCCTGGCGTGGCAAGAGACTGATGCTGGTTGCGGGGGGCTGGCAGGATGCCAGGCAGTCTCGAGGCTGGCCTGGCTGCAGCAGGACAGCAGCTGGTACTGTGCATTTCCATCTCCATGGGTAAATTGAGGCATGGCATGAATTCAGCTGCAAGGCAAGTGAGGCTCAGCTCCTAAGACTCATGGCTTCTCGGGCTTGCAGTAGGTAGGGCTTGTGGCTTCTATCCCAGGTCTTGGACAAGGCGACTCAAGGCAGAGCAAGTCCAGGCAGGTGAGTCCAGGGAAGGCAACTCGAGGTGAGGCAAGGCAAATACAACTCAGCCTGTGTTTATCACCTGCCCGAGATTCCATTGGGTCAATAGGGCAACTGAAGCCAGCAAACAGTTACCCAGTGAAATGGGACTCTGCCAGGCTGTGGCCGTAAAAGGCAGGACCACAGACCTGGTCTGGGAGAAGTGTGGCCCAGTGTAGCTGCTCTTACCCTAAAAGGAGTCTTGTTTACCAGACTTCTTGGTGACTTCTTGTCCCTTTGTCCATGTGTAGTAGGTTGAGAGCCCAAGTCTGCCACCACAGGCAAAAGAAAGACTCAGACAAACGGATTGCAAAAATGGTGGAAAGTTTAAATGGAAAAACAATGAAAGTTTTACAGAGAACCACAAGCACAGTGACAAAAGGGGGGTTGTAGTGAGGGAGAGGTTGGTCTCTTCTCCCAGGCAACCAGTACCAGAACAAGAGGACACAGTCTCAGGCTGAGTCAGGGGAGGTTTAGGCTGGAGTTTAGGAGGAAGTTTTACACAGAGAGAGTGATTGCCATGGGAATGGGCTGCCTGGGGAGGTGGTGGGGTCGCCGTCGCTGGGGGTGCTCAGGGCGAGGCTTGACAGGATGCTTGGTTGCATGGTTTAGTTGATTAGGTGGTGTTGGATGATAGGTTGGACACGATGATCTTGAAGGTCTCTTCCAACCTGGTTAAATCTATTCTATTCTAAAGAGAGAGATCCCAAAACATACCCAAGCACATCCCACCCCCACCTGGGGGTACACCCAAACCCCCCAGGGCTCTTTCTTCCCCCCCCCCACCCCAGCCTTGGGCCTAGCCAGGCCCAAGAGAGGCAGCTCAGCCCATTACTGAGGCAGCAGTGAGGGCAGAGAGAGGAAGTGAGGACCCCCCACTGATGTTCTATAGGGGAGAAGGGCATTATGGGATGAAATGCCTGGCTGCCTGTGACCACCCACTGGGCTGGACCCCTTTGGGACATCCCAGGTGTGGCTTGTGGAGTGGCATCAGGGGCCGGCACCCAGCCTGAACCACCACACCATGTTACCCCAAATCCTGCAGGAGGTAGTGGGGAGAGAGGGACCAGGTCTAGACATACCAAGACCTGTCTGGGTCTGTGCTGGGCCTGTTTGGCCCCATCACTACAACCAGCATTTAGGAAATCTTAATTTTATTTTGATTTAGCTTTCTTAGTTGCTTCTTTTTAGCATTATTTCCTCCTTTTAGCAGAAAAAAATAAAAGGGTGTAATCAAATAGAAAATATATCAGAAACCTTGATCTCTAGGAATAAAGTGTATGTGTGTGACATTTAGAGATCCTCTGATTACTGAAATTGCCTCCAGCAATATCTCTTGCAGATAGGAACAATTGGTGATAGTGATTACGCAGTTTAAATTCAGCATTTGCTTCTCTCTCTTTATTTTCCTGGTGGATACTCATTACCCAGATAAGGAGACAATTTCTGTTATTGGGATGTTTTCTGTAAGGAATAAGGGTCTGGAGAGCAAGTCTCATGAGGAGCACCTGAAGATACTGGAGTTGTGTAGGCTGGAAAAGAGGAGGCTGAGGAATGACCTCATTGTTCTCTACAGCTACCCGAAAGGAGATTGGTGTGTGGTGGATGTTGGTCTCTTCCCCCTAGTATCAAGCGACAGAACAAGAAGAAACAAAGTCAAGTTGCACCAGGGGAGGTTTAGATATTAGGGGAGGAAAAAAGTACTGAAAGAGTGGTCAGGGATTGGAATGGGCTGGTCAGGGAGGTGGTGGAGTCACTATCCCTGGAGGTGTTCAACAAACTTGTAAAGGCACTTGGGGACATGGTTTAATTACCATGGTGATGGCTGGCCTCAGTGGTTCTATGGTGCTGTAACAGAGTTACCTGTTAGAATTAATTCTATCAGGAATATACTTGCTGGATTGCTCTCAAGTTGTAGTTTATCACATTTGACTATAAAGTATTGATAATTCTCCAAGTAGCCTCAAAGCAGCTTTCTGTGATGTATTTGTGCATGTTCAAACAGGTGAATTTATACTGCCTGCACATTCTGGGGGTCAGAGAAATCTGCTGTGGCTGATGTAGGAAGGCAGGCACCAGAGTCTGAAAAGGCCTCCTGTATGATGGAGTGCTAATAGTAAGATCATGCAGCTTTCCAAGGCAGTAACACAGATGCCAAGGGAACAAACTACAAAGCTGAAGGCTGCTTGGTTTATTCCCATGAGGGAATGGGAGCCTTGCCAAGAGCATTGCTACAACAGCAGCATTAAATTCATATACTATAAACATTTAATTAAATGGAATTTGGTGTGAGTTCTTGTTCATGCTATGTAAGGAGCAGCTGAGGGAGCTGGGGGCACTCAGGCTGGTGAAGAGGAGGCTGAGGGGAGACCTCATTACTCTCTACAGCTCCCTGAAGGGAGGTTGGAGTGAGGAGGGGACAGCCTCTGCTCCTGGGTGGCAAGGGGCAGGAGCAGAGGAAATGGTTGCAGGCTGCAGCAGGGCAGGTTCAGGCTGGGTGCTAGGAAATATTTCTTGCCAGAGAGGGCTCTCAGCCATTGGAATGTTCTGCCCAGGGCAGTGCTGCAATCTCCATCCCTGGGGGTGTTCCAGCAGTGTGGAGCTGGTGCTTAGGGACATGGTGTGGTGCTGACCCTGCAGTGCTGGTTTAAAGGTTGGACTGGGTGAGCTTGGAGCTCTCTTCCATGGATGTATTCTCTGATTCTGTGGTCATAGCTTGAGAATGAAGAGAAAGTTCAACAGAGACACTTGGTATGGGTGTGTGTAGTGTGTGTCACTGCATTTGAGGCATGCCCTGTGGTGCTGAAAGGTGAAATATTCTCCTGTTCCCTATACCAGGCTCTGAAATCAGAGAGGATTTTCGGGGTGTAAAAGGTACTGAAATGAGAAGCAGCCTGTGTAGTGTCTGTGCAGTCAGGTACTGATGTCATCTGCAGTGCTACTGCTGATTTTATTGGTGGCACATGCTGACAAAAGGAGCTGCAGCTGAACTCTAACCCATATTCCCCAAATATCAATAAGAACATAAAAAGTTCAATACAAAAATATAGTGAGGAGCAGCTGCAGAGAGGGATCAGTAGTTTCAGTGGCAGTCTTTCAGTTCTTTACACTTATTTTCTAGCAGCTTATTTACATTAAATGCCATTTCTCTGATAGAGAATAGAATAGAATAGAATAGAATAGAATAGAATAGAATAGAATAGAATAGAATAGAATAGAATAGAATAGAATAGAATAGACCAGGTTGGAAGAGACCTTCAAGATCATCGAGTCCAACCTATCATCCAACACCACCTAATCACCTAACCCATGGCACCAAGCACCCCATCAAGTCTCCTCCTGAACACCTCCAATGACAGCGACTCTACCACCTCCCTGGGCAGCACACTCCAATGGCAACCATTCTCTCTGTGTAAAACTTCCTCCTAACCTCCAGCCTAAACTTCCCCTGACACAGCCTGAGACTGTGTCCTCTTGTTCTGGTACTGGTTGCCTGGGAGAAGAGACCAACATCCACCTGTCTACAACCTCCCTTCAGGTAGTTGTAGAGAGTAATAAGGTCACCCCTGAGTCTCCTCTTCTCCAGGCTAAGCAACCCCAGCTTCCTCAGCCTCTCCTCACAGGGCTGTGTTCCAAACCCCTTACCAACTTTGTTGCCCTTCTCTGGACTCGTTCCAGCAAGTCAACCTCCTTCCTAAACTGAGGGGCCCAGAACTGGACACAGGACTCAAGGTGTGGCCTAACCAGTGCAGTGTACAGGGGCACAATGACCTCCCTGCTCCTGCTGGCCACACTCTTCCTGATGCAGGCCAGGATGCCATTGGCCCTCCTGGCTGCCTGGGCACACTGCAGGCTCATGTTCAGCCTACCATCAACCAGCACCCCCAGGTCCCTTTCTGCCTGGCTGCTCTCAGCCGCTCTGACCCCAGCCTGTAGCACTGCCTGGGGTTGCTGTGGCCAATGTGCAGAACCTGGCACTTGGATGTGTTCAATCTCATGCCCTTGGACTCTGCCCATCTGCCCAGCCTGTCCAGGTCCCTCTGCAGAGCCTCTCTGCCCTCCAGCAGATCAACTCCTGCCCCCAGCTTGGTGTCGTCAGCAAATTTACTGATGATGGACTCAATGGCCTCATCCAGATCATCAATAAAGATGTTAAAGAGCATGGGGCCCAGCACTGATCCCTGGGGCACACCACTGATGCCTGGCTGCCAGCTGGCTGTGGCACCATTCACCACCACTCTCTGGGCTCAGCCCTCCAGCCAGTTCCTAACCCATCTCAGAGAGCTGCTGTCCAAGCCAGGGGCTGACAGCTTGGCCAGGAGTTTACTGTGGGGGACAGTGTCAAAGGCCTTGCTGAGGTCCAGGTAGACCACATCCACAGGCCTCCCCACATCCACCAGGCAGTCACCTGGGCATAGAAGGAGATCAGGTTGGTCAGGCAAGACCTGCCCTTCCTAAATCCATGTTGGCTGGGCCTGATCCCTTGGCCATCCTGTAAGTGCTGTGTGATTGCACTCAGGATGACCTGTTCCATGATCTTGCCTGGCACTGAGGTCAGGCTGACAGGCCTGGAATTCCCTGGCTCATCCAACTGGCCCTTCTTATGGATGGGCACCACATTGGCCAGCCTCCAGTCCTCTGGGATGTCTCCAGCAAGCCAGGACTGCTGCAAAATGATGGAGAGTGGCTTGGCCAGCTCATCTGCCAGCTCTCTCAGCACCCTAGGATGGATCCCATCTGGTCCCATGGACTTGTGGGGATCCAAGCACCTGAGGAGATCTCCAACTACCCCATTCTGGAACAGGAATGCAATAGTAATGGTAGCTGGGTGAGGATCATCTTGGCAGCCCACTAGTTAATTCTTCATAAAATGTGGGGCTTCAGATGTCTATAGATAAATTGATTGCTAGATCCAGCTAGATGTTTCTTCAGTTTTCTCTCTTTTCTTCCTTTACAAGGACTATTGAGACTAAAGGACCACCAGGACGACATCGTGAGTCACATCCGCTCTTCTGGAGGCCTTGCGCCACTTCCCCTTGGGCAATAGCTGCATCAGTGAAGTGAAGAGCAAACAGAAGAGGCAGTCAACAGAGCAGCAGATTAGGCTGTTCTGACACTGCAGAAGACCTTTGGTGGCTATTGTCAGACTGCTTCAGCAAGATCCCCAGGGGAATTCATAGTATTGACCAATTTCCTAATTTCCACTGCATTTCAGCTTGTGGTTCCGTTGCCCTCTTGGCACAGTGAACCAGCTGAGACAACAGAGGGATTAAAGAACAGTTGGTCCCTTTTATGAGATGGTGATACAGTTTCTCAACAGAAAAAATGAGAGATCAAAAGCCTGGTTGGTTTTTCATTTTTAGCCTATTTTTTTCTAGAAAGGAATAAAATAATTGGCAAGAAAAATGGAACCTCTAGGTTCCTGGACTTTTCAATCAAAATATTTTAAGGGAAGCTGGAACAGTGAAAACCAAAATAAATATAGCCAGCTCTTATTTTATTCTGTAGCTTTTGCCGTTTCCAAATTTAGCTGCAACTTCCCATCCTGCCCTTGTGTAGCTGAGCTTGTTCTTCCTGGCCTTTTTTAGTTGAGCTAATCAATATGTTTCATCAATTTTTTTTGTCCAATTTTCTACATTTTCTCTTGTGCTTAATTGGAACCAAAATAGTTTGGATTGCTGCACTGGATTGCTTTTGTCAATTCAGCATTATGCTGCGGCTGTGCTTCCACACTAACTGAAAGATGTTAGAGTTCAAGCATGTCATCCTTACATTTGCTCTATTGGCCAAGAAAATCTTTATAATTTTGTAGCTTCTCAAAAGATTTTTGCTTAGTTGTGGTTTTGAGATGATATTTGCAATCTAGAAGCTGATAGAACAAGCAAAGATCCAAATATTTTCCCATTGGCTACTGGGAAATGCAAAACCTTTATGGTTGTGGTGGGTTGAAATTTCCCCCAGCATTAACTTTCAGGCAGACCAGCTCAGTCAGAAGCAAATGAAGCTGTATTTACAAGCAAAAGCTACACTCTACCCTGGAATGCAATGGATGTGTACAAAACATACAGGAGTTACGATATTATACAGATATTTACAAACAACATGGAAACCTCCTGGTCAGACAGACCAAGGAAGCTGCTCCACTGCCCCCTCCCCCCCCCCAAACCTCCCAAACCTCCCTGTACCAAGAGAGAGAGAGGAGTTGAGAGAAAGCAGTGTTAGGCTTATTTCAAGGCCAGCCAGAAGCAGCACGTTATCTTCTCTCCAGCGAAGCAATACAGCCAAGATCAGAAGAGAAGAGAGAAGGAATGGGAATGGAAGTGAAAAGCGAAGAATTGTTATGATACAGCTTCTCTTATCCCAGGCATTTATCCAATGAATTTGTTTGGAATAATCTTTTGTTTTCCTTTTTACACCCAAGAGTGATTTATTTATATTTTTCTACTTTTCTGCTCAAAATCTGCAGCTAATTTTTAAAGGCATCGCCTAAAACTACCACAAGGGTTTGCCCATTATGTGTGTCCCACACACACCATTATGTGTGCCCATTATCTGTGTCAAGAAGGAGGAGCAAAAGCAATTTCAAAGCAGGAGCTCTGTGACTGTTTGTTCTACAGTGTATTTTTGTGATTGTTCTGATTCATATCCTGTACAACCTTTCTGATTAACACAGTAGAAAAGGTGAATCCAACAGATACACAGAACTCAGCTTCACAGAGCAGAAGGAGAATCATGGAATGGTTTGGGTTGGAAGGGACCCCCAAAGGTCATCCAGTCCAACTCCCCTGCAGTCAGCAGGGACATCCTTCACCAGATCAGGTTTCTTAGAGCCTTGTTGAGCCTGACCTTGAATATCTCCCTGCACCTACCTTACTGCAAGTGAGCAATGAGGTTTCCCCTCATCCTCCAATCCTCCAAGCTGAAACACCCACAGGTCTTTCAGCTGCTTCTCACCATCCCTGTTCTCCAGACCCTTCACCAGTTTCATTGTTCTTCTCTGGACCTGCTCCAGCACCTCAATGTCCTTCTTAGAGAGAGGGGCCCAAGACCCACTATTTGAGATGTGTCCTCACCAGTGCTGAGTGCAGGGGAGCAATCACCGTATTAGTCCTGCTGGCCACTCTGTTGCTGATACAAGCCAAGATGCTGTTGGTGTTTTTGGCCACCTGGGCACACTGCTGTCTCATGTTTGGTCCTTTCCTGTCAGGAAGGTTTTCAGCCTTACTCCCCCAAGGCTATTGCATGGGGTTGTTGTGGCCCAAGGGTAGGATCTGTCACTTGGCCTTGTTGAACCTCAAGTCACTTTGATATTTCAGGTGTGGAACTTACAATATCTTGCACGATCTAAAGGAATATCCTAACACTGAGTTGCTTCCACGCTGAGCTTCTACATCTGAGCTGCCACAGAGTACCAATCACTACTCAATGAGGGCTGCAAGTTGCACACAGAATCACAGAATACATCTGGTTGGAAGAGACCACCATGCTCATCCAGTCCAACTCTTGACCCAGCACTGAAGGGTCAACACTAAACCATGTCTCTGAGCACCAGGTGGGGCCTCTCTAGTGCTGAGCATAGTGGGATGGTAACCTCCTGTCCCTGCTGGCCACCCTGTTTCTAACCCAACCCAGGATGCCACTGGCTTTCTTGGCCACCTGGGTACTTCTGGCTCATATTTAACTGACTGTCAACCAGAACCCCCAAGTCCCTCTCCAAGCCACAGCTTTCCACACATTGCATCCTGACTGCACCATGGCTCCTGTGTATCCTCACCCCTAGTGTCAACATGGAGTCTGAATGTTTTCAAATGTACCAACTTCTTTTTTCCTGTGTGTATTTTTCTACAATCAAAACTGTCTGAGCTTGGTCAAAAAACAACCTGTGGAGAACGGAGGAACAACAATAGCTGTTGCCTGCATTAGATTTGATCACAAAAATACATAATATTGTGTTGAAAGGGAGATGATGGACAGAAGCTGGGAGGCTGTGTGGATAATCTTACCTTTTAAGATATAGCACAGAAATTCCAAGTGGTGATTGAAAAAGAAATGGTTAGAAACAGTCCTGTTGTGCTGGTACTGAGTCACAGCAGCAGAGAGAGATTTGTGCTCTTGAGTGGTCCTTTTACAGAAGAATAATCAAAGGGTGCTGCTGCATTTTGCTTTCCTGAGAGGCTGGATTCATCCTGCAGTGCTGCTCAATCCTAGGCAGAGACCCATTCAGCTCAGCCTGCTGCAAGTCACTCAAGTGGCTTTTCCAGCACATGCCCAGTGAATGCAGAAGGGACAAAAGTGCAGGGCAAGGGAACATGCAGGGAAGCTGAGCCAGTGTAGCAGAACCTCTGGAGTTCAGCACATCTCAGGTGCTGCCTTCTGTAAAGTGGGATCTGGGTTGAGACAATAATATGTGAAGAGTTGTGGGAGGAAGATTGTGAAAAGGGCTCCGAGCTGTTGTCAGAGCACTATCATTCGTTCGACAGCTTCAGGCTTGAATGAGAAGCGTCAGCTCTGAGTGGACAAACAAAAACTCAATCCCTTTGTGATGACATGAACACAATTTTTTGTACCAGGAACATCATTTCAATGTATCACAAGAAAGTATAGCATTAATTACACTTTCACAGAGTCATAGAATGGCAGGGCTGGAAGGGACCTCTGGAGATCATTCAGTCTATGCCCCCTGCTAATGCAGGGTCACCCACAGCAGCTTGTCCAGGAGCAGTTGGAATCTCTCCAGAGACGGAAACTCCACATTCTCTGCAGGCAGCTTGCTCCAGAGCTCCAGCACCCTCACACCAAAAAAGCTTCTCCTTAAATTCAAGTGAAATGTCTTGTGTTCTAGTTTGTACTCATAGCCCTTGGTCCTATCACTGGGCACCACTGAAAAGATCCCAGCCCCATTTTCATGACCTCCACCCTTTAGCTATTGATCTGCATTGATAAGATCTCCTCTCAATCTGCTCTTTTCCAGGTTACGCAGCCCCAGGTTTCTCAGTCTCTCCTTTTAAGAGAGATGCTCCTGTCCCAGTGCTGTCATAAAGACTCAAAGCTGTTGCCACAGCACTATCATTTGTTGGAGAACTTCAAGCTGAAACAAGCATTTGCAGCTCAGTGTGGTCAAATGTGAATCCAGTCACTTTTTGGTGATGAAACACAGTTTTCCACACTAGCAACATCATTTCAATGTATTCCAAGAAAGTAGTATCCTTATTAAACTGCCAGCACCATTATACTGTAGGTCTCAAAACCCAGTCTCATGACTCCTTTTACTTTAGAGCAAAGCTATTTTGAAGTGCAGTTATTCACCCAGACTTTTGGTTTTACAGGAGAAAAATATATGTACCCTTAAATTACAGTGCTGACATGAATTGAAGGTGCTTCTTGACTTACAGATTTCCAAGTGAGGTGGTGAGGTAACAGACGTTGTGCTCTTTCCCAAACATATTCATGGAGCCTGCATTTTTAACTCCCAGAGGGCATCTAGGTGATGCTGTAGCTGCAGAGAGCTGTGTGTACAGGAATATCTAACTGGAAGAGATGCTGTGTTAGAGCAGGGTTGAGAGAGAGATGGATGGTGGAGATGAAAAGCCTGAGTCTCTCTTTGGCATTACCATAAGATAGATGCTCAAAGTTATGTGCAGGGCAGGCGTCAGGGCAGAAATGGCAGATGGCATCTTCGGTGTATCAGCCTCATTATTTAGCAGCAGAACTTCAAAAATAAAAGGTTGGGGATGGAAGGCACCCTGCAAAATCACTGTGCTGGGAACATTTCTGCCACTGAGGAATCCACAGGACAGAAAAGATGTATGAAAATCTGGTCACTACCTTCTGCAGGAACCACTTTGCAAGACAGCTTTTTGAACTCCTCTGACAGGTCACCTTGGCCTGAATGTTTGCTGAGGCTAATTGGTATGGACCTGCTGACCTGCTTTAGCCAAAGGTCTGTCAATGCATCACTGCAGAGCAAGGAGGGAGCTTTGCCTTCTCTGTGCTCCTTCCCCAGTAACAAAACAGAGACAGAAATGTTGAGCTACTTCCCTGGAATTAAGTAGGTTGCAGAATGCTTTGAAAATAAGTAATGGTGCTTGCAGCAGAAGGGTGCACTTCAGCAAATTCAGAGGAAGCTGTGAAGAGGCAGAAGGGCCAGGCTCCTGTCATATGCTTTTTCTGTTAGTGGTGTTTGGAAAAGCTGTGCTCCAGGTACTTATTTGGTCTCAGTTTCTCAGGTCTCTTTGTTGTAAATGTGATTTCTTTAGAGCATGGAGGATAAGATTCAGCTGGAGATGAAAACATGTGTACCAGCATGCTGCAGCTTACCCTTTGGCCATTTAGCTTTGCCTCTCACACCACGCAACAAAGGAAAGAAAGATCTTAGAAAAACTGGAAAAGAAGCTGATTTTGTTTATATTAAAATTCATGAGCACATGGTTTGGGATTTAATCTCCAAAAGTGTCAGGGTTTGCTTGAAAGGACAGCTCCTTACACACAGAACAGGACACAAACAAAAGAAATCAACTGTTATGAAGGCAACAATGCCCTTTCTAAAGCAAGTAAGAGGCACCGGGAGGCTACGTTTGAATGGCTCCCACTCACCTATCTTGTCTCTATTCTCAGAGCCTTGACCTCTGTTTATCTCTCTCCCCAACACCACAAAGGAGTTTTATGAAAAAATATTAGCAAGAATATATCTGACAGTGATGGCTTTGTTCACAGGCTCATTGATTTCCTAATCTACCTTTAGGAACAGAAAACCTACAAATATTAAAGCTAAAATAATTTTTTTTAAAAAAGAGGAAAAAGAAAGAAAGGAAACTGGGCTTGAAGATGTTGCATTTGACTTGGCAGTGCTGGTAGAGAGGGAAGATAAAATGTCAGGTAACTGCCTGCAGGGAACCCACAGGAAGCATGGAGAGGGACTTGTTACCAGAGTGTCCACCAACAGGACAAGGGGAAATGGATTCTATTAAATTGAAGGAGAATAGGTTTAGATTGGATCTTAGGAAGAAATTCTTCATTATGAGGGTGGCAAGACTCTGGAATGGCTTGCACAGAGAGGCTGTGGATGCCCCCTCTCTGGAGATGTTCAAAGCCAGCTTGGATGAGGCCTTGAGTAACCTGGGCTAGTTGAGAGGCATCCCTGCCCACGGCAGGGAGGTTGAACAGATGTCCTGTAAGGTCTCTTCCAGACTAAGATATTCTATGATTCTGTGAAAGAGTCCATACTGTCCATGCAAAGCAGGGGTTAGGAAGCAATGTCCAGCTGTCTCCCACATTTTGTGGGAAAATGGTCTGTTTTACTGGGAGCATGTTAGGCATTTCACCTCATCACCTGGGGAGCACAGAGTGCAGCACTGTGGGAAGACTGGGCTGACATAAAGGGCACTGCTTCACATGGCCATGGGTCCAGGTTTGTCTTAAAGGGAGACACCACGCTTAGGTGTCACAGAACGAAAGGCTCAGCGGCATCCAGGAGCAGGTGGTCAACACCTCTGAAAATAACAGGGCTGTGGTGTTGACTTTCACATCCAGAACAACTGGTTTCTTGTGTTCATAAACAGATGAACTGCTAGGATTGTGCAGGCTGCATCCTCAGGGCACACCCAATAGCAGCCCCTTTCCTTTCCTGGCAGCATCCTGGCATTTCAGACACTCGACCTGCTGGGGAGTGACTGGCAGCAGCAATGACAAAACAATATTCCAGGCTGAGCTCGTGACTTGCAATAACTGAGCAGCATTCATGGGGTAGCTCTGGGAATCTTCAGTGTTGAGCAAAACCAAAAAGTCCTGCAGTTTTCTCACTTAATTAGATTTAAATCTGCAGGGACAGGCACTGCATGTCTTGGGCTTAAGTATTTTTGGGGGGTTAATTTTTTTTTTTGGCTTGTTCTTTGCAGTTTAATGTCACTGTAGTTTTTAATCAACTGACAGTCTTAACTGGAAATGAAGCTGACTCCTACTTACCTTTGTATTAGGATTTTTATTGATTGCAACACTAAGTGCAGGGAAAATATCCCAAACTAAATGTAGTAATAAAGGAGAGGATGGTAGCACAGAGTTCAAAAGCACTTTATCAGCCTCTCTGATAGGTGACTTGCACTTGAGGGTGTCTGGAATGTTTTAATGAAAGGGCTGATTTTCATTTGTTGTCAACCAAATCATGAAGAGGTATTTTCTACATCAGGCTGAGACTTGGGGGCCAAAGGTGGAGCATCCGGTTTCTGAAATACCCCAAACACTTGTGAGTGAAAGAGAAAACTTCTCATTTTAGGAAGAAATAGCACTTCCCTGTGCACTTGCAGCCTGGAAGGCAGATCGTGTCCTGGGCTGCATCCGCTGAAACTTGGTCAGCAGGCCACGAGAGGGGATTCCGCCACCCTGCTCCATTCTGGTGAGACCTCACCTGGAGTACTGTGCCCAGCTCTGGGGCTCCCAGTGCAAGAGGGATGTGGACCTGTTGGAGCGGGTCCAGGATTGGGCCACAAAGATGATCAGAGGGCTGCAGAGCCTCTGCAGTGAGGACAGGCTGAGGGAGCTGGGGGTGTTCAGCCTGGAGGATAGAAGGCTATGGGGATACCATAGAGCAGCATTTCAATATCTAAAAGAAACCTACAAGAAAGCTGGGGAGGGACTGTTTACAAGGGGGACAATGGCTGTAAACTAGAGCAGAGCAGATTTAGGTTGTGAATTAGGAGGAAGCTCTTTACAGTGAGGGTACTGAGTGACTGGAACAGGTTGCCCAGAAAGGTGGTTAAGGACCCATCCCTGGAGACATTCAAGATCAAACTTGATGGGGCCCTGGGCAACCTGACCTAGCTAAAGACATTCCTGCTCACTGAAGAGGGGTTGGATGACCTTCCAATCCAATGCATTCTGTGATATAGGCACCGGAATCAATTGTGACTATAGACAGGGATAGAGATACGAAGATTCATGCAGCACTTGATTCAGTCCTGAGTGAGCTGTGCTCCTGCCTGTACAGCTACAGTGCTATTAATCATGTTGCATTAGTCAGGAATACTGCTAACTACTAAATTCAGTACCTTTTAAGTTAATATTCCCAGGCACAGGTCTTTTAAGGTAGGGAAATCTACAAACAAAATCTCCCAAATGCAAATTTGGCTCCATATCAAGCTCCTAAAATCCCAGTGTGCACACAGACACTGGTTAGAAATGTAGGCAAGATGCCAACACCTCTGACAGTTCATTTTCCCTCTCCACACTGTCCTCTCTCTCACCTCCTATTTACTAATTACACTGCTCATGATCAGAAGGAGCTCTCTGCTGCAGCACTTGATCAGGGTTTTAGCTTCAATAGTAATTTCTTGTTGGCAGGACCACTGCCAAGAGGCACAAAACCAACCAGGGGCTCTTCCCACTCCCTCCACTCACAGGGAAAGCATGTGAAAGTCCTGATGGGAGTCAAAGGCAGACAGAGGACTAGTGAACAAGAACAAAGGATTAGGCCAAGAACAAAGGTGGTGAACAGGAACAAAGAGTAATAAAAGCAGGCAAGAGGTGCAAATGATTTTCAGAGGTCCGTTCCAAACCCTACCATTGTCTCACACTGTGATTCTAGGAAATAGAGAAGTGGAACAAGGCAAGGGGTGAAGATTTAAACCAAAAGAGGGACTAGATATAAAGAACAAAATAGAAAGATAGTAATGAAACACTGGCCCAGGTTGCCCAGAGAGCTGGGAGATGCCCCATCCCTGAAACCACTCCAGGTCAGGATGTCTGGGGCTCTGAGCACCCTGCTCTACTTGCAGCTCTCCCTGCTGACTGCAAGAAGGTTACCTTTAAATGTCTCTTCCAGCACCAATCATTTTATGATTCTGAAGTTGCAGCTCAAGAATGGATGAAGGGGTAATGGAGGTCAAGACAAAAATGAGAGAGGGAGAAGGGAGGCAACAACATTGAGTTTTGCACACTCCAAAGAACCACAAGAAAAATAATCTGTAGAAGTCCAAGGTAAACCAAACCCTCTCACACACAACAAACACAAAATTCACTGAGAGGGCTGATTAGAAACCCAGAAGATATTTGGGCACCACAGCACATACCTCTACAAGAATCAGACAACTCTGTCCTGAGTTTTGGTGCTCTTATTCTTTTAGCAAATACCTGTGATCTGCCTGCTACTTCACATCACCCTCTGGGCATGCTCACAGATAACGGAGTCCCACCTTGGCTAGCTAATGTCACACTGTCGCAGAGCACACGTCCTTGCCCTCCAGCCTCTTCTCAAGCCATGCATTACTTTGTTTTTATTTACCCCCTGCAACGGCTTAGCTCAAGGGCTAAGCTGCCTGTTCCCCCAGAACAAAATGGGAGGAAAAGTAACACTCACAACTCAGGGGGGAGACAAAGAGATAAGAGTTTAATATAACCTGAGATATTATAGTCACAAGGCATAATTACCTTAGCTAATAATCTAATTAGTCTACTAATACAATGCAGGTTTACCTTAGCTCAGCCTGTTTGCAGAAGCAGCACAGTGAAATACAGGAAAAAACCAAACAGCATAAACCAGAAACCAAACCCAGCAGCCCCCCAGCTGCCACCTGTCTCACCGCCATGCCTGCAGGAAGGAGCCAGCACCCAAGACCTGGAGCCCAGAAGCAGCAACAGGGGCAGGAAGCCTCCCATGTTGCAATCTGAACTTGCAGCCCTATCACACTTTGCTCCCTCCATCACATTCATTCTTGCAGCTGGCATGACTGCAGCATGGGGTGAATGACAGCAGCAGGTTCAACTCAGCCCATGACACCTCCCTTCTGCAAGTTTCTGGCATGGTAGGTGGAGCAAAGAGCAAAGCAGATATCTGGTTATAAACAAGATAAAGAGAGGGTTTCCACCCCTCTCCCCCCCATATCCTGGGTGCTGCTTTAACTTGGAAAAGAGAGACTGGATTTCTTTCCATACCCATGTTGTGGAGACCTTGTAAGTGCTCATCAAATTATATTTGCAAGCTGAGAGGCATAAACATCCCATTTGATGTTCCTTCTGTGTCCAAACACTTTGAGCTGGCTGTGCTTGGCCAGCTGTGCACATGCTGCTCAGGGCATGTGCCAGTGCCCCGGCTTAGGGACCCGTTCTCTGTGGTGGTGTGTGTGAAAAGCACGTGCTTTATGCTGCTCAATAACCCTCTCAGAGATGTTTCCTTCATCCTGGAGGGACAAACCTCAGTTTGCACTGTGGATGTTCAAATGAGCAAGCAGTCAACAGAGCTGTCCTTTGGACAAAAGGATGGCCCAGGACACCTTCAGGGCAACACACAGAATAAACTCATGTAATAAGAAAGTTTTTCCCCCATCTGCATGGGAATATCAACCTTGTTTTGAAGAATATAAAATAAAGAATGGTAATTCATACACTAGAAAGGGAGGACTAGGTGCAAATTCAATGGCTGTATTTGTTAGAGTGTAATGAAACTCACATCAGTTGAAGGGGAAAGGCATTATACTGTAATGAGAAGTAATGTCAAAGAGCAGAAAACCGTGGGAGGCAATTTAAGACCCCAGGGGTAACCTTAGAGGCTGAGGAATGCCTGAACTGAGTGCCTCTGTGGGCAACGTGGCTGTGCTTTCAGCACAGGTGTTCTACTTTTGGCCTAATGTATAAATTAATGTCACAACAGAAAGATAAAACAATGCACGCTTAAAGTAGAACATAAAATCTCCTCTTTATAGGATAACTGCTTCCTGGATATTATTTAGAAAGCGTCAAATAAAACAGCAGAGGAGTTTTATAGCTGCCTGCAACATGACTGGAAGACACAAACCTCACAGAGATTCACCACCCCTCTGCACACCCTGTTGCTTAATACCCAGCTGTAGTCTGTTTTCTGCTACCATGACACAGAAGAATTCGTCTTCCTGTGGACTGTGAAGAACAAATCTACACCAGCTTTTAGTTCTCATTATTCAGAGAGATCAGAAAATACTTTGACTCTAGCTGGAGTCCAGAGAGGAGGACAATTCCAATTTTGCCTTCATGGGACACTTTGAATCTCGATGCCAACCAGAATCTGGGAATTAACTGCTGATGGCTCGAGAATGAGCTTTAATAGATCACCTGAACCTCTGGGGATTCCCTTGCTGTCGGGATCAGTAGCTAAGTATCATAATTTTGTGAACAGCAATCCCAACATTCACTTCCAATCTCTCATTGAATCTGCAAGAGAATAGAATGCACAAGTGTAAAATTCCTTTTTCTTCACAACAAGCTTTGTGAAAAATGTCTGTGCTGTGCTGGCTGCAGGGTGCTGTGGCGCTGCCTGGCTCCTCTGCAAAGCTTCCCACTGCACCCTGGGTTTGCTGTGTCCTCTAAACTCAAGAGAATGACGGACAGGTTTTTCTCAGGGTAAGTGTTGTAGTTTGAGCTGGGTGCCCCCCTGGTGCATTCACTTCCTGTGTCCAGAAGTCCAGCCCAGAGGGATGGACACAGGAAATTGTGTATTTCCTACCATAATTCTTTGCACCACTATAAGATCCAGTGTGGAGTCTGGCACTCTCTCTTTCCTTCCCTCTCCGAGACTTGGTAACTGGGGGAGAGATCTCCCGGCCATGGGCCTGATTGGGCCCAAGGCCACAGGGGGATGGGCAGTCTCAGGCCTGGCCAGCTGAGACTAGCCCAGCAGAGGGAGGGGGAAGAAGGAGCCCTGGGGGTTTTGGATGCACCCTCAGGTGGGGATGGGATCTTTCTTTGTCACTGCGCTTTGAGTTTTCTGTAACATTCACCGCTTTCTATTTAAACTTTCATCACTTTTGCAATCCGTTTGCCTGAGTCGTTATTTCTGCCTGTGGTGGGGAGGGGATCTGCCCTAACCCATTACATTTTTGGCGCCCAACGTGGGGCCAACTGCAGCTCGGATTGCAAAAGATGGAGAGTTTAAATTTAGTTCTGGGCGTCGGTTTGGGTTTGGAAAGTTGGGGCTCAGGTTTTGTGTTACCGGGGCGACTGTGTGAACTCCTGTGGACTGCAGAAGGATAGCTGGTGCGTGGCTGATGGCATGGAAGTCCCTCCTGTTGCTTGGGAACAGCGAGGGGTGGTTCTTTCTGTGACTTTCTGCCCAGGGTAGCTTAAGAATGCTCGAGTAGCCTAAGAAGGCGAGACCTGCCTTCTCCTCGTTCTCTGCGGAGCGGCAGGGAGCGGAGGAGGGGCAGCGGCAAGCAGAGCGTGGTCGGCCCGCGGCCGCTGTGGGGAGCGGACACCCGCGGCGAGCGGGCAAGCGACTGCTGGAGGTGACTCGGACTCTGCATCGCGGCGACAGAGACGGCGGGGGCCGGGCCGGGCCGCGTTCAGGCGGCGGCGGCGGCACCGCCCGAGCCGGGCTGCGTTCAGGCGGCGGCGGCAGCTGTAAATCTTTCCCTGGTGTTTTCGGACGTGCTCCGAAAATGGCGCCGAGCACCTGGCTCCACCTCCCTGCTTCTTCAGTGGGCTGTGGCGCAGCTCCTCCCTCTTCCGGGGGTGGAGGTTGTGCAGCCGGATGCTGTCCTGCCTCGGTACGCGAGCGCCCAGCCGGGGGGTGCGGAGTGCCTCTGACATGCATCCGTGTAGCTTTGGTCCGCGTGAAAGCGGTTGGCTGTGGCACCCTGGATGGATTGAAAAAGGCAGTCGTGGAGCCGGATTGTTCCGACTGGCCTGCCCCAGGGGTGGAGAATGTGCCGCTGAATATGACAGTAAAGACTTGGCTGAGAAGTTGTGAGGTATTTCCAGGTGACCAGGATGTCCCAAGGAGTCCACAAGGAATTCACACTGCAGGAGAAGGACTGCGTCGCTGGGAGGTTCCATCACATGAGGAAGAACAACTGGAATGGACTGATGCTTGAGCCTGAATGAGAGACTGTTTGAGTGGACGCCCAGATGAAGATATGGACTCCGCCGGACATGTCATCAGAAGATTTCTGATCTGATGATGTGTTTGGGTGCAAGGATTATGGTATGAAATACAGGGGTGGCATGTTGTAGTTTGAGCTGGGTGCCCCCCTGGTGCATTCACTTCCTGTGTCCAGAAGTCCAGCCCAGAGGGATGGACACAGGAAATTGTGTATTTCCTACCATAATTCTTTGCACCACTATAAGATCCAGTGTGGAGTCTGGCACTCTCTCTTTCCTTCCCTCTCCGAGACTTGGTAACTGGGGGAGAGATCTCCCGGCCATGGGCCTGATTGGGCCCAAGGCCACAGGGGGATGGGCAGTCTCAGGCCTGGCCAGCTGAGACTAGCCCAGCAGAGGGAGGGGGAAGAAGGAGCCCTGGGGGTTTTGCATGCACCCTCAGGTGGGGATGGGGTCTTTCTTTGTCACTGCGCTTTGGGTTTTCTGTAACATTCACCGCTTTCTATTTAAACTTTCATCACTTTTGCAATCCGTTTGCCTGAGTCGTTATTTCTGCCTGTGGTGGGGAGGGGATCTGCCCTAACCCATTACAGTAAGAAACCCTGCAATAACCAAAAGTGGCATTTTCCCTGCCATAACAAACCCGTGGATTCACAACATCACCTTGAAATAACCATTAAAAAAAAAAAGAAAGAAAGAAAATAAATCTGGCACCTGCGTGTTAAAACCAATTACGGACTTGCTATATTACTTTGAAAATCATTTCCCTTATAAACTGTTGCCAATTAAACCTCGACGTGTTTGTTAATTGCAGGGACAAGGAAAAGTGGTATCACATTGCTTGTTTGTGCATGCAGATATTGCTTCTCTTGCAAGGTAATTTGTGATTATTGTGAGTTTTACAGCGATTTGGAGGGAAGAGGCAGAGGAAGCTTTATCCATCTCTTTGTGAATACCTTTATTTTTCCCCCCAGATGAAGCATCTGAAGCTATAGCTGAGCTCTAAATACAGACATACTTTCAGGTAATGTTTCCTCATCCGTTGCAAGGCTTAATCTGTTTTCAGATCTCTTCTATTATTTAGAATACCAGATGAGTGCATTGCTAATCTTACAGTTGCCACTGCCCTTCCAACCCCTGCTGAATGCCAGCGCTACCTGCCTTCCTGAAAACAGCCTCATTCGAAGTTTTCAGAGACGCTGCTGGAGAAGCTGTGCTGCTCACTTTGCTCTCTCACACAGAGTATCTTAAAATAAATAAATACAGAAGTAACAGGACCTTACAATCTGATTATTAATACTTAATAGCCTTAAAATGTATTTCCCTCCTACAGAGAATGTAAAAGTCTGTCCTGTAATGAACCACAAAGGATGTGCAATGAAAGTACAAGCAAGGAAGGAGTTCCCAGAGACAGCTGGTATCTATAGCTAGGATCTACTTGATTCAATATCTAATTGCTAATTCCACATCCAATTGCTCAGGATCACATTATGTGCTTCTCTGCCAATACAGCAGGCAGTTCAAATGGCTTCCACAGGGGCTTCTTCATGGCACAGCTCCCTTTCTGGCCCTCTCACTCCATGCAGTTATTCCAGATGCCATCTGGAATACTGAGCAGATAGAACCAGCCTCCTACAACCTGCAAAATGCTCAGCTGATTTCCGAGCAGTCCCAGGATCTTTTCCCAGACACTGTTGTTTCTACTGTGGGCTGACTGTGAGGCCATCCCACCACCTAGCCAGCATGCCAAAAATATATCAGCTTGTTAATTGCCTGTCCAAGGCCACCCCTTTGGCCCCTCCTCTGTGGGGTCTGGAGAGTGCATCACCTCTGTGACATGGTGCAGGACTCACTGCTGCTCTCAAATGAAAGTTTAATAAGTACTATTTTACCTCTTCATAATTGTGGGTAGAATATTGTGTCCTTGTACAAAAATCATCACAGTGCAACATCCAGGCCCACACTGGCCAGCCAATTTGTATTATAAATTAGTTGTGCTAAAACAGTTTAAAACTTTAGGGCACCTCAGGTAGCTTTGGGTCTGTTTCAGGGAGAATTATGCAGTCTCCCACAAGCAGGAAGTATTTGCAAGGTCTCTCTTCTGACTTCCAAATATTAGAAAATATATAAAGGGAACACAAAACATAAGCATTAAAAGTAAAGCAAGGCAAAACAAGCAAAGAAACAACACTCCCCCAACAAAAAAAATAACAATCAAACCCCCCAAACAACACACTAACTACAAAAAACCACAACAAATAACAAAGACCCCCAAACAACAACAAAAAACCCAAAACCCCAACCACAGCAAAACCCAACAACACCCCAAGCAACAACACCCCCAAACAACAAACAAAATATCAAAACCCAAACCAACCAACCAAAAAACTTCACAATTTGCAGAGCATCAATATGCAGGGTCCTGAACCTGGGCCAGAACAACCCTCACTGTCGTCAGGCTGAGGTGATAGAAAGCAGCCCTAAGGAAAATGACTTGTGAGTGCAGAAGACCAAGGGCAGCCTGGGCTGCATCCAAAGCAGTGTGGCCAGAGATGGAGAGAGGGGATTCTGCCCCTCTGCTCTGCTGAGAACTCACCTGGAGTGCTGTGTCCAGCTCTGGAGCCCTCAGCACAGGAAGGACTTGGAGCTGTTGGAGAGGGTCCAGAGGAGGCCACAAAAATGCTCAGGGGGTTGGAGCAGCTCTGCTATGAGGACAGGCTAAGGGAGCTGGGGGTGTTCAGCCTGGAGAAGAGGAAGCTCCAGGGAGACCTAACAGTGACCTTCAGTTACCTGAAGGGGACTACAAGAAGGATGGGGAGAGACTGTTTGCAAAGGCCTGCAGGGACAGGACCAGGGGCAATGGCTTCAAACCAGAGCAGAGCAGATTTAGGTTGGATGTGAGGAACAAGTTCTGCACCATGAGGGTGGTGGAACACTGGAACAGGTTGCCCAGGGAGGTGGTTGAGGCTCCATCCCTGGAGGTATTCGAGGTGAGGCTGGACAGGGCTCTGGGCAACCTGATCTAGTTGGGGATGTCCCTGCTGACTGCAGGGGGTTGGACTGGATGAGCTTTGGAGCTCCCTTCCAACCCAGACCACTCTGTAATTCTGTGAGTGATATCTCTGGAAGCCTCTCCATGGCATTTTATGCTACAGCAGCCACATCACAGAAACTGCTTTTGTATCCACTTTAAAACACAACTGCTCCATCCCTGCCCTGGACCTTCAGGACCACTCACACAAGTGGTGCAGTGAAGCATTGCTGCAATAAACTGTTGCTTCACTTCCCTTTTATAGCAAAAATTAGGGGAACACTGAAACCAGTGTCAACCTTTAAAATATGTTTGCAATAAAGGAGAAGCCATTGGGTTTCTTTGATTTCTGTGGCTTTGTCCATTATTCAAAGGTCTCTTTAAATCTTTCATAGACTCAGATGTGATTTTTAGCAAAGAAATACTTAATCTTCGAGCCATCACTCCAAGAGTCTGGCTGCTGCAAACGTAGGCCTGCATGGTCCTTCTGTATTTTTCTGATGGAAGGAGAAGGCATTTCAAGTCTTCAGCAACTTTCTTATTGATTCCCTTGCATTGACAGCAGATGGAAGAGAGTGAAACATGTTTTTGGTAGTAATATTCTTCTAGACTCAAGGATGAAACACCTGCTAATTAGTCACTGTGAATGCATTTGAAATCCATCCTAGTGGCTGGAGATTTATTGTTGGCTTAGACAAGAGCACTGCATTCTGGTTTATGGAAAGCTCCTCTTTCTGTCATGACATAAACCTTCATTCTCTTCAAGAGCAGAATACAGCTGAGAACAACAACATTTGTGTTTTCAGGGGATGAACAAAATGTTAACTACCATGTAAAGACAAGGGGCTGCCATCTCTTCCTCCCCTCAGCCAGAACAACAGAATGGCTCTAACAAATTCAGGCTAGACCGTTTTGATTAACAATAAGCAGAATTTCACTGCATGATTAGTCCCTCTGAAAGCAACAGAAATGCCAGAAGATTAACATGGAGCAATGAGATGGTTGGAATTCAAATCCTTAGACTCTTTGGGGAACAGGACCCTGGATTTAAGAAGCCTGCTCTTGCTGGTTGGACACACCGCAGACACCAGATGATGGCTGTAGGTGGAAAGACATTTCCCTGCTTAGCATAAAATTCAGTGAATGCAATTAGGAGTTCATCTGTTGCTTTTCATGTGATGATAAATGCACAGAAGGTATTTGCAAGCTGTGCAAAGTGAAATAATGGAGAAACTTGGGTGTCTGGGACTGGCTTTAGTTAGAACAAACCTGTGACTCCTTCATCTTACAGCAGTCACTGCAAAAAGCCAAGGACAGAGATGTTTCTTCCAGGACCTGCAAAAGCTGAGCCAAATGGTCCTGCAAGTTGGCAAGAACCATTTTAAACTGCTACAAACAGGGAATAGTGACACACGTGAAGGAAGGAGCTTTCAACAAAGGGACTGGGGAGGGGAAGGGGGGCTAGGGAGGAACAGGGGGGGAAATAAAGAAGGGGAAAAAAGGCGAACAAACAAAAAAACAAACCGAACCCAAACCAAACCAAACAAACCCCACAAAATCAGAGCTGTCAGATTTGACAGATTTTTGGCCTTTACTGAAGTGTTTAACACTGTCTCATGAAATCTTAATTGTGAAATTAATTCAAGTCAGCTTGGCTGGAGACAATTGTGTGTGTATTGAATATTGTCTAAAAGGCAAATGAGAGAAATAAATATGATAAACAGCTGTGTAACAAGGTGGCTGGAATGTCCAGGGGGGTAGCACACTCTGATTGTTAGTCTGGCTTTTTTTTATATCTTCATTAGTGACTTAGAAAACAGCCGTAAATAAAACCCAGATGAAATGATCATGCTCTCACTAGAAGATCTGAAATGTCAATCAAGAGAGTGAAATTAAAAGGGACTGATAAGAAACACAAATAAGTATGGCCAAAAGAGATTCATCATGGGAGTAGAAACATTGTATTGCAAACAAAACCCCAACCTAAAGCAGATCACCCGCTGGAAGATGAACCGTTGGAAGAAGCGGTGTAGGAAAATTAGAAGGCGTAAGGGGTGAGAAAGGAGGCTGGGTGCCCTCTGCAGCCAGTGAAAGTGCAGCCATGCACTGCAGAGACTTTGGGCAGTCACAAATGAGGATTTTCTGCAACCTTGCTGTGGTCACTGTGTGTGTGACTCTGGGAAATGCACTCCCCAAAAGATGTTAAATTGGAGGGAAATAAGAGAAGAGACAGAATAAAAAATGAAGGGTTTTGGTGAGAAGTGAAGTGGGAAGAGATAATGTAGTGTTATCGTTTGGCCAGAAAAGGAATGAGCAGGAACACAGTGACAGATTTCAAGTGCCTGAGGACATCAGCTTACAAAAAGCATAAAGATTGTTCATATGGATGCGGTGGGGTGACCCTGGTTGGACACCGGGTCTCCATCAAAGATGCTCTATCACTGCCTTCCTCAGCTGGACAGGGGAGAGCATTGAAAGGCTCTGGGGTTGAGGTAAGGACAAGGAGACCACTCCCTGATTGCCATCATGGGAAAAACAGATTCAACTCAGGGAAAAGTTAATTTGAATCATTCCCAGTCAAATCAGGATAGGACAACAAGGAGTAAACCCAATTCTTAAAACACTTCCCTCCACCCCTCCCTTCTTCTTAGGCTTAACTTCACTCTTGAATTTTTCTGCCTCCTCCTCATCAGCAGTGCTGATCAATGGTGGTTGTGGTCAGTTCATGCCACATTTCTGTTGCTCCTTCTTCCTCAGCTGGAGGACTTCTCATGCCCTTCCCCTGCTCCAGTGTGGTGTCCTGACCACAGGAGACAGTCCCTCATGAACTTCTCCAATGTGAGTCCTTCCCACAGGCTACAGTTCTTCACAACTGCTCCAGCATGGGTCCCTTCCACAGGGATCAGTTCTTCAGGAACAGCCTTGTCCAGTGTGTTGTAGTTTGAGCTGGGTGCCCCCCTGGTGCATTCACTTCCTGTGTCCAGAAGTCCAGCCCAGAGGGATGGACACAGGAAATTGTGTATTTCCTACCATAATTCTTTGCACCACTATAAGATCCAGTGCGGAGTCTGGCACTTCCTCTTTCCTTCCCTCTCCGAGACTTGGTAACTGGGGGAGAGATCTCCCGGCCATGGGCCTGGTTGGGCCCAAGGCCACAGGGGGATGGGCAGTCTCAGGCCTGGCCAGCTGAGACTAGCCCAGCAGAGGGAGGGGGAAGAAGGAGCCCTGGGGGTTTTGCATGCACCCTCAGGTGGGGATGGGATCTTTCTTTGTCACTGCGCTTTGGGTTTTCTGTAACATTCACTGCTTTCTATTTAAACTTTCATCACTTTTGCAATCCGTTTGCCTGAGTCGTTATTTCTGCCTGTGGTGGGGAGGGGATCTGCCCTAACCCATTACATTTTGGCGCACCAACGTGAGGCCAACTGCAGCTCGGATTGCAAAAGATGGAGAGTTTAAATTTAGTTCTGGGCGTCGGTTTGGGTTTGGAAAGTTGGGGCTCAGGTTTTGTGTTACCGGGGCGACTGTGTGAACTCCGGTGGACTGCAGAAGGATAGCTGGTGCGTGGCTGATGGCATGGAAGTCCCTCCTGTTGCTTGGGAACAGCGAGGGGTGGTTCTTTCTGTGACTTTCTGCCCAGGGTAGCTTAAGAATGCTCGAGTAGCCTAAGAAGGCGAGACCTGCCTTCTCCTCGTTCTCTGCGGAGCGGCAGGGAGCGGAGGAGGGGCAGCGGCAAGCAGAGTGTGGTCGGCCCGCGGCCGCTGCGGGGAGCGGACACCCGCGGCGAGCGGGCAAGCGACTGCTGGAGGTGACTTGGACTCTGCATCGCGGCGACAGAGACGGCGGGGGCCGGGCCGCGTTCAGGCGGCGGCGGCGGCACCGCCCGAGCCGGGCTGCGTTCAGGCGGCGGCGGCAGCTGTAAATCTTTCCCTGGTGTTTTCGGGCATGTTCTGAAAACGGCGCCGAGCACCTGGCTCCGCCTCCCTGCTTCTTCAGTGGGCTGTGGCGCAGCTCCTCCCTCTGCCGGGGGTGGAGGTTGTGTAGCCGGATGCTGTCCTGCCTCGGTACGCGAGCGCCCAGCCGGGGGGTGCGGAGTGCCTCTGACATGCATCCGTGTAGCTTTGGTCCGCGTGAAAGCGGTTGGCTGCGGCACCCTGGATGGATTGGAAAAGGCAGTCGTGGAGCCGGATTGTTCCGACTGGCCTGCCCCAGGGGTGGAGAATTTGCCGCTGAATATGAGAGTAAAGGCTTGGCTGAGAAGTTGTGAGGTATTTCCAGGTGACCAGGATGTCCCAAGGAGTCCACAAGGAATTCACACTGCAGGAGAAGGACTGCGTCGCTGGGAGGTTCCATCACATGAGGAAGAACAACTGGAATGGACTGATGCTTGAGCCTGAATGAGAGACTGTTTGAGTGGACGCCCAGATGAAGATATGGACTCCGCCGGACATGTCATCAGAAGATTTCTGATCTGATGATGTGTTTGGGTGCAAGGATTATGGTATGAAATACAGGGGTGGCATGTTGTAGTTTGAGCTGGGTGCCCCCCTGGTGCATTCACTTCCTGTGTCCAGAAGTCCAGCCCAGAGGGATGGACACAGGAAATTGTGTATTTCCTACCATAATTCTTTGCACCACTATAAGATCCAGTGCGGAGTCTGGCACTTCCTCTTTCCTTCCCTCTCCGAGACTTGGTAACTGGGGGAGAGATCTCCCGGCCATGGGCCTGGTTGGGCCCAAGGCCACAGGGGGATGGGCAGTCTCAGGCCTGGCCAGCTGAGACTAGCCCAGCAGAGGGAGGGGGAAGAAGGAGCCCTGGGGGTTTTGCATGCACCCTCAGGTGGGGATGGGATCTTTCTTTGTCACTGCGCTTTGGATTTTCTGTAACATTCACTGCTTTCTATTTAAACTTTCATCACTTTTGCAATCCGTTTGTCTGAGTCGTTATTTCTGCCTGTGGTGGGGAGGGGATCTGCCCCAACCCATTACACAGTGTGACTCCCCTGGGTGTCACAAGTCCTGCCAGCAAACCTGCTCCAAATTAGGCTTCTCACTCCATGGGTCCACAGGTCCTGCCAGGAGCTTGTTCCAGCATGAGCTTCCAGCGTGGGGTCCTCCATGGGCACCAGGTACATCTCAGCTCCTCTGGTAATCTCCATGGGCTCCAGGGGGACAACCAACCTCACCATGGCCACAGGGGAATCTCTGTTCTGGCAGCTGGAGCAACTCCCCCTCCTTCTTCACCACCCCTGGTGCTTGCAGAGTTGTTGCTCTCACATATTCTCACTTCTCTCTCCAGATGCAGTGGTGCAGTTTTCTTTTTCCCTTCTCCCCCAGGGGCTATCACCATCATAAATGGGCTTAGCCTAGGCTAGTGGTGGGCTCATCTTGGAGCCAGATGGAATTACCTCCAATGGGCATGGACAAAACTTCTCACAGAAGCCACCCCTGTCTCCGCCCCATTGTGGTACCAAAACCTTGCCACACAAACCTGCTGCAATGGAAGCAGAACTTTATCAGGCATGAGGAGTAAGGGATGGGAGGCTTTTGATGTCAATATCAGGAAATGCAGCACATTAACCTGTTGAATAATAGAGGAGATGGCAGTCCTACTGCTTGGGATTGTTACAGGTCAGATTGAATGCCAGCTATTGAAATGCAGAGAGGAACCTTCCCTGTTCCCCAGCAGGCTATGAAACTTATCTGTCTTAAAAAGCCTTCTATCTCCTTCCAGCCCTTCCTCTGCAGGTGCCATATGTTTTAAAGCCTACATCAGGAAATGCAGAAATAGCATAGGATAAATTGCTCTTAATAATGAATAAACACTCTTCATAGCTTTTGATCATGTCATCTTCCCTCCGCTCTCACCCCTCTCTGATGAAGATTACAGCCTTTGCTCAAATCTCCTATTCATGCCAATATCTTTAAACTGGTTTGCTCTGCTTGGAGGGAAGCAAGGCTTTACTGTGGCAGGAAATGGGGATATTTGTAGCAGCAACCCTCAGGTTTGTTAGCAGTGGAAATTTTCCCCCATGATTTGTGTTTGGTTGCTCTGTTTTCTGCTAGAAATACTGGGGCCAGGTGATGTAAGGCCTCTTTTCTGTGGTTTTTCCTCTCTAGCCACCTTCTTTACTTTGGTCTTTAGTTTCTAAAATCATTGATAACTCTAAAGACAGTAAATAAATCTGTTTATTTGCATGTGCCCACTCATTCTCATAGTAAAGAACTACTTTCAAAAACATCAAGCGGGGGAAATTCTATAAAGCTGACTTCCTTTGTTGCTTTTTTTTCTTTTCCACAAGGCAGCCCAGGGTAGGGAGGGAGCTTTTCCTGTTCTACAAATTCTGCCATTTCCCACCCTTTATGATCTGGTTCCCAGCTCTCTACCAAATGTAGACAAGTTTTAGGTGACAGTTAAGGAAGTTTTTAGCTTTTGGTGTGAAAGAAGCAATTTGAAATACAGACAACTATTTGTAAGCCTGGAAATGACCATTCTTAGTTGTTACAAGGGATCACAAATTCATTCATTTTGATTTCAGCATGACTGAAATCATACTGGAGGATCTATACTACTTGTTCTTTACCATGAGAGTAGTGGAACACTGGAACAAGTTGCCTAGGGATGTGATTGAGGCCACATCCCTGGAAATATTCAAGGTGAGGCTCAACAGGGCTCTGGGCAACCTGATCTGGTCGAGGATGTCTCTGCTGACTGCAGGGGCTTGGACTGGATGAGCTTCGGAAGTCCCTTCCAACCCAAACTATTCTGTGATTATGTTACTGAAAGAGCCAAAACCCACAACACCTGAAGGCAAGAGAAGAAAGGGGAAAAAAAATGAAAAAGGGAAATGGTGGCATAAGTCCTTGTAGCATTGGTGAGATAATTATTGGAACAAGCTGCAGCCTGATTTCCAAACTGCAAATGGAAATACTCAGAAAGAGCAGGATGGGACGTCTGGAAAACTTATTGTACAGAAAGAAAGTTGGGAAGCTGAAAGTGTTTGGTTTATCCAAGTACAGTTTAGGAGATGACTTTCCTGAAGTCAAGGAAGCACTGATGTGAAAAAAAAAAAAAAATCATAGCAAGTTATTAAACTAAATAAATCTTCTGCTCCTTACACTAACTGTGGCAGCATCACTGACATCAGTGGAGCCTGGCTGTTATGCCACTCAGATCCAGACAGAAGTGAGGGGTTTCTGTGCTATTAGTTTATTCTCAGTTACAATCAGGCAGTGCTGTCTCTGATTTGTGCTTGTCTGAGAAAACATTCAGAATCAGTCTCAGCTCAGACTCAAATCAAATCCAGGCCAGGGTATATGCACATGAAATAAAACAGATTAAGGATTAAGGCTGGTGGAGATGAAGAATTAATTCAAAGTGAAAAGGAAAGAAGCACATAAACCAGACGTAAAATGCTCTGACATTCTTCACCCCACTCCCCCAAATCTCTCTTTCTGCACACCTGCATTATGCAGGTAAAAGCAGGAATATGTTTTATTCCTTGCCAGATTTGTTTTGCTCTACTTGGAAAACATTTATTCTGTTTCTTGTTTACACTGAATTTAGAATTCATGTGGTTGTTTTGGTTGAGCAAAACCAACCTTGACTTGTAATAGGCATCATTTTATCATGCCAAAATAGGTTGTGTAAAAACACAGCACGAATACAGCGGTCAGAATTAAGCTACTTAATAACTGAAGAGAAACAGGCCAAGGATCCATGGTCCCAGGGAAGCCTTGCTGAAGTGTGTGCAGATAATAGTCCAACTCACACTCTGAAAGCCAGAGCTGCCTTCACATGTATAGGGCCAGGCTCGTATTCATAGGTGAAGAATCAGGGTACTCGGTGAACATTGCTCACAGAGTAACAATAATTAACCCAGGAGTTTGCTTCTACAGAGTAACACCCTTCTGCCATCAGTGGATATTTCCTAGGTGAAACAAGATTGATTTTCAAACCAAGCAACATTTTCTCCAATATCATAGAGAGAAGCAGAAACCTCAGCTCAGAAACTCCAGCCTGGTTTCCTAATGAGTTTCACAAACTAAAATCCATTTCCCTGGTCCAGCTTTCCTCTGAGATGATGCTCATAGCTCTGTTTAGCAACCACAGGCCAGCTGAACTCAGTTTCACCCAGGGCTCTGCTGCCTGCAGAGAGGGGTGGACTGGATGAGCTTTGGAGGTCCCTTCTAACCCAAACCATTCTACCTATCATTCTGACTGGACGTGCTGGTAGTGAGCAGGGTCACTCCTGAGCAGAAAATACCCTGGGTGGTCACAGTCAGAGCCTGAGCAGAGGAACACAATGTTGACGATGCAGCTCTGCTGCCGCTAGATACAAACTTACAGTCGCTGGAAAGATCTCTCTGCTTTAACTAGGCTGCATAAAGGGGCCCAGAACATCAGGTGGAAGTGGAGACGTAGGAGCACACATTTCAAAGTGTTGGTACCTGGGAGGCTCACCTATACCCTAGCAACTCTGTCCTTCACAAGCCTCGCAGCCACATTGCCTGCTCCCACCACAATTTATGGTTAATCTTTAGAATTAGCCTAATTAGCTAAACCTTTAGCTGAACCTTTAAGGTGTTTAAGATTTCATTTCATGGATTTGAGACATGCTCTTTAACCTGGGGATGATTGTGTGAGTAGCTGGAGCAAGTCAAGTGGTATCTCCAGCTTAACTTCCTAACTGATGTTAGGAAGAAATTCTTCCCAGCAGGAGAGATTGGCCATTGGAATGTGCTGCCCAGGGAGGTGCTGGAGTCACCATCCCTGGAAGTGTTTTGAAAGAGACTGGATGAGGCACTTGGTGCCATGGTTTAATTGATTATATGGTGTTGGGTGATAGGTTGGATTTGATGACCTTGGGGTTCTCTTCCAATGTGATCTATTCTATTCTATAATAATATAAATGTTGCCTTATGGACAAAACTCAGCACACAAATGGCTCAGAATGGAGTTTATGATGTAGATGGCAAACACACACAGGACTGAGGATACCACCAAGTACCCTCAATACTCCTCAATATCTTCAGTGTGACAGTGACAACATTCAGAAAACTGAATGGTGAAGACTCTTCAAATAGAAATTCTTCTTCAGAGATTTCTTTTCTGGAGTAAATTTTGGGAGGTTTCATTAATTTGAAATACTGACAGTAAATAATATTGAAAATACAAACCCAAACAATCAAAACCAAACCCACAACCAATCAACCAAACTGCAACACAAACCCAGCTATTTTCTTTTTTCATCAGAAAATTGGAAGTGGAAAAGAAAGCTGTTCAGTGCCACAGCAGCTCGGGGCCCTCTCTCGGTCCCTGGCACTGAGCTGACATCCCACACTCATACAGCCAGGTCAGAGCAGATAGGAAAACTGAGGGAAGGAGCTGGCTGGCTGCCCCAGTGCTGCACTGGGCTTCCTGTTGCTTTATTTCTAGTAATCTCACATGTTCCACTGGAATAATAAACTGACCCTGTGAATTAAAACTGCAAACAGTTAAAGAAGATCAATCAAATCTACAGGTACTTCTTGTGGATCTTGGCAAGGGTTTCAAGGCAAACAAAGGACTCCATTCCTATCAGCAGCTCTACAAACAGGCTACAGCAGGCAAAGGTCTCAGCAAAGTGGGAAATGGGCAGATGTGCAAACAGAGCTGAACAGAAATGTGTGTGTTTCCTTCAGTACCTTATCTAAGTGTGGAAACAAAGCACTTTTGGAGTCAGGTGATTGTCCTGATTCCTTCATCTGACTCTTACCTGACAGCAGGTAAATCAACAATTGTGGATATAAGGAGTCTGGCTACCTGGGAGATGGTTCTTGCCCTGAAAAAGCTCATTTATTCCAAGAAAGAAGCAGCAAGACAGCAAAATCAGCCTCTAAGGTTGGTCCTTTCTGCTTTCTTTTGAGGTGAAAGACTGCTAAGGGAGGGAGATGTGAAAGTGCTGATTTGACCAGGCGGGGAGGTTCAAGTAAAGAAGCAAAGCGCTGCTTCCCCTCCCTCCCCCACCCCCCAGCCCCCACCACCCCTGCTGCTTTCTGTGTTAATTTGTTGCCAATGCCATGGGTCTGGCAGAGGGGAAATGAGAGCAGAACCAGCTGGAACCCTAAACTCCACAGTGGGGGCTTCGGGGGGGGGGGCATTGACATTCTTTGGTACTGAGCTCTGGTCTGTCCCCTTGGCAGTTGCCAGTCCTGCAGAGATTGCCACTGGTACTGTCCCTGAATGGCTGCAGGCTGTTCAGAACCCCGGTCACCCAAGGAAAGCCCAATAACATCACAGTTCTGGGAGAAGGAACTGAATAGATCCCACAGCCTGGCTCAGGCTGCTGGAGCTCTCTCTGTGCTTTGAGCTGTGCACACAGCATGGGTAAAGATGCTAAGCAGGACAGTGGGGTCCTCTTCTGTGGGAACCCCAAAGAGAACTGGCTAATTGCTGATGGCTAACACCATCTGGTTGTTGGTCTTCTACATAAAAGCTGAGGGAATTGGGATTGTTTAGTCTTCAGAAGAGGAGGCTGAGGGGAGACCTCATGGCCCTCTACAACAATGTCAAAGGAGGTTGGAGCAAGGTGGGGATTGGGCTCCTCATATCCAATGAGTGACAGGACAAGAGGAAACTGCCTCAAGTTGTGCCAGGGGAGGTTCAGGGTGGATGTTGGGAAAAATTTCTTCCCAGAAAGGGTTCTCAGGCACTGGAACAGGCTGTCCAGGGGGGTGGTAGAGTCACCACCCCTGGAGGTATTTAAAAGTCACATGGATGTGGTGATGAGGGTTTAGTGGCAGTGGCTTGGCAGTAGTGGTGGGATTGCAAGTTCTGGGCAAGTGGTTGGGCTTGATTATCTTGAAGGTCTCTTCCAGCCTCAAAAGGACTATGGTTCTATAATTTTTATTGCTGACCATGCAAAATGTGCTCTGGGAGGAGGAATAGGCAGGTAAATGTATTGCACCACTTCACTATCATATTTTACTGCTAAAGAATCTCATTTTAGACAACCACAAAAAACGTATTTAGACACCTCTGTGTCACACTGGGGACACAACAAACAGCTCTACAATAAAGGCAGACCCAGGGAGATGGTTGGTACTTAGCTGATGTGGGGTCACCCCTGTGCAAACGGGACTGGTGTACGAGTTAGCAGTGCTGCAGAGGAGGAGAAGAGCTCCCTTCCACCTATCACAGCCAAAGTAATAAATGTCAGCCTTAAAAGTGCACAGTGATGATGGAGTGAGAGTTAGCAGTGGGTTGGGCAAGCTGAAGGAGATCAAAGGAAGCATCGGTGTGGAATGAGGCTGCATGCATTCTCCTCTCTCTGGAGTTTCAGTGGGATTTCAAGGCGGAATTAAAATGTTTTAAATGCCAGTTGCTTGCATCTCCCAGATCCCACTGGGAATTTTCCAATCATCAAAAATCCAGCCATAACAAACACACTTCAAGTTCCCCTGCAGTTTGCAGCTCTTTCTCCCGAGCTGATAATGCTGTCAGATGCCTTTGTGCAAAGCCTGCTATAAACATAAGAAATAGAGCAAGTGCTTCTGAGCCGAGCTCCTGCTACTGCACTGGCACATCACTGCTGGCAGTAAAGCTGACACTTCAGATGTGTTCTTCCTGCACTGCAGTTGTGCTATGAGATTAGCAAAACTCACTTGATGAAGTCAACCATCGCTTGATGGTAGATCTCCAAAGTGCTGCTGGCTTCTGCTGGGGAGGCTTCATGCTTTCTAGGCTGGGGAAGTTGCTCCTGCACGAGGAGGCTGTTTGCAGTTAATCTTTGGTCACAGCTCATAAAGGCACTGCAGATATCCCAGAGCTTTAGCAGTCACAAATGACAGTTGTTAATATAAAGCACCTGACAGCTCAACACTCAAATTCAGCTGCTGAGTGGCCCTTCTTCAGCTTCCTTGTGACACACAAGTTTTGCTCAGCTTCTCACCTTCTCCCCTTTTTCTCTCCCAGCTGACCCCAAGGCACCAACAAGAGTCAGGTGGTGGCAAAGATGAAGTTACTGATCAGCTGATGTGGTGGCAAGGTCAGCGCTGTGGGTAACTGCCATGTGTGATCCTGCAGCAGTGGTTAGTTAAATCTTTGTGTTCTTCCTCCCGGGATTAATCTCATTGTACAGATTTGCTTCCTGACAGTGTTTGTATTCAGCTCTTTGGATCCTGAACAAGTCAGGCAGGTCTGTCAGACCGCTCCAGGCTCCCTGAGCTCCTTGTCTTTTCAGTCTGTGCATAAGCATCTCTGCACTTCTAGCTTAACTAGCATACAAGATTTAGTGAGCAGTAGCAGCAAATCATTGCATTTCCAAGAATTCAGAAAAGGAAAGTTCCCAGGCATTCCCACTTATAGAACCCTTAGAAAAGCTTTTTATTTTATTGTTTTTCTTCTTCTGTCTGCTTTTCTCTGGCAGAAGTATGTCTCTTACACAGCAAATTCCTTCCATGTGTTTGAAGTCACTGATCTGAAAGTCTATTCCCCTAAAAATGCTTTCAGTCAATATGGAGTTAAAGAAAGCAGCTTTCTGAAAAGAAAATAAATAAAAACCCCCACATCTGAAGAAGTTTCCAGTGAGAGGTGTGAGCATGGGTGTGTGCTGTGGCCAGGGAGCTCAGCTGTCTCCTCAGCCCAAAGCAGTTTGCTTCATACCCAGCAAAGAATACTGGTGTGAAGCTGCAGTAAGAAGGGAATCAGACAAGTGCAGAAAAAGAGTCTGGAATTGTGTCTGGATGCAAATCACATTGTGATGGGGATGCATGCATCAGGAATGTCTCAACAAAGGTCATCTCTACCTATCAAGACCACAGCTGCCCTGGAAGGGGGTGGTGGTGGAAAGCCCCCTGGAATGTGGAACAGAGATGAGCACATCCTGGCCCAATAAGCTCAGGGGTTGTGTAAACAGGTGGGTGGCAAAGAGGGCATGAAAGCCCATTCTGGTTCAGACCCTGCCGCACCAGACCCCTCTGAAGGCAGCACCTGGACACATAGGCATAAGGGTGAGGGGCCAGGGGGAAACTGTGATTAAAAGGACTGTATAAAAAGCCCTAAGCAATGCCTGCTCGAGGGAGAACTCCACTGAAAACACTGCACACAGGAGCCTGCTCTGAGGAGGAAACACATCAAGCATCACAGGACTTGGCAGCACCCTCACACAGAACAACCCAAAGCAAAGCTGAAAAATAGATGGGGTCAATGAGTCCAGAGGGAATGAAGAGGAGCAGAGATCCTGTAAGGCAAGCAAGGAAGGCAGAAGGGATGACTCTTGAGCAGTCCCTGGCCCTTCAGCTCTGTGTAGAATAACTACTTTGCAAAAAGCATTTCTTTTTCTTTATTATGTCTTGGCTCTATTGCTTTTGATGACCTGATCCCTACCAGCCTGACTTCAAAGAAACAAGATGAAGTTTTAGAACTCAGCTTTCAAGTAAACATCATTCTGCAATGGTGAAAATGTTGTGGATTCAGGTCCCTTTTCAAACATGAGCACCACAACACAGTTACCAGCAAACAGCTTCCTGCTCTCGATGACTTCTAGACCCGAGCCCTGTGCCTGTTCAGAGCAGCCAAGGGAATGTGGCAGTGGTCAGAAAGCAGAATTTACACCTCAGGGCACTTTCTGGTATTCCTGCATTTGTGTTGATCTCAAGCTATGATGCAAGCTTATTTGGTTTTGTAATGTCAAATCAAAGCAAGTCATGCACTCAGGGACAAAGGGAGGAATTCAACAGCTCTGCTTAGCCTAGGATCATTTCACTGGCATAGCTGTGGAGAAATAAGACATAAAGTGTAATATATTGATGTAGCTTCCTGTAATGATGCTTATATTCCTCCATGTCAATAGAGATGCTTTCAAAGAGACACATGGTGGAAGAGGTTTACTTGGCTGGTGAGGGGAGAGTAAATACTGCCCTACCCACCACAGCCTGCTAGAGTGACCTAGGTTAGGTTCACTTAGCAAAATGGCAAAGCAGCTGAAGCAGATCTTTCCTTCTTATAAATTTAACCAGGATGGGAAAATACAGAACGACAGAATCGTTTGGGTTGGAAGGGACCTTCAAAGGTCTTCTGGTCCCAAACTCCCTGCAGTGAGCAAGAACATCTTTAACAGAGAAGAAAATGGCAACGCTCATGACAAAACAAGGTTTGTAGATTTGTTCTCTGAACAGGAGGAAGAGACTGAGATTGCCAAATGCTCTTCTGTTTGGAGCAAAGTGCAGAAGAAGATCATGCTTAATCAGCTATTGAGTGAAATAATACATAATTATTTCTTACAACTGGACATGATGAGTAGGAATTGTCAAGGAATGTTGTTTTTTGTTAGGCAACATGTTCAAAAGGAAAGAACTGGGCAGAAGGTATCAGCCTGCTCCAGCAAAGAGATGCTTTGGGGATTATTACGGTTAGCAGGCCTTCTGCCCTAACTCATCTATGTTTTTGTCAACTAAGTAACAATGAAGAACCTGAGGTACCTGAAATGCTCCATCTCTTACACCGTACGCTAGGATCTTCAGCCTCATCTGAATCCATGGATTTAAGAGCAAGAGAAAGGAAAGAGACACCGACACATACAGATTGTGAAAACATTGTGGACAGAATGTCACCATCCTTAGCAATGCCAGTAAAGATCAGAGCTACCTTCTGAATTGCTTTCTTGGTAGACAGCAAGTGTTGATTTCTACCCCTTCTGCTACAGGACCCATCATGACTTCATCAAGCCGTGAAGAAGGTGAATGTGCGGCATACACCCCAAAATAAAATACACTTCCTGACTTCACTTCTACGTTTTTTTGCAGGAGGCCAAGGTGCAGTGTAAGCTGGGAAGACTTCCAACCACATTTTTAGCAAAATGAGATATTTTAGGTGGCCTACAGTAGGCAGCAAATGAAAATATTCCACAGCTGCATCCATCAATATGCACTGGCATGAGGGAACTGATTCTCTGAGATTATTGCTTCAGCAATTGACAATGGAAATTCAATATCCCACTTTGCTCTCTGCCAGTTCCTCCTGCCATGATGCCTAACTATGAAATACACCCCAAAGACACCTTCCTGGCTGATCTGACTGTTAATCAATTTATGTTCTGAATCATGAGTATTCATCACGCTTAGTATTGTTACTTTGCTGTCCGTGCACAGGATAATTGAGTCGGGTTTCCCTAATCAGTGCAGTCACAGCAGTTTTTCAGCTCTAGGGACGCTGTATAGATAGAAGGAATTTGCAGAACCATGTGCGAAACTGCTTTTGCACTTTGTGAAGCTCTTGTTTTCTAGAAGACACTTGAGTTTGCTTCTTCTAAATGTTTTCCACATTTCCTGTGTTGTTATTGAAACTGACCTCAAAATCAAGAGGATGTATAATAAAAGCAAACTTTTAAATGGGACTTTATCTTTTTGGCAGCAGTCCCTTAGAATCATAAAGAAGCACAGACTCATTAAGGATGGAAAAGCCCTCTAAGATCAAGTCCAATCATCAACCCAACCCCACCATGCCCACTAAACCATGTCCCCAAGTGCCATGGCCACACATTTCTCGAAGACCTCCAGGGATGGAGACTCCACCACCTCCCTGGGCAGCCTGTGCCAATCCCTGACCACTCCTGCAGCAAAGAAAATTTTCCTAATATCCAACCTAAACCTCCCCTGGTGTAACTTGTGGCCATTTCCTCTTGTCCTATCAGTTGTTACTTGGGGGAAGACATTAATTCCCACCTGGCTCCAATCTCCCTTCAGGGAGCTGTGGAGAGCAATGAGGTCTCCCCTCAGCCTCCTTTTCTCCAGATTGCACAACCCCAGCTCTCTCAGCAGCTCCTCCTAACTCTTGTTCTCCAGAGTTCTCCAGATCTGTTCTCCAGATCACCTGCAACACATTAACCTTTTTTGACTGCTTTTGAAGAACAAACAGATATTTTCATGGAGTTGTTTGGATTGTTGGGGTTGGCTTTTTGGTTGGTTTGGTTTTTTTTTTAAAGAACCATCTCTGTACTGGATCAGGGTGTCTGTACTGGATCAGGGTGTCTGTACTGGATCAGGGTGTCTGTACTGGATTCATCAATCTTCAGCAGTTTGAAGCTTCCTCTACCACTTACTTCTATGCTGAAGATCTGCATACATGCATGGAATGACTTAAGTCTTTAGGATGGAGTTTACTTGGAATTTAAATAATCTTTTGATGATGCAAACCACTCATCCAAACATAACAGCAGTTTCCCACAGCAGCAGCATGGTGCCTACATTTTTTTCAGTGTACAAGGGAAAAATCTGTTTTATTTGCCTTGCAGAGCTTCAGACTCACTGAATGGTTTAAAAGAAGGATTGTCTTTGTTCTGATTTATGAGCAATCACAAGTAACACAGATTCTCCCCTTGAGACATTTCTTCTGATGTGTGACCACATGGAGATAAAGCTTCCCCGTTGCACGCCCTGATAATCCTGTGGGCGCTGTTACCAGTGAAGGCACAGAGATCTGGGAGCCTCTTCTAAAGGGAGGAGGAGTGCAGAATATTTGCTGAGTGAGCAAGGACTTTCTGCATTTTGCTGGTGATTTAAAGTGACAAAAATCAGTCCCAGCAGCAAGTCTTGGGGCACTCCACATTAACCTCTCTGTGTGTCAAGAATTAGACCTTTTTCCCTTCTCCTTTGTTTTCTCTATCTCATGAATAGTTTTTAATCCGTGGCAGAAATTTACCTTTTACCCTGTAGTTTTCAAATTTCCATAATAGGCTTTGCTGGTGGATTTTGTAATCAGTCTTCTAAAACTACAGCTGAGAGAACTCCTTCAACTTGCTTTTTTAACTCTGTAAAGTTATTGTGCCTTTGGTTTGGTTTGTGTTTTGTGTGTGTGTGTGTGTTTGTTTGTTTGTTGTTTGGGGTTTTTTTTGTTTGTGGTTGGTGGTTTTTTTGTTGTTTGCTTGTTTTCTTTGCTGGCATTAAACAGATCTGTGGGGCAAACTTTTGAACCTTTCCAGACAGGGAAAGGCTTTTCTCTCCTTCATGATGTTTTAAGTCTTCTGGAGTTTTATATCAGTATTTATCACCCTATCTGAAACCCTGGACCTGCCATACTACCAGATGCTGCTCACTTATTTAGACAATGTCCAACATACAGCAACCTTCTTCCCGAGTGAAGAGATTCACATCTGCCCCCAAACACATGTACAAGAGCAGGCTCTAATACTGCTACTGCAATTTTCAGTAGCTAAGAATCTGATTGTATTCTTTAGGAGACAGCTTTAGGAGAGGAAGGAAGTGTGCAGCATGTCACTTGCAACTAAAGTGTGATCTGCAACCTGGGATGGTATCAGATCCCCACTGGCAGCTGAAGAGTTGCATTTTTTCTGTTAGAGCAATTCCTGATCCAGTGTATTCCCACTGAGCTGCATGAAAGGAAAGAAGCCTTTTCCCTCTCTTCTTTTTAAGGATAGCTTTGCCTTTTAGGCTGGGTGGGTTTTTCGTTTGTTTGCTTGGGGTTTTTTTTGAGTACTTTTAAGGAAGATAGAAGTCTGTGTTGCATCAATAGAGGATTAAAGCACACAGCATGGAAAAGCTACTCCAGCACCAAACAGAAAGTTGAGGAGTAGCTGGGGAAGTATCCTAAAAGGTTTGGGGATATTAAGAAGAGAACACAGTGAAATGCTTAATGGTGTGGACGTTAGAACTCATCTGATTCTTCTCCAAATGTGACTCTGGGATATTTTGCCTGGATCTAAAGACTTCAGGTCCTGGCTTGGGCTTGCATTGTGGGTTGGACTTGTCTCTTGCATCACACCCCCCTGAAAACAGCTCTTACCTATTTCTCTAGTTTTATGAGGGAAAGTATCAGGATCCAGCCATGAATCTCAGTCCAATTATCTTTGTACTATCCTGTTTGCAACTAGCAGGTGGTGGGTTTCAAAGCAAACCGAAAGAAAATGTTTTTCATGGCTCATGGACTGATGCAGTGGAACTTGTCACTAGATGTCCTGGATGCCAAAGGTTTACCAAGTCACAAAAAGTGCCTGGATGCATTGAGGGAGAGAAGCCTCTGGGTGACAATAAGGTACTAAAATGTCACCTCTTATTGAGACTCAGTTTTTCATGGACCGTTGCCTATTTTGCCCACTCTTCTACTTCTGCACACCTACCTGGGATTTGGTGATTTCTCTTTGTCCATTGCTGCATGTCCCTCTTGGAAAACATCTGTTGTTTCATGGAAGCCCTCATTGCCTCTCTGCAATTAACAGATCTCTGTAGTTGTACATTGTGGAAAAGTAATCTGGAGTCACACTGCTGTCTGAGGTGATCAGTCCTGACAAAAATAAGTCTGCTCAGTTCAGTGGTGACTCACTTTAGAGCATGGCTTAGTGGGAATGGTGCTGTTGGCTTGACAGTTGCACTTGATGATCTCTTTCCAAACTGAATGATTCTCTGATTCTAGAATTTACCTAGAGACTGTGTAATGGGGAACCTGATAAAAATTCAATCTATTTAGAAATGAGCAGGAAAAATAAATAGCTCAGGTATAAACAAACATGTGTGCCTGTGTTAGCATGGGGGTTGGAGTAGATGTCTCCAGAGGTCCCTTCTGAGCCCTACCCATTCTATGATTTGATCAAAAAGGGTAATCTGAAAGATACGCTGAACAAATCCAGCATGCCAGGGGCACTCATAAGATCCAAAGGGCTAACCTAGTGTGAGCACTGTTGAGGTTCCAACTGCAGATGAACATGGTGTCCGACATGTACAACAGTCTCTGCGTATTCAACATGCTCTCCAAGCTCTCTCCTCCGGACATTCCTGAGTTTTCCAAAAACATAAAGTTTTGAGGAGTCTGAGATGGTCTGTGGATGGCAGGAGGAGAAATGCAGTTGTGAAAGTAAGCAGCAGTGGTGAGCATTGAGGACTGGTTTACTGGAAATGGTACCGCTCCTCAGGTCAGCTTTGCAGCGTTTGCATCCTGAGCCTGTGCAGCCAGAGCACTTATTTGTGTACCTGAATTTCATGGCTGCTAAACACTGGCAGTGCTTCACAAAATGAGCCAAAGTCCCGTGAAGAATCCTGAGCTGTATAATCAAAAGGGAAATGAGTCTGAGAGAGTTGTTTTCTTTCTGGTTTTCTAGGATTTTAGGCTCTTCCCAGACGAATCACAGCCATCAGATGAGCACAGTAGCACAGCTCTGCAGCACTGCTATTGCTTAAGGGCAACAGCACAGCCTGGTGGTTTATGGTTATTCTGATGCAGTAGACCAGGTACCTGCACAAGAAAACTCAGGATTTTCCCTGTCCCAGAAACCAGCTCAGAGATGAAGATGGTTTTCATTCATTCCTTTGCAAGGTACTATTTTACCTGGGGTTTTCAGGATAAATAGAGACAAGCAGACTGCAAGGGCAGGTGCAGCAAGAGAAATGAGTAAGTCCTTTCCAACATCTGTGCCTCTGAAACCTTGAGGCACTGTTGTGTCAAGCCATTCCAAGTGGGTTTGTGCAGGGCATGTCTGAGTTTTTGTTCCAAGACAGTAGCTAGAGGGGTATAACTAAAAAGAGAAGCTATGCAAAATCTGGGGGGAAAAAAAAAGACAAAAGGAAAGGGTGCGCAGAAAAAAATCCAAGCTTGTCTTGCTGGCTTTTCTGTTCTGATGGAGCCAAGCAAAGCCTGTCATGCATTTACACAGACTGAATATTCAAACACCGGTAATAATATTTCTCAGGGTGTGTGACACTGGTCAGGGTGTGCCCTCTGATGTGGCAGTGAAATGAAGCAGGTGCCAAATGTGCCCAGACAGAATTTTCACATAAATTGAATTCCATTTTCTGTTTTGCTTGCTTCTGAAGAGGGGGCTATGGTGTTACTAGCAGCACAGCTGGTGCTGAACAAAACTCTTGTGAACTTCATTTGCTGATCACATAGAATAGGACAAAAGCCACTATCTGGGACTAGAAAGGTGGAGCCAGCCCAGCACTGGGGCCTGTCCTGATGCTGTGCAAACCTTTTTCATCTTCAGGCTGTGTCCAAAACACAAATTCCTGCTTAGCCTGCTGGAAAGTACTTTTGATTTCAGGAACTGTGGGTTTGAGCCTGGGAAAAGACATCTTGAGGCACTTTTGAAGGCACTGAGACTGAACTGCTTTGAGCCACAAAGATGCACAGTTTTTATGCAGTGAAGATCCCTGTAGGACTGCCAGCACAGTGAATGCTCAGGTCTCTCATTGCTTCATATTTGTACTTTAATCTGGTTGGTGGCTGAAATGTGATTTACAGTCCAAGAAAACACTGGAGTCCACCTGGAAGTATGATTAATGCATTTAATGTTGCACTTAAGCTCACACTTAAGTTTAATTTATTTTATTGTGATGGAATATCTCTGAAATGTAAAGTGTGCTGGAATTTATGACAATGCTTCTTGTTCTGCTGCAGTTTATTACAGAGGATATCCATCAGCACATAATAAGACAAAACACTCCAAAGAGCAGTGATGATATTGTTGAAGAAATTGCACAAAGGGCTTTGGAAAATGATAGAATGGAAAAAAAAATAAAACAAAAGAGATAAATAGTTGTTTTCTTTTTCTTGAGTGCTGAATCAAAGGTCAAAATAGTGCACAACCAAATCCTGCTGTTCACAGCCCTTCTCTAAAAGTCCACTGAAGTACAGCTAGGTGATATGGTTCATCCCTCTGGAGCAGATATGGCAGCTAGCCACAACTGTGAAGAGAAAACTAACACATCTGAGATGAAAAGCCTCTGTGCCAGCTTCCCACACACTCCAGTGGGCTTTTCATCTTTCTAAAAGCCATTGGTGAGCACGGTGATGCCAGGCCTGCCTGCTTCATAGGGTCTCTTTTCATCTCTCAGTAATTAGAACCCATTGGTTCAGACCTGGCTTTTCGCTTTGCTCAGGAAGGAGGTGGCTGCTGATTACCCCATGGAGAGCTCAAATCATCCATCAGTCCCTACTGCCATAAGTGCTGTGCAGCATCCAGGGCAGTGTGGCCATGCAGTGCTGGGATCAGTGACCTGCTCCGCTTCCCTTCCCTTTTCCTTGCTAGCAAAAAGGATTTGTCAGCTGCAACTTCATAATAAAACCTGGGGACACCTGCCAATCGTGCTACCCACTCAGACAGTAAGCATGTCCTCAGTGCTCCCCTCTCTCCATCTCCCATGGCAGGCAGATGGGGAGGGTCTGCATTGTTTGCACAGTGCCAACTGTGCCACCAGAGCGGGACAAGCATTTACAGCACGTTTGGAGGGTGAATCATCTCTTACTCAGAGGAGTAACAATTCTGTACTACAAATTCAATGTGTTCCCCATATGTGTCCACCAAATTGTCTTCTCGTTGCTGCAAAATTTGTGTTAAATTATTTAGGTCAGCCTAAATTTGGAAGGCAGCAAAATAAACACCATGGTTTTGGGCTCATTTACATGTCTGTGATGACTGTAAAATGGTTTGCTTCCTAAATTAGAGTGATGCAAGTGGTCTGCCAGCAGAACAAGCAGCAATGTTTTGTTGTTAAGTGTTTGAAAGGCTGGTTGTAAGGCTGGGTTGTAGCTCACTAATAGGTGGGTGCTTGGAAAATGAGCATTCAGATTACTTTTAGCATGGAGCGGGTCCATGATGGAGCAGGTCCAGAGGAGGTCAGGAGCATGATCAGGGGGCTGAAGAACCTTCCCTATGGGGACAGGCTGAGAGAGTTAGGGATCTTGAGCCTGGAGAAGAGAAGACTCTGGGGAAACCTCAGAGCAACCTTGCAGTCCACGAAGAGGAGAAAGTCAGGGAAGGACTACTTACAAAGGCAGGCAATGGTTTTAAGCTGGAGAAGTTTTTTACTATGAGGGTGGTGGGAAACTGGAACAGGTTGCCCAGGGAGGTGGTGGAGGTCCCATACCTTAAGACATTCGAGGTCAGGCTTGATGGGGCTCTGAGCAACCTGATCTGGTTGGGGGTGTCCCTGCATACTTTAGTGGTGTTTAACTAAATGACCTTTGTACTTTAGAGATCTCTTCCAACCAGTCCAGCCAGTGCCTTCTATGAGTCATGCCCTGGATCTGCAAATGCTCAGGTTTGAATTTTCATCATTTTCCTCTGAACTAAGTAACATTTTGAGTGCTTACCTAGGGTGCTGCACTGCATGCTTTGGCACCGTGCAGCTCTGGGGCTGCCAGGGCTGCTGTATGCATAACCCCGCTCTGCTGATGAAGGGCTGCCCAACAGCCTGCACTGTCAGGATGTAGACTATGGCATTAGGAGGCAGTAATAGCTCGAGCCTGGGCACTGATGTGATGCAGCAGAGCAGATGTCCCATGGAGGAGCTCTGAGGGCATCCTGTTAAAGGCAGACATGCTAACAATGGTGGGAGGCACTGGCACTTTGCACAGTGCTGGATCCAGAGCCCTTCCTGCTAGCAGTGCTGCAGAGATGCCAGGCATTGTGTGGAGTGCTGGAAATCCAGCTGCTGGCAGATCCATCCTGACGGATGTTCTCCTGGGTGCTGTGCCAAAGGGCTCTAGTAAACGAGCTAATGGGAGCCAGGGTCAGGCTTCCTTCATGAGACTTGAAGGCACCATGGGGACAACGGGAGCTAGCAGGAAGATGCTTGCGCTCTGCTATCCTCACTGCCTGCCCTCAACCTACCTCCTATTTCCACCTCTGTTGAGATGGCAGCCCCTGCCAAAAACTACAGAACTTGTTTCTGGCTGATGCTGTCTCACACAGACACCTCTGTTTTCTTCTGTACCACCAGGGAGCTTTCCCATAAGCATTTCCACACAACTTTGTCACCTTCTATGGCCTTACAGTCACATTGGAATATGTTGTATGTGGTGACAAGTGTTGCTTTGTGTTTTTCAGTGTGTCCCACCCTTGTTTCCATCAGCTGACACTTAAATTGAAAGCTTTCACTAAGACTGCTCATAGATTATCCCTTTGCACACCCCATTACATGAAAAGTCCTGATCCTGACTAAAGTTCCAGTCACAGAGTGAAGCCCAAGTACAGCTTGCCACAATAAATCACAGAATCCTAGACTCATTGAAGTTGGAAAAGACCTCTAAGATCATCAAGTTCAACCACTAACCCAACACCACCATGACTACTAAAACATGTCCCAAAGTGCCATGTGTACGTTTTTGAACACCTCCAGGGATGGTGACTCCACCACCTCTCTGGGCAACCTGTTCCAATCCCTGGCCACTCTTTCAGTGAAGAAATCATAGCATCATAGAATGCATTGGGTTGGAAGAGTTACCTAGTTCAATGCCCAACTAGATCACATTGATCATAGAATGTTTTTGATTGGAAGGGACATCTAAAGGTCATACAGGCCTTGGTAAAGATCTTTAACCCAGACATAGGGAATGCTTTCTAAAGTGCCACAAATAAAAGCTGCTCTTGGGATGTTTGCTCTACCAGATGCTGGCTGTTGTCACTGGGTTGGGCACTCCATGCAGCGTCACCACCATCTACAGCTGACATTGGAGGTTTATTATGCACCCATTGTTCAAGTGAGGTGGTTGGCTTTAGCAGGCTGCATAAGCCCCTCAGGATCTTCGGGTGAGGAGGAGGCCAGGTGTCTGTCTTTATGGAATGAGTACTGCTGGTGCACAGGAAGCATTGCTGGAGCTGCTGCTGGTGAATCTATGAATGGAATGGAAATGGCTAAGCTGGAAAATCTCTTAGTGCCCATTAACCCCTGAGTTCCTGGCTTATATTTTACAAATACATAGAATACATAGAATAAACCAGGTTGGAAGAGACCTTCAAGATCATCGCGTCCAACCCATCAACCAATCCAACACCGCCCAAACAACTAACCCACGGCACCAAGCACCCCGTCAAGTCTTCTCCTAAAAACCTCCAGTGATGGCGACTCCACCACCTCCCCAGGCAGCCCATTCCAATGTGCAATCACTCTTTCTGTATAGAACTTTTTTCTAACATCCAGCCTGAATCTCCCCTGGCGCAGCCTGAGACTGTGTCCTCTTGTTCTGGTACTGCTTGCCTGGGAGAAGAGACCAACATCCGTCTGTCTACAACCTCCCTTCAGGTAGTTGTAGAGAGTAATAAGGTCACCCCTCAGTCTCCTCTTCTCCAGGCTAAGCAACCCCAGCTCCCTCAGCCTCTCCTCGTAGGGCTTATGTTCCAAACCCCTCACCAACTTTGTTGCCCTTCTCTGGACTCGTTCCAGCAAGTCAACCTCCTTCCTAAACTGAGGGGCCCAGAACTGGACACAGTACTCGAGGTGCGGCCTAACCAGTGCAGTGTACAGGGGCAGAATGACCTCCCTGCTCCTGCTGGCCACACTGTTCCTGATGCAGGCCAGGATGCCATTGGCCCTCTTAGCTGCCTGGGCACACTGCAGGCTCATGTTCAGTCTACCATCGACCAGCACCCCCAGGTCCCTCTCAGCCTGACTGCTCTCCAGCCACTCTGACCCCAGCCTGTAGCTCTGCATGGGGTTGCTGTGGCCAATGTGCAGAACCCGGCACTTGGATGTGTTAAATCTCATGCCGTTGGACTCTGCCCATCTGCCCAGCCTGTCGAGGTCCCTCTGCAGAGCCTCTCTACCCTCCAGCAGATCAACTCCTGCCCCCAGCTTGGTGTCGTCAGCAAATTTACTGATGATGGACTCAATGCCCTCGTCCAGATCATCAATAAAGATGTTAAAGAGCATGGGGCCCAGTACTGATCCCTGGGGCACACCACTGGTGACTGGCTGCCAGCTGGATGTGGCACCATTCACCACCACTCTCTGGGCTCGGCCCTCCAGCCAGTTCCTAACCCATCGCAGTGTGGTCCCATCCAAGCCATGGGCTGACAGCTTGGCCAGGAGTTTGCTATGGGGAACGGTGTCAAAGGCCTTGCTGAGGTCCAGGTAGACTACATCCACAGGCCTCCCCACATCCACCAGGCGGGTCACCTGATCATAGAAGGAGATCAGGTTGGTCAGGCAGGACCTGCCCTTCCTAAACCCATGGACAGCAACACACCTGTTGAACATCCCATTGGCAGCTCATCCCATAGCAATCCCATATCCTAACAACAGAGGTACTGAAGGAAGAGCTGGAAAATCTCTCCAACTACTGCAGGCAGGGGCTGTCTTCCCATGGCTAACCCCACACTGCTCAGTGGTGGAAAGCTCTTATTCCATAGAGCAGACACCAAAGTCCATGTAACCAGAGCTTGGAGCTGATTATGTGCAGTGATCCTACTGACTCTTTGTCTGACCATCCAAAATACAGGCTTATTTACATCCACCCTGGCTCAGCTCTGAAGGCTGCTGTGTATTGGCTGTGCATAGTCCTATTTTCTGCTTGCCAACCACATGGCTTTTGGGTCTGCTTGTAGACAGGAGTTGGATGTGTCTAGGTGTGCCCTCTGGGATGGGCAGGTACCCATGGACACACCAACAGCAGGAGGGCAGGCTGGTGAGAGCAACAACAGAGCAGGTTTGGAGGATCCGATGGTGTACACACTGCAGAGTTTCTTATGTCTTTTTTTTTTGTCTGGTTGTTTGTTTTGCTTTGTTCTGTTTTTCCCTAGTTTGAAGAAGCTATAGACTGATTCCATAAACTTCCAGGTTTCTCTCTGAAGCACTTCAGTTCAGGTCCTTTCCATACTTCATGCAGCAATACTTCTTTCTGGTGCATGCTTTTTTTTGGTTGTTCTTGGTGTTATTCTGTTTTGCTGCTTTATGGCCACTGATAGCATTTATTTGAGAATACTCCTGTTTGTATCCTGAGTGTAAGAGCAGAGATGCACATTAAGAACATTTCTGCACATTTTTTGGCAAAGCTGTGAATAGCTGACTGAAAACTGGGGTGGAGGGTGGAGGGGAGGGTGGAATAAAAGGATGTTGTATGTTGGATTTGCACCCTGATGAACTGGAAATTCCCCTGGAGTAAATTTACCACACTGACTCAGAATTTGGAACAAGATGAAATTATATCTACAAAAGCAGACTAAACATAAAAAGTATTAAAGGCAATAAACTTATACAAGATATATTTCCACATATATACAATTCAACAGCAACACAATACCCCTTGGCCAGACCCACACACTCCTGGGCAGCCCAGAGGGCTGCTGCTCCAGCTAACCTGTTATCTCTATCCTGTCCCAGACAGTTCTTACCACAGCTAAACAAGTAGGATCAGGCCAAGCAACCAAGGTCACAGAACAGAGACAGAGAGAAACAAGCAAGGCAGCTGCAGAAAGGAGAAAGAGAACACTTTGTGTTCCTAAACTATATAGAAATTTGCAGAAGCAATGAAATGAAATAAACTTAGTTCTGGTACTTGCTCAGCCTCTGCAGAAGTTTGTCCAGCCCCTGGACTGAATTCTCTAGAAAAATCTAATTCTTATTTGCAAATACACACAGCCTTTAAACTGTAACAAAGGAGGAGGAGACAAAAGGCAGCACAGGAGAGCTAGGAAATTGCTTTTTGCTTTTCCCCTGGTTAAATCCTAAACATTGGAGCTGACCTCTGGCTGGGGAGGCCAGCTCATGTTTGCTACACGTGTGCTTAGCCAGAATAGCAATACCACAGGCACTTGCATTTCTTGGTGTGGGGTGCAACGTTTTCTGTTTCCAGCAGCTCCCAAGGGGATTATTTTATTTATGTTTTTTAATGAACACAAACATTGGAATCACTACTTGAATGTTTTCGCTGAGCAAGTCTCAGCCATTATACTTGGCTCCTCCAGCAGCACGGGAAATAGAGTGGCATTTTATTTAAGCTGGGATCCTGCAGGAGAGGCACTGAAAGGCAAACCATGGACAAGTCACTTAGCAGCTCCTGCCTGCCTGCAGGCTTTCTTCAACACCAGCGAGCTGCTGCTTTAGTAAGAAGGAAGGCACATGGGTTTGTGCCATCTGTGCCTTCTGAATCCATCTCTAGACCAGATCCAGACTACAGCATTTATTATGATTAAATGTTGTGCACAAGAGACCCTGCTGCAGTGGTGGCTCCAACAAGAGATTCTGGCATGCCCATGGGCAGACTGCTATGAATTGGTTTTCCTTACCCATAATATTATGCACAGTGGTTCCATGGTTCCCACAGAACAGAATCATAGAATCACCCAGGTTGGAAAAGACCCTCAAGATCATTGAGTCCTGCCATAAAACTAGCACTGCCAAGTCCAGAACTAAACAATGTGTGATGGGTTACACCCATCCTGAAAGCACGGGGAGAGCGGTTGTGAGAGCCCTGCTCTCCTTGAAGGTTTTTTTTTTCCCCTGGAAAACCAAGTTAGTCTGTTCCGCTCCCCCTCCATGTCCAGCAAAGCTATAAAGGGGAGGCTATGGTGAGCATCTGGCTCTCTTTTGCTTCCATCTTGCCAGGACAAGAGGACTAAGAAAGCCGCTGCTAGCTTCCTGGTTCTGCCACATGGTCAGGCCTGGTCTCTCTCCCTGCTGCATCTTCAAAAGATTGTTTGGTTTGTATATCTCCCTATCCATCCTTGTTCCTTACCCTTGTGGACCCTTTCTGTTATTGTTTTATATATATGTATATATATATAAAAGAAAATTTTACCTCTCTACTTCCAAACCGACTCCAAATTATTTCTCAGTGGATTTACCTTCTCCTTTTTTGCTTATCTCCCTTTCTTTCCTTTTTTTTTTCTTCCCTTATCTCTCCTTGTTCTTTCCCCTTCCCTTTTTTTCTCGATCAGGAAAGAGGAAGGGAAGCAGGGGAGGGGTTCTCAGTCTTACCCCCATCTGAGCTCTCAAATCCCAGTTAAGGCTCAAACCACCACACCATGTAACTAAGCATGACATCTGCATGTCTTTTAAATCCTTCCAGGGATGGACTCCATGACCTCTCTGGGCAGCCTGTTCCAGGGCTTGACAACTGCTTTGGGGAATAAATTGTTCCTAATACATACATAGAATAGAATACATAGAATATGTCCAGCCTAAGGTAGTTTTCTTTCACCCCATCAATTGTTACCTGAGAGAAGAGAGTTTCAGAGAGCATGAAGGACTCCTCTGAGCCTCCTTCTTTTCTCTAGTCTAAACAATCCCAGTTCCCTCAGCCCCAGGAGTGTTCTGCAATAACTTCTGATTGTAGCCTTTGGTGACTTATAGAAAATGCCCCCTGTGAATCCCAAGAGTTGAGTTCTCTTTACCATGGAAAATGGCTGGAAATGCTGTTTTATTCAAGGTGACCATCAAAAACATCTTCAGTTTTTAGTACTGTTTTGAGAGAAAACCTACAAACCTGCAGCTCTAAAACTGGGGGTTTCCGGCGAACCAAGGATGATGTGTTAAAGTTGTGTCTGAATGCAGTCCGGGTTTTCTCCGTACAATCTTGGGCACATCTTTCCATCTCCCAGTCTCCTTCGTCTGATAACCTGAACAGAAAGTCTTTGAGGTTGCAGACTGTCTGTGCATTTTACACTGAACCTCCCTTCAGGCAAGAGTGAGAGAATGAGCACAGAATCCTAAGGTCCCTGCAGTTACTGAAAAATGCCTCTTCCGCCAGCTGAGGTCTGTGAGGTCTGCCTGTGGTGCCATGTTCTCTCCCAGGGCACTGAAGTTCTCTTTTCCTGTTTCAACCTGCTGCAACCCCTGCTTGGGGAGAACACTCCTATGAGTTGTTTTCCATGTTAAAGTGCTGCTATACAATAGGGAGAAAGGGACTGGGAAAAGGCAGTGTTGTTTGAGGCTTGTAGGAATTCCTTCATGCAAACAAAGGCGAGAGGAAGAAAAGATGACTTTACAGGGTGGGTTAATGCATCAGGAATCTGCACAGGGCAGAATAATCATGACTAGAGTGTACCAGTAATAAACTAATGATGGCTACTGCTGAAGAATCCTTCAACTATTTTATAGAGAAACACTTCCTAATAGTTATACATGATTCAGGTTTGAAGGACACTGTTGGAATAGAGATCACAGAATGATAGAGTGGTAGGGACCAGCAGGGACTTCTGAAGATCATAGTCCAACCTCCCTGCTAGAGCAGGATCACCTAGAATAAATCACCCAGGCATATGCCTAGGTGGATTTGGAATGCCTCCAGGGAAGGAGACTCCACAGCCTCTCTGGGCAGCCTGCTCCAGGGCTCTGCCACCCACAAACTGAAGAATTTTTCTTCAACTGAATTTTTCTTCAACTGAATAATTTTATGTTTCTGTGGAATCTCTTATGTTCCAGTTTGTGTTCAGTGCCCTTGTCCTGTCACTGGACACCACTCCAAAGAGCCTGGCCCCATCTTCCTGACACTTGCCCTTTACATGTTGATCAGCATTGATGAGTTCCCACCTTAGTCTCCTCCAGGCTGAACAGCCCCAGGTCTCTCAGCCTTTCTCCCTGCTCGAGCAAATCTTTTGGCAAGGTACAGCTCAGCTGCCCTCATTGGACGTGGGCAGCAGTAACCTCTCAGATGTCCTCTCCCTCAGACTCCAGACCCATGCAGAGCAATGGCAGGACACCGCTCTATCTGAAATTTTCTCTCCTGACAAACACCTACTTATTCCCCCTCAAATCCAAAGCTGTGACACATTCAGCTGCTATGACCCATTTATTGGAGAGTGGGCTGAGGCACACTGAACCTGTCTCTCTAACTTCCCACCCACATGTCCCAGCAAGTCCTGATGTAAGGCTTGATTCTCTCCTTCCTGCTTTCAACATGCCAGATGAAATTGAAACCTGAACTCTGCACTGGATTAAGCTAAACCTTTGAACATCTCTATGGAATTTCTCATAGCAGACAGTGATCTCTCTTGAGGATGCAGAAACTGAAAGAGCAGATTAGTGGTAAGGTCTAAAATAAGGAGATAGAACTGGGAAGAGTTCTACCTAACAGCTACCTCTTAACAGATTCAAATGACCTCCTTTATCTGTCAAACTCCTTAGTTATTCACAGTCTAGGTATGAGAGGACGTATTGTTGTGAACTTCACACTGCTGTTGGTAGGTGATGGCCACTAACCAAGCTTGGTTATCCAGACCTTCACATACTTTATAGCAATCAAAGATTCACTATCCATAGGCGATCAGAAGAAACAGAAAGTGTTTGCATTGCCAATTAAAGAATCTGCAGAAACCCGTGTAACCTAGCTTACCATTTGATCAGCTTTGCCAAGCTCACCCAAGATTTCAGCTCCTTGCTGACCTTCCCATTCTGCCTGTTTGCAAACACTGGCCTGAAACAACCTCATGCAAGCCATACTGAGCATACACCAACCATCTTTTACTTTCTTCATTGAATCTGATCCCTCTATGAGACAAAATGCTGGTTTGGCTAAGAGTCCCATGAGGAATTAAGAGAAAGTGAATGTTCCAAAGAAATAATAGCAATGCCTTTACCTTGTAACTGGTTACATTTTCTCATTGGCTTTCATCTCTCCCAGAATTTTATACAGTACAGACCATAACTGTGCTAATAAAGAGGAAATGATACTGACCTGTAATTAGAGTAATAAGGGAAAAGGTACAGCAGATCATAACTGAGCCCATAAGATGAAAACACAACCATGCTTAATGGTTGATGTGAGCGTTAGTGTCTTCTCTACACTTAATAAACTGATATCCATTTTCATGGTGTAAATCTCAGATGCCTTTCCTAATATGATCAAATTGCCTTTCAGATCTATTGCTGGGAATTCCTGCTACTCCTGGAAGATCCCCTGGAGTGAGGTTTCTTTGGATAACCAGAACAACAGCATTTCAGAGGGGTCTGGTCACCAGATACAAACAGCTGCAGCAACACAGCAGCTCTCTCCAGGTTTATTTAGGGTGTCCCTGGTTTAAATTGATGGAGGTACACAGCTGGTACATTGCAAAAGAGATACAGAAAGAGGACGAAGGTGCAACCTTTCAGGGCCACTGTATCAGGGCGTGGAGAGGTGCTTTGCAAGCAGGGGTCTCTACTTGGAAGCAAAGCCAAATATTTACTTCCTCATATGCAAAGTAGAATAACATAAATGAGAGCCCCAGTGCTGAGCACCAGTAGCTTCTGGTGCTGCTGCTGAGCTTGTCTTCTGTGTTTTACCTGAAGATTTCACAGCTTGCAGCTTTGGTGTTTATCCCTCTGAGTCCTTGAGCTGCTAACTGTCCCCATCACAGCAATCTTAACTCTGTGAAAATTCACCTTTTGTGTCCTGTACCAGCTTGTGTTTGCTTGCTTTCCTCACAGCTTTTTTTCACAACCTAGCAGTTTGCTCAGAGGTTTGAGCCAAGGTCATACAGATGCTCAGTGTGGAAACTCAGCCAGGGATCAGGGATGGTCAAGGCTCCCTGAGAGAGCTTACCAAGCCTGAGTTTAAACAAAACTTCCCCATGTTTTTTTCCAACAAAACCTCCCCATATTCTTCTACAAATGATATTTTGTACAGTCACATCCCTGGAGGTGTTCCAGCAGCTGTGGCGCTGGTGCTTAGGGACATGGTTTGGTGCTGACCCTGCAGTGCTGGGTTGAAGGTTGGACTGGATGAGCCTGGAGGTCTCTTCCACCTGCATGTTCTCTGTGATTCTGTGGTTACCCAGGATGTCCATGATTTAGGATGGTCATAACTGTAAACATCTGCATATGCTTAGGTAATATCCTGAGGGGCAGCTGAGCAGTGAACTCAATCACAATCAGTGTTTGATATTTCTATAGTACATGGTATTTGAATTCTGAGCTTCTTATCCCACTAAATGTCAGCCTGCCCTGGAGCTGGCCTTTGCTTTCAGCTCTTGAGAGACTTGGACATCCCTCCTACCCAAACGCCTATGTCAGTGTGACATCTCTTTCCACAGGTAGACATTAAATAACCAAAAGACACTTTTCTCTTTGGTCAGGATTTTTAAGAACTTTGCCTTAAATAAAAATCTGCATAACCTCACCTCTCTCCCTGCCCCAGCTCCTCCCCCCACCAAACACTATAGGTAGAGAGATAGGTGGATAGAGATATCTCAATGTACACACACAGAACAGCTCTTGAATATCTTTCCACACACATAGAGATACATTTGGTGTTTTACCTGCAGATTTGGGGCTCTTGTCCTTTCAAGCTCCCAAAGGGAAACTGAGAAAATGACCAACCACTGTGTAGGGAATTACTGAAGGCATTCAATGTATTTGATCTCCAATTTTCACGTAGGTATTTTTACTCAGCTAAGTAATAACTAAACTAAGTGTTTCCTCTCACAGCACACAGTAGTGAAACTTCAATTTATATGTTAATTTTTTAATTAAAGGAAAAATTATAGAAGGGGGCTGAGTTTTCTTTTAAAAGTACAGCATAATAGTCTGCCATTAGACTAGAGCACAATGGGTGAGAAGTAGAGTGGTCTAAACAGCCTGGCCCAATGCTCCTCTTCCCTGGAGACATTCAGGTAACCCAAAAGCTGAACTCAGTGTTTCCTGCTACCTTAGAAGCTGCCTAAAAGTGATGCCAGGGTCACCTTGTCAGAGCCCATAGAAATGCTCCACATTTTGCATTTATTAGTTGTGTCTGCCTCAGAGCAGGAGGCTGCTTCAAGTGCCTTGGGCAGCGTAAAGGGGAGCAGAGAGGGGAAGGGAGTTGGTGGTGACAGCAGATGCAGGACACCACAGTCAACTTGGGAAATGAAACCACAAACAACATTTTTAGTGTTTGAATCTCCTGCTGTTTCTCTGCTGCTCAAGGTGGTGATGGGGGCTGAGGGTAGAATGGTTTGTCACAAGTGCCTGAAATACCTCCTTTAAAAGTGGCTTCTGTCAAAATTTGGGGTTTATGATTCAGCCCTCTGATGTCACAGCCAATATCTGGCCACGCTTCCAAACAGGTTAAAGAGGCATCAGAGTGAATCTGCATTCCAGAGAACATTGGAAACTGCCTTAAAGAGCACAACTTTGCTTTTCCTGCAGGAAAAGAAGTTTTGATCAGTGTGAGTTGACTCTGAATAAATCCTGTTTTGTTATTAAATATTCTGAATATTCTGAATTTCTTGCTAGCAACTAGATTGGACACTTCCATGCTGGATTCTTAGGGATTTAAAACCTGGTTTAGGTTTAGACTGGGACATGTCCCTGCAGGATACTTATCAAGTGTCTGATCCTAAAGGAAGGCTGTAAAACCCGGGGAGAGCTGAAATGGCCATGCTTTCTTGAGCTTTTCTCTATTAAAACACTATTTCACATCTAGCTTTTAAAAACCATTTGTAGTCTCCACGTTAAGGTCTATAAACTCCATACTTAACTTTTTATTTCTGCTTTATTCCTGTTCTATGCATTGCCAAATATTGCTTTTGTGTAATTGAAACAGAGCTGTAGTTTGATTATTAAACAGAGGGGAAAGTAATTGCCTTCAGTTCTAATGGGGGAAGCAAAGGCTTTCAGTAGAAGGGAACCTTAAATTGTGGGAGAATTGCCTTTTTTTTTCCTCAGAGCAGAGCCAGAGAACAGATGCTGCTGGGGATGAGCAGATGCTGCTGGGGAACAGCAGCCCCACCACCAATGGTTTCAAGCATTGGCTCAGGGATGAGGCTTTGACAAGACATTTTATAAAGAGAGTGTATAGAATTTATTTATCTTCTTCACCCCTGCCTTCATTTGCACCTTGAAATATTTGCAGTTTAAATATCCCCCCTGCACCGTGGGACATGCTCCCAGCTGTGCTGCAACCTCGGCAGCTCTCACTTGTGCTTTAAACTGGCTTTGTACCTGTGGTGCTGAATTCTGGTGGAAAGAAGGCTTGAGGGATTCAGGCAAAAGGAGGGTATCAGGTGTGCTAAGCAGCATGGGGGACTTCTTGGAAGCCTAAGAAGAGTGAGAACATAGCGTGTGACACCATACGGGTCACTGTTTTGAATGTTAGCATCAGAAGAGGAGGAGGCAGATTTCTGCCGTAGCCTGCAGTTGCCCATGGGTCAAGAGATACAGCTGATGCTGCCAGCCGTTGATACGTCCATGCAGAGGATGCTCCTTTTTATCTGCCACAGCTGCTTAAGAGCAAAAATAACTACTTAGAGCCAAAGGAAAAGTTTGAGGTACTTTGAAGTGGTGCTAATGGGGAGCTGTAGAGCAGCGAAACCGTGGGGGTGAGATGGGTGCTCTGAGAGAGCCGAAGGAAGCAGAGGAGGATTTCCTTGCAGTTCTAGTTCTGTCTTTCTAGGCTAGAAAACTGTTGCCCCGTGCTACGAACAAATGTCTGCATCCTCCCTCTCCTGTAGCAGCTCACACCCGGGTTTCTCCCAGATGGGTTTCTCTCTGCAGCCTTCCTACCAGCAGTCTTGGAGCAGATGACGGCGTGCGGAAGGGCTGCCGGCTGCAGCTGCCTGCAGCTCCAGTCGCAGCTGCCTGCCTGCAGCTCCAGCCGCTGCCTGCTCTCGCGAGCGCTGTGTCAGAAGGAGTTGATGTCATGTCAGCACTGTCCAGTTCCCCGGCTTAAAGCACCAGCGGCTCGCTGCCTTAACCCCGACCCACCCACAGATCCCGAATCTTGCAAACTTTGTAGTTCTTGTAGTAGAAGGTGGGTAAGTGACTCTCTGTTTGCACGTCTCTGTCTGCCAGGACAATTTCTAGCTGAGCTTGGTTTAGTGGGACTGGGATCCTGGACCACGCCAGCCTCCGCACATTTGTTGCTGTCTTGGGACAGCTCAGGCTGCTCTGCAAAGGGAAGGAGCGAGCAGGCGTGGGTATCAGACCTGGGGATTATCGAGGGGAGCCTGGGCTAAGTAAATGAAGCTGAGCTGAAAATCACTTCTTAATTCCTTCATCTTTTCTGTTTAAATAGTGATTATAGTCTCGTACACAGAATTTGGGGCTTTGTGAGGAGAGGAAATAGTCACTGAAACAGATTTGTGTTCCCTTGCTGAGCGAGAATACAAAAGTGGAGTCTGTTTAACTTTGCTGGGAAACTACTATTGAAGCAGCTTTGCAAAGTATGCAAATCCATTATGGGATGCATCTCTGCTTGGCTGAGGCTGATGAGCTGAAGCAATCTTCTGACCCTTTTGCATTCACAGTGACAATTTAGTAGTGTTTGTTTTGCTTGGTGTGCTTTGCGTTGTTGAGTTTGTTCTAATGCAGCATTAAAAACCTTATTAATGGAATATTTGCCCTGCATGTGAGGTGCAATAATCCTCTGCCACTTGCTACTTCTGTTAAATATTAGTGAAGTAACCTGAGACCAGGCAAGTCCTCTCCTTCAGCAGTGCAAAGCTTCTACCTTTTCCATCCCTGATGGATTTCTGCCTTTTTTCTTTGAAACACCATCTCCTTCTCTTTGCAGAGCTAATTGAAAAGGGGCACAATAGAATTTTGTGTTCATTTTTTTCCTTCCTAAAGTTCTTAGCTAAAAATTCCTAGGGTCAAATGTGCTTCTGTGTTTTGCCATGCTCCCAAACCATTTCTTTTTAATTTACTGGAACATGCAGAGAGGAATTAACAGACTTACAGGAATCATTTCTCCCAGTGTTGCCCATTTGGTGCACAAATGCCCAGCTGAGTCCATACTATTATATTTCTCACAGCCACCCCAGTTGCCTTGGCTGGCTGTGAAACAGAGTTCAGCCCTAAGCTGATCTTTGCACACTTTTTCTTACCCAGCTCTTGAAAGATTTGATTGCAGGATTGAATGGAAAATAAATAAATAAATGACTGGCACATAGTGGAGGCAGCTGAACACTACTGAATGATGTGAGCCTCCCATGTGGGACTTGAGGGCTCTGGAGTGAGTCTCAGCTTACCCAGGTTCCTCAGGAGCTGCTGGACCATGTGGGTTGTTCAAGCTGACTGCTCACATCTGTAAGGTTTAGCATGCATGGGAGCATCTGGAGGTTTATATAAGTAAAGCTGAAGGAGGAGTGTTGGACCAGCTCTGAAATCTCTTGCTCCCATGCACCACCTTATCTTTTTTTTCCCTTTGCTAAAAGAAGAGTGTAAATATCTCTGTTTTCTAAAGTGTGTCTGCTTTATGTCTGCTTGGATGAATGCTACAAATATTCTCTCTGAAGATTCTCCCCCAGACCTTTGATGCTATCTCAAAGTTAGGATCCTCTGAGCAAAACCTTCCTTTTTCCCTTTCTTACCCAATTTCTAAGAATACACAAACAAGCAGAAGAGCTCAGCAGAGGCCACAGCTGTACTTCCCACAGAAATTAGCCTCATGCCTTTTAAGGACACAAGTGCTTCTCATTGACAAAGAGTGGCCTGTTTAAAGTGGCAGGACAGAGCACACTGTGTACGAGAGGGCCACAAACCAAAAAGAGAAGGAAGCTTTGTTGGGCGTGTTCAGACATCTAAGCCGTGGAAATGGGTCGTTGCAAGTTTCCTTTGTCTGACTTTTCAATTTCGAGGGGATTCTATAGCATTTGAAAAGGTTGGGGTAAATAGGACCAGGAGTATGCTTAAATGTGGATACCCTTCACTTTAAAAGAGTGTTAATTTTCACTTCAAAAAGTTCTCTGGAATTAAAGGCCAGGCCCTACTTCAGCTATTAGGCACCACCTACAGATATGAAAAATCCTTGGCTTTCTACCACTTTAATGCTCATCCTAAGCAGCAGATGTGTGACATCTTCTCACGACCATGATGGTTCTAAAATTGGTTAAGTTACTTTACAGAAAAAAGACCTTAAAATAAATATTTCATTTAGGTCTTGGTGTACATCTGTATGTGGTCATCCACAGGAACTGATGAACTGCCAGTCAGTTCAGAGGTCCTTGATATGCTTCACTTGTTACAAGATCTTCAGATCCTAAGAGATGTGAATGGAGCAGTGAGATCCCCCAGCGTTTTGAGTCTATGGCAATGCCACCTCAATGGTTTGCTTCAGCTCAGGCATCTACACAGGTATATAGCTCAAAACTTCTGTTGACCTGGAAATCCTTGGATTAAAACTTGGCTTCAAGCTCCTCTTCAGTGTTCACAACTTGTGTGTTTATGTGTGGAAAAGTCTGTGCCTAGTGATGGCTGATACCATACTTTATCAATTCTGGAATACAACTTGCCACAGTCACCTCTGGCAGGGCAGTGACTGCTTGGACGCTTTCTGCCATGGATCATAAACTGTCAGTGGGCGTGCAAGCAAGTGGCAAAGTCACCTGCTAACTGAAGCAGAGGCTTTACCTTCCCTGGCCTGGCTTCATCACTTCTTCAGCTGTGTTTTGTAGTGACAGAGTTTTTCTGAAGCACTGTACCAGCTATCAATGCTAAGCTGTCTTTGCAACACAGCTAACTAACAACTTGTGGTTAAAGACTTCTGAGCTTCGTGTAGCACCAGCAGCACCTTATTTCCAGTGTCCTTGGGATGACCTACACCCTTTTTGAACACACTGTTTTGGCCCCTACACTGCAATACTAATTCTGAATTACTGTTTTCCTGCGTTTCAGGCATCATGATGTGGACAAGTGGCACAGTTCTGCACGTTAGGTATCTTATGTGGCTTCTTCTCCTGTATGTATTCACCAAGAAGGTAATGCCTGAAGAAAACATCATTACAACAAGGAAAGGCAGAGTCAGAGGGACAAGCTTGCAGGTACTAGGGGGAACTGTGACAGCCTTCCTTGGAATACCTTATGGACAGCCACCCATTGGTCAACTGAGATTCCAAAAGCCAGAGCCTTGTGAGGAGTGGACAGGCATTTGGGATGCCACAAAGCATGCAAACTCTTGTTACCAGGTTATAGACACAACGTTCCCAGGATTTGCTGGATCAGAGATGTGGAATCCAAAAACAAACCTAAGTGAAGACTGTTTATACCTTAATGTATGGATTCCTTCTCCCAAGCCCAAGAATGCAACAGTCATGGTCTGGATATATGGCGGTGGCTTTGAGTCTGGGTCGACTTCCCTACCTGTCTACGATGGCAAATTTCTGGCCAGGGTTGAAAGAGTCATTGTAGTTTCCATGAACTACAGGACTGGTGCATTAGGATTTCTTGCTTTGCCAGGAAACCAGGAAGCTCCTGGAAATGCAGGTTTATTCGATCAAAGATTGGCACTTCAGTGGGTCCAGGAGAACATAGCAGCCTTTGGAGGCAATCCCAAAAGTGTGACCATATTTGGAGAGAGTGCTGGCTCTGCTTCTGTCAGTTACCACATCCTGTCTCCCCAGAGCCATCCTTTATTCACCAGAGCCATCATGCAAAGTGGATCTGCAAATGCCCCTTGGGCTGCAATAACAGCAGCTGAAGCCAGAAACCGAACAGTGGCTTTAGCTAAAAAATTGCAGTGTCCCACCGTCGACGAGGCAGAGCTGATTCTCTGCCTCCGAGACAAGGACCCAAAGGATATCCTGGAGAATGAAGTTTTTGCTGTAGCACATGACCCTCTGCTGCGTGTATATTTCTGTCCCACTGTGGATGGGGATTTTCTCTCAGACATGCCGACAGCACTGATTGAGAGCGGCCTCTTCAAACCAACACAGATCTTAGTCGGTGTCAATAAAGATGAAGGATCAGCATTTCTAGCATATGGAGTCCCTGGCTTCAGCAAAGATAATGATAGCCTGATCAATAAAACTGAATTCAAAACAGCTTTAACTCTGTCCTTCCCAGAGGCCAGCCAGCTGGCAATAGAAGCAATCATTTTTCAGTACACAGACTGGGAAAATGAGCAAAAGCCAGAACATTACCGAGACGCAATGGACGATGTTGTCGGTGACTACAACATAATATGTCCTGTAGTGGAATTCACTACAAGATTTGCACAACGAGGGCACAATGCCTTCTTTTATTTCTTTGAACACAGATCATCAAAGCTACCTTGGCCAGAGTGGATGGGAGTGATGCATGGTTATGAGATCGAGTTTGTGTTCGGACTGCCCCTAGAGAGGAGAGTGAATTATACCAAAGCTGAAGAAGTCCTAAGCCGGACCATGCTGAGGCACTGGGCCACTTTTGCAAAGACTGGGTGAGTTTGCTGCAGCAGTCTGTTGGAGTGGTCAGGGGTTTGTTGTGTCACAGGTGGAAATACCCACACCGTTTTGACGGGGATTTGAAGCCTGATAAGAAGGATGCGGAAGGATTAATCATTCAGCCATCCAGAGTTCCTGGGTTAGTTGGGATAGAAACACCGCCCAGTAAAACAAACCCTTGATGCCTAGCTCCTTGTATCGGATAACCTAAGCAAACAATCCACATCCACCCACACAAGCAAATAGAAACCACCTTTTCTTGCGGTGGCAGCAGCTGCTCCATGGAAAGGTAATGGATTCAAGGTTTAGCACGAAAATATTTCAAATTCTGGGCAAGGTTTCCAGCAGCAAAAATAGAAGCAAAAAAATCCCAAATTTCCTTTCAGGTGCAATTTGCCCAGAACACACAGGTGTGTAATGTGGAGGTGCATTACATTCACACAATGGAGTGATTTGGGATTGCAGGGTGCTCTTTTCACAGAGTCTATCTTCCCATGTGTGCTGGGCACCATCCTGGGCTTCACTGAAGCTGATGACAAACCACTTGCTATTTCCATTAGACTCCTCTTTAGGTATGCCCCAGCCTGGGTAAGAAGCAAATAAATACACTACATCTGTCATCTGTCCCCTCTAGTTCAAAATGATATTCCTCCGTTTAATCCAAGGTGAACTACCAGCTCCATTTTATCTGCATCCTTTTTTTCTGACAGATTTTCTTATCAATAGATGTGACTGACTAATTGATTGATTTGATATTCAGGAATATTCTATTAACATTTTCTATCTCCTTTATATGCTGGAGCCTGTTGTATTCTTTTGCTGCAAGTGATGAGCATCTCCAAGCTCAGCAAGTGCCTACCCAGAGATCTGTATTTATTGAGGGATGGGGTTTTAATACAGATTTTATTCCTCAAAAATGTCACCTGAAATTTAGTCTTGAGCTCTTCCTGCTTCCCTCTTTAATCAGAGCCTGGCGACACCACTCCACTAGAATTTGGTGTGAAAGACTGGAGCACAAGAAGCAGCATTCACAGGACTATGGGTTCTGGGAATGTGCTGTGTGGTTGATTTATCAATGCCAAAAATGCATCTGATGGATTCCCCGAGATGAAGCCTGCACAGTGAGGTCAGGCAAAGCTTGGTGCCAGCTCCTGCATCACAAAGACATGCAACATGGCAACACTGCTTTGAAGCTGGTGTTATTAGGCCCTTGATGAAGAGCAAACTGAGCAAAGGGCCCTTATTACATCCTGCAGCTTTAGAGCCTGCCCTAAGGCAGTTTGCAGTCAGGATCCTGCACTAGAGCCAGTGGCTCTTTCATTAAACAGAGCTGTTTCCTAGTAAGAAACTCAGGGTTATGTTAGACTTTTCACAACAATATTTACATTTATGTGAACTATTGGTTCCCCCTGGGTTATATATAGACATACTTCATTTTTATGTCTGTGTGTGTATCAATGTTATGTTTGTGTATCTATAAAAATACCTCATTAACGTTCTGTGCAGAATAGAGTGCACTGCCCCTGTCACTCTAACTGGCTAAAATTAGACAACACAAGGTACATTCAGGTTTAAGTTTATAGAAGTCAGTCCTGTCATCTAGTCTGATTGTCATTCTCACTATAATTAGATTAGCCTACAGATTGAACTTCAAGTGGTTTCCACAGCAAACAGCGAATAATCCCTGTTGCACTGTGAGCGACAAAACCACCACGATTAGGGTAAGATAAAAGTACAAACTTAACAAAATACCTGGGACAGGACAAGAGCAGCTCACTATTAACCCATTATGTGACAGCTCCCTCCTCATCCAGAGCACAGATCCCTAAGGCTCTGCAACACATTATTCAGTGTGTGCAGTGAGTGGGGAAACAATAACCACTGTTAATAATCGCAGCAGCCGTAGCTGTGCCCTGTGTTCCCAGCACTCTGAGCACACAGCAAACATTTATAAAGAGCCAGGGAATCCCCCTTTGGCAGAATGTTTATAGTAAAGTCTGGCATGATCAAAGGGCAAACCTCTGAGGGGAAAGTTGCTTTGCCATTGATGTCTCCACTCGATGAGGAGAAAATTAAGCAAAAAACAAGAAAAGCAGAAAAATTGTACAGCACAATTTTGAGTGAGGGCGTTTGACCTAATATTCTAATGTGCAGAAGTAGGAAAGCACAAGGGACTGAAGGGAAGCCTGCAGAGGAAAGGAGATAAGGTAGAATCAACCAATGCTGAGAGAAATTGGGTTTCTCCTGGTACTTTCTGATTGGAAGAGACTGAAAGTTGGCTCAGCTTCATGCACACAGGGTTGTGTGCTCCATCTCACTGCTAGCACTGCAACCTGTGGCTCTGTGTCTCTCATCTGACATCCTGGTTGGAGTCTGTTATAGACCACCCAACCAGGATGAGGAGGCAGATTAATTATTCTCTAAGCAATTGGAGGCTGTCTCAAGATCATCAGATCTTGTCCTTGTGGATGACTTTAACCTGCCAGATATCTGCTGGGAACTTAATTCAGCAGAGAGGAGGCAGTCCAGAAGATTCCTGGAGCAAATGGAGGACTGCTTCCTGCTGCAGCTGTTAAGTGAGCCTACCAGGGGACAGGCTCTGCTTGACCTGTTGTTCACCAATAGGGAAGGGCTGGTGGGAGATGTGACCGTGGGAGGCTGCCTAGGGTGCAGTGACCACGAGATAGTGAAGTTTTCAATATGCAGGGAGATAGGGAAGAGCACCAACAGAACCTTCACCTTGGACTGCAGGAGGGCAAACTGCAGCCTGTTTGAGAAACTTATCTGCAAAGTTCCCTGGGTAGCAGCCCTCAAGAACCAAGGGGTCCAGGAGGGTTGGACCTACTTCAAAGAGGAGCTCTTGAAGGCACAGGAACTGGCAGTTCCCACGTGTCGAAAGATGAGCCGGCGGGGAAGGCTCTGGGCCTGGATGAGCAAGCAGCTCTTGGAGGATTGAAGGGGCAAAAAGAGGCTTTATCACCTCTGGAAGAAGGGGAAGGCTTCTCCAGGTATGTTCAAGGAAGTGGTTAGATTATGTAGGAATAAAATTAGAGAGGCAAAGGCCCAGTTGGAAGTGAAGCTGAACACCTCTGTGAGAGACAACAAAAAGCATTGTTACAAATATATTAACACTACAAAGAGGGCAAGAAGAACCTGCACTCCTGATTGGAGCTGGAGGGGAACACTGTGACTGAAGATGCGGCAAAGGCTGAGGTCCTGAACACCTTCTTTGCCTCAATGTTTAACAGCAAGGCTGGAGGTCAGGACCAGTGGCCTCCTGAGCTGGGCAGTGGGGTCAGGGAGCAGCGTGATGTCCTGGAAATCCATGAGGAATTAGTTGGGGACCTGCTTAGCCACTTGGACACTCACAAGTCCGTGGGACCGGATGGGATCCATCCTAGGGTGCTGAGAGAGCTGGCAGATGAGCTGGCCAAGCCGCTCTCCATCATTTTCCTCCAGTCCTGGCTCACTGGAGAGGTCCCAGATGACTGAAACTGGCCAAGGTGGTCCCCATCCACAAGCAGGGATGGATGGAGGAACCTGGAAACTCCAGGCCTGGCAGCCTGACCTCAGTGCCAGGGAAAGTGATGGAGCAGATTATCCTGGCAGCAATCACTGCACCTGAAGGAGGGCCAAGGGCTCAGGTCTAGCCAGCAGGGATTCAGGCAGGGCAGGTCCTGCCTCTCCAACCTGATCTCCTTCTATGCCCAGGTGACTGCCTGGTGGATGTGGGGCAGGCTGTGGATGTGGTCTGCCTGGACTTCAGCAAGGCCTTTGACACTGTCCCCCACAGCAAACTGCTGGCCAAGCTGTCAGCCCCTGGCTGGGACAGCAGCTCTCTGAGCTGGGTTAGGAACTGGCTGGAGGCTGAGCCCAGAGAGTGGTGGTGAATGGTGCCACAGCCAGCTGGCAGCCAGGCACCAGTGGTGTGCCCCAGGGATCAGTGCTGGGCCCTGTGCTCTTTAACATCTTCATTGATGATCTGGATGAGGGGATTGAGTCAGTCATCAGCAAATTTGCAGATGACACCAAGTTAGGAGCAGATGTTGGTCAGTTAGAGGGCAGAAGGGACCTCAACCGACTGGACAGATGGGCAGAGATGGCATTCAACAAGTCCAAGTGCCAGGGGCTGCACTTTGGCCACAACAACCCCAGGCAGAGCTACAGGCTGGGGTCAGAGTGGCTGAGAGCTGCCAAACAGAGAGGGACCTGAGGGTGCTGATTGACAGCTGCCTAAACATGAGCCAGCAGTGTGCCCAGGTGGCCAAGAAGGCCAAGGGCATCCTGGCCTGCATCAGGAATAGTGTGGCCAGCAGGAGCAGGGAGGTCATTGTGCCCTGTACTCAGCACTGGTTAGGCCACATCTTGAGTCCTGCGTCCAGTTGTGGGCCCCTCAGTTTAGAAAGGACATTGAGCTGCTGGAAGGTGTCCAGAGAAGGGCAACAAGGCTGGGGAGAGGCCTTGAGCACAGCCCTGTGAGGAGAGGCTGAGGGAGCTGGGGTTGCTTAGCCTGGAGAAGAGGAGGCTCAGGGGAGACCTCATTGCCCTCTACAACTACCTGCAAGGTGGTTGTAGCCAGGAAGGGGTTGGTATCTTCTCTCTAGCAACCAGCACCAGAACAAGAGGACACAGTCTCAAGCTGTGCCAGGGGTTGTTTAGGCTGGAGGTGAAGAGAAAGTTCTTCACTGAGCGAGTCGTTCGTCATTGGAATGTGCTGCCCAGGGAGGTGGTGGAGTCCCCATCCCTGGAGGTGTTCCAGAGGGGATTGGATGTGGCACTTGGTGCCATGGTCTAGTCATGAGGTCTGTGGTGACAGGTTGGACATGATGATCTTTGAGGTCTCTTCCAGCTTTGGAGATACTGTGATACTGTGATGAGGGGTCCTTAACCCCATAGTCTGACCTTGCTGATCTCTGGGTTTCATTCTCACATAGTCAGTAGGAATAAGAATGATAACAAGAAAAGTCAAAGGTCTAGATGTCCAGTAGGAGCAATTTCTGTTTCTCAGAAATACCTAATGGCATGTAAGAACAGAAGAAAAGCTGTTGGGGAGAAGTAGAGAAGTGCTTACCCAAAGGATCCCAAAAGAGTGTGTGGAATTCCTGCTTTCCACCACTCTCTGTAAACAAGAGCAGGCTGTCAGTCAGCTGCTGCCTCCATCAACAGCAGAGGCAACATTCCCAGTCCCTAGGCCCTTGTTTCACATCCCTGCTGAAAAATAGCTATTAGTGATAACTGACCATTTCTGCTGGAAAATTATCAGGGATAAAGGTTGTCTGCTTTTGATTGTGATGGGGAATGGGGATGTAGATGTTTCATCAGGAGAAGGAAGCAAACATTTTACCTGCAAGGTTCTAAGTTAGATGCTGCCATTGTGCAGCAGTATCTGCAGTACCCAAGGGCGTGGGGTCGTTTTTAGGAGTCTCCCACATATTTATGTGGACTGTGACATCTGTGAAGACCCTGCAGAAGCAGCCTTTGACAACAAGCCATTGCTCTTCTGGCGTGAGATTTCCTACAGATTCATTATCCAGAGCAGGATTCGGCAGCTTAGGATCTTCTGGGAAGTGTGGGCAATGTAACTACCCCAGTTACTGGTCACAGGGACAGGCTGCTCAGCACTGTCCACAGCATCTACTCACAGAAATAACCTGGCTTCACATCACAGAGTCTGAGAAGAATTTAAAGAAAGAAAATTACCTTGTGGGTCTGACAAAGCAGCTGACATGAAGTGGTTTGAAGAAAGGACAGACTGGGAGGCACTGAAGATTCTTGGTTGTGATGTTGAGGCTCAGTCCTTTGAATGACTTCTAGCTAATGCTATCCCTGATGCTCACAGCTAGACCACAGACAGACAGAGATGAGAACTGCCCACAGAGCTGTGGCAAAGCAGGCTGGCAGTGTGGGGAGCTTGCCCTCCAGTTAAATACTCACAGCATCTCTTCCCCTGAGGAGTTTGCTTGTGATTTATGTCAGGAGCAGATCTAAGCAAACAGTGGTACAGATTACCTGTTAGACTCTTGCAAGGACGTGCCAAAATACCATGCTCTGATTCACAGTGTTAAGAAGGGCATCTCTCCAGTCTTGCTCATGCGACGTGCGAACAGTTCCTGCCCTTCCCAGCACAGCTGAAGTGCCTCTGCCCTCCAGCCATGGGTGTTCCCAGTCTCCCAGGCTGCTGGTACCTGAAGTCTGCTGGCAGCTGAATGCATTTATCATCCAATGACCTTCTCACTTTAAAATTGGGTTCAGTGTAGTGAGGGAGCAAGTGACTAGGTAGGAATGTCCTGGATGAACAGTGTGAAGTCAGTCTTGAGGTGGGTCCTGGTGTCCACTGAGGTGCAGAGAAAGGTGACTATTTACTGAAGTGCCAATGAATTCCTGGGACTGGAAAACAAAAGCTTCCAGGTGTGGCAATTCCTTTTCCATCACCTGAACTCTTCTGTTTCATTATCACTATGACTTTTAATGACTGCATTTTTAGGATCAAATAAGGTTGACCAAGGCATTCCTACTGCTGTTAGCATCGTTTCAGAGAACATTGGGGTTTGGCAGGTATTTGAGCCCTGGGAGAACAACATTCTTATCACCCCCTCAAAGGCTCTGTTCCACCACCGAGGGAAGAGGAAAGGTTTTCTGAAGGGATCATGTACAACAAAATGTCTGGTTTATAAGAAAGGACAGATTCCAAACCAGCCCTTCTCGATTTGGCAATGAATTCACCAAATTAATATGGAAAATATGAACATTAATACAAATATTAGTATTTTTTTATTGATATGAAAATTGCCCAAAACATATCAAATAGGTTCGATGTAGGGTTGGAAGATATCCATACAGTGGGAATGCACAGTGTTTAGGCAAGTGTGACAAATTTCAACCATTTTAAGCAAAGTGGGAGGAAGAACAGAAAGAGAGAGGCCCTGGGAGCAATATGGTGCTTGGCCACTGCAGGGGAGACTTACAAGAACCATAAATACAGGAGGCAATGAATTAATTACTCACCAAAGGCTCTACCCCAAGTAGGGGGTGCTGCTGTATTAGCTGTTGATGCTTTTGGGGGCACTTTGGTGTGCCAGGCACAACTAGGTGCTGGCAGGAAGGCCACACAGGCTGGGGGCTGGTCTGGCTCCCGCAGGACAGCAGCAGTACGATGCTTCTCGTGAAGGCTCTGGCGTATTCCTGGGTAAACTGAGGCACGGCTTGAATTCTAGTTGCAAGGGGAAGTGATGCTGGGACCCTAAAGCTCGTGGCTTCTCAAGCTTGCTGTGCGTAGGGCTCATGGCTTCTGTCCCAGGTTTTGGACCAGGCAACTCGAGGCAAGGCAAATTAAAGCAAGGCAGGTCCAAGCCATCAAAGTGAGGCAACTACAACTCAGCCTGTATATAAATCTTGCCCAAGATCCAGTTGGGCCAACAGGGCAACTGAAGCCAGCACACAGTTACCCAATGAAAAGGGACTCTGCCAGGCAGTGGCCATAAAAGGTAGAAACATAGACCTGGTCTGGGAGAAGCAGTGGCCGGTGCATGTGCTCTTACCCCAGAAGGACACTTGTTTACCAGGCATGTTAGGTCCTCTCCCTTTGTCCACGTTACCCTGACTCCTGCAGGAGGGAGGGGAGAGAGTGGGACCATGTCTAGACACACCAAGGCCTGTCTGGGTTTGGGCTGGGCCCATTTGGCCCTACCACTACAGATTTAGACATTGATTTAGAACTCCTCCTTTTACCTTGCCCTAGGGTCTCCTCAGCTGATTCTGGTACTTAAGCACATTGGCAGCTGAGTGTCCATTTTCAGCCTTAAAATCACATACAATTCAAGACATCATCAAAATCAGACAAGCTGTTCAGCAGCAAACCATAGTGTGGTATCTGGAGGAGGATGGGTCAGGCTCACTATCGTGATGGCTGTGTATACGTTCGTTGTCATGTTGTTAGTTCCCAGTGACCTTCTCCTGAAGTGCTTTCCAGCACGTTTCATTTGAAGGGACATCCATGGTGAAAGAATCCAAATGACTCTTCTGAAACACTTTTAGAAGTAATTCCTTTGCTGCACTTTTGTTATTCTTCAGAAAACTTTTGAAAGTAAACAAGGGTCTCTAAGAGGTGCTATCAATCATAAGCAGCAGAATGCTGCTAGTACAAGTTTTATTTATCATGAAAAGATAGTTGGCACCCCAAGTCTGTGGTTGCTAGGCTGTGCCTTTTGTACCACTTTATTCATTAGACCTGGTAACAGCGTTGTTTAGACATGAGTGACGTAAAGGGACCAGGAGGAGGACAAATCAAATGAGATGAAAACTCAAACAAGAGTGGAGCAGAAGACACCAAGATAATATTTTTAAGCTCGGTGAAAAATGTTTCAGATAAAAGGCAACTGGTGAAACTTGTCTCTCTGCCAGTTTTACAACTGCTGGAACAAATCTTTGCAGCTTTTTCTATAAAGTGAAGTCTTTGAAATATTTCCTCCTCTGTTTTAGGGGAATTTGTGAGGCTTTGATTGTCCCACTAAAGCTCTGAAGCACTTTGCCTGGTTATTATTGCCTTTCCCTGATGTTCCACTGGCAGACATACAATAAATTTCAGTGCTTTTGTTACCAACTTATCACAACATGTTTATAGATGGTCGTTTCAGAGCAGCGAGAACAAAACCAACAGCCTCATATAGAGCCCAGACAGCAGCCTGAACTGGGGACCTATATACTCCGTGTATGGAAAGAATGGAAGCACTGGGAGAAAGGAGAAAATAAAATACTTCCACCACTTTTAATTTTCAAATACTTCAGAGCTAGGAAGTTTTATGTACCACTCAGCTATCTGATGGTAAAAATTTGCTGGGAGTTGTATTTCTTCCCCACATTCACAGGGACAGAGATGGGTGTCTACAGAGTTGGGTGACTAGTTTGGAGCCACTCAGCTGCAACCTGGTGCTGGCCCTTCACAGGGCCTTCAAACACAGCAGAGCAGCAGCTCAGTGGGATCAAGGGAGGCTTCTCCCTGAGGCTGCTGCTTCTGGACCTCTGGAATTTGTCATCTTAACTAGTGGTTTGACTGGATCAGCCCAAGGATCCAGAAGAGAGGATTCTGAGGTGTGAGGTGAAAAGCAGAGGACTATAAATGAGGCATGAGAGAGGTTTCTAAAAATACACAAAGATGTACAGAAAGTCTTCCCTTCTCGTGTGTGGAGAAAGCAGAACTTTAATTTTGACCCAAAAGAGCACAGGCAGTCTCACACTCACTGTCTTTCATTGGAATCACGTCTGAGCCATGAAAATAAATGTGGAAACCGTAGTCCTGAACAAAATAAAGGTTAGATTTTAGGCAACTTTCTCCTGTTTCTTGGCTTTTGGGTTCTTAAAAGTGACTCATCATCTTTCCAGGGTTCATACCTATTGTTACATTCAGAGGCAATAATGGAAACACTTTTTTAGCAATCTGTTTGGAAATAGTGCATCATGGAAAGAATCAGTAACCAGACACTTGCATTTGGCAGGCATCTCGTACTGGCTTGTGAGCTGACAAGCTGTCATTGAAGTCCAGAACTGAAACCAGGAGTGTTTGATTCAGTCATCTTTTGAAAATAGGTCTGGGATACAAATTGTTTGGATTGGTTTCATGCTGCTACAACTATACCAAATTTGCAAGGAGATGTCCTGCTTCTTCCTGTCCGTGAAGCAAACGCAATTCTGTCAGCACAGATCCTGTTCTCTGCAGCAGAGTCCAACCATTCCTTTCAGACATGAGATGAGAACATCCATTAAGGAAATGACCAGATGTTCCAGGAGTAATTGAGTGAGACAAAACTAACACAATAATGTGAGGGTTTGCCTTGAACATAACCCTGGTGATGCTTTGTAGGGTGCTTTGTAGGGTGTCCAGCACAGTGGACAAAGGCTGTGTGATCAAACCCACTCTGTCCTGGGACTGAGCAAAGTGAAGATCCTGTGTTTGCAGGCAGAGACACAGAAACCGGCCTGCACGGGCAAAGAAATGACAGAGTGGCTTGCTTTGAGCTGAGTTTCTGCAGGGCTCTGCTGCCTTGGCTGACCCTGGGAAAGAACTGAGGGGAGCTGGACAGGAGCAGGCAGTGTGAGCTTGCAGCACACAAAGCCTGGACTGCATCCAAAGCAGTGTTACCAGAGATGGAGGGAGGGGATCCTGCCCCTCTGCTCTGGGGAGACCTCACCTGGAGTGCTGTGTCCAGCTCTGGAGCCTTCAATACAGGAAGGACATGTACCTAATAGAGCAGAGGAGGCTACAAAGATGATCAGGGGTTGGAACACCTCTGCTGCAAGGTCAGGCTGAGGGACCTGGGGGTGTTCAGCCTGGAGAAGAGAAGGCTCCAGGCAGACCTAATAGCAACCTTCCAGTACCTGAAGGGGGATAAAAGAAGGCTGCAGACAGACTGCAAAGGCCTGCAGGGGCAGGACCAGGGACAATGGCTTCAAACTAGAGCAGAGCAGATTTAGGTTGGATGTGAGGAACAAGTTCTGCACCAGGAGGGTGGTGGAACACTGGAACAGGTTGCCCAGGGAGGTGGTTGGGGCCCTATCCCTGGAGATACTTATGGTGAGGCTTGACAGGGCTCTGTACAACCTGATCTAGTTGAAGATGTCCCTGCTGACTGCAGAGGGGCTTAGACTGGATGAGCTTTGGAGTTTCCTTCCAACCCAGACCATTCTGTGATTCTGTGAAATATCTTGTATTTGGCTCTGCCTGTTCTAGTGACAGAAATAGGCAGAAGACCCTGTAGCAGGCATATGGTTCTCTGCTGTGCCCTGAGCCTGGTGTGGATATGGTTTAGGGAAGGGAGAGGAGTGAAGAGAGCCCTTTGAAAAGTTGAAGTTAAATCATGGTATGATTGCTACCTCAGATTCTGGAGTGGGAATAAGAAGGGCCTATGGAAAGTTGGATTTATAATTTGATGGAAATTACATAGGTGAGGAAGATGAGAAAATGAAAGAGAGAAATACTGATTCAGGAAGCCAGGTGAACAAGACAAGAATGACGAGGAAGAACAAAAAGTGGAGAGATTAAAGAGGAAAATGTCTGAGAGACATTTTGGGGGTTGAAAGCATCTGTGAAGAGTGGACTGAAGGGAATGTATGAATGAACTTCTAAGAAGTTACGTGTAAGGCAAGTTCACACCCAAGAGCAACAGACTTTAGAGATAATCTAGGATTAAGGATGGCATTCCTCGTATCACAGCTGCAGGCATGTGGAGATTTGATTGCACAAGTCACTGTGAAATTCCAATTAATGTTCACTCTCAGCTAATTCTCCTTTCAGAAGCACTCTTCTTGGGTGCTGCTTTTCTGCAGTTTAGTCCTTGTTTCATCATCAAAAGACAGAAATTGCAGTTTAAAAGGTCTGTAAACCCTATTTTTCCAGGTGGTTCTGGAACACTAATCTGAAGTCCTACAGAGAAATTTCAGATGAGGAATGGAAACCCTTTGGTACATGTTTTAATTTACTCTTCTACACGAGAGATTGGCTTGTTTCAGGGAGGTGGCAAAGGGGAGGAAAGAGGAAATGAGGAGCAGCAGAGGTTACCCAACATCATATTTCTGAAGGTAGCTCAATATGGGGCTTAATTTTTAGGGGTTGTTGGGTTTTTTTTTTCAATCAGGAGAGAAGTCAGTTGTGAGTAAATGTAGTTAGCAATATCATCACAGGGTTCGTGAGATTCTGTCCTCACAAACCTAGAAGATGTGGAAGGAGAAACCCGGATTCTGCTGCTTACAACTAGTGATGTGACACAACTGCATGTTAGCAGAGATGTCAAATTCAGAGCTGCCACCGTCCGCTTTCATGGTGATCTCTGGCCATCATCTCTGTTCCTTTGATGGAGCACAAGGCCTCTTCCTAGTTTCATACAGCACAAAGTGCCCTCAGTTTTCAGAGAAAGGCTTTGAATGGGCTCAGTAGCCTCCTCCCCTCTTGAGAGCACAGTTTTCATGACTCAGTCAGATGCTGGTGTTTGAGATCTACAACTACCTGAAGGGAGGTTGTAGCCAGGTGGGGGTTGGTCTCTTCTTCCAGGCAACCAGCGCCAGGACAAGAGAACACAGTCTCAAGCTGTGCCAGGAGAGGTTTAGGCTGGATGTCAGGAAGAAATTCTTCCCAGCAAGAGAGATTGGCCATTGGGATGTGCTGCCCAGGGAGGTGGTGGAGTCACCATCACTGGAGGTATTTAAGAAGAGCCTGGATGAGGCCCTTGGTGCCATGGTTTAGTTGATTAGATGCTGCTGGGTGATAGGTTGGACTCGATGATCTGAAAGGTCTTTTCCAACCTGGTTAATTCTATTCTATTCTATTCTATTCTATTCTATTCTATTCTATTCTATTCTATTCTATTCTATTCTATTCTATTCTATTCTATTCTATTCTATTCATTTCCCTCTTGGTGTGGTTCAAGTAAGACTTGGAGGATGCTGTAATACTGGGGCATAACTTGAGTGTATTTATCAAAGACAGTTCTGTGTGGCTTCCACTTGTGGATGTCAAACCTACAATGAATTTATAACTGAGAGAAGGAAATAATCTCCTCTTTTTTATTCTGAAATACTTGGTGGGGCACACTTCAGCTTCTTATTTACCTTTCCCATCATGAAGTCTCAGTGGTTCTGTTTCAGATGAAGCAATAGCACTTAAACATGCTACTGAAAGCCACCTAAGGGTTTAATTTATAGGACTTCTCAATCTGGCCTCGATTATCTGGTAGTTGAAGTTTGTGAGTTATGGTTTTCCTACCATTCACAGAAGCAATACAGTGGCAACAGTGGGAAATACCCAGAAAGATGCTACTGTGAAGAAGTCCATCAGGACGCAGTGGATCCATATGATTTTATTTGATGCAGAGCTATGAGGAACATCCATCCTGAAGAGAAATCAGGATTAGGACAATTACAATTGGAAACAAACCTCCAATATTCTCTCCTAGTGTAGTATCTACTACACAGACTGTACTGAAAACTTGGTCTTTAGAGATAAGGAAAGCACTGAATCAATTTATCTAGCAATTTCTGAGTGTCTGGGATGGAATTATTAACGGGAGAGAAAGAAAGAAGTGGAAAGAGCAATCATACACATGAACACAGCATCCACTCTTTCTCATAGCCAACCAGGCTGAAAAATTTTCCCAAAGCCACTGGGAATTTAAAACAGAGCATTAATAGTTGCAGGGCAGGAAGAATATTTTTCTCTGCTTTTACACACACTCCTTAGGCTCTTCCCAGGGAGCAATTTTGCCTGAGATACTTTGTAAATTTATGTTTTTCCAGGTCATGAGAAGGACAAGTGAGGCTGTAGAGCAGTGGTTGCAGAGGATGAGTAAAAGGCCAAGTGCTACATCCTTTCCTGTCTGCTTAATCTTCTTCTTGCTTTCTAAGGGAGTTACTTCCTGCTTCAAGGTCTCAGTAGGGTTCAGCACCTTCCATTTCCAATAGCCATCTTCACCCTCCACAAGTCTAAAGACTATGGTTTGGTTTGATTTCATGCTGCAGCCAGGAGCATGAAAAAAACAACAGCTCTGAAAAATGGTCTTTGAAAGCTAAACCTGAAACCCTGAAAAAGGGCAGAAGGATCTTACAGAACTAAAATGGGCAAAGCTGTTCCTCTAGAACAAAGAACTAAGCTGCTGTGTTGCCTCTCTCATACCTGTTCAAAAGTGATTTAAATACAAACTCTGAATACATACCCCAGCACCTGGAGGGCTTTTTTTCAGTTTTTCTCCCACCCAGTTATGGCTATTTCTCCATCTGGGACCTGACTCAAAGCTTTTAGGGTCAATCAGTCTGTTGCATTTGTTTGTATCTGGATCCACCCCTAATGACTAAGTTGTTTCACCTCAGAAAGTGCAAGGCTGGTCTTCAAATACCATGCAAAATACCACACCTAGTGCAAGGCACATGAAGCAAGACCAATACTCTGCATTGGTTAGGCCACACCTTGAGTCCTGTGTCCAGTTCTGGGCCCCTCAGTTTAAGAAGGACATTGAGACACTTGAACGTGTCCAGAGAAGGGCAACAAGGCTGGGGAGAGGCCTTGAGTACAGGCCCTATGAGGAGAGGCTGAGGGAGCTGGGATTGTTTAGCCTGGAGAAGAGAAGGCTCAGGGGTGACCTCATTGCCCTCTACAACTACCTGAAAGGTGGTGTAGACAGGAAGGGGTTGGTCTCTTCTCCCAGGCAACCAGCACCAGAATGGGGGGACACAGTCTCAAGCTGTGCCAGGGGAGGTTTAGACTCGAGGTGAGGAAAAAGTTCTTCACTGAGCGAGTCATTCATCATTGGAATGTGCTGCCCAGGGAGGTGGTGGAGTCACCGTCCCTGAAGGTGTTCAAGGGGAGATTGGACGTGGCACTTGGTGCCATGGTCTAGTCGTGAGGTCTGTTGGGACAGGTTGGACTTGATGATCCTTGGGGTCTCTTCCAACCTTGGTTATACTGTGATACTGTGATACTGTGATAAAGTGCTGGTTTAAAATTGTCTCCACATGACTGGCAAAATTGCATCCATTTCCCTGAATTCAACTCTTTTGGCTCCTTGAAGTGACACCATTAGATTGAATATTTTTCGCTAGGCTTAGGGTTTCATTTTGTCTTGGTTAGTTGTTTCTTCTTTGTCAGTCACTCTTCTTCCCAAGATATCTTCTAGCATCACAGGCTCTTTCCATTTGCAGAGCTTATTTTTTTTCTTTTTATCCAGGAATAATGCTCTGTGATGAGAAAGCTGAGATCCAGCATGGTCTCAGTCTCATGGTCTCAGTCTCTTCTTTATACACTCTTCAAACTGTGCGGAACATACATGTGTTTGGGACATTTCAACAGAGGTGCTGAAGGATCTCTGACTGTCAGGGCTTTAGGAGTCTAGCATAGATGTGCTGAGAGGACAAGAGACAGGTCTGATCATCCTAACTCACTGGGACATTGTTCTTCTCATTTAAATCAGTTTGGATCTTCATTGTTAAGTAGAGCTAACCTTAGAGAAAGATCTGGTTGTGTTTAACTTTGCTCATTACTCTGGAAAGGACATTTTAATTCACTTTCAAGTTTCTAGTGCTAGTGACTCTTAGAATGGTGGCACTGCTCTTCCAGACCTTGTATGATATTCACAGCTCATCAAATGCTGAAAAGATGGTGGAGTTTGGGACAGGGCATTCTGAAATAGCACTGCGCTTTGCTGGAGCATTTTCGCAGTGGAGCAGACCTACGTGCAGCAGTGCCAGTATGAGCCAAGGAGGTTAGAAATACACAGGCAGGGTCTGAAGGGCTCATTAGCTCTAGCTTGGCTGATCCAGCTCATCATTACTTCTCATACCAGGGCAGGCTCCAATCCAGGAGCCAGGGATTTGAGGCACTGAGCTTCTAAATGCATGGCAAGCATGCCCAAAGAGCTGAGGCAGAACATCCTGGATCTAAATTTCTCAAATACTATATTATTTATGGCTGATACCTTAAGACCTACCATGCCATTACCTTATATATAGCAGGAACTCGCCAATAAGTACCAGGACACGCCCAATCAAGAATCATTTCACCTTGATGGGTGCTTTACAAGGCTGTTTTGAGCAGAACACAATAAGACCAAAAAGGAAGCAGCAGCTTGTTGCTTCATTTCCTGGAACTGATATCAGTTGCAGTAGTGCATACCACAATAATTTATAGTTTAAGACATTTAAACACACAACTGCTGTCACCAGGCTGGAATCTGGAAGGAATATCCTGAGCTTTATTTAGCCTGTGAAGGTGTAAGAAAGCCTAGATGCAAGGGTCCTTCTCCAGTTTCTGCCAGTTACAAGCATGCCAGCTGGATCCTACAGATTTCGTCAAGGATCAGCAGAAGAAATAATATTTACCTATGACAGAACTTGCAAAGCAGTTTCCCTTTGCTGTGGCTCAGGGGGACTTTACCCTCACTGGGTGACAAACTCGTGTGCCCTCCGTGAGGGAGAACTGAGCACCACAGAACTGAATGAACTTTTCCTGAACAGCTGCTTACGGAAGGTAATTTGAAGGGTCCAAATCTACAACCTCTGCTTCAAGGATTTGTTGTACATTGTTTGTACGCTGCACTACAGTGGGAATAGGAGTAAGGCTCAAACACTGCAGAACCAGGACCAATGACTGTTGCATCAGAGTGAGAAAGGTTTAATTAGTGCAGATTTTCAGAAACTGGTCAGATTTTAGTACAAGAATTACATTCTAAATGTGTTCAAAGGTGGAATTGGTTTATTTTTAATTACGCAGTTCTTCAAAATGCCACAGAAGCGTAGGCCTGATTCCTCAAGAGCACTGATGTCAGGAGATAAGAAGGAAGTGCATTAAATGGATAATTGTGGCTGCTTTCCAATCAGCCAATATCACACAGGCTGACAATACCCCTACCTGAGTTGTCACCTTCCAGCATGGCAGTTTTTCGAGCTTGGTTAGTATAAATGGCACCACTCACCCTTTTCAGCTGATAAACTAGATAGCTTCTCTCTTTCCTACTGGGCTAAGAGGACATTAAGAGAGCATTTCACAATCAAACATGAGGTGTGGTGGAGCATTTGTACAGCGGGCCCATCAGACCAATAGACAACATGGTCAACGACTAGCTGATAATAAGGGGTGCTCTTGAGAGCTGCCTCGATGAAATAAAAACTGGCAAAGTCTTGTTATGTAGCATGGTGTATAAAGATCACCAGCTGGTAGCAGCAGTGGCATCAAAAATGATGCCAGAATTTGTGCAGTGATAGCAGCTTCTCAGCTTGCCCGTTTGGGGCTGATAGTTCCCCTGGTCTTGCTATTCCAATGAGCCAAATCATAGCTTCTGGACAATGGACAGAAAAGTGCCTTCGCCATCTTCTCCTGCAGTGTCGAATAACAAAAGCTTCCAAGTGTGCAATTCAAAGTAAAATATTTTGCTATAAAGGTTTCAGGGACTCCATGAAGTCCATTTCATTAGTGTTAGACAATTGGCTGGCCTGTTAAAACATTGTGGATAACTGAATTTTGGGAATCTAACAATAAATTAATCGTACTGAATCAGACAGAGGTGGACTCAGTTGATGTTGATACCACATCAGAGCAAACCTCTTGTTCATGCAATGAGAGCCTTCCAGACCTACACAGGCCTCAGTTTCTGAACAGAAAGCTTATGCAGCAGCTGGAGATGTTTGTACAGCTAATGGGGTGTTACTGATACTTCTTCATCCTTTCTCTTGCTAACCTTTCTAAGAAAGGTTTCAGAACAGATTCATTTCCTTTGTTCCAACTGCTAGGACTGCTCCTCAGATTAAGGACTTTGAATCTTCAACCTCACAGCCCCTCTCCAGTATCTCCTTAACAGTGAGGCATCCAAACCCAATAATCTGGTATGAGGAATCCATCATTAAGCCAAGTTGTTTGAGGGTTTGAGAAGATTCAGCCAGTACTGAACAGTAAACTCTGCTCTTCTTTTTAGTAGCACTGGGCTGGAAAGCATCTCTCACGCTCCCAGTCACAGCACCTGAGCCAAGCCTGCCACACCCACCCGCTGGCCCTACTCCATCATCCCCATGGGATCACACCACAGCCTAAACCTGCTGTTAACCTGGCAGTCGTTGTGCTGCAACCAGGAAATGAACCCGGGTACAAATATCAGACATCATGGCCTTTAGAAATGAGGTGAGACATCTGGAGACGTTCACCTGATTGACGCTGCCAATGCTTCCCTCCACAGGGCTGAGGCACCACAGGCCTGCCTGGTGCTCCTTGACAGCTCTCCAGCTAATGAGGAGTGTCTTTATGCCCAAGTGGAAAAGAGGGGAAATAATAAAATGTGTTCTTCCAGGTTGGAGAGGAAAACCCCTCAGTGCATCCACTTGGGTTAGATGAATAAAGGAATTTTGGGTGGGTGTGTGGTTTAGTGCCAGCACGATTGATTAATGGATGTGCTCTACATGACACAGCAACTTTGTTAGGATACAAATCATAGGATTGGGTCAGGTGGAGAAGACCTCTGGGACCATTGAGTCTAACCATTATCTAACGCTAATCTTTTGGCTTTTTCTTGCCATGATGCTGGCAGTCTTCACACGGCTGCTCTGAAGCCACCCTCGGGACAACTGCATGAGCTTCAGCAGCTCCTGTGGAGCTGTGCAGACATGTCCCTCACTCCCCAGGTTGGAACAGTTACAGAATGTGTTTTATTTGATGCCAGCCTGACCAGTTCTTAAAGGCTTTGTCCAAAATGCGCTGGAGCTGGGGTTCTGTTGCTGTAGCACTCACTGTCAGGCCATTCCCCCTCCCCATTACCTTGTGCCCATGGTAACACACTGCGAAACTCCATCCCATGAAAACCAGCTGATTGCCTGCCAGCTACGAGGAAGCATGATGGCTAATAAAAATGATTCACATTCACTCCCTCCTCCCTTTAAAGCAGCTGGTTAAAAGGAAAAGGGGCCCAAATTGAAAATGAGCATCAGCAGTTACAGCCTGGGTGAAGCCAATAAAGCCACAGCCAGGAGAAGCAGGTCTCTGTATGATTTCAGCTCTTACTGCACCAGGCATTGGCATAACTTTTCATTAATCTCAGTGGGCAGCCCGTGGAGTTAACGAGACCCATGCCAGCAGAATGTCAGCTGGGTGACAACCTGCAGAAGGCAGGGAGGAAGAACTTGCCTTAGGAAGTGTCTGTGCCTGGTGGGGTTGATGAGAGCAGGAGGGAGGCAGGCTGTGTGTGCAGAGGCCACCTTCCCACTGCTCCACACAAAGGGGAAAGATGGGAAATTCCCCACAGGGTGAGCTGTGGTCAGATGAGCTGGCTGAACTCTTCTGTGAGTGGGTCAAAGGGAAGCCAGAAGCAACCCAAGAGACAATTAAGAGCAATAATCCTGCTCAGGTGAAATTAGTGTATGCTTCTCTCAGGGAGAAGCTTCAGCCAGGCAGAGCAAATATTTGTCTGTCTGGAGGAAAAGGCTACCAGGGACTGGAGGGAAAGTTGCATTCCAGCCTGTGAATCTCTTCACGAGCTTGGGCTGGTATAATTCATCTGTGTCTGACAGCTGAAATGATGTGGGGTTTGTTTTTCTCTTCCTCTAGAGAAACACCACAACATGTTAACCTGATCCATTTACAAATAGAGCAGCTGAATAGGAACAGAGTGAAAGCTTGGTACAATCTAAGCTGGCATGTGGTACAGTTAGTGTTTACAACACTCATTAGGAAGGTAAATGATGCTTAAAACTGTTTTCAGGAGACCTATCAGAGAAAATTTCTCTTTGTGGACTATATCAAAATGTAACTTAACATTACAAAAGAGTCTCTCTGTTAAATGGTGACACCACAGCAGTCAAAACTACTCAGAGCTCAATCAGGAAGGCAAAATGAGTACTTTACAGACACTTTATATTGTGAAAGTTTACCAAAACGACAAATGACGTGTATTTTTTTTCTGTGTATGATGGATCATCTGCAGAACAATGCCATCCAACTGCCTTCCAAGAGCTGAAGGGATTCTACAGGAAGGCTGCAGAGGGACTTCTGTAAAAAGAGTGTCCACCCATAGGACGAGGGGAAATGTATTTAAATTGAAGCAGAATAATTTAGATTGGATTTTAGGAAGTAGTTCTTCACTGCAAGGGTACCAAGACTCTGGAATGCCTTGTCCAGAGAGGTTGTGGATGTCCCCTCCCTGGAGATGTTCAAGGCCAGGCTGGATATGGTCTTGAGTAACCTGGGCTAGTTGAGAGGTGTCTTGCCCATGGCAGGGCATTGGATTAGGTGATCTCTAAGGTCTCTTCCAGCCCAAGCCATTCCATGAGTCTATGTTCTATGAAGAAAAAACCAACCAAACAAAAAAGAACAACAAAAAATCACCACCAAACAACAAAAAAGCTAAAATAATGAAACAAATTCTGTCTAACACCAAAGTTTAAACACAGGTAGTTTGGCAGGGGGAGTGAAGGGTGAGTTAGAGTGGTGTTCTGTGCGTGTTTGTTGTTGTCTTTCTCTTTTCTCTCTTGCATTTCTCCTTTGGGAGCAATTAAAATAACTATTTCTTAACTGACATTGGCCCTGCTCCTGCAGACATCAGAAATTGTTTAGAAAATGAGCCAGCTTCTTACTCAAAAGTGAAGCAGCTCACATTTTCTCCAAAGAAAATGAAGGTCTTCCCTGAGCAGAGCCTATATATCTGGATAGAGCTGTATAGAAAGTGATCAGTGTTTGACAAGGCAGATGCAGAACATAGAGGACAATCCGGAAGAAGCATGGCCCAAGCCCTTTCAAGGCTATTTTCAGGCCTCATTGACAACACTCAGGTGGGAAAAACTGGAATGGACTGGAGAAGAGATGCTTGAGTAGTATGAGGAAATGAAAGAGCAGAGATAGAGCCTCGTTGACAACACTCAGATGGGAAAAACTGGAATGGACTGGAGAAGAGATGCTTGAGTAGTATGAGGAGATGAAAGAGCAGAGATGGGATGCAGGTTTCTGTGGAAATTTTGAACTTTGTTTCTGCAGAAGCAAGTTCCTATAAGCTGTCATGCAAACACAGATGGACAGAGGCAAGGCTGTGCAGTGAATTGGATTCCTTTCTGCTCAGGAAAGCTTCTCACTTTCCATTTTCTATATTAAACTCAGTTTGGTGCAAAGAACAGAGAAATTGACAGCTGCTTCTGTGCACTGCAATTCTCAGCATGAAGTTATTAGCAAGAAGGAACGAACAGTAATTATGATACAACAACAAAGCTTTGTTCATAACTTGTTCTTATCAGTTACAAATTATGCTCCTGTGGCCTGTGTTTTGCTGTAACAGGGAGCTGCTTTTTAAAGGCAGTGATTCAGTGGTGGAGCTGGGGAGGATGTTACTGGGCACTCCCTTGGACAGAAGCTTCCTAGAAATGCAGGGAGAATGCCATAATCAATAGGTCCATGTATTTCATGTGTTCATCTGACAGTTCTTTCAGTTATTCCCAGTAAAAGACATCTGTAGCCGTTGTGTACCCCCAGCCCCCAGCTGTAAACTCTGACGTGGAATGTCATGATTTATTGCAGAGAGAGGAGCTGTTAAACGGGTCCTGACAGCACCATTAGCGTGCTGATCTCCGACTGAAGTGCAAGTCACCTCTGCTTAAGTCATCGTCCTCGTGAGCCACAAATAAATAGGCAGTTAAAAAGGGTGCCACAGGTTAATCAGAGCTGAATTAGTAAGGAGAAATGGGTAAAGAAGTAAGCAGTTCAGGAAATGACATGCCCAACCCCCAACATCCTTTCTGCAAAGAGCTGATGCCAGAGGCTCCAGAACACTAAATGTGGCCCAAAACCTGATTCTGAGGAATGTACTGAGAGCTGTGATCTTATGTCAGCAGCTGAGTCTCGTGCTCTGACTGCTCTCACCCACACCTGGTACCCTCTTCCCACTCTCGGCAAGCAGAACTCAAGTGGGCTCCACACATCCCAGACTCCTCTCTGACCACTGCCTTTGGGTGAAAAGTAAAGCAGCAATAACCAAATGAACTCAGCTGATGGTGCTCTGTATTTATTCCCAGAACCAGCAAATGCTGCTGTTCTGCCCTAAGCTCCAGATTTTCTTTAGATCATCTTCTCGAACAGAAAACGAGTCCCTTCTACTTGCACTTGCAATAAGATGTTTAATTCTTAAGGTTTAATCAGAGTTCACCAGAATTTATACCATAAGCAGTCACAAATCATCTCATTTTTCTGAAAATCACATCCAGTCTCATTTGTTCCCTAATGCCAGCCTCCCAGTTTTGTTCTATTTCTACCTCAGTAAACCTTTTGGGGTTTCCCCTCGAGTTGTACAGATACCAGAGGCTGATTTTGGAGGCGAAACCCCAGCTGCCTATCCCTAGAAGCAGATGAATTGTGTTGTATTTTAAATATTTATCACAGCTATTTTAATACTAACAGCTGTGATCCTTTAGTGTGCAGAGCTTGTTTTACAAAGAACCAAACACTCTGTTCCTCTTCCTGCTTTCCAAAAGGTTTGAGATTCTTCCTTCTTGGCACCCTGCTCACAGGGCTCAACATACTTCCATTCCTCCTTCTCAGTGAGGAATAATTCTATTCTCTCCCAATACAGAATCACAGAGAACATCTGGTTGGAAGAGGCCTCCAAGTTCACCAGTCCAACCCTCCACCCAGCACTGCAGGGTCAGCACCAAACCATGTCCCTAAGCACCAGCTCTACAGCTGCTTGAACACCCCCAGGGATGGGGACTCCAGCACTTCCCTGGGCAGAACATTCCAATGGCTGAGAGCCCTCTCTGGCAAGAAATATTTCCTAGCATCCAGCCTGAACCTGCCCTGCTGCATCTTGGAGCCATTTGCTCTTGCCACCAAGGAGAAGAGGCTCTCATTGGCATCTAGCTGTTATTTGTACCTTTGCCTGCATTTTTATCTTAGCTCTTTAGGCCAACCCATTCATCTGCCTGAAAGGGTCAGCAGCACCCAAACTAAACCATAAACTACTCAAACCTACCTGACTGGTGGCTTGGTTTGCTCTGCAGTTATCCATAGTGACTTACAGCTTTTGTGCAAATCTCCAGGTTCTAGGAGTGTAGTTAGTGTGTGATTGTTTATACATAGAATGGCTTAGGCTGGAAGAGACCTTAGAGATCATCTAATCCAACCCCTTGCCATGGGTAGGGATGCCTCTCAACTAGCCCAGGTTACTGAAGGCCTTATCCAGCCTGGCCTTGAACATCTCCAAGGAGGGACATCCACAACCTCTCTGGACAATCCATTCCAGAGTCTTCTCACCCTTGTAGTGAAGAATTTCTTCCTAAGATCCAATCTAAACCTATTCTGCTTCAATTTAAATCCATTTCCCCTTGTCCTATGGATGGACAAATTGTATAAGAAGCCCCTCTGTAGCCTTCCTGTAGGATCCCTTCAGCTATTGAAAGGCAGTTTTAAGGTCCCCCTGGAGTCTTCTCATCTCCAGGATGAATAACCCCAGCTCCCATAGCCTTTACCTCACAGCAGAGGTGTTCCAACCCCTGGATCATCTTTTTGGCCCTCCTCTGGACGTGCTATTAACCCAGAATACGCCAAAAGAGGAACATCTCCTTCCCCTCCAACCTGTTGCTAATGAAAGGGTACTGCAGTAGTTCCAAACTAACACACTTCAGCTGAAAAATTACTGTTAAACAAAAAAACCCAGACAAACTTTATTGAGGTGCTGAGGTAAATGTCTCATTCCTAATGCAATGTTTGTTCTGTGGTTTAGAGCTCCAAACGGGACCCTGATTAAAGGAGGACGCTGGCCAGCCTTCAGCAGCAGTCAGCAGCAGTACCTGACCCTGAACACCAGCGCTCCAGAGCTGCTGACAAAGTTACGTGCTCAGTACTGTCGCTTCTGGAATATTTTTTTCCCCAAAATCCTGGAATGGACAGGTAAAAAATGCTTTTAGAGTTGATTTTGTAGAACTTTTATACAAGGATCATTTGCTTGGTATTCAAGTGATACTGAGTTTAAATCTTTACATTCCTGTTTATAAATGAATTTCCATTGCACATTCAGATCTTGGGTAGAATTGTCCATGCTGTGTCGTGTGTCATGGACTCTCCACCCTGTTGTGTGCTGGGACAAAAGATTTGGGACAGGCTATGGGCCAGCATTTGGGTGGTGTGGAGCTTCTCTTGTCCCCAGGTACAGATGCATTCCCAACGTGACATTATGAGTGCTGCAAATCTGTGGTCTCAAGCTATGCCCTGTGAGGGGCTTGGCTTTGGGTTCCTGAGACATTGCTAAAGAGGGACCTTGCCATGGGATTTCTGGAGGCTTTAGACATTCTGTATAACCTTCATGTACCTGAGGTATGTTGTGGGGTGTTACATTGGGATTAATTTATCTATTATTTATGGGATTATATTATTATGCAACTAATCCCAGAGGATATTAAGTGCATGGCTGCTGCCAGGAGTGGATTCCATTCTGCCTCTCACACCAGAGCACCCTGTGTTTTATTTCAAGAGCCTTAATCATTGATGACAACCCAGAGACTTCAGGATTTGCCTATGCAAAACAGAACTGATTTGTTCCTAACCATGTATACTTCAAGTTTATGAGATTTCACTGCTTAGAAAAGTATAATGGGCTGCTTGAAATTTTAAGCTCAGCTGAACACAAAAGGCTCCGATTTTGTTCAGAAGCCGACTGAAGCTGGGTTTGCAGAGCCCAGCAAACACACCAAGCCTCTGTCCTTCTGGGCATTGAAAGGGATTGCTTTCATAAAATGATTTTGCAGCCTGACTGGAGGGGAGGGGGAAGTCTCACTTCAAAAACAAGAGACACTTTTAAAGCTGTTAATTAGTCATTTACAAGCTTTCTGTGAGATTCAATTTGACTGTTAGTGTTAAAAACTGTAAACTTTGACGGCACACAGATGATTCTCTCTGAAGTAATTTATTCCCTCCTCATTTGAGCCTATAACTGTATTATGGCTCAACGTTTATCCCCTCTCAAAAGCTGTTTTTCAATTAAATCAAGAGAAGTAAAAACAGTAGGTAAAATGAATAATTCATCAAGCACACTCTGCTATTTTAAAATCACTGTATACCAAATTGCTGATGGATTTTAGGGAGATGTCTCAAACTCTGACAAGCCCTTTGTGCTGAGCCAGGAGGACTGAACTGTTTTACATATTTCTTTAACCTGGCTGTGAACCCCTGTTGAGTAATCTGCATCTTACAAATGGATTGTGCATAGCCAACTGCTCTGTGGAGGAGCAGGAGAGAGCACATCACCAGACATAGTTCAGCACATCTTGGCAGGACAGCAGAGTCACTTTGCATGGTCCTGCGGCGTGAGGGATGACAAAGCAACACTCCACATCTGCCAACAGACATAAATACATCACTCTGCCATTTTCAGTAATTTACAACAGGAATTTACATAATTTAATTAAGATAATTTTTTGAGCATATTCTTAGCAAAAAGGAAAGAATGGATCCTGTATCCTGAAGTGATACAAGAATATTGTCAAGCGATATTGCTGTATCTCTCAGTCCTTGAACTATCATAACAGAAATCCTGTGGGGCTATGTTTATGTTGCCTGTACAACCTGACAAAGAAACCTTTAGGATTCTGCTTACCAACACGATACAGCAGTTTATATTGTGGCAGTTCTCTTCACTGCAATCTTGGTTTGCATTTCTTTCTCCTTTTATGCCCAAAGGACAGCACGTGCCATACATACACACAATGCCTCCTCTTCTGAGGGTCTATCTTTTCTATTATGTCTTCCACTGAAATATTCTCATAAAGAGAAAGTTGCTTTAATATGATGTGCTGCAAGATGACAGAGAACAAGGAGGAAGGAAATTTAATATTATTGTTGTTGTGAGTTATGGTTCAAGTAGGGTTTGAATAGACGGAATGGAATTACAGCAGGCAGAAGCTGCAGAGGACAATCAAACCGGTTTAACTTATCTTGCAGAAATTGCAAGAGGATTTTTCACTGTTCCAAGTGGTCAGAACTTATTATGGATATGCTTGGTAATGAACCACTCATTTAGTTATTGATCCGCTGCTAGCACAAGCCTTGCTACCCCCTTGGGATCTTCTCCGCAGGCAATGGCCAGCTCCAAATGTGCTCAGCCTCTGAGCAAGCCTATTCCCATCACAGGCTGGGTAAAATGGGTTCCTCGAGGCAGTTAAATATGAGAGAGGAAAATATTTATTCCCTGCCATCTGCATGGTTATTTTCCTCAAGCAGCCTCATGAAATATGTCAGGGGGGGGAAAGTCACAATTATGGATGGAGAAAAAAATAATAAAAACTAAGCCTCATGCAGTAACATGACAGCAACAGCCACACACACCCTGACCTTCAGAGCTCTAGAGTACTTGGCATGACTTGTGAAGACTTCTGAATGCCTTCTCCTTCAATTCCAGTACACAAACTGTAGAAGTATCATGGAGAACACAGGTCAGAAACTGCCCTTGGCCAGCTTGATGACCACTAGGCAGGTCAGCTGGAACTCGGTTTGCCTTCTGTGGGCTCTCGCTTCCAAGTCAAAAAGATTCCTGGTGAGATTTCAACCCCACTGCAAGGGCATCGAGCATCCCCCCTGTTCCCACTCACCCTGAGCTGAGCTGGGAGCATTCAGCATTTAATGTTTCATTCAAGGGCATGAGCAGTGGGACACCCACCAGAGCCTTTCCTGATGGCTGCTTCTGAAAGAAATGCACCGGAGGGGCAGTAAACAGCAAGTGACTCTTCAGTGGCTTTTAGAGCAATCACTCCTTAATTATAAATGCATCTATGTTAGACTCTCCCTCCTTAACACAATCTTTAAGGCATCTAGGGCCCTAACTATTTATAAATGCCCATTTCCTCTTGATTATAGAAAGCTGCAGGCAGCCAAGCTTTCCATTTATTGCTCCATTACTGGGTTTTGAGTGCCTAATACAGAGCTTTCTGGTTTATTTGATATTACTGCATCATATATCATCTACAGAGAAATCAAAGGAGCTGATATAAATACACGAGGTATTGAAACAACCCTGAAATGATTTTGAATATGGAGACAAAGAAAAGTTCAGCCTCTTGACCACCAAAATAATTATTTGCTATTGTTATCTGGATTCAGGAGAGCAAAATACTCAGGGAAGCAAAAATATTAAACCCCCACCAGAATCAGTTTTAATATCCACAAAGCTGGATGCTGCACCAGATGCGTGCAGAAGAGTCAGACATAACCTCACCAACGCCATTGCACCTACCAAAATGAGACTGTGTGCTGCACCTATAGGTTATGGGCTTCAATCGGAGTTCTTTCCTGCTCCAGCACCTCGCATCACAGGAGAGGGAACCACCCTGGCAGTATTTCATCTCCCCAAGAGCTCTCTTCACTTTGGGAAGAAGAAATAAAATTCAAACAAACAAACAAAATTATAAACCTTGCATTCCTTAAAAATTCATCTGCGACCAAATCTCCTGTTGTGGCTAAAAGAGCATAGATATTCAGAGCGTGTGCCTCAAGAGCAGGGAATAGAGATACTGAAGTGCAGATACTATTTGTTTTCTCTTTTCTGAACATTAATGTACGAACTACCATCCTGAAAACCTACAGCACAGATAAATTTGTAGCATTTATCATTCTAATGAATCAAGAAGCTTGCAGGTACCTGCATTTATGGGCTGCTGAGGATGGAAAAATGAATCCTAACTCACCATCCCTCATTCATTATGCTCTATCGCAACAGCGGCGTGGCCTTTGTCCCAAGCTTAATGCTAATACACAAAAATACAGTCCCAAGTAGCACATCCTAGCACATCGAGCAGTTCAGCAAATGAACTTTCTTTAATGCCATTCAAGCAAGGGGTGCATGGCTGTAAGGAGAGAAAAGAAATGCCAGCTGTCTGTGCTGACACTGCCAAAGAGGCCAACAAAAAATTCCCTTTTGTTTTTGTGGTCTGTTCAACCAGGACAGTTCTGAGCACTGAGGTGTGAGTCATTGCTGCGGAAACCTCCCTCCTCAGACAGTCATCTGGGCTTTGCATTAGGCTAATTGATAGCACTCTAAAGTTTGGGATTGAGTCTGGGCTCTTCTTGCCTTCTGTCCTGGTTTGAGCTTCACTCAGAGTCCAAAAGCCCAAATGGAAACAGATTTAGATTCCTTCCCCTCTCCCTTTCCTGATAAAAAGCAAATTAGGCAGGAGAAAGGAGAGGTAAGATCACAAAATAAGATGGTCTGGAATCAGTTTGGAAGTAAAAAAGGTCAGTTTTTAACAAAAAACCCAAACATATAGCAGTAACAGGGAAGGTTACAAAGGTATAGGATGAAGGGTAAACAGAAAAATACTCAAAACCAGGCCCAGCTGGCATTGGATCCCCTTGGTGCCAGTGGATTCAGTTCTGCAGAAAGTGTGGATGCAGGAAGCAGCAGTAGCAGAGGTCTGTCAAGCAGTAGCAGAGGTCTGGTGAGGTGAATGGGAAAGGGAAGGAAGATGTCCACCGTTTTTGATAGGCTTGCTGACAGGAAGAGGGAGTGCAGTAGACCACCTTTGATCCAAGGGGACCCCTCCTTCTGGGAGGGGAAAACCAAGTCTCTCTCTCTGCCCACCTGGATCAGGTTACTTTTGTCCGCCTGGGGCCTCACTTCTTTTCAGCCCCCATCAAGAATGGGTGTAACCCAGCACAACACCTTATTCCCTTTTATTGTGGGGGTGTTCGGCCTGGAGGAGAGACCTCAGAGCTGCCTGCCAGGACCTGAAGGCATCCTGCAGGAAGGCTGCACAGAGTTTTCCTGAGGGTGTCTAGAGCCAGGCCAAGGGGGAAGGGTTGGAAGCTGAGGCAGAGCAGGGTCAGAGTGGAGCTGAGGCAGAAGTTGTTGCTTGGGAGGGTGGTGAGAGTGTGGCCCAGGCTGGCCAGGGAGGCTGTGGCTGCCTCCTTGCTGGGGGTGTTGAAGGCCAGGCTGGCTGAGGCCTTGAGCAGCTGAGTGGAGCTGAGAGGTGTCCCTGGGCATGGTGGGGATCTTGGAGCAGATGAGCTCTTGAGCTCCCTTCCAGCATGAGCTATTCTGTGATTCTGTTCAATGAGAGCATAGAGCAGGTTCAGCCCAGTGCATTAAAAGCTGAATGCCACAGCTGTGGCTGAGCTGTGATTCCTGGGTAAGAGAAATTCTCTAAGCTTTGCCTTCTTTTTTTTTTCTTCTCTTCTAGCTGTCAGCTCATCTAAGTCATGGGTGGTTGCTTCAAAGAGATTGATGATGTTGGTGATAATGGGATGCATTGACTTGTGACTTCAATTTGGATCTTATCACTGAAAAAAAGCAAACAAATGGGAAACCAAGTTCTTATTTTAGTGTTTTCCTTCCCCTTTTGTCTTTTAGATTCATACTAGTGGCCACTCTGAGTTTCTTCTTGTTGGCTCCCCCCAGTCAACTCAATTTTTCATTGTGATCTTTAAGAAATGCTGAAACACCTCATAATTTACACCCTAGAACAGTGACTTTTAAACGAGGACTTGTGTATGGTGCAGGTATTTCAGTTCCCAACGTTTTGGGGCAGCCTTCTAACACATCCAAACTTGAATAATTAAAGAAGGAACAGGCTTTTTAATTCCTAAAGGGAGGCTTTGCCTGGATAAACAAAACTGGATACCCATAACCAAGAAAAGACAAGAAACAGAGCTGAGGAATTTTTCTGCAAATAACACCAGTATTCCCAAACCATTTGACATGGCTATAGCTGAATTTTCCACCTGAGGCCCTGGCTGCAGCTTTATGTTCAGAAACATCCCTAGGCAAGTTTCTGAGAGGCAGGATATTGCCTCTTGAAGTCTTCCAGTCATCCATCCACGTTCAGGCACCAACTGCTATTGTTCCCCCCTGATCCAGGCTGCCATTGGGTGAGGAATGAAGGCAGGAACTCTGTTGCCATATAGCAATGAGATTCCAGAAATGCAGAGAGCAGAGAAGCTCAGAAGTCCTCCCAGAAGTCCTTTATTGCTGCATTGTGGAATCCCCAGCAACACAGAGTCTCAGAGTCCCACTAACAGCAGAAGTCCTGGAAGCCCTTAAGAGACAAAGCAGCCAACAGAAGTCCTGGGCATATCCCTTGCAGCTTCCCTACACTGAACCCCAGCCAGAAGTAGTGAACTGACAGAAGCAGAGATCCCTAGCAGCCCTAACCCCCAATCTACCTTATAGCTTGGAGTGGCTGTTTTTACATGGTGTTATCAATCCCCTAGACAGTAAAATCCAACCACATAGATAAGCTAAAATCTGTTCCCAATCAGAGGTGCCAGCATGTCAAGGAGGTGGCTTCTGCAGCCTGTGCCAATCCCAGAGTGCCAAGGTGAGGATGCTGTTCTTGGCACCCATGGAATGTGATTGTTTTGCTCTAGGCAGCTACAGAATTTGTCAGTTAAGGAATCCTGCACTCTGCAGGCAGCCACACATCTCTCCACCCCACTTCCTAGAGCTTCAATGGGACCCCCTCTGAAGCTGAGACACACCACCCCCCCAACACTCAGGGGTTGCTCAGCAGTCAGTGGGGGTTCATTACTGGATTAATTGGGGTCCTGGTACCCCCTCCCTCCCCTGACACCTTGCTGGAGGGGATGGGGAGTGGCGTGGGAATAAGGCAGGGCCCCATCTCTGAACTGTGGTTCATTTTTGTTAATCCCCCTCCCCCCCTATATTTGTTCTTCACAATTTCCCTTTTGGCTACAAGAACAGAACCTCCCCAGGAAAACAAGTATCTTGGTTTTATTTGTGATCTCACTGGAACCAAGTAATGTAAACCAACCAATGTAAATCTCATTTCAAAGTCTCATTAAATTGCCATCTGGATTCCCAGACCAAAAAAGGTTTGGAAGTGTTGAACTAAACCACAGATAAGCAACCAAATTGCTGGATGCTTCTCCAGACTAAATCCCCAAATCTGTTTGCTTGCTTTCCAAAATATTTTCTCTACTGATGTGTAAAACACAAAGGTATTTCATTTTCACATATCCAGTTAAACTTGCAGTACTGGTGGATCATAAAGAAGGGGGCAAGTGTGCATTTATGGAGGGAAAAGGCCTACAGTCTGCTGCAGCAGCAGATCATAAAGTCACAAGAGCATGAAGAAGCCTTGGAGCTGTTATCTCCTGAACACAACTACCATGGTTTTTGGAAGAAAGCTATGTCAATATGGAACACTGAGATAATTATGTCCAAAATGAGTAGAGGCATTCTTAGATCATAAATCGTTTTCCAAGCTGTGTTTTTAAAGCCTACAACTGATCCAAAAACAGAAGCCCCAGTGTGGGATACAGCCCACGTTCCTCATCTTACTTTCAATTGTTGTGTGGCTTGGCCCTGCAAGGTCCCTGCACCTCTCCCCTGCTTTAACTCTTGGGACTGGAGCAACTGATGCTTGTCCATAAAACGCTCTGGCAACCTTGTAAATTGATGTCTTTTTATTGCTCTTCTCATCCTCACCCTCTGCTCTGGTTAAGTACAGCAAGTTTAACAATAAATACTGCCTTGGGACACCAGATTATTGGCAAATACTTTATAGGCTGGAATGAAAAGCAAAAGAGAAGATGGTTTTATGTTGACATAGTGCACAGTTTACAGGATCCTTCCCCAGACTTGTGCCCCTTACACATTAAACTTGTGGATCTATTCCACAGCAGGATGAAATCCTGGCCATCCATTGAAGTCCATTGGGACTAATGGCAATGCTGCTGTTGTTGTGAGCAAAGCTGGAGTGTTTAGAAGCGTCTGTCCCAGGGTATGCAGGTCTCACTGTAAAGGAGATTTCAAGGAATATTTTGATGATTCTCTCTCTTTTTTTTTTTTCTTTTCCCCTCTAGTTAAAAAAGGCTTTAGAATGATTAATTTGATGGACAGAAGTATGATCCAAAATCAGCAAGCCCATACTTAATATATTTATTACCCTGTGGTGTGCCAGTATTGTCTCTTTGCAGTCCTTCCTTGCTGATGTAAAGATAAACTCTTAATCACTGCATTTTCATTCATTCCAGGTTTAAGAGGCAAAAGCCCCATCTCATGATTTATCTGGAGCAAATGACATTGATAATCAAAATTATTTTCCAATTAGCATATAAAGAGATTCACATTTAGATTAATGTAACCCATTTTGTGTTTTACAGGAAATATTGATGAAGCAGAACGGGAGTGGAAAGCAGGATTCCATCGCTGGAACAATTACATGTCAGACTGGAAAAATCAATTTAATGATTACACCAGCAAGAAAGAGAGATGTGCAGGCTCTAATTAATATGTTTACCCTTTCCAGTATGTCTGTATTACTGCTCATCAGGCAAATCCACAAGTAGCTTTCTAACACATCTAGCATTAAATATGTTATGCAGATTAAAAGAGTTTTATGATATCGTTTTGATTCCCCAGACCCTTGATTTAGATTTCACCTCATATCTCAATAAACAATATCAGGCACCGCAGTGTTTGAAGCTTCGCCGTGCTAGATAGGACTACAGAGATTAAAGCCTGAAGATTAATGATGTACATATTATTATAAACACTGGCTGCTGCAATTCACACTTCAAAGCAACAATGTAATCTGCCACAGAAAAGTGGATTTCTGGTTAATAGGAATAGCAGTGTTTTACAGGGCTGCCATGCAAAACACAATTGGCTTTGATCTTTAGCTGCGATGCCACCGCACTTAAACCTTGCTTCAGACATCATTTCATTGACATAAACATAAAGAGATAATAACTTTGCTGGACATAGCAAATGATATTTGCTTGTTAGACCAAAAAGTTTTAAGACTGCCATTAAAACCCCAGATCATTGCTTCTTTATGGCCAAACCTGTGGCACAATCTATTGTAGGAGACTATTCAAACTGGGTATTGAAGGCCTAAATCATTGACACCCTGTGCAAATGCAGCGGTGAAGCAAGCCAGGAGAATTGATGCCTCTGCTTCTGCTGGCCTCATTTTTCACGAGTAAACACCTACAGATTCACAAGCTCACAGCTTTCCTGGCTCGGGCTCCCAATGTCTTCAATTGTCTCTGCTATGGAGGTAAGCTCCAGTTATGATTATTTTTTTGTCCACCCTTGCCTTCTAGTCAAGAGACAGCTCCATGACTACTGCAGAAGAGCATTGCTCTGCCTGTCAGCAGGCTCATCAGAAAGCAGCCATGAAAGCCCTGCTCAGCCAGCTCACTCTCAGCGGGGCAGTGGGACCTGGCCACAAAGTCCTTGCTCCTCTTGAGGAAAACTGGGGAGGACAACACTGCAGAGAGACATTGTGACCTTGTTGGGAAGGACCCAGCTCTTTGACATGGTCAAGCGATCCCTAGATGCTGTGCAAGTAGGCATCTCCCAGATCTCTTTCTACCTACTTCAGCTGAATCTATTAGAAGCCTCTAAAAAAAGCCCTGGATAATTCTTTGTCCTACTTTGCTTCTGGATGGGGTTGGAAGTTGTATGCCTGAATATCACCTTAATTGGCTGCTTTTTGCTGGCCCAACTGGGAAGAATAAATGCCAAAGTTTTGATAAATATCAGGAGTATGTGAAAGCACCAGCCCAGCTCATGAATTAATTATCCTGCAGCTCTGGAGAAGTGCAACAGCGTTGCAGGGCATCCATTTGCTCTTCTAGCGCTTGCGAGCTCTTGCAGAATTCCTCCTCGAACTGAGGAGACTGAAGAGGTAGAGATAATGAACAGAGAGTATTCTCCTTCTGGTAAGCAGTTTGACCACGCAGCATCCCTACAGTGAAAGGATTTATTTTTGCAAAAGGCCCAATTCTGCAATTTCAGGTTTTTTTCTGAGAGAAGACAAGTTATTACTCAAATAAATGATGGAAAAATCACCTTTTAGCACAGTATTTTCCAAGACCACAATCAAAGCAACCTGGCCATTTCTGAGCAGGCTGATTGCAACTTGAAATTATCTGGAATTAAAAAGCCTTCTTTATGCAGCACTTGGTGTTTATAGCACAGGTAATTAGCTCATTACATACATTAGCATAGCTATTGCTAGGAACAGTTGCAGGGAGAGCTGTGTCAGCCTGCAGTGTATTGGGTATTTATTGGCTATTCTTCATGCCAGTGATGAGCTGCTGGAAAAAACACAGCAGGATGAACCGGTGCAGTTCTGGCCCTCCCTATTTTAAACTTGATGTGCTTCAGAGACATGTTGGATGTTGTTCTGCCACTGCCAGCCACCAGCACCGCCTAAGCACGTTTAAAAGCAGCATATCTCTCTCTTGAAATCCTCTTCTTGTCTGTATTTCACTGTCTAAATAACCTAATTGAAGTGTGTGTGGGGGGGTGGGTGTGGAGGGGTGTGTGTGGAAATCTGAGCTAAGTAAAATGCACAAATGACCTTTGGGAAGGGCAGGTTGGAAATCAGGTTGGTTGCTGGGAAGGTGCCCTTGGTCTGCATGCTCTGTGAGCTAGGCTGGAGAAGGTCCATTTGAAGACTTTCCACAGTATGCAAACCATGCCACATTCTTTAGAAGGAATAAGGATGGAGGAGGGAGGAAGGAAGAGAAGAATAAAATAAAGGTTAAACCACTTTTTGAAGTTTTACTGATTTCTTGGTTGATTGCTAGAGTTGTAATTTTTTTTTTTTCCTATGCTGGGAAATAATCTCTCCATTTTTCATTGCTATGAAATCAATATCTATGATGGAGTCATCTATTCATAAGCCACACTTCTGTGAATACAAGAAAGCTTGAAGTACTTGGATGTAAGTGGTAAGATAATGAAGTGTGAAAAAAAGCCCAGTCCCCATCGTGGGTAGTTTCAAAGTAAAGGTCAGGCAAAGGTAGGCTGGGAATTGTTTGAGGATTCTGTGTCATGGCTTAATGCACATCCAAGAGCTCTCTCACCCAGGCCTGGCCGGAGGGCTACTGTTGGCACTGAATGTCTTCTTTTGGCTCAAAAGAAGTCAAGATATCAAGGTTTCTCCATGCAACCAGAGGAAATGTGTTGATTCCTGATATCCAAAGGAGGAATTCTGATTTTGATCCCAGAGCTGTGGGAAGATTATAATAAAATGAAGTGCAGTGCCAAGAAAAATGTTGGCATTACCCCAGTTGTCATTAGGTTTATAAGCTAGCAGCACACTGATTAAATTACAGACATTTCACACGTACTTCACAGAGCCAGACAGGGACTGAAGGCAGAAATTTACCAGAAATTAAAAAAAAGTTTCATGATAACCACCAGTTTTTTGCATTTTAAAATGTTTTGTCTGAAGGAATTTGAGTTAGCTAAGTTTCTCATCCGTGCTCCTGCTGAAGTGGCAGAGAACTGAAGGATTTGGGAGGTTCCAGGCACCTGGTCTGCATAGCTGAAAATGCTGGCATTGAACAGAGGCTCTCAGCTCCCCGAAGTGGTCTCTGTCAGAATGATGACCCAGGGTCTCCAGGCTTTCTCCCAGTTTCAGGTTTTATACTCACAGCCTGAATTTTGGGGATGGCTGCTCAGACCTTGTTCTAAGCCCTGCCATCACTGCTTACCACATAGTTACAGCCTGTGTGAGGGGTTCGCTGGCTTTTTGGCCCTATTTGGTCACCAGAGGCTTAGGCTATTCCTAGCGCAGAGGTTACTGCTCTATAAACACCCAGAGAGATGCCCTAGCTGAAATCTTCAATGGACAATTTATACTTTTAGCAGTAAGGAGCAGAGGCAAATCTCTATCAGCTCATGGCTGGAAATGTGTCTTTGGAACACAAGGGACCTAAGTTCTTTTTGTGTTGTCATTTTGAATGTCGGAGAGAAAATTATTTCTGATTAGCACAAAGTTATGGAACTGTCAGGAGACAAAATGTATACATTCCATGCTGTGTATTTTGGGGTTGTTCAGCCTGGAGAAGAGAAGGCTCCAGGCAGAACTAATAGCAACCTTCCAGTACCTGAAGGAGCTACAAGAAGGATGCAGAGGGACTGTTTGCTAAGGCCTGCAGTGACAGGAGCAGGGGCAATGGCTTCAAACTAGAGAAGGGCAGATTGAGATTGGATGTGAGGAACAAGTTCTGCACCATGAGGGTAGTGGAACACTGGAACAGGTTGCCCAGAGATGTGGTTGGGGTGGATGGGGATCCCTGGAGATATTCAAGGTGAGGCCAGACAGGGCTCTGGGCAGCCTGGTCTAGTTGAGGCTGTCCCTGCTGACTGCAAAGGGGGTTGGACTGGATGAGCTTTGGAGGTCCCTTCCAACCCTGTGATTCTGTGATGTATAAGCTTAAAGTGGCCTTATGTAGACCTCTCTAATTTTCATATCACAACAGATCCCCAGCAAGTGATTTGGCTCCTTGTCATATGCAGGTACAATATACATGAATCTGAACCCAACATTAACAGTGGAGAGGGATTTGTTTTTCTGTCAACACCATAATGTTGTCCTTTCAAGCCTGAATATGGTTCATACATTTCTACTGGCTCAGCACCAGTTCTGCAACATCAGCAGCAGCTATTTAGAGGGACATAACAAACATCACCCTGCTTCAGTTACACCTGCAGCATGTCCAGCCTCCCCTGCCTCTGGCCAATGCCAGCCTGTCACAGAGGGTTTGTGCCCTTGCTTCTCCCTTCTTCCTCACAACTGTAGGGGAAAGAAGAGGGGAACAAAACCCCAAACAAACGAAACTACACACACACAAATTAACAAATACATAAAATGTTCCAAAAACCCAAATAAAAAAGAAACAGGAAAAACACCTCCATGGAGGGGGAAATACACCCAAACCAGCAGCTCCAGCCTCCCAGGAGGGGAAGAACACTCCACAAACAACTCCAGCCAAGGGGGAACAAAACCCACAAACAACTCCAACCAAACAAGGAGGGAGGGAGAGAGGGGAGGACCAACACAACTCCAAACAACCAAGTTGGGGGAAAACAAAAAGAGAAACCCCAAGGCCCATAAATGAAGCCTTCCTCCCAGGTACTTCTGCCCTACACTGACCAACAATTGAAGGGCTTATCCAGTGTCTCCAGTAAATATCCCAGTGTCTCCCTTCCAACAGCTCCAGCCAAAAAAGCCTCCCACTGAACTGCGGAGTAAGTTTAGGAATTTGACAGTGATGCAGAACATGGGGTGAGGAATGAGACCTGCAGGTTTGGCTCAGGCTCGAGGGCTGCTGTGGAAAGCTGTGGTGCCAGCTGACTACTTTCACACTGTCTTTTCTCTTCCAATCCATGGTCATTTGCCAACAGCTCTGAATCTGGCCAACGAGTCTGAGCCCAAGCACCTGTGGAACAAAGATGTGCAGCTGTATACATTTACCATGACTGATCCATCTGCTCTGCATGCCACATGCCTGGTGATTTACCCTGGGTGGACTGGGAGCAGGAATCCATTAGGAAAAGAAGATTTCTGGCAGGTGTACAAGGATTTTTCCTTCTCATTGCTTTGGTTTTATTTGTCCTTATCTGTCTAGGAGCTAGGTGGGCTTTCCACTGCTAGGTGATTATAGCTGTATGAGGGTGAAGAAATTTACATCTCTAAACAACTCTCTAGCAAACTAGAAAACTTTAGGCTATTTAAATCCAGTAACTTTGGGATCCACAGGAGGTATTTGGCAACCATGTAGAGATGGGTAATTTTAGGAACTTGGTTCTGTAAGATGAGAAGCACAGAATGGTTGCAATTGGAAGGAACCCTGTGGAAATCATCCAGTCCACCCGCCATGTTAAAGCAGGGTAACTAAGGGTAGGTTGTGTTGTCCAGGAAGGTTTGGAATCTCTCCAGAGAAAGAGACTCCACAACCTCTCTGGGCAGCCTGCTCCAGGCCTCCAGAAGCCTCACACCAAAGAAGCTTCTCCCCCTGTTCAGATGGGACCTCCTGGGTTCCCGTTTGTGCCCTTTGACCCTTGTCCTGCCACTGGGCACCACTGAACAGAATCTGGCCCCATCCTCTTGATCACCACCCTTTAGCTCTTGTTGAGCATTGCTCAGATCCCCTCTGGGGCTGCTCTTCTCCAGGCTTTCAGCCCCAGGGCTCTCAGCCTTTGCTCCTTACAGAGATGCTCCAGGCCCCTCAGCAGCTTTGGAGCCTCCACTGGACTTTCTCCATCAGTTTCCTGTCTCTCTTGTAATGGGAAGTCCAGAACTGGACCCAGCACTCCAGATGTGGCCTCACCAGGGCAGAATATAGAAGGCCATTACTTTGAGGTCTTGTAGTGGATATCCATCCACACACACATACAGTCACAGAGAGACAGATTCAGCAGCAGGTGCCTTTCAGCACCATGTTTCCAACTTTTGCGAGCAGCATGGAGCTGGAGACTTCCGTGTTACAGGGTTTGTATTTGCAAAGTGTATCTGTTTGGTCTCCGCTGAGGAGTAAAATGGTCACAGGGCTTTTGGATATAAATCAACACCTCAGCCAAATTAGTCATTCACAGTTAAAAGTTCAAAGGCTTTTAATCTGATTTCAATTGTTTTAGGACCAAATTTTAGGAGCAAACATAATTAGCCATTTTGAAATGCTTCATAAGACAAGATAATTCCTTCCTGACCCCTGCTGCCGTCTTGAAGCATGAATGCTGATTATCTGGTTTTAGCACATAAACCTTCCAGCATTCTGTTGAGAAACTGGATTAGTTGCACTCATAAAAACCTTTACTCTTGGGCTTAATGACTATGAAGCAGTGATGTGAATCCACAATCAGCACAGGTGTGAAGTTTTGAGAAGCTTTTAATTGGATTGCAGGTGAGATTAAATAAAGCTTCTAGGCAGGTTGCGAGCAGAGGTGCTGGGTTGGGGGCTTTAGTCTGATAATGATTTCAGTTAGTTTGGGGAGAATGAAAGGGAAGAATGAAGCTTAATTCCAAATGTCTGTGGTACAAAAGTGAAGAATGAACAAGTTTCCTTCTTGATAGCACCACATCAGCCTGAGGACATGCACAGAGGCTGTGGAGGTTTGTCTCTGGGGATTTACTACATCTTGTTGCTCAACTGATATGCATCTTCTTAAAAATGCTGTCATGCTGGTCAGGAACCTGGAGATAGCCAGGAAATTGCTGTTTTCTGACAAAGAGTATCTGGTCCCTTGGAAAGCACTGAGAACAGAATGCCAGCTTCTGATCTTTCTCAGTTTTACTCCATTTTAATACCTGCCAGGGGTGCAGGAGCCGATGTTTTAGCCACTATGAATAGAACGGTGCAGAAGTGGTGTAGGTGGTGCTTGCAGTTTGGGAGTGCTCTGGTTAATTTCTTTAATTTAGAAAGCATTTCTAAGCCTCCAGTTGTACTGAGGAGAGGTAAAAGTGTGTAGGCAGAAAGCAGTTATCTCCACACCTCTCCATCTTCCAAATGAAATTCACTCTTGCAGCGTGTCTAATCACTTCAGACTACCTCATCACTCTCTCCCTGGCCGGGCAGTGCCATTTCCTACAACGCAGACACATTTCAGCCACGCTTCAGATTAATCTTATCTCATGTGTGAGAGAATTAGGGCTTTAACCCAGAAAGACCAGCAAGAGATGGGACTGATCATTTATCAAGAACTGTTTAGAAAGTAGCTTCCATGGACCTTATTTAGGACTGGGAGAATTAGCTGGAGTTACACATCCAAAGTGATACTGCTGAAATATTAAACTTTTTTATTTCCCAGGCACTAATTACAGAGCTGCAAGTTTTATAGCTGCTGCTGGCTGAAGGTTCATTGGTCATTAAATACTGATAACCATGCCTGCTTTTTCCTGACTTAAAGCAAATATATTTAACTGTTTTTTTAAACCCTAGGAACTGGAATTGCAGCAGTATTGTTTTGATGTCTTTCAGCATTATTTTTTCCTAGACATTCATCCCATTTCATGTTTTGGTTTCAGTGCTACAGTGGTTTGACAACTCACAGTCCTCCCTCTTCCTGCTATCTAGAAGAACTCGATCCTGTAGCTCTTGCTGCAGGCCTGATTCTGGTTCCAGGAATGATTTGTACAAGCCCCTCCTTATGTATACACAGGGGCCTCTGCCCAACTAGACCTTTAAGTCTCATTTCTCCTTGGGAATGCCCTCAGCACTCCCAGCTTTAGGCCACTGGGTGATTTTTAGGTAATTAAAGCTTTGTCATTGTCTTCAGCAGAAGCACAGGAGCTCCTTTGACTGACAGTTTCAATCTTCTCTGGCCCTCAGAGAGCTGATTACTATTTAAGAAAAAAACAAACCCAAAACAGCCACCAATGATCCACACCATTTTTCCCCACAGATTTCTCTTAATGATAACTAAGTGGGAGAGCAGGGCTGTGGCAGCCTGCATGCGCTGCTCTTTGCAGAGGAAAGCCCAGAGGATGCTAACTAACAGTGCCACCATTCCGTGTACTTTGCATTCTGCATGTTTCTGCCATTCTGCTGATGAACAGACCCTGACAAAAGCAAACAGACACCAAAACTACCTTCTGTCAGTCCCTTACAAAACTGGCAGTGTGCCTTCAGGTCAGTTGAGGATCCTGTGCTCCCTCAGCAAGGCTCTCTGTGGAGAGCTTCATGCCATGAATCTGATCCACTTCAGCAGGTCCCATCCCTACCCACGCTCAGGTATTATTACAAATATTAAGAGCAGTCTATCCAATAACTCCTTTCTAGAGAGGGGTGCTGGCATCCAGCCACTACAGGATCTCCCAAGCCTGTGACTCTCCTCCATAGGTCCAGAATTCTAGAGAGGAATCTTAGCCAAAACTCAACCTAAAAGTCTCTGCTCTTATTCCAAGAAATAGCTGGGTTGGGTCTGAGCAAAGCAATTTGACAACACTTGAGAGAAAAGAAAGCAATAAAGAAAACCTCATGCATTTTTTGTTCCTACTCCTGGGCACAAAAAAGCCAGATGAACAACTTCAGCTGCCTCAGGCTGCGGTCAGACAGCACTGGTGTGAGGCTTCTTGCAACGTTTTGTGCTGAAATCAGTAAGAAGAGACTACAAACAAGGGCTTACCTGCTCTTGCCACCGAGTTAACTGCTGGCTAACCACGTGCCATGGTGTCAGCCATAGCAGGTTTCAGTACCTGTAGCCCAGAGGGCAGATGAAAACAGGACTGAAATCTCCATTTAAGCAAAGGTCTCTCTCTTTTGGCCAGACCCTATTTCAGGGGACAATTAGAAGCCCCTGGCTCCCCACTAGCTTTTCACTCATTCAATCCACCCTCATTACTGGTGGGGCAGGTGTGCTGTACATAAAAATAGATGGTCTGCAGCTTGCAGTTTTTGAACTCGGTGCAAAAAGGGAGGCAACAAAACTCACTTGGAGCAATGGAGAGGATTCAAGGGAGGGTTTAGCCCAGGATGTCTCCCAGTCCAGAATAACCGGTGTCATTTACGTTGATACAGGAACAAGCCTTATCCCAAAGCCCAGAAAATGAAGCTCAGTGTTGTTTCTACATTCAGAGGAAGGTCTCTTGACCATGAAACCAGCCACTGCAACCAGAATTCCTCCTATTTCCCACTGGCATAGCTGTTGCAGACTCCTAAAATCTAGGTTAGAGGCAGAGCACTCTGGCTCTGCTGTTTGACACTCAGAACTCCACGTCTATAAAAATAGCCCAGTCCATTAAACCCCTCTTAATAACAGCTCTAGCAAAGCACACCTTGCCCAAAGCAATACAATTATTGGTCAATAATTCCTCTTCAGTTGTCTGTATTACTACCACTTTATCTCAACACTTGGCTTCTTAGCCTTTGATCTGCTAATTATCTTTTTATCCTCTGATCCTCTTTGCAATTCCTTGCCAGTTTGATCCACTAATTACAGTGCCCACATTCCCTCTTTTTCTGCAGAATGTAAGCTTTCCCCTGACCTTCTCCCCCTTCATACAAACACTAGTCCCCTTTCTGTAAACATACACATTGAGAGAACATGCTGTCATTACAAGTGTCTCTGCACTTACCTTGCAACCCTTGGGACTTCAGGAAGTTTGTCGTGGACCTGGGCACTCATCTCTGGTAGATCCTTCAGCACCCCAGTTGCCATGAACTCTCAGATTTCTGTCAGATGTCAATAAAAAATTGGTTGTGTTCCCATCCTGCAGACTCTATTAACACAGCTTCTGTATGTTTTGGAGATATGTTGGTTTTTAACAAGCATAGTCTATTTATTATGTATGGACCTGACTCATGAGTTGCTGAACTTTCTGCATCCCAAACCTTCCCAGTCCTCCCTAAGACAGATGCAGACCCTCAGTGTCACCTAAATATGTCTTAGAGTGGCAGAATTTTAGGAAGACAAACTCAGGCTGTTAAGCTGTACAGTGCAGAAATGCTGGTGCTATGGGAGGGAGGCAGCTGGAGCACAGCCTGGGTGTCTGAAAGCCAGACTTCATTCACATGCTGTGATCAGGACATCCTGCAAGAACCAGAAACAGTCACTTCAGTGACCAGATATTCCCTGGCACTGCAGCAAAATGAGCTGCACAGCCATGTTTCAGGCAGCTCTGCAGCATCTGCTAGTGAGGGTAGGTGGGGCAGCATGAAAAGGGCTTTGCACCCAACGCACATACTGGTTCAGGACACAAACTGGTGCCACCCTCTGCACTTTGGTGGGTGGCTGCCCTCTGGGCAGGTCAGCAACTGGGATGACCTGGGGTCTGGGTGCAAAGAGGAGCTTGCTCATGTTAGGCTCCTTCCTACTACTCCTGGCTGACCCAGACCCACTGCTCCCACTGGGATGTGCCATGGGTCAGTGCCAAAGCTGCTCACTCCTTGTTCAGTGCAGTGCTGTGGGTTTACAGCAAAACTGGCAGTTTTTCCCCCCACTTAAAGCACCATTTAGCACACCTTGCAGCTAAACTATGAAAGCTCAGAATGGACAGCAGTGGCTCTTCTTGTTTGCTTCACACAAGGCAGAAATCACAGATCTTCAGATTGCATTGGGTTGGAAGGGACCTCAAAGGACATCTTGTCCAAGCCCCCTGCAGCCAGCAGGGACACCAAATGCAAGCTGGGTCTCTTCAAAGGCTGTGCTAAGGAAGACCACACTCATTTAAATATCTCCTGTGTCTGAGTTTGCCTGATGGTGTTGGGGGAGTGCATCTGTGGATATATTTATTAAGTACTAAAGTATCTCTATTGCATCTTAGACATGGTATGGCATTATAGACTATAAATCAGCTATTACATACTCTATCTGATAACAACTTTTTCACCCAAGAATAAACAGATATCATAACATATTTTTAACCTCAGAGTGAGCAGATTTAATTCAGTATTTTGGGGCTTAGATAACCTCAATCCATAAAGGGCAGCAATAAAACAAACTTTCTGATTCAGCCTTTATGTGGCACTTTCTTAGTCTTTTGGCCAAAGTCTCCATGTGCTTAAAGCAAGAGGAACTCAACAGCTCCTCATTCCAGAGAAACCTCTTCAGTTGCCACCTAGTTCTCATTGAAGCAACATTTTTCTTTTTCTCCTAAGACATGATTGATTGGACACTTCTTGTCTGGTATCAATATTTTAGCAGGTTTTAGTATAGAGAATTCATTTTACCTTCTCCAGTGGAAAAAAAATAGACACTTCTTTATGTAGTGAGGGTGCTGGAGGCCTGGAGCAGGCTGCTCAGAGAGGTTGTGGAGTCTTCTCCTCTGGAGAGATGCCAAACCCATCTATGTGACCTACCCTGGGTGATCCCGCTCTGGCAGGGCCATTGAACTCAGTGATCTCTGGAGGTGCCTTCCAACCCCTAACATTCTGTGATTCTGTGATCCATTTCTGTACACCCAATTCTTTCTCTTCAGATTGCTCTCAGAAACAATGCAGGGGTTGCAAGGGGGAAATCCATGCTTTAGAGTAGAAGTGTTTTCTGCAATCCAAAGGAACATCTCCAAAGCAATATCATTCTTGTCTCAGAGTTTCCAGACAGAAGTGTGGGTATTGAATCCAGTCCTTTCTAGTCATATTGACTGCTTCTGCCTTTCTTTTCCCCTTTTAGACTTACCTCAGAGTGTGCAAGTTGCCATTAGCTCTTAAACAGCTCACACTTCCTTGCATCACGAGACACTTAACAGCTTTGCAGTCATCTGATTGTTCAATTGTCTGAATACTTCTTGACACAGAAAAGGGAAGTACAGGATCAGCTTGAAATATCTGGAAATACAGCAGGGCCATTTCCCTGTAACTGAAGCAAGTAATGGAGACTTTGTACAATAAAACACAAAGAAATAAATTGTGGTTTGCAATAAACACCTGTGCTGCTCCAAGGGTGTTTCTGTTTGAGTTATGGACCTTCTTGTTCACTGCTTGGGAATCAGGACTTAGCTGCTTGGCTTCACTTTATTGTCCCCTAGCCAGGGATCTCAGCTGCTTCTGAGACAGGCTGTAATTCAACACTCTGTGGAGAAGTTCAGTTCATTGATTGATTGCAGAGCTCAGGTTTGCCAAACATAACCAGAGAGGTGGTCAGAACTGCTGACAGTGTGGTTCTCCTCACTACCACCTGCACTAGGAAGGAAAACTTTTTGCTGTTTCCTTTGGTGGAACTCCATCTGAGCCAAAGAACCCAACATTGCCAACAACCAGCTACTGAACTGCAGGCCTGGCTTTGTGACTGCCCTAAAATGTAAAACAAGAAAAGAGGGAAATAATTAACCAAGAAAGCCTTCAGGGAGACATTGCCTCACTTGAGCATCTAATACTTCCCCAAATCAATATTCAGATTACTGAAAACCAGCAAGCCACATGATGTGAACACAACTTCTTTCACTCTCTGCAGCAGAATCCAGAGTTCACCTGGTAATGGTTGGACTTGATGATCTTAAAGGACTTTCCCAACCAAATTCTACAATTGTGATACATTTATATCACAGTCTCACAGTCTCACAGTATAACTAAGGTTGGAAGAGACCCCAAAGATCATCAAGTCCAACCTGTCTCGGTAGACCTCACGACTAGACCATGGCACCAAGTGCCACATCCAATCCCCTCTTGAACACCTCCAGGGACAGTGACTCCACCACCTCCCTGGGCAGCACATCCCAATGACGAAAGACTCGCTCAGTGAAGAACTTTCTCCTCACCTTGAGTCCAAACCTCTCCTGGCACAGCTTGAGACTGTGTCCCCCCATTCTGGTGCTGGTTGCCTGGGAGAAGAGACCAACCCCTTCCTGGCTACAACCTCCTTTCAGGTAGTTGTAGACAGCAATGAGGTCTCCCCTGAGCCTCCTCTTCTCCAGGCTAAGCAACCCCAGCTCCCTCAGCCTCTCCTCACAGGGCTGTGTTCCAAACCCCTCATCAACTTTGCTGCCCTTCTCTGGACACCTTCAAGTGTCTCGATGTCCTTCCTAAACTGAGGGGCCCAGAACTGGACACAGGACTCAAGGTGTGGCCTAACCAGTGCAGAGTACAGGGGCACAATAACTTCCCTGCTCCTGCTGGACACACCATTCCTAATACAGGCCAGGATGCCATTGGCCTTCTTGGCCACCTGGGCACACTGCTGGCTCATGTTCAGGCAGCTGTCAGTCAGCACCCCCAGGTCCCTCTCTGTTTGGCAGCTCTCAGCCACTCTGACCCCAGCCTGTAGCTCTGCATGGGGTTGCTGTGGCCAAAGTGCAGCCCCTGGCACTGGGACTTGTTGAATGCCATCCTGTTGGACTCTGCCCATCTGTCCAGTCGGTCAAGGTCCCTCTGCAGAGCCCTTCTGCCCTCTGACTGACCAACATCTGCTCCCAGCTTGGTGTCATCTGCAAACTTGCTGATGACTGACTCAACCCCCTCCTCCAGATCATCAATGAAGATGTCAAAGAGGATGGGGCCCAGCACTGATCCCTGGGGGATGCCACTGGTGACTGGCTGCCAGCTGGCTGTGGCACCATTCACCACCACTCTCTGGGCTCAGCCTCCAGCCAGTTCCTATCTCCACTTTCAACCCAAATTCACATAACCCATGTAATGGGTTGTGGCAGACCCCCTCCCCACCACGCGCAGAAATAGCAACTCAGACAAACTGATTGCAAAAGTAGTGGAGAGTTTAAATAGAGAACAGTGAGTGTGCACAAAAGGAAACATAGTGACAAGGAAGAAAGGCCTGGCACAGGAGTTAGTATCTTATCTTAGTTGGCCAGAATCCCAGAAGCAGATCCAGCTGAAAGGGACAGCGAGGAAAGGAAGACTCAGAGAAAGTTCCAGCTGCGCTGGGACTAACCTCACCTCCCACAATTCAACCAATGAAATTCGTTTAGAATACCAAAATATTTTATAAACATTTAGCCAGTGTGCCCCTTCCTTAAAGGCACAGCGTCAAACGGCCACAACCCAAGAAATTAGGACAAAGGAGGGTACCAAATCTGGGGAAGGGCCTGGAGAATAAGTCTTATGAAGGGCAATTGAAGAAGCTGGGGGTGTTCAGCCTGGAGAATAAGAGTACAAGGGGAGACCTCATCACTCTCTTCAGCTACCTGAAAGGGCATGTGGAGAGGTTGGTGCTAGTCTCACAGGTAATTAGCCATAGAATGAGAGGGAACAGCCTCAAGCTGCAGCATGACAAGTGGTCAGACACTGTCATGTGCTGCCCAGGGAGGTGGTGGATGGGATTAGGGGTGGTTTGGATGTGGTGCTTGAGGATATGGTTTAGGGGTGGACCTTGTAGAGTAGGCTCAATGGTTGGACTTGACAATGCCAAGGGTCTTTTCCAACCTGCTTTGTCATGGGTTTCTCTCTCTCACTAATAATTTAGACTCTGTTACCCCTCCAGTACCCTTCATTAGGTGTTTCTCAGTTGTTGAAGTATATTTAACCCTTTCCATTTCTTGTTTTTCCTCTCTGTGTCACCTAGACAGTTATCCAGTGTTGGGGAACCTCAGGAAACCTGCAGGATGCCTCTGCAGTGTTTCACTTCACCATAAAAAAGCAGCTGAGGAGATCTGCCATGCTGGTTGCCAGCCAGGGTGTTCCCATGCACACAACTCAGATGATATTTCTGAACAAATTGCATTTTGCTTTCCCTATCACTGCAAGTTGTTGCTATTAAAGCTATAGACTAGTGGAGTTTATTCCAGCACTTGTCTTTTATCTCTAAGTAGAAATTAAATGGCAAGATTTGAAGATATCTTCCTTATTCTCTTTTCAGTCATCTTTTGATATTATTCTCTTAGAGATTTTTTGGGTTTCCTGCAAGCAGGTGAGTGTTTTGCATGACAAACCTCACCTGAAGGTGAATGAAGTCACTGAAAACCGTTCCGTTGAGGTTTGGAGGCTTTAAAGTGGTTCCCCCCAGCCTCAATAACTCTGTGCATCCACATGCAGCATATCAGACCTGAGATGTGAAGCTGCTGTGTGCCTTTGAGGCCACACTACAATGAATACATGCTGCCAAGAACCACAGAAAGACAGGTGTAAGTCCTATTAGATGAGGCTCCTCATATCCAGTGGGGTGCCCAGACTGTAGAGCACCTCAAATACCCATTTGTAAAATGTCTTTACTCTTGTACCAAGCCTCTCCTCTCATTCAAGTTCAGCACTGGGACCTGTCCTCTTCAATGCCTTTATCAATGACCTGGGTGAGGACACAGAGGCAGCCTCAGTAACTCTGCAGATGGCACCAGGCTGGGTGGCTGTGCCCATCTGCTAGAGGCTAGGGAGGCTTTGTAGCAGGACCTGGACAGCTGACCCCCATGGGCCAAGGTTGATTGGGTGAAGGTCAACAAGGCCAAGGGCCAGGTCCTGCCCCTGGCTCACAACAACCCCATGGGGAGCTCCAGACCTGGGGAGGTGTGGTTGGAAAGCTGCAGCTGGGAGAGGGACCTGGGGCTGTTGGTTGGCACTCACTGGCCAGGAGCCAGCAGTGCCCAGGGGGCCAAGAAAGCCAAAGGCCTCCTGGCTTGGGTCAGAAGCAGGGTGGGCAGCAGGGCCAGGAGGTGACCATCCCCTTGTGCTCAGCACTGGGGAGGCCACAGCTGGAGTGCTGTGCTCAGCTCTGGGCCCTCCCTGCAGGAAGGACATTGAGGGGCTGGAGCCTGTGCAGAGCAGGGCAGCCAGGCTGCAGAAGGGCCTGGAGCCCCTGGGCTAGAGGAGAGGCTGAGGGAGCTGGGGGTGTTGAGGCTGGAGAAGAGGAGGCTGAGGGAGACCTCCTTGCTCTCTGCAGCTCCCTGCAGGGTGGTTGGAGTGAGGAGGGGACAGCCTCTGCTCCTTGGTGGCAAGGGACAGGAGCAGAGGAAATGGTAGCAGGCTGCAGCAGGGCAGGTTCAGGCTGGGTGCTAGGAAATATTTCTTGCCAGAGAGGGCTCTCAGCCATGGGAATGTTCTGCCCAGGGCAGTGTTGCAGTCCCCATCCCTGGGGGTGTTCCAGCAGTGTGGAGCTGGTGCTTAGGGACATGGTGTGGTGCTGACCCTGCAGTGCTGGGTGAAATGTTGGACTGGATGAGCTTGGAAGTCTCTTCCAACCAGGTGTTTTCTGTGATTCCTCATTGCTCTCAATTTTCTCTCATAAGAAGTCAAGCTACCTTTGCCTGGCCAATTTCTTTGAACTGAAAAATAAACCTGTAACTTGGGGAAGGCTGGGAAATGTTTACAGATGCTCAATAACCCTGTGAAAACTCTCATGGCCCTTTGAATTTAATGGGAGTTGACACCAAATTCAATGAAGTGCGAATTTCCCTCTCAATTTCTCCAGCACTTCCCCTGGATTTATTATGGCACCGACTTCACACCGTGGCTGTAAGCACTCTTGTGATGCAGCCACCAAGCCAGCCCTGCCAGCTCGATTGAGAAGCTTGGAACCAAGGGGTTTGTGCCATGAGCTGCCTCCAGCTCACAGCTGAGATGGATAATCTGGGTGCAAGGCTCCTGGGATCTGTCTTTTACTAATAATTGGTTCAATTTATTTTCTAGCAGCTTATAATTACAGAGTGAATCCTTCTCCTTTAGGGAAATATCGATAATATACCATAAGACAAGATAAAGTGCTGCATAAGAGCCTTATAAAGCAGAGAGATCTCAGCAGCTTCGGCTTGCTTTTCCAGGAGCTGTGTTAGTGGTAGAACTCCTCATCACAGGACGCTGCATCTTCTCCTCTGCACTTCTTTCCATCTCAGGGGTAGTGTCATGTGGCACTGTGGAGTCCAGCATGTTAGACAGTGATCCCGTGGAGGTTACCATCATGGCAAACCAGAGCTGTGTAAGAGCAGATTTGCAGCACCTGGGGCTGGATGATCCCTGGTGTCAATGCAGTCTGTGGGATGAAGGGAGCGAGAGCAGCCCTGAAGAGAAGGACTTGGGGGTGCTGGTAGATGAAAAACTGGACATCAGCTGGCACTGTTCTCACAGCCCAGAGTGAGCCATGTCCTGGGCTAATCCCCAGCAGTGTGGGCCGGTGTGGAAGGGAGGGGGTTCTGCTCCTCTGCTCTGCTGAGACCCCCCTGCAGTGCTGGGGCCAGCTCTGGAATCAGTACAACAGAGGCAGGGACCTGTTGATCAGGTCTAGAGGGGACACAAAAACGATCCAAGGGCCAGAACCTCTCTGCTATGAAGACAGGATGAGAGAGCTGGAGCTGTTGAGTCTGGAGAAGAGAAGGCTTCAGGGAGAGCCTCCAGTGGCCTTTCGGTACTTACGGGGCTTGTGAGAAAGCTGGGGACAGACGCCTTAGCAAGGCCTGGTGGGACAGGGCACAGCAATTACAGGGGGTAATTGTTTTGAACAAAAAGAGGGATATTTATACTGGAGAGAAGGAAGAATTTTCTTACACTGAGGGTGGTGAGAGCCTGGCTCAGGCTGCACAGAGAGGTTGTAGAAGCTGTATCCCCAGAACCATTCCAGGTCAGGCTGGGATAGGGCTCTGAGCAGTCTGAGGTAGCTGTATCTGTCCCTGCTGACTGCAGAGAGGTTGCACTAGATGACCTTTAAAGGTCTCTTCCAACCCAAACCATTTGATGGTTCTATGAGTCTCGACTTAAGAATATGGAGTTCAGATTTTATGCATTTATTAACTCTTCTGTGTGTGTGTAAATCACTTGCCATCCACAGGTTTACTGCAGCCCTGCATTTATGTGGTACAGAATTTCTGCACTCTAAGTCCCCCTGGTTGCCTTATAACAAGCCTTGCAGATCTCTCAGGGTAAGCTTTTAGCTCATTATCCTTCTAATCCTGTCGTGGTGCTTGCTTCCCTCGACAGTTTTCCAGCTAGCAGGTGCCTGGAAGGAAATGGAGTCAGATAACTGATTACAGCCTCTGCTGGAAGGAGTGATGAGAAGAGTTATGCTGGGGTGGATGCAAGCTGGAAATGGCAGGGAATAGTAGAAATGCCACTGCCCTGGGTCACATACCCGAGTGGAGCTGCTCTAGCAGAAGCATGTCCTCCCCAGCCTGGCACAGTGACAGGCCTGGCCCTCAGCCAACAAACACACTGAGAGTTTGGAGCAAGGCAGAGGTGCCGTGCTGGCAGGGGTAAAAATCTCATCTCTGCTCCAAGATCTCAAGAGAGAGGAGTCAATGTAGGAGCTAACATCTCCTGGCCTCTGCCAGGGAAGCCGGATGGCCCTGGCTGAACTGTTTGTCTGGTCTGAGCTACAGTTGTGCAGCAAACCTCCATTAAAATCAGCTGACTGATGCTGGTGCTTAAAGCTGCTCACAAGGAGAAGTGTTTTGCAGCAAAGGATGCCGAAGCACTTTGTTGCACGGAGTTCTGAGTCAGTATCTTAACTGGGCTATGTAATTTCCCAGTGTGTAACATGAGGCTCCTTCTTGTGTCTTCTGTTCAGAGCAGCCTCACTACATCTTGGTATGAAATGATAATGCCACTCTGTAACCTTGCTGGAAGGAAGATTTCAAGCTAATGCAGGCACGCTGGCCTCCCACACTGATGAACCTCTGAATAACCAACCAGTGCCTCGGTGCAGCTAGCCTCAGGGGCTTTAGGATGAGAGGAAATGGCCTCAACTTGCACCAATGTGGGCTTAGGTTAGATAAAAGGAAACATTTCTTTGCTGCAAGAGTGGTAAGGCATTGGAAGAGGATACACAGGGAGGTGGTGGAGTCACCATCCCTAGAGCAGCTCAAAAACATGTAGACATGGCACTCTGGGACATGGTTTAGCGGTGTTGGCTTGACAGTTAGACTTGATGATCTTAGAGGTCTTTTACAGCCTTAATGCTTCTATGATTTATCTTATTTATCTTGAGAGAGCTGGAATTAGATAAATTAACTATTTAACTATTACCACCCAGGCCCAAACTCTGCTCAGAATTTTATAAACTTATTTTTGAAGTTTTATCTTACTTGGCAATTATAAAATCACAGAACCACAGAACACACGTGGCTGGAAGGGACCTCTAGAAGTAATCTGGCCCAACCCCTCTGTAGTAAGCAGGGACATCCTCAACTAGCTCAGGTTCCTCAGAGCCCCTCAGGTCATGTTGCCAAATGTTGTTTATGCATTTCAGACCTGAAATGATTGAAGGTTATTGTCTCAGTCCCGAGAGGGAAAGAGCCTCAGCTCTTTTGAATACTCCCATGTTGTGAAATGAGAGGCACAAATCAGGCCACAGTATCAACAGCCAGGCTATTGATTACTCAAAGTGGATGGATCAGAAGGGGAGAGAGAGAAAATAGAGAGGGAGAGAGAGAAGAGAAAAAGAATTATATTACCACACCCCTCACCCCTCTAAGACAGTTTGAGTCTGTGGAGGAAAGGTGCTGCAGGAGATGTTGGGTCTGTAGAGCAAGGGTGCTGAGGCTTTGGCTGTAGAAGAGAGGTGGTCCTCTGGGCAGCCTCTTCAGCTCCATGAGTTGCAGCAGGTGGAACTCAGGGCACGGAGAGGGGGTGCTGCTTCTTCCAGGCTCCATGATGATGTCTCTGTCATTTTTCCTCTCCTGGTATTCTCTCCATTTTCCTTCTCAGCAGCATTGTCCTTCTCCTGTGTTTTTCTTCATCTGTGTTTTCCTTCTGTGTTTTTCTTCTCCTGTGGTTTTGGTTCCATGTTTTCCTTCTTCAGAGCCAGTAGGTGCTCAAATCTTTTATACAGTTTTTAGTCCTTAGGTATGTGTCCTCAGGAAATCAGGGGTCAGGTGGTGACTCCATTGTCTCACCAGCCTCCCTTTCCGAGGCACTTGATGGGTGGAGATCATCTTGTCTTACGCATATTCCCGAAGGTGGCCTCGGTCGTTGATTTTATCTTTGCTGAGTCAGGTCAGGAGAGACAAGCTTTTAGTCTCTCGCAGTTATGGACCACAGGGCAATCCCAGGGAAATATTTTGCATGGCCAGCAGATCAAGAGAGGGGATTTCCCCCCTTTACTCTGCTCTTGTGAGGTCCCACTTCAAATACTGCACCTAGTTCTGGTGTCCCTACTATAAGACAGACATATATCTGTTGAAACAAATCCAGAGGAGGGCCACAACAATGATCCAGGGGCTGGAACACATCTGCTGTGAGGACAGGCTGAGAGAACTGGGATTGCTCAGTCTGGAGAAGACTCCAGGGGGACTTTAGAGCTGCCTTTCCATACCTGAAGGTGCCTTGAAGGAAGGCTGCAGAGGGGCTTTTTATAAGAGTGTCCACTCATAGGACAAGGAGAAATGGATTTAAATTGAAGGAGAATAGGTTTAGATTGGATCCGAGGAAGAAATTCTTCACCGTGAGGGTGGCAAGGCTCTGGAATGGATTGTGCAGGGAGGTTGTGGATGCCTCCTCCCTGGAGATGTTGAAGGCCAGCCTGAGTGGGGCCTTGAGTAACCTGGGCTGGTTGAGAGGCGTCCTGCCCAAGGTGGAGGGTTGGATTAACTCATCTTTAAGGTCTCTTCCAGCCTAAACTGTTCTATGATTCTAAATTTCTGTGATTCTGTGGTTCTATGGTTCTATGACTCTATCATTCTATGGTTCCATGACTCTATCATCCTATGATTCCGTATCTACTTGTTCCTGATGAAAATTTGCACAACTCTTCAGCCCCTCTCCTGGCCAACCACTGTTAAAACAGAAAACTGAAGAGTCAGCACTTTCTAAAACCTGCTCTGGTCTGAGCTCTCCAAAGCAGGAGAACTTCAGCAGTGCAATAAACAGTCAGACATTCCCTCTGAGCCTGATAAAACTTCCTGAAGTCTGCAGGGAGCTATGCTGCTATAGGAATACTGTACCTCCTCCATCACTGCTGGCAGTGCATGCACAGCCCTGGAGCCATGCTGACAACGTTCACAGAGGGTATTAGCAGTCTCTCTGACAATCTCCACTTGTCTCATGCCATACATCTACACAGACTGCACTGTGTGCTCAAAATAGATCCAGGCACAGCAGCTCATTTCCCTCCACTGTGACACTCAGGATGTCTGATTGTCTGAGTGACCACTGAACTCATGCAAGCACAGGGAGAAGGAAAATCTATGGGCAGTTGTAAAAACAGGATGTGCAGTCTCTGAAGCCTCCAGAATAAGCCTGTGGAAGTTATTCTGCCTCGCTTGGTGCAGTCCCAACCTTTGTACTTCAGCAGTGAGGAAGGGTATTTGGAAAGCTGGGTGGCATAATTACAGTGCAAAGAAACCTGGAAGAAATGGCAAAATGGCACTGGAAAGGTAGCCACTGGGAATCACACAAGCAAAGGGGAAAGAGAAAACAGTGTGCTCTGTACCAAGGAGAGTTTGTGGTGTAACAAAACCCAGAAATCAGCTAATTAAACTCATTGCAGAATTGTTCTGCTGACCTGTGCTGTGCACTAGGAGGAGTTTAGCTAGGATGCCCACAATGTGATCCATGTTATTTGCTCTGCAACTGCTCTTTGGGTGTGCAGAATTCATAAAATACTTCAGATTTTGCTTAGAGGTTTGCTAAAAGGGCTGCATTTTTGTGTAAGATGAGCATGCTGACAGTGTTGGGGTTTGACTTTGCAGAGACTGTTGGAAAGGTACTCACCAGAGCAAGAGAAGATAAACAATAAAGTGCTGGCAAAATGCAGAACCATTCTTGGAGTTGCCTCTCATTCCACACTTCCTCTTAAGCAACAGTAAAGCCAAAGATGAGAAGAAACACTTCTGCAGCAAGCCCCTGGTGCCGATGTTGTGTACCTGGCTGAAGGCCCCACAAGCTTTCCAGTGCTTGCCCTGTGCAGAGGTGGAGCTGAGGGCACCCACTGATGCCAGTAACTCGAGCAGTTGCCTGTTTTCTTAAAGTCCTTTCAAGCAGAGTTCAGTTACCTCCACAACTCATTTCTGGAGTGGTTTCTGCTTCCTCCATGTGCCATTGGAAAGCAGCTGCAGCATTCCTGCTCTGCTCCGTGTCTCCCAGGGACTCCTGCAATGCCCTCTCTCCATCCATCCCGGCACACCAAGACTCAGGAATGGCACATCTCAAAATCCAGGAGGAAATCTGGGGATCCTGAAGTTGCTGTTTGAACTGTGACACCTTCTGCACTGATGCTACCCCCACTTCAGGCTGACCCAGAAGAGAGGAGTGTAAGAAATCAAACTCTTGTTTGGCTTGCCTGCAGGGAGGGTAACAGGGAGGGCTTGGGTGCAGCAGGCTCAGGCTAGCCCGAGCCTCCTAAATATCAACATCAGAGGGCACAGCAAGCTGAGCAAGTGCTTTATTTGAGATGTTGTCAGTTGCTCTCTTCTGTTAATTTTTCCTTTCTCTCACTCGAGCCTCAGCTTACTTGACCTGTGTTGCACTGCACATTTTCTGCTGGAAACACCAGAGATAAGCCTCTTGCCAGCAGTGGCCTTGGATATCTGGGTCTGTTAGGAACAGAAATGTGTTGTCAGTGCCTGAAAAAAAAAAAAGGTCTGCTCAGTGTCAGGGAGAGTGGCAAATGATGGCTGAGAAAAAGAGAAAATCTCCATATGATTGTTTCATTTGTTTGGTTTTTAATAAGCTAAAGCAGCAGAGATAAAAGGCTGCTGAGCAAAGACAAATATAGAACAAGCCTTTGCTAACCACTGAGATGCATGGCTGTCTGCAGCACAGGTAGGTTGCTTTGAGAAATTGTCATTTAATTCTTTGTGCTGTGCTCTGTGGCTACTCCCAGCCTTGCCTCACTCCCACCAGCTCCAGCAGGCCCATAAACAGTTTGGGACCAAGAGCAGGCACCTCCCTTTTTGACCTTGTGCTCTCTGCAAGGCTGTTTTAAGAGGGTAAATATTGACCAAGATACAGAGAGAAGATCCCAGAAGCAAGGCTTTGCTTCTCAGCACATCAGACTGAACTCCTCATAACATGTTTCAGACAGAAGGATCTTCCTGGTGCACGGATGATCTGCACACACTCTTGGCCTGCTTCCCCCAGTGAAGTCCCCTTTCTGTGCACCTCAGTAGATCCATTTCTGTCTACCCTTCACACATTTCCATTCCTGTAGCATTTTTGCATTCTGTACAACACAGCCACAGCCTGTGAGGGGGTAGCTAGATCAAGATTATCCTCCTTGTTCATCCCAAGAAACAGAAACAGCACATCCCTCTTTGTACCCATGGACTGGCACTGTGGGATAGAACCAGAAACAGCAAAGATGTCCATTTTTGTGCCTCCTAAAGCTAGAGTTGCTGTGGTAGGTTGAGAGAGGGCTTAGCTCTCTCTCCTCCACAGAGTAAGAAACCACAGCTAACTCAGTCGAAGAGCAAAAGCTATATATTTACAAGCATATATGGAAAGCAGGTTATATATAACACAATATATACAGGTATTTACAATATATACACAGAAATATACAGCAAAGAGAAATAACACAACAAAAATCCCTCCCGAGGGAGGGATCCCCTCCTTGGAACCCCCTCTCTCCCCCCCTACCTCCCTTTTTCCCCAAAAAGGGGTTAGAGAGAGAGAAAGGCAAGTTACTACGGAAAAGAGTTGTTAGCAAGCTTCAAAAGCCCATGCAGGATTAGCGTTTGCTTATCTGAAGGCCAACTCCAGCAGTTTGCAGAAGAAGCAGGCAGGGAGAACAGGCTGAAACCAACTCCCCCAACTCCCAAACCGAACTGAACTGAGGAAAAAAAAAATTTTCAACTGCTCTACAATCTAAAGTTGCATTTTTGTTTATCAACCAATGAAATTCGTTTAGAATATCAGAATGTTTTGGTTCTAGTACCGAAAACATTAGCCAGTGTGTTCCAGCAGTGTTTGTTCTTAAAGGCACAGCCTCAAACGACCACAGTTGCTTGCTATGAAAAGTTCTCATCAATTTCTATCTGGTGGAGTAGTTTGTTCTAAAATATATTAGAGACACTTGTAACTACTAAAGAGAAGAAAAAGAAGACAAAGCAATGGCAGCAACAAAAATGCTGACAATACCACAGTGTCTAAGTCCCCCGAGACTTGGCCATAATCAATACACCATGCCCTCTCTAAGAGTACTTTGGCTTTCAGCAGCTTTAAAAAGTTTGCTTCCCATAGCTGGAGATTGTCTGAGGATTAGGCAAGTGGAAAAAAATCTCAGAGAAACTCTGAGAAATTCCAGAAGGAAGAATAAATGTTTAAATCTGAGAAAGTGGCAGGAGACCTGCAGCTGGGCAGGAACAGACAATATTCCAGAGCTGCAGTAGCATAGCAAATCAATAGCATAGAGGCTATGCTTATCCCTGTTCCAGAGGTAATTCTGGTTGCTTTATCTTCAGGCAAGAAGCAAATTTTTTCACCAGCACCATGGACCTTCCTTCCCGACAGGTGTGCGAGCCAGGAGCATCTCCGTGCTCTGAACAGCAGCTCTCTGTTTGGCAGAAGCGGTGCAGAGGATGTGCTGAACATCAACAACTCTATCGAAGCACAGCGTTGCAACATCTTTATTTTCTTCATGCCTGGTACAAAGGGTCAGAGAGCATCATCAGTGATGTCTAATGTCCTCTGTTAGGATAAAACTAACTAGCAAGGAGTTTGGTTTTTTACTCTAATTTAATCATTGTTTACAGCATGGATTTTTGAGGCATTTCTCCTAATTTATCAATGAGGTGCAAACACTTCAGCTTGGCCTTTTGAGTCTTAGCAGAATGGTCACTTTTGGAGCTCCAGAGTCTTTCCCTCACAGTATCTTCCTCATGCTTCTCCTCTTCAAATTTCCAGCCTGCACCAGAAATACAAATTACCAGCTACCACTATGAGTAGTGTTACTTAACACATCAGAAATCAGGTCCTACACTCCAGGATGTGGCACCACTTGAAACCCAAGTCTGAGTCCGAGACAAGTTAGAGATCCTTTTCTCTATAGGCAGGACCCCCTAAATTCCATGGCCCTTTCATGCCTATAGTTGATCAACTATTTGTCCAGACAAGGTAAAATGCTTCAAAACTAAAAGAGAGATGATTTAGAAGAAATATTTGGCACTGATGGTGGTGAGACATGGGCCCAGGTTGTCCAGATAGGTGGTAGGTGCCCCCATCCCTGGAAACATTCAAGGTCAGGTTGAATGAGGCTGAGTTGAACATACTCCTGCTCCCTTCAGGATTTTGGACGAGATGGCCTTCAAAAGTCCTTCCAACCCAAACTATTCTATGATTCTGGGATGTCACCCTGCCACTTCAACCATCTCTTGTGGAATGCATCCTTTGGCTCATGGGACCATCAAGCTTTTGATATATCTCCTTCTAAGAATACTTAATGAGCATTTTCCAGGAGTTCCTCCCACACCCTTGAAGAGCTGTTAGAGATGTGAAGAGAAGACTGATTTTGCAGGACACTTGCAAAGTGTGCATGAGAATGTGGGGCTGTGCTACACAGCCTCAAAAGGGCTTTGGGTGAGCTCAGCAGTTGCACCAAAAATAATTTCCTGCAGGGGTCAGAAGCTGAAGGATGGCTTCTTGTCTTCCAGTGTGTTAGTGCCAAATGCCACATCTATGTAAATGCTGAGGATGATAAAAATGTCTCTGACAAATGAAGAGTAGGAAGCTTAGATGAATATTTCTTAATGTGAGGTTGGCTTTTAGATTCCCAAAAGAGGACTACAGGAAGAAGGGTGTGATTGTCTGCTCCTATAAAACATGTCACTCCTTCTCAGCCTGAGATGGAACAGCACAAGTTTTTCATATTCAGCAACTCACTTGCTGGCCGTGGAGCACTGATGACAATTCACAAGTTCCTGAACGAAGCACTGGTGTACAGTTCTTTAGTGCGTGGTTAGTCACAGAGACACAAAATGCGATGGGGAAAGAGGGAAAGAAAGCAGTAACTGCAATTTATTTGATGTAAGTGGTTCAGTTGTCTGCCAGGCTACCAGGGCTTTTACTTCAGATTGTGGTGGTTTACATTTCTAGCCAGGATTTGTTTTCATCAGGTAAATGTCAGTAACCTAACCACAAGGCAATCGAGGCAGCAGATTGGGATTTTCCCTATGTTTGTGTTTGTAATGCAGCTGTTTTTTATCTTCTTGTCTCAGAGAATCCACTTGGGAATTCAGGCCATGAAGGATTTGTTTGGTTTTCCCCTGCCACTAGTGGTTAATAAAGACCTAGAAAGCTTTTATTAATGAAATATCTTGTATTTTCTCACTTAGCTTTTATTCATTCTTCACATAGAAGAGAGAGCAAAGCAGACACCAACCAGAGGAATGTGCATGCACACAGAAATAACCTGTAAAGTCTTCAGGCAAAAGATTGCTGAGGAAATTGAGAGAACACTTTTAAGCTGTAAGGGTGGAAGGTGAAGAAACATAGAGCCTTTGGGGAAGAAATGTCCTCTTTAAACCTTTTCTCACTGCTGGCTGTACCAAGAGGATCTTCCATGGGCCGTAACAGTATTTAGCTGTCACCTAACTCTGGCAGTAACAGCAGGGCAGCTGTCTCAAGGGCCATATACGTGCTTAGATACTGCCTACTATGGATCCTTTGGCCCAGGGATAGGTTATGCCAAGCACAAAAGAGCTCCCTTGTGTACAGCCTGCAAGCACCTCTAGCTGGTAGAGGTCTAAGCAAACAGCCCCTTTCTCACCTCACCTCTTTCTAAAGCTGACCTAGCACTATGAAATATAAAAGCTGGGGGATTAAACCCAGAACATTAAAGGCAGTGTAGCTGAGTTTCCCTTTCAAACACAGGAGTGCTTTGCAGGAATTCATCTTCCTGTCTGGAACCCAGTGCATTTAGGAGACATGTGGTTTGCATGCTCACCTCTCCTAGGCTTCTGTGAAGATTTACACTTAGAGTGGGTATCTGAAGTGCCTGCAGCTCATTTAGGGGAGAAAACATGAAGGGAAAGCACACAAATATTACTCAGCTGGGAATTATGGGTTCTTGCACAGGCAAGTTCATTTAACAGAAAATTAATTGGCAGCCAGTTACCAAAGTGAACACCAAACCAATATGAATAATAACAGGGTTTATGAGGCCAACAAACACCAAGTGGCAGCTGTTGGATGTGGATATTTCCTAAAAACTTCTAAAATCAGGTGGTTTACTGCAAGATAAACTGCAGGAGATACCATAATTGCTAATTTCAGAAGAGCTATGGGAAACACTTTGGTGCCAATTTGTCAGAAATAAGTGCTGTGGAACTCTACAGCTCCAGGTACCATGGGGCCACCTGTACAGTGGAAGCTCTCTCGCTGTGGCAAGGAGGAGGGACAGCCTGTCCCAGGTAATAAATTCCCTCCGTGTCAGCAAGTCTAAAGAGATGCTGCCTGCCTCCAAGCACCCATGATGGAGCAGGCACATCTTCACCTGTAGGGACAGAGCCAGTGAGTCAGTGTTTGTAGTCATTTGGAGAGCTTCAGAGTGGGGACTACATATGGACTGATGTGGGGCAGGGTGCATCTCATGCAAGTCTCTTAGAGAGGAATTACAGAATCATGGAATAGTATGGGCTGGAAGGGACTTCTGGGGACCATCTAGTACACCCCCCATTTTAAACCAAGTTTGCTTGGATCAGGCTTCCCAGGATCCCAGTGTTCAGCAAGGGTCAAGAAGGTCTCAAGAGAAGGAGACCACACAAACTCTCTGAGCAGCCAGCTCCAGCGTCCCAGCACCATCATAGTAAAGAATTTATTCCTGAAGTCCAAGTGGAATGCTCTGGGTTCCAGTCTGCGCCCATTGCCTCTTTTCCTGTCCCTGGGCACCACTGAGCAGAGCCTGGCCTCAGTCTCTTGCCCCCCACAGCTCCTTTAGCTCTTGCTGAGCATTGCTCAGCTCCCCTCTGGGGCTGCTCTTCTCCAGGCTCTCAGCCCCAGGGCTCCCAGCCTTTGCTCCTCACAGAGCTGCTCCAGGCCCCTCAGCATTATTGTGCCCTCTGCTGGACTCTCTCCAGTATTTCCCTGTCTCTCTGAACTGAGAGCCCAAAACTGGATCTGGCCAGACGTGGCCTCACTGTGGCAGAGCCACAGAGGGGGAGAAGAACCTCCCTCAGTTTGCTGGCTACAGTCTTCTTGACACATCCCAGGAGACCATTGTCCTTCCTGGCCATGTTGCTGGATTCTGGTGACCTTTTTGCCATCTATACTCCCATGTCCTTCTCCAGAGAGATGCTTTCCAGCAGGTCAGTCCTTAACCTGTATGGTGCAGTTGACTCTACTGTTTCCACAGTCTCGATATCTCCATCTGAACTTTTCTCATGTTCTCACCTAGAAACTCAGTGAAGTTTTTAGGTTTTGTTGCCTTCTACTCACTGTTTTGAGTATTTCTTGCATCTTTATTATGTCACTTGTGCAAATGCTAGAGGCAAAATAGCCCCTGCCCTTGAGATGCTGTTGTCCATTTGCCAACACTGACTTCTCTCGTTCCGGACTTTGTCTGTGGGTGTGTGTCTGGATCTGGTGCAGCATGAAATAGGTTTGAAAAAATACCAAATAATGCCAAAGGAGTGCCATAAATAGACCCCTCTAATCCCACCACCTTTTGAAATAGTGATGAGAGTGGAAAGAGGGTGGGGGGTAAGGTTTGCAGCCAATCCAGAGCAAAAGGAAACAAATTGGGACATAATCTAACCCTGCATTCAAATGTTCCACAAGAGGAACTAGTACGAGATGTAGAAAAGAACCAAGAGCAACAGAAGTAGGTCTCATTTAAAAGTACATTCCAGCCGAAAATACCTCCCAAGTTTCATGTCAGCCTTGTAGTTTTCCTCCAAAAAAAGAAATCAAGCAAGTAATAGTTATTTAATAACAAAGAGTGACCTATTTTATAATTAAAATGAATATGGAAGTGCTCTTCTGAGAATTGGAACAGATTTTATGAATCCATCACTTCATGGACCAATTCTATGAGGAGCATTTAATGATTCTTATTTTGACTCTCTGCACATTTCACTGAACCCAAATTGAACTTCTGGTGTTTCACAGGATCACAGAACGGTCTGGGGTAGAAGGGAGCTCCAAAGCTCATCCAGCCCAAACCCTCTGCAGTCAGCAAGGGCATCCCCAGCTAGATCAGAGGCCTCAACCACCTCCCTGGGCAACCTCTTCAAGTGTTCCACCACCCTCCTGGTGCAGAACTTGTTGCTCACATCCAATCTAAATCTGCTCTGCTCTAGTTTGAAGCCATTGCCCCTGGTCCTATGCTGGGTTGAGACTAAGCCCCAACAAATTTGGAGAATTACCCCCAAAATAATGATGTTGTATTTACAAAGCAAGCCAAATCTAGACATACAAAATACAACTAACAGCTACAAAATATATTTACATGTATTTACAATTCAGAAAAACACAAATACAAGGACCCCAATGTACAAGATCACCCCCCTGGACAGTGCAGGGGGCTGCTCACAACCTCCCCTCTTCTCCCTCACTCCTTCCCTGTGCCTCACACAGTAGTCAAAACGGAGATTATCCCAGCAAGGGCATGTGAGACAGAGAGAGAAGTTGCAAGCAGAAGCCAAACGAGGGAGAAAAGAGAATGAACTCTCTGTGCAACCAAGTGTAAGCTATTCAATGAACAAATGCAATGATATATACTTAACAGTTATTATTATTCCATGTCCAATGGTCATCTATTTGCCTTTTTTACTCTGTCTTTGCAGTTAGGAACTAGGCTAAAGCTCCACCTTCAAACTGTAACACATTCTATCACTGCAGGCCTTTGTAAACAGTTTCTCTCCATCCTTCTTGTAGTTTGGGTTTGTTTGTGTCTCCTAGGGCTGACACCCACTTATGTACTAAGCATTGAAGTTCTGTTAATGATATCTCCATGTTTCATACATTGCTAACAAATTGCTGCACTCTCCCCTTTAAACATAATGCAGAACTTCAGGAATGGTTGGGTTAAATATCAATATTGCAGTGGGGTTATAGAGGCAGACCTAGGAATGCCCCTGATACAGCAGATTCAGATTTCAAATGGTGCCATGGAAGAGAGTGCTCAGTGGGGAACAGCAAAGCAAAAAATACTGCTGGAGGTTGAATTTTATTTAAAAAATGTGCCAGTGGCTGTTTTCTGGGATTGTGGGATTGTGTGGTAGGAGTGTTTCCTCTCTCAGGTGGAATCAGACAGGACAAACAGAAGTGAAAAGCAGCAACGATGCTACTTGCAAAACTGGCTTTCTCCATCAGAGTCTGTCTCTGCCTGCATATGTGGGTTTTGAAGCGCTGCCTGTGGAGGAATGGATGATCATAGCTGCCCTGCCTCCAAGAGGGCACTCATCAGGCTGAGTGTGTGACAGATCTTTTTATTTATTTTTTTTATATCTGGGATGATCTTATAAAGAGCCAAACCATGTTGCAGTTTCATTCATGAAAATGCAGCAAGGAATTCTCTCTCCCTTCTGTTGCTGTGCAGTGGGTGCAGAACAGAGCCAGTGGCCCAAAGGCATGACCCAAACCTCTTTGCTTTTCATAACTATGAAGCAGGAGTGAAATGGTGGCCTGGGAAGCAGAAAACTTGTTTTATTCAGGCAAGTCACCTGGCTCTGGGTTTTTGCCAGAGTTGACAGAAGGGAAAGGACAAGCAGACACAAGATGATGATTCTGGAAAATCCAAATCATAATAAAAATCCACCAGCAGTAATAGAGGTTTAAGTAATCTACTTCGCCAGACTTTAGAGCATGCCGCTCTATAATCTCCACAGAAATAAAGCATCAGTATTTATCTGTCAACACTGCTTAATATATAGTCAGCAGAATCAGAAATAGGCCCACAGAAAATCAAACCTGGCCAGAGCACAGAGCCTGCTTCCCAGCCAGCACTTCTCCAAGTGTCACTGAATGACATATTGCTGTATTTGGCAGCAGAAACTGCTGCTGTCCCAGGGCTGAGATTGAAACAGACATATTTATGGGGTATTCCTGAACCTGTCCATCAGCTAATTAATGTTCTTTTGGTTTGAATTTTGGTGGTGGTTTTTTTTTTATAAGTAGTTTATAAAACTTTGGAGGATATTGATTAATTTCTCATGTTTTATTCCAGGGGCTCTGCTATGCTCTGAGGAATGTTTTGGCTGGACAAAATTTCTGGCCTGTAATAAAAGTGAGGAAAGGGAATAGAGGATTTTGAGCTTCCAGTCCTCTCCATGACATGAGATTAAGCATGAAGCATGGAAATTGTTTCAAACACAAACATTGTCTCAGGGTGTAATAGATGCAAAACCAGAGCCCTTTGGCATCTATAGCACTCCTCAGGATCATGGCCAGAGACAGCAAAGCCTTTCACAAGGTTCTGACAAACCTAGTTGCTCATAAACTTCCCATGTATCATGCAGTCCAGCAATCAAATAAAACCTGCAACAGCTTATCAGCTACTCTGCTTTGGGGAGACCTCTCCTGGAGCAGCGTGTCCAGCCTGGGGCCCTCAACACAAGAAGGTCATGGACCTTATGGAGCAGGTCCAGAGGAGGAACACGGAAATGATCAAGGGGTTGGAGCACCTCTGCTATGGGGACAGGCTGAGAGTCAGGGCTGTTCAGCTTGAAGAACAGAAGGCTCCTGGGAGACCTTAGAGAAACCTTGCAGTACCTGAAGAGGGCCTACAAGACAGCTGGGGAGGGACTTTTTACAAGGTCATGCAGCAATGGAACAAGGGGCAATAGTTTTAAACTAGAGAAGGGTAGACCTACACTGGACATTAAGAAGAAGTTTTTACTATGAAGGTGGTGGAACACTGGAACAGGTTGTCCAGGAAGGTGGTGTAGGCCTCCTGCCTGGAGACATTAAAGGGCAGGCTGGATGTAATTCTGAGCAACCTGATCTAGTTAAGGATGTCCTTGCTTACTGCAGGGCAATTGGACTAGCTGACCTTTGGGTTCCCTTTCAGCCCAGTCCATTCCATGATTCTGTGACTCTATCTGATAAATACTGTTTTTCAACAACTAAAGGGTAAGCTGGTACAACAAAGCCCCTCTGGTTTTATTTCATTTTTACTATTTCTCTGAGTATTTAGAAAGTGCAGTATGTCTGTATTTATCTCAAATCACAACTGGGAGTGGGCAAAGAAAAGGAGGGGAGCAGTTTTAAATAGGAGATTTAAGGACACTAATTAGTGAACAAAACCCAGCCCCTTATCCCTGGCTAAACACCAAGTTCAGTGTCTGCTATTTCATAGAATCATAGAGTCAAGAAGGTTAGAAAGCACCTCAGAGATCATCAAGTCCACTGCAGGTTCCTCCTTCTGTTTTTTCAGCCTCATCTGTAGCTCTTCTTGAATCTGTGGATTTGATTAAGGGCTAAAGTAAAGCTCCAACACCATTTAATATCATTCAATTGCCCATGTGATAATGATGAGTTATGGCAGTGCCATGGAACCAAGACCCTTGCAAACAGTGTTAAATGAACAGCAAATGTTCTGCTAGGTGTTGTGTTTAAATAAGCTCACTTGGGCATTGCTTATGCCTCAGCACTCAATTTTTAGGACTGAGGTTATTGGTGTTTGAGTAACGTTTTAGGGAGACAAATGTCCACAGAAATAATTTTGAAGGCACCGGTGTGCAGGAAACCTGATTGCTGGTAAACAGAGTGCTTGAGCAGGGGACTGAGGCCGTTGCACACGGAGGCTAATCAGGGAGAAGGATAAAGCTTAGTAAAGAAAGACAGAGATAAAGGTAAATAAAGAGTAATTTTATTCAGGATCTGCCTTGTAAAGAATCCTAGCTGTGGATTTATTTATTTATTTATTATGAGAGCGATTGTTTACTGTGCAGTAAAGCCCTGGGATACCGTTGCACCACTCCTTGTTGGCGGTCATCCATCAGTGCTTCTACCAAACGCGAGTCTTTGTTCCTTGCACTTAGCGCCACTCTCGTGTGTTTGGGAAGAAGGCAAAGGGCAATGCTGAGAATCTCACCCAGGAAAGCGCTTGGCAGTCTCTAAGCATGCTGGGTTTATCCCCCAGTGTGGTGGGTTAGTGCCCATTCTGAAAAAAGAAAAAAACAGGGGGGAGGGCTTGTGGGTGCTTTGCCCTCCCTGCAGGGTGTTTTCCCCCTGGGAAACTGAGTCTGTTCCACTCCCCCCTCCCTGCCCAGCCAGGGTATAACAAGCAGGACATTGCAGCTATTAGCTCCTTTTGGCTCCTGCCTCTCCTGGATGAGAGCTACTGCGGCTGCCCTCCTGCTCCTCTGCCACCTGGTCAGGCCTGATCCTTCTCCCTGCTGCCTCTGTGCCTCTTCAGAGAGAGACTGGTTTTGTATTCTTCTCCTTTGTTCCCCTCCTATCCATCCTTGTTCCTTGCCCTTGTGAACCTTACCTGGTTTATATATATATATATACATATATATATACACACCTGTTACCTGTTACCTGTTTTACATATATATATATATATAGTTTAAAGAAAACTCTTTACCTCTCTACTTTCAAGCTGACTCCAAATTATTGCTTGGTGGATTTGCTCCTTTTTTTTTCTTCCTTCTCTCCTGGGAGGGAGGAGGGGGGAAAGGGGGAGAGATTCTCAGCCTTGCCCCCATCTGAGCTCTTAGCTCCTGCGAGAGTCTAAACTCCTTGTGTGACTCAACAAAGATAAAATCATTTGCTGCTTGCCCAGACAATATGTTGTTGGGCAGAGCCACTGGAAAGAAGGTGCAAAGACCAATCCTGGATGCAAATCACCTTGTGATTGCATCGTGATAACACTGACTGCAGCTGGCCTGCAACAATGGCCCAAGGACCCAGCCACCACGCCTTCAGGACAAGATCATCTCCAGCTATCAGACACCCCCAGGAAGGACAATGGACTCACCACCTGTTTCCTGATGTGTAATGAGTGTGTGGGTAGGTAGATGGAGACAAGGGGGTGGAGGCCCCCTCCCCCTCCATCTAGACCCCTGCCCAAACACACAGAAAGGCACAGAAAGATTTCCTGGGGAACAATACCTGGATATTTACCTAAGGAGGATTTCCTGGCTCCTGAATTCCTGAGGGACAATGCTTGGACACATACCTAAGGACTAAGAGCTGTATAAAAGACTTGACCACTACTGGCTTAGGAGAAGAAAAACACAGAAGGAGGAGCATGCCACTGAGGAGGAAGAAAAAGCCCAGGCCAAGGCTGTGTCAGAGAAAAGAGGTCGTGGAGCCTGGGAGAAGCAGACTGAACCCTCTTTTCGTGTCCTAAGTCCTGCCTGCTGCAACTCATGGAGCTGAAGAAGCTGCCCAGAGGACCACATCTTTTTTCCAGCCAAAACCTCAGCACCCTTTCTCAACTGACCCAGGACCACATCTCTTCTCCAGCCAAAGCCTCAGCACCCTTTCTCTACAGACCCAGGCTGCCCAGAGGACCACATCTCTTCTCCAGCCAAAGCCTCAGCACCCTTTCTCTACAGAGCCAGCATCTCCTGCAGCACCTTTCCTCCACAGACTCAAACTGTCTTGGGGTCGGTGAGGGGTGTGGTAATATAATTCCTTTCCTCTTCTCTCTCTCTTCTCTCTCTCCCTCTCTCTCTTCTCCCTCTCCCCTTCTTATTTCCATTTTATTTATGTAACCAATAGCCTGGCTGTTGATATTTTGGCCTGGTTTGTGCCTCTCATTTCACAACACAGGAATATTCAAAAGAACTGAGTCTCTTTCCCTCTCCGGACTGAGACAGCTCCCAGTTAAGGCTTAAACCATCACACTAAACAATACTCTGTATGAAGGAATTATGGTTGAAAGAATTATGGTTGAAGGAATGTACTCATCACACTGCACTCAGCAGATCAGCATTGCAGTGGTTGTTTCATTAGCTTCACATTATTAATGTACAATATTAACAGCTTCTTTATGTTAATAATGATTAATTGTACTTCTGTTTTGGAAAACAACCTGACTCCACTTGTATGTTTAAATAATATTTGGTGTTGGCATATCTTCTGCAGAGCTTCCAAACAGTTTGGTATTGTCAGATAAGTAGGTGAGAAAGACACAGAACCACAGAATGGTCTGGGTTGGAAGGGACCTCCAAAGCTCATCCAGTCCAACCCCTCTGCAGTCAGCAGAGACATCCCCAACTAGATCAGGTTGCCCAGGTCCCAGTCCCTCTGCAGCTCTCTTGCACCCCCCTTCAAGTACCAGAAGGTTGCTACTAGGTCTCCCTGGAGCCTTCTTTTCTCCAGCCTGAACAACCCCAGCTCCCTCCAAGCTCATCCAGTCCAACCTTGAACCCAGCACTGCAGGGACAGCACCAAACCATGTCTCTAAGCACCAGCTCCACACACTGCTTGAACACCCCCAGGGATGGGGACTGCAGCACTGCCCTGGGCAGAACATTCCAATGGCTGAGAGCCCTCTCTGGCAAGAAATAGTTCCTAGCACCCAGCCTGAACCTGCTCTGCTGCAGCCTGCAACCATTTCCTCTGCTCCTGTCCCTTGCCACCAAGGAGCAGAGGCTGTCCCCTCCTCACTCCAACCTCCCTGCAGGGAGCTGCAGAGAGCAAGGAGGTCTCCCTCAGCCTTCTCATCTCCAGCCTGAACACCCCCAGCTCCCTCAGCCCTCCTCTAGCCCAGGGGCTCCAGGCCCTTCTCCAGCCTGGCTGCCCTGCTCTGCACAGGCTCCAGCCCCTCAATGTCCTTCCTGCAGGGAGGGCCCAGAGCTGAGCACAGCACTCCATCTGTGGCCTCACCAACACAATCAACAGTAAAACTTCCTCCTGCCTTTTCTTTGGTGGAAATGTCAGCACTCCACTGAAATCCCCCTGTTGAGGAAACAGCTTTCAAACAAATGGAGAAACTTTTGCCATAGGTTCATCCAGTTAAGGAAGCTTTGACAGAAATTTCAATAAGGAAAAGATAAAGCTCTAAATCCGTGTTTGTGTCTTTGTTGTCATCACAAGAACAATCTTTGTTTGAGGTCCCTGGTAACCAAGATTGTGCAGCCACCTTCTCTGGAAGAGGCCTCTGATCTCGCTGGTGGCTGGCAGGGGGTTGCTATTTTAATGGCACATTTTCTGAGCACAGTAAAATTGATGACTTAGGACTGTACTTCCCCTTCCATCAAAGCCCTGGTATTAAAGGAGACTGTGCTGAAGGACTTGCCTCCAAAACAAAAAGTTATATAGAGGCAGAAAAATAGTAAATACAATAACAGATGGTTTCTATCAGCTTGACAGCGTCTCTTCTGGCCAGCTCCCAAAGCTACAAACTTCTGAGCTGGGAGTTGTTTGAAGTAGGGAACCGAGGCTCAGGAAGCTGCCACATTCCATGCCGTGCACATGTGGCAGAGACACCTAACGTGAGGTCAGAGCTGTGCACCGGGCAGGTCAGTGTCAAAATAAGGAGAAGGCTGACCTAAGAAAGCAGCAGGGATTCAGCTAGGAGATGGGGATGAACCATTTATTTACATTAACTATTGCCAGGAAAACCAAAGGGACTGCTCCTGTAGAAGTACCTCCAAGAGCTCCCTCCTCTCAGGTCTTTTGAGGAAAGGCTGCTTAGAGGCTTCAGCTACAATCACACATTCATAGAAATTATTCCCACCAATGGATGAAAGCATTTTAATTGTGCAGGGTGGGAGTTGTTCGGGGTAGAGTTTTTACAAGCATATTGATGAGCAGGTTGGATCATTACAGCTTATTGATCACCTGTCTGATGAAGTCTTTGTGTAGCTTCAGTTCTCCTCAAATACAAAATCTAACCCCAGCGTGTTCCAAAAGAACAGGTGCAAAGAACAAAAGCAACTCCCTTCCCAGTGACCTGTAACAGCAAAGGCTTTGAAGGGTTCTGAACCTGGCCCAAGGCAGCAATTCAATTTATGGAATCACAGAATGACCTGGGCTGGAAGATACCTTTGAGACCACCTGATCTAACCTGCCTGCCAGGGGCAGGGATGCCTCTCAACTAGCCCAGGTTGCTCATGGCCCCATCCAGCCTGGCCTTGAACATCTCCAGGGAGGGGACATCCACAAACTCTCTGGACAATCCATTCCAGAGTCTTGACACCCTTGTAGCAAAGAATTGCTTTCTAAGATCCAATCTGAACCTGTTTTCCTTCAGTTTAAATCCATTTCCCCTTGTCCTAGTTATTACTGCATCAACACAACCAGCTTGGTTTTGCCATCTTTCAGTGTTTGTCAAGCACAAACTGAAATAAAATCCCTGGAATTCCTCTGCTGCTGCACAAGCAGCAGTGCTTATCCCTTCCCTTCAGAAAGAGGAGGCTGTTAGTAACTAATAGGTTGCTTCAGGAACTGGAGATTTCCCCCATCTCTGCTATGGGCCTTCACCCACTGAAGGAGGTTTTTTCACGTCCTTGTAAAAGACATTTTACTGTACAGCTGAAGCAAACAGCCTCAGAAAATGAAAAAAATGTGGCTTCATTTTCTCCTCCTCATGCAAGTCCATCCTGGTGGTTGGAGTCACAGCTGGGTGGTCCAGCAGAGAGTCTAGAAAATGAAGACCAGTCAAGCTCCCCACACAGGAGGAGCTCTGAAGGTACTTTTTAAGTTTCTTCCTGTGAACTCCAAGTTGCAGCCCCGGGCTGACAGAAATCCTCTCTTCATCTAAAATTGCGTGGGTGCTGTGGCCAAAAGACAAAGAGATTTGATGCTATTCACATCATTTCCTAGTATGCTTTTGATCTACACACTGCTGGGCTTTAATCCTGGTGGCTTGGAGTACTCCTTGTGTCAAGGTGGACCTTTGGTCTTTAACTGTTATATAAATCAAATCTTGAATCTTGAACAAAAGAATCCTCTGAGGATACTTTGATATCTTACTGCCCAAAGGAGGATTCAATTTTCAGGTCCTTGTGAGGGATCCAGCTAGCCACATCTTCTGAAGAGAAGGGAATTTACACCTCTGCCAGATTAATCTTTATCCTCAAGCAGGTGCTTGGTACCAGAGGAAGAGTAGCTTTCACTGAAGTTCTCCACCAGATCACAGAAGCACAGAAACATTCAGGTTGGAAATGACCCTCAGGATCACCAAGTCCAATGCAGAATCCCACTCTACAAGGTTCAACCCCTAAACCATATCCCCAAGCACCACTTCCAAACCACCTTTAAACAGAGTTAGTGACTCAACCACCACCCTGGGCAGCACATTCCAAGGCCTGACCACTCTTTCTATTTTACCTGGCTAGACAATAACTGGTAGACAAGAAACCCACGTTCAGGTGAAATATATGCCAGAAGGGAAGGAGCAGTCTCAAATCTGTCAGCAAATCTGCTTTTGCAACAGAAAATTAGGACTCTGTCTTTGATTCTGAGGCACTCAGGTGCCAAGTTTCCTCATACATGCTTCACTACTAATATCTTGCCAAAAAGGAGGTCTACACTGAAGCCTGACTGAAGCTGGAGGGACCAATGGACACATGAACTGCAGTTCTGAGGCAGTTTCTCTGCATCCCAAAGTCGCAGTGTTCAGATTCCATTACAAAATAAGCTTTCCTGTATTTCTGTGCAGAGCTCCTATTTTCACATGTCAAAATCTTCCCAAAGCATTCTCCCTTGCTGTTTGGATTTCACCTGCTTTTAATTTGGTGAAATGTCTCATGGCATAAACAAATGACAAGCTATTTTAAAATTTTCATCTCTTCCATTCCAGGTGTTGCTGGTTTGCTCCCAGAGGGAAATGTTACCCTCCCTGCAGCATTTGAGGACATTTGTACAGCACACAGTCAAACAGAATTCTCTTCTTCTTTTCCTTTTTTTTCTTTCTTTCCTTTCTAGAGCCCAGGATGTCAGGAGTTTGACACAGACCTTCCCCAATTTCTCATGTATGCAGCTAAGCACGAACCCAGCAGAATCTCACAGCACTGAAATCAGTTGCTTTCCCAGGGAAGCAAAGTGCCATTAGAGTTCCTAACTGGGCACAATACCACCTTTCAGCAAGTCCATTCAATAATATGTTTTGGACTTTACTCCTCTCTTGTGAGTCATGCTCTGAGCTAATACTAATTGGATCTGGCTTTTATTTCCTAGTTTTGCTGCCAAGCAGGTTACACCTCCTCTTTACCCATTTCCCCTTCTCTTCTTCCTCTGCCTTGCCTGATGGTTCTTCAATGTATCCATACAGGTCACAGCAGAACAGGACTATGATCTCAAATGTGGCTTTCAGGATACCAAATGGATTGAGCTTTTTCAAGTGATCTTGTTTTCATGGGTGAAGCAGAAGATGCCAAGGTTGTCTTCCACTGCTCTATAAAAGACAACCTAAAACTAGACTGCATCTTAGGAAGAAGTTCTTCAGTAGGAAGGTGGTGAGATTCCGGAACAGGCTGCTCAGGAAGCTATGGATGCCTCCTGCCTGGGGATATTCAAAGCCAGGTTGGAGGAGGCCTTGAGCAGCTGAGTTTATTTGAGAGGTGTCCCTGCCCATGATGAGGAGGTTGGAGTAGATGAGCTCTGAGGTGCCTTCCAACCTGAGCCATGCAGTGATTCAAAAAGGAAACCAGCTCACATTTAGAGCTCCACAGCATAAAGGTAACATTATTGTCCCAATTGCAAATGTAAATAAAGAACAAATTAGCCCTTACAGTTTAAAATAGGAACATTGCTGCTACTGGTGCCATAGCCAGAGTTTATTGTCCTGTCCTCGGCCGCTGGAGTGGGCAGTGAGAGTTTAAGGCAGTCAGAACAGATTGTTGTGTTTGTGAATGCATTGTGTTACAATGGATTCCACTTCTGCAGAAGCCCCTCTTCTTGTTTGCTTTATTCTTTTATTCTTTTTTCATTTTCTTATATTAGTAGTTAGCCAGCCGTTAATTTTTTTAATCAAGGTTCAGCTACAGTATCATTACCAGCTCAGGTCTAATCGTGAGCATTATCTGCCTGCCAGGGAAAGTGGGTGTTTGCTTGCCTTTTTTGTTCTTTTCCAGGCACATTTGCCAGGTTAATATTGTGTATGGAAGTTTTCCTTGGGACTGGGTTAGTGTGCAATCTTCGAGGTAAAAAGGCAGAATATTTTGAATTGAAGTGCTCCTCAGCTGTGCCAAACACAATGGGCTTCCTCGTTACACCTTGACTAATTAGCTCTCTGCAGCACTCTAGGTGAATTTCATCTCGAGCACTCTAATAATGCAATTAAAAATGTATAAAGGAATTAAAAATTAATTAAGAGGAGATCATACAAAAACTTTCAAATCTGGACTAAATTAAATGACTGGATTTAAGCCCCTTAGTTTTAAAGGACCTGCAGCCAGTAGATTAAGGAAGTTGGGATGCCACTAAGGGCTTCCTGTAGAGTAGCCTAAACTCCAAATCAAGCAGGAGGAAGAATAATCTCCACATCTCCTGTGGTCTTCTTGCTTTAACAACCACTTTAACCTTGCAAATAAAAATACCATGCCAATAAATTTTGCCACCAATAGCCATCATCCCCATGTAACAGGCATTTGAAGGCAGCAAGAGAGAAGGTAAATTGACTACTTTGAGGCTGCGTTTGAGTCTTGGGGCAAGAGGGGACTCAGCTGTTGATGTTCCCTGGCTCTAGGTGGATTTAGATATCAGTAACCATCAAGGACCTGTTGACCCTGCCTCTTGTTCATGCAATCATGCTGATGTAGCACTCCATGAAGGGCAGGACCCAGCCAAGCCTGCCCTGTCCATACCTCCCATCATTTCCAGCTCTCTTCCAAACAAACTTCAGCCCAAGCATGCCCCAAGCTTGCACACGAGTACAGAGTTCAAGTCTATAAAGACTTACAGGCAATTTTTTGCAGCATATGGAGCAGGAGCTGTTCTGGCACATTAGATGTCCTGGGGACAACTATGGGAAGCACAGGCAGAGCATCCCACATCCTCAGCAGCAGGTGTGGATGCAGGCATGGAGGTCACTTCAAGCTGGAGGCACATTTCGTGCCAGGGGAAGCCATCAGGAGAGCGACAGCTGCCTGCCTGTATGCTGATTGCCAGGAAAGGATCTGAAAATTAAAATAACGAAATTAAGAGAGGTCAACTAAACAAAAGTCCCTATTTTTATACTCGCAGCATTATCCAGTGCATTCCTCATGTAAACACAGCAAACAGCTTCCATTAAGGTTCCCACTGTAAACTGCAACAGGTCAGACATGTCTGGTTTGGACAAAACCCTAATGAGCTCTCTTCTGGTACTGCCAGACCTGTCTCAGGGCTATAGACTTGCCCTCAGTGCTCTCTGTGTGACTGCTCTCTGAACTGAGGACAATAAATGACCTAAGCCAGCAACATCACACAAAGCCCAAGTGTATAGACAGTGGAATTTACTAAGAAACTGGCAAGAGCAGCAAGCAAAATTCTGTAATAAGGCATCAGAGCTGAAATGCACTCTAAGAGATGTCTGCATGGGTAATACAGAATCTCATTTAACTCAGTGGACATCTTCACTTTTCTGTTCTGCTCCCTCCTTTCACGTGTCTCTATGCATCTAGACATTTTTGTATTTATTTGTTTGCTTTCAGGCATTCTTCTTAGGGAAAGGTACCAAGATGTTTACTCCTTCTTTTGAGAGCTTTAATACATGGAAAAGCTCTCTATAAAGATCATATTCCTGAACATCTGGCAGAGGAAAGAACTCACTTTGTAACTCAAGGGTTACTTAAAACATCCTGAGTGCAGAAATGTTTTCTGAAGCAACTCAGGCTGGTGTTTAAAAATGGGGAGAGAAATTGTATCCCCACCTGCAATCACACATGCATGCAAGTTCAGGGCCTTTCTTCCAGCTGCTTGTCCCAGGCTGCCTGTTTTAGTTTAGAGGATTTCATACCTCTGAGCTCAGGCTGATGCTATCCAACAAGTGGTTCCCAGCTAAAGACACCACCAGGAAAATGCTTTCCTCAGGCTCCTGTGAAGTTACAGCCAGTCCCTGTCACCTGTGTAAAGAGGGAAGGCAGAGCTGTGAACGGAAGTTCCCCTAAATTCAGGGCCAATTCTTTGGCTGCTTTGCCTTTCTCCTTACATAGGTTTTATTCAGCTTGGAGGTGGAAGAACAAACTGAATTCTAATATTTTGAACAGGAAAAAGAAAGCATTAAGAAAAGATGCTCAAAATGTGGCCTGGGCAGGAATTTTGAGAGGCTTTAAGTGATTCAATTAACAGAAATTAAAGGGGCTGTACAGGGTGGTTAGTAGCTTTGGGTTGTGTCTGGATGCCAGATTCATTCAGGACTCAGAAGGGATCTGATCCTGGTCTCTTGTTTGTTTCTTCTCTCACCTTTAACATATCTGATGTCTTCAGTCTGGGAGTCTTCCTCTGGTTTTGGTGTCAGAATGCATCTAGTTGGATTCAACATGTTGGGATAAAATTAGTAATCTCCATTGAATAAAGAGAATTAAGAATAATCAACAAATACCAGCTCTAAAACATTTATTGCAGGCCAGTACCTCCCTGGCAGATACCTTTCCGTGCAATGATGGCAGTGAGGACTCAGAGCCAGCTCCCCCTCAGCAGCATTTCTGGCCTGAACACTGGTAACCAACCTGTTCCTTTGTAGGCTCCATGGCTTCTTTGATGGTTATTTGATATTGATTTGGACAGCCCCCTGGGTACACAGGACACAAATCGTGCCGTGAGCAGCGGATAGGCTGTCTTAGACAACCTGCCCTAGCCACACAAGATCCATTCCTCATGTAAAATTCTCCCTGAGGAGAAAAGTGCCCCAAGTACTCCCAGGATGCTTCTTAATCTGGTAAAATGCTCCTGTCTATGACTAGATTTTTGTATTTTAGCTGGCAGAAAGTGCTCCAGATGGGAAAGCTGTGCTAAATTGGCTTCCTTAGAATAACGACAGTGATAATGAGAGCTCACTTCACCTGCAGGAGAATGCCCCACTGCAAAGGCATCAGAGAAACAAGCAGTCAGCTCTTGGAGCAATTTTGTCTTGTATCCACACACACACAATGACCTTTAACGACTTTGCTCACCAGGGAGAGGTTCTGTGGCTAAACAAGCAGGGAAAACACATGAACCTGAAGAGTTACTTCCTCTGGAAATAGCTAATATATTACTGCAAAACAGAGCCCACGGCACCGCGGAGCACCGTGCTGGCCACGAGCACAGCTGCTGCCAGGTCACAAAGCAGCCTGCTGCACCTTCCGGCAAAACGCGAGGCACGGCTCCAGGAGCAAAACACACTTCTGCCTCACAGCCCTAACCCAGCTTGCCATGAAGATGACAACACGGAGTGCAGCAGAGAGTGCTTTGACAGGCCTAACCCACTCCTCTGTCCAGGATGGAAGAAGACAATGGTTTTGGGTTTTTGGTTTTGTTTTTCTTCTGCACAGAGGAGCTTTTCAGCATAGTCTCTGTGGTATGCCACTGCACTTGCAATCTCTTTTCTTATTTGGGTGCAGAAATAGCAATTTTGTCTGCCTGGGTGAGGATTTCTACCATAAAGCCAAGGACAAATGCTGATTAGCACAGATTCAGTGGGTGAGCTGGAAAAGAGGCAAAAGCTTTTAAGAGGGAAATCCCACTGAGCAAGGCTCTGTCTCATCAAACTTTCCACACTGACAGTGCAGACATCTGTGTCTGAACTAATCACTGAAATTAATGACTAGTAAGCAGTGCCACTCTTACATTTCTGTGACCTATTTTAAATGCCTAGTTTAGGATGATTGAACTGATTCCACAAAATCTGTTTCTTCCTGTCACCTCCAAAGGTGCTTAAGCGGCACATGCTGTGATACAGCACAGGCAGAGGCTCTACAACCTTGTTGCAGTGCTTACCAATCCTAGACAGTTCAAGGCCATGATGTTTCCAGCCTGTCTGTAGGTTTCTCTTATTGCTTGCTTTGAACCTCCATGTTCTTGCTCATATGCATTTACACTCTGCATCTGGCTGCTACAGATCACTTTGCTCCTGTAAGAATCTGATCTGCCCAAGCAGATGCCAAGTATGAAAGCAGGGTATTGCAAAGATTTGCAGAATACTTCTGCATGAAAAAAAAATAATCTGCAAATGCATGCAAGTGGTGCAAGAACTCAAAGTAAGATGTTAAAGCAGGAGACAGTATGTTTAGTGAGAAACCAGCTCACTGCTACATTTTAAATACAGACAGTTATAAAATAAAGGCAAAACAGCGCTGGGCACAGAGCAGATTCGCTAGAGGCTCACCACAACTACACGAGTTGAGCTTACATAGACATCAAACTTATTCATCAATAGCTCCAAAAATTCCCAAACAGGCTCCCACCCCCCGCCAGTCCCAGTCCTGCCTATCGTTGGCTGAGGTCATCACAGCTGGGATAATGGTTTGCACTCTTGACCCTGTTGCTCCTGGCTGGTCTTGGACGCCTCAACACCTCGCTCCCTGCCTCCGTTCCTCTCCCAATACACATCCCACGCAACACAGACTCCAAACAGCCAATCAGCTTAAGGATCGAACCCCACGGCCTCCAGCAACGCCGGCACCCACCGGCACCCACCAGCACCCACCAGCACCCTCCTTGCCCTTGCAACGGCCAAGTGTAACAATTTCACAGTCTCACAGTCTCACAGTATCACTAAGGTTGGAAGAGACCTCGAGGATCATCAAGTCCAAGCTGTCACCACAGACCTCATGACCAGACCATGGCACCAAGTGCCACATCCAATCCCCTCTGGAACACCTCCAGGGATGGGGACTCCACCACCTCCCTGGGCAGCACATCCCAATGACGAACGACTCGCTCGGTGAAGAACTTTCTCCTCACCTCCAGCCTAAACTTCCCCTGGCACAGCTTGAGACTGTGTCCTCTTGTTCTGGTGCTGGGTGCCTGGGAGAAGAGACCAACCCCTTCCTGGCCACAACCACCTTTCAGGTAGTTGTAGAGGGCAATGAGGTCACCCCTGAGCCTCCTCTTCTCCAGGCTAAGCAACCCCAGCTCCCTCAGCCTCTCCTCACAGGGCTGTGCTCAAGGCCTCTCCCCAGCCTTGTTGCCCTTCTCTGGACACCTTCAAGTCTCTCAATGTCCTTCTTAAACTGAGGGGCCCAGAACTGGACACAGTACTCAAGGTGTGGCCTAACCAATGCAGAGTACAGGGGCACAATGACCTCCCTGCTCCTGCTGGCCACACTATTTGTCACAGTTTGGCTGTTCCGGAGGTGGCAGAAAACAAAATAACTCCAAGCATGGAATAATACAGAGGTGCATGCAGGTATCACACTCTAGAAACATGAAAAAGTGATTCAGATGGAGATTTGAGAGTGGTCAGAAGAAGACATGTGCCTGGGATCTCTCATATGAGTTGTGATCAGATCTGGGCAAAGGAGCAGCAGACAAGGAGCTGAATCTTCAGGAACTGTCTCAGCCAAACCAGATGGAAAGGTAAAGCAAAAAGAAATTGGAGCCATCTGGTTAGAAGTGTCCTCCAAGCTCATCCAGCCCAACTTTTTACCCAGGGCTGCAGGATCCACACCAAACCATGTCCATAAGCACCAGCTCCACAGGTTGCAGGAACCCCCCCAGCACTGCCCTGGGCAGCCTGTTCCAATGCTAGAGAACCAGAGATGGAAGAAATCAGACCAAAGCAGAATTTCTATGATAACTTTTTAGAACACTTGCAAATATTTCTACCTGTTTTGTTTACTTGTTTGGGTTTTATGCTCAGTTTGGAATGGAGAGTACAGCTGCTGGGTGACTCTCCAGGCTGAAGCTGCCGCCTGTTCCATAACAGGACTCTGTCTTGCTTACATGGGAGTCTGGGCTAGGCTGGAGAACTTCCTTTCCCTCATGAAACTGCATTTCATGGTGTCACATCCCAAGTTCTCAGCTTGCAGAAAATTCAGCTAGATGAGTCATGATTATGCAAAGATATTGAACCTGCTGCTTACAACTTTTGTTTGTACACCAGGCATCGTTTCAAACTTTATTGCTCCCATTTGCTTTCTATCTCTGATAAGAGGCCTGCCTACAAAGCCCACAGGATCCTTTAAAACACACAGTTCATTAGTTCTGTTTTGAAAAGCATTGTAAACACTGAAAATACATCTCAGGCATAGATGTCTGGAATTGATAATGAAATTGGGGGTCATTCTAGGGCAGGGGGAATCATAAACCACATATTAATATGGAACTTGGGTCCATGGGTCCTGCAATTTGGATAACTCTTGGATAAAATGCCATTAAATAGGTGTGGCTTCCATTTTACTTTCTCCCTCACTTCACTACCTCCAAAGTGACACTGTTTATCCCTCCATTAGTTTGCTTTTCCTCAGTTTGTATTGGATTATAACCTCAGGACAATGGCAATGCTTCAGGGTAACAAAAGGACTTAGTTTCTACATCTTGATGCCCAGTTTTGTATAGGTTCCCAATGGGCAGAGTCCAAGGGCATGAGATTGAGCACATCTAAGTGCCATGTTCTACACATTCGCCAAAACAACCCCATACAGTGCCACAGGCTGGGGACAGGGTGGCTGGAGAGCAGCCAGGCAGAAAGGGACCTGGGGATACTGGTTGATCGTAGCTGAACATGAGCCAGCAGTGTGCCCAGGTGGCCAAGAAGGCCAATGGCATCCTGGCCAGCATCAGGAACAGTGTGGCCAGCAGGAGCAGAGAGGTCATTCTGCCCTGTGCTCAGCACTGCTGAGGCCACCCCTTGAGTCCTGTGTCCAGTTCTGGGACCCTCAATTCAAGAAAGATGTTGAGATGCTGGAAGGTGTCCAGAGAGGCAACAAAGCTGGGGAGGGGTCTGGAGCACAGCCCTGTGAGGAGAGGCTGAGGGAGCTGGGGTTGCTTAGCCTGGAGAAGAGGAGGCTCAGGGGAGACCTTGCTCTCTACAACTACCTTAAGGGAGGTGGGGGTTGGTCTCTTCTCCCAGGCAAGCAGCACCAGAACAAGAGAACACAGTCTCAAGCTGTGCCAGGGGAGGTTCAGGCTGGATGTTAGGAGGAAATTCTTCCCAGAAAGAGAGATTGCCCATTGGAATGTGCTGCCCAGGGAGGTGGTGGAGTCACCATCACTGGAGGTGTTTAAGAAGAGACTGGATGAGGCACTTAGTGCCATGGTTTAGATGGTGTGGGGTGATAGGTTGGGCTTGATGATCTCATAGGTCTTTTCCAACCTGGTTAATTCTATCCTATCCTATCCTATCCTATCCTATCCTATCCTATCCTATCCTATCCTATCCTATCCTATTCTGCTGTGCATTTGATGCATATGCTCCTGGCTTGGGAAACAAGAGAGGTACAGAAGTAATTGAGGCCAGGCTGAGTTACCAAACCTTGAAGGGATTTATTCATTACTTAAACACGCAATTTCCAAGCTGTTGGTAGCTCACCTCCATAAAATGCAGTCTTGGTGTTTTGTAATTTTGGAGACTGAGTCTAAAATAAAATTAGCTTTAACTCTACTAGCTGTTAATAAGGCTTTTTTCTGCACAGCATAGCTGGAGACATAAGGAAAGGTTGCTGATTCGACCAAGCAGAAAGCCATCTTTAGATATGGATGAGATACAAATAGACACTGTAGATGTAAGCTTGCACGCTTCCCTCTCTGCTTACCTGCCCAGCTACCTGTACCTGTCATGTCCTTTGAAGCCATTAGGTATTTATAATTAAATTTAACAAAGAGGTGGATTTTGTGGTGGTACTGAGTTCATTCAGGTATTGCAGAAGCCAGAGGAGAGGGCGGATATTAGTTCTGGCATGGAGAATAAATGTAAGTTCACCTTTTATTAGACAGATGTGTGCAAAAAGCCACTCAGATCTTGAGCTGTCCCTGCTCAGACTCCCACTCAGGAGGGATGACAAGTGTGAGGCAGTGGCTTCAGTTTACACAGGAATCTGTTTATATTGAAGCATCTGAAGGCAACTTCAAAGCTCTTTTACTCACTTCATCATGTTTGGCTACTTACTGCCTCCATGTGAATGATTTCAAGTAAACTGACTAAATCAATGTCATGTCAGCACTGAAACGGTGTCACAAAATCTGCCTTGAGCACTTTTGAGGCTGTTGGTTGCTTTTCCACATGCCTGCAGAGTGAAGCATAGAGACTGTTCCATATTTCAGTGTGAAGTGTTTAAAGCCCTTTTCCACATGAACACTTTCACAGAATGGTAGGGGTTGGAAGAGACCTCCAGAGGTCATTGAGTCCAACCCCTCTGACAGAGCGGGATCACCTAGAGAAGGCCACATGGAAATGCATCCAGGTGGGTTGTGGTGGGCTATGCCCATCAGGCAGGGGCGGGAGGCTTGTGAGAGTTTTTGCCCTCCCTGGGGGTTGTTTTCCCCCTGGGAAACTGAATTGGTCTGTTCCACTTCCCCCCACCCTGTCCAGCAGGGGTATAAAGGGGAGGACGTTGCAGCCATTGCTCTCTTCCTTCTGCCTTGTGGGGAGGAAGGAGAGTTGCTGCTGGCTTGCTGCTTCTCTGCCACATGGTCCTCCCTGCTGCTTCCACACTTTGCAAAGGACTGTTTTTCGTATTTCATATTTCTTTCTTTTCCCATCCATTCCTGTTCCCTACCCTTGTGAACCCTGCCTGTTATTGTTACATATGTGTATATATATACACACATATACATATACTGTTTAAAGAAAATTCTTTACCTCTCTACTTCCAAGCCAAACCCAAATTATTTCTTGGTGGATTTGCTCCTTCCCTTTCTTTTCCTCTCTGTTGGGAAAGAGGAGGGGGGAGCGAGGGAAGGATTCTCAGCCTGGCCCCCATCTGAGCTCTTAAGCACCAGTTAAGGCTCAAACCACCACATGAGTTTTGAATGTCTCCAGAGAAGGACACTCTACAACCTCTCTGGGAAGCCTGCTCCATCTTCCCATGACAAAGGGCTGCCACAGAAACAAGCAGCTGGCTTCTCTTTGTGGTGCCTATTCCTATATTCCCAAACAGCTTGTTCCCAGCAAGCCAGTATGTCTTACAACAGCTTCAAACCACCCAAATTGGATGTGTCTTGCTTTCTGAGATGAGCAGTAAGGATCCATGTGTATGGATCCCCATCAACTTCCCAGGACTGCTCACATTTTCCTGCAGTCACCACTCTTGCTAAATGGGGAAGTAATCATCATTATTTGATTGTTTGGCTATTATCTCACCACCCATCCACATGGGACCCCTGACTATAAGGCACCCTACACATAAACACCAGAAATCAGGCTTTCAGGAAGAACACTGCCATCAGAAAATGAGCTTGATTGCCCCAGCTCACACAGTACTGACCCACACTTTTCTGAGTGAAATAAACTCAACCTGGTAAAAGTTGTGATCAATCTGTGTCCAGAAAAGACAAATGATAGTCAGCAGAGAGAGCAAACCACCAACACAGTGAAGGAACAAGCCACAGCAGGACCTGCTACTGTCAGGGTAGGCACCCTGAGGTGTCTTAATGTGATTATAATGTGGCTTCCTGCAACAAAACAATTAGAACTATCTTAGATAAAATATTATTATTGATATTCCACAGACATAACTGAAGGCCAAGCAATGAGACTTTGATTTTCCATCCTGTGCCTGTAATTTTAAAAGCCATTTCTAAAGACAGTTTCTCAAAACCACCTTCACACTGGTACTTGAAGACCTCCAGAGGTCCCTTCCAACCCCTAACATCCTGTGATCTTGGTGGTCACTGGACCACTGGATGCCTGGATACCACCAGGACCTCTGGAACATACATTTGGCCTCTAGGGTTAGCACAGACACAGAGGTCCAAACATCCCAGATTTAATTTCAAAACACATTGTTAATAGTTTCTATGCAACTTTCTTTTTTGCTTAGTTAGTTGGCTAACAAATTGAATGCTCCTTCTTGATGCAGCTGTAAAGCCCCAAGAGAGATTGAATGTGCAGTGAGGGATCTTTAGAGCTTGCTTTCAAGACACAGACATCTTATTTGAACACATTAATTTTGCTCCCCAAAGTGCATTTCTGTTCTGTTCTGTGCTGCTAGTGAGGGGGGAAAAAGTAATGCATGCATCTTTGTCATTCCATGAACATTGATTTCATGGAGAAGTCTAATTTCTGAGTGCTCAGGATGCAACTTCTACTTGCCCTGATACAGCCAACATTCACCCTTCTCTCTGGTGACCTCACAAGGGACAGAGTGCAGCCTCAGTGAGTCTGCAGGTGGTACAAACCTGGGAGGAGTAGCTGACATAGCAGATGGTCATGCTGCCATCCAGCAGGATCTGGGCATGCTGGAGAAATGGGCTGACAGGGAGCTCATGAAGTTCCTCAAAGGAAATCACAAAGTCCTGCCCCTGGGGAGGAACAACGCCGGGCACCGGTGTGTCCTGGGACCAACCTTCTAGGAAGATGTTTGTCAGAGAAAGCCCTCAGGGTCCTCGTGGACATCAGGCTGGCTGTAAACCAGCAGTGTGCATTTGCAGCAGAGGTGGCCAGTGGCATTCTGGGTTGTACTGTGCAAAGTGCTGCCCCCAGCCCAAGGGAGGTGATCCCTTCCCTCTGCTCTGCACGTGGGAGACACACCTGCTGTGCTGGGCCCTGTGCTGATCCTCCTAGCACAAGGAGGTCAGGACACACTGGAGCAAGTCCAGAAAAGGAGCATGATGATGGTTAAGGGATTGGAGCAACAGCATGAGTGAGTTGGGATCATTCAGACAAAGGTTCTTCTCAGTGATGCCCTGTGAATGGCCAAGAGCCAACAAGCACAAAGTGAAGCACAGGAAGAGAAAGTGGTCAAGCAGAGAATCAGGTTGCCCAGAGAGGCTGTGGAACCTCCATCCTTGCTGAAATTCAAACCCAAGCCTGCCCTAGCTGCCCTTGCTCAAGCACGGTGTTGTGAATATGCCCTCAGAAATGAGCGGCAGATCTATCATTGAATATATTCGTTGATAGTTGATTTCTGTATATACAAACTCTGCAACGGGGTATTGGCAGTCACCCTTCACAGGCATCGATACTCGGCTGGTGGAACTGCCTTTACAGAACGTTTATGTGTGGGCACTGAAGTCAAATGGTTCACAGCACTTAGAATCGGAACTGATTGGGAAAGCGGCGGGGGAGGGGTTGGTCAGTGGCCGGCAACCCTCCACCTGCAGCGATCTAAACGCTACCCTAGCTGGAATTCTCTAAAGAAAGGCTTGGCTTACTCACCAGCTGAGAACTTCATGAGATCTTCCCTTGATCATATGTTTATAGTCCGCAGAACGTGGCACGGATGTGCCGTAAGAAGGAGACAGGAAATGGCACTGACCGCGTGGCTGCACCGCGTGGCTGCTGCTGCTCCCGGGGCACAAAGGTTCCCTGCTCAGGGCGGCTGTGGCAGTGCACAGCGCTGGTTCACACGGGCTAACAGGCTTTCTCCTGCGGCGACGGGTCACGCAGCAGTTGATCCCACAGGGTACTGCCCACGGCACCGCACACAGCTGGGTGACAGTGGCAAAGGACCACGAGGCCTCCTGGAGCGCTGCTTTGAGTCCCAGGCAAGGTAGATCACAACAGGGCTGGCACGCACACAGACACAGGCTCCAACACGAGTGTGGGGGCACTTGTTTACCAAACAACCCCTATTTACCATTTGCCCCAGTAAATACTGGTCCAGTGAGCATCTGTTGCTAACACCAAGATTAACCAATGAATTGACACCTACCAACTATGGCAGAAGTATATGCTATACCCAGGGAAACAAACACATAGCCTGGCCCTTGTGTACCACCGGGGTGGGACCATGCCCAGGCAGGCTGTTTACCTGGACTCAGTGTTGCCAGGATCCCCCGCTGCCACCTCCGGAAGGGAGAGGGAACGAAGGAGGACTGACACACACACAAAGTATGTTCTAGAAATATTTGGGGCACAATCCTGGCCATAAGCACCATTCGCTACACAGGGGTTGGGCTGGATGGTCTCCAGAGGTACCTTCAACCTCAGCCCATCAGTGACCCTGTTTTGATAAAGAAAATGAGCTCCCTGAGTGCCCTGATGGCCAGGTGACTGACTGGAGAAATGTTTTGTGTGAAACCTGTCTTGGAGCAGAGTGTTCTGGCTTCTCACCTGCAAGTCTCCAGCATCACAGAGTCCTTGCAATGAAGCAGTGGCTTTGAAACTTATTCTGTCTTCTCAGTTTCCACTGACAGTGGCTGCAACTCTGCCTTTTCCTTCCATCCCAGGTCAGTTTGGCCTAGTTAAGATCTTGTCTGTTTCACAAGACTTCTCTGTGGGTGGATCTTAGTTACTGAGGAGGTATTCTTAAAGGAAACAAAGAACTCAATATCCACCAGCTTTATTCTGGCAATTTTGCTTATCCTTTATATTAAAATCTTTCATGGAAGCTTTAAAAATGCATCTGTGAATCATTTGCACTTGAATATTTACTTTATGTCTCTATGTATTTAAACATCTTTTCATTAAAAGCAAGCCAAGATGACTAAACTTGCTGGATTTTTTTTTTTTAAACTAATAAATTTTTAAAGCCTACATTCCAGAAAACTGCTGGAGCCTTAACTCCTCCATTACCATCAACAGGGACTGTACTGTATCCACTTCTGGTGTCCCCAGCAGAAGGACACAGAGCTACTGGAGAGAGTCCAGAGGAGGCCACAAAGATGATTCAAGGGCTGGAGCAGCTCTGCTGGGAGCACAGGCTGAGGGAGCTGGGGCTGTGCAGCCTGCAGAGGAGAAGGCTCCAGGGGCACCTCAGAGCTGCCTGCCAGGACCTGAAGGCATCCTGCAGGAAGGCTGCAGAGAGACTTTTGCTGAGGGGGTCTAGAGCTAGGCCAAGGGGCAATGGTTTGAAGCTGAGGCAGAGCAGGGTTAGAGTGGAGCTGAGGCAGAAGTTGTTGCTTGGGAGGGTGGTGAGAGTGTGGCCCAGGCTGGCCAGGGAGGCTGTGGCTGCCTCCTTGCTGGGGGTGTTGAAGACCAGGCTGGCTGAGGCCTTGAGAAGCTGAGTGTGTCCCTGGGCATGGTGGGGAGCTTGGAGCAGATGAGCTCTGAGGTCCCTTCCAACCTGAGCCATTGTCTGCTGATGCTGAAGATGATTTTCAAGGTAAGCTCCATTCACAGGTGGTATTTCAGGTATTAGTACCTGCACAAGGCTGTTCTTGAAGCTGGCAGGTGCCAAGCAGCGAAATGAAGCTGACATGAGTTCAAAATGACCAGTGATTTAAAATCTGGAGAAAATAAGGAGACAACTTATTTGCAAGGACCATCCATGCTGCTGGTTAGATTTTTCACAGCAGGTTACTTAGCAGCCTAATAGAAATGCTGACATGCACAACCTTACCTCCTGTATCACCCAGCCACTGCTCTAATCTATCTGATTTGTGGTTGTTTCCTTGGATGAAGACAGAGAGTGGATGTGCTTTCCAAAATAGCTTCAGTTCTTCTTCAGGACAAAGAGCCTGTCCCAGAGGTAGCTGTGATTACTGATTCAAACAGATGGTTATGATTTTTGTGAGCTTGGCAAATGGCAGTTCACCATATTTTGCATCTGCTGGCCTGAATGATGACAGCACCGTCCCCTGACCTCTGTGGCCAAGAGGCTCCTCCTGCATTTACTCACTTTTTGTTATCACTGCAGTAGCAGCAGTTTTGCTGAACTATGCCAGGACATTATCTTGTACTCTTCAATTATCTACATGAGCATCCAGCCATCGCAGCAGTGGGTATGTCACACTGATTTCCAGCTCAAGTTCTTGTGCTCCAAAGTACAAAAACCAGCAAGAGCCATGCATTGTCTTCCTCTGCATTCAGCTGCATGGTGATGAGGAAGGCAACCTACAGTATTGCAAAGAAGAATGGAGGTGCAAACAGAAAAGAAGAGTGGAGTGGTTACTGTGATACTGTGATACTGTGACCTAACAGTAACCAACCCCACTACAATATGCACATTGGCCATGGCTAAGCCTTGCTTACCAATGTCAGTACAGTTTGGGCCATGTTCTGCCAGGCTTCACTTTGGTCGAGCTCTGTTTTGCCTGGGGTCACAACCACAGAATCATTTTGGGTGGAAAACACCTTGAAGTCCAGCTGTTCACCCAGCACTGCCTGGTCCCCACTAAACAGTGTCCTTCAGCATCACATGGCTTCAAAACCCCTCCAGGGATGGGGACTCCAGTGCTGCCCTGCAGCCTAGAGAGGCAGCTCTGGTTTTATCCTGGGAGAGAAGAATGATAGTAGCACCATGTTGCTACTCCAATTGCTCGGAGAGATTTCAGCTGTAGGATGTGGCCCTACAGAGCACTTTTCAGCAGATATTGTTAAATCAGACATTTCCTTAGGAGCTCCTCTATCTTCACTAACCTGGACTGCATTAATAGAGAAAGTGGTGGAGCAGCTCTTTGCACTGACTTTTCACCACTGATCCTACACAACCATGGTAAGATTCTTCTTCTCCACACAAGAAGGTGGGATGGGGAATTACCAGTGAACATACCAGGACTGCTTTGGCAGACATTAAGACTCACATGCTGCTGTTGTTGAGACCGTCTTTTGGGCCAAGTCCTAGCAGGATGCATAGTTTCAAGAGCTGAAAGATCTGAAGATCTCGAACGGCACAGCTGGATTTAGCAGTTGCTTTGTAAATGTAGATGTGGCACTAAGGGTCACATCAGGAGTTCAGGTACACGATGGGCACTCACCACACAAGGAGTTGGGGGTTGAAGAAGCTCTGCTATGAGGACAGGATGAGGGAGCTGGGGGTGTTCAGCCTGGGGAAGAGAAGGCTCCAGGACCTAATAGCAGCCTGCCAGTACCTAAAGGGGGCTACAAGAAACATGGAGAGAGACTGTTTGCAAAGGCCTGCAGGGACAGGGACAGGGACAATGGCTTCAAACTAGAGAAGGGCAGATCTGGATTGGATGTGAGGAACAGGTTCTGCACCAGGAGATGTCCCTACTGACTGCAGAGGGGTTGGACTGGATGAGCTTTGGAGGTCCCTTCCAACCCAGACCATTCTGTGGTTCTGTGAGTGAAGTTTTGCTTATGCAGCTGTTTCATTCTGTCATTGTGGGTTTCCTGAATCAAATGTAGGATTTGAAGCCAAGAGGTATTTTGTAGTCAGTGTTACTTTCTATAGCAAAACAGCCCAGAAAGCTATTTTCTAGTCAGTGTGACTTTCTGCAGCAAACATTTATGGAAGTCTGAAACTTGATACACAAATATTTGAACATTTTCCCACAGCCGTATGGTGAATCACTTCTATAAATGCATTCTGCAGCCTGAGCAAGGAAGGATCCAGCTCAGCAAATCCCCCTTCCAGGGTAGCTCTGCCATTCTCTCATCAACTTCCTCTTGATAGTTTTCAACCATATGTACAAGTTCAGTAAATAGTGAGTGCAGAAACGTAACCAGACCCTGAAAAGAGCAGTTTCCAGAATGGTTGTAAACCCTTCCTAATCAAACCCAAGCAGGAATCATAATCAATTTGTCTTATGGATTTTTTTCTCATTAAACTGATGTTTATTTGTAAAGTACATTCTTGTTTGCCTGGCAATGAGATGCTTAAGGGCAATCAATAATTTAAGCCACAAACCCATGGTTCCACTCATCACTCTGCTAGGAAGAGGGTTATTCATTTTCACTGTTTTTTATTATCCAAGGGAAGGTTGTTAAATTGATAGGCCTGGACTGAGCACTGCTGAGAGATGTTTCTGTCTGTGCTGAGGAGAGGAATCACGTTTCAGATGTCTGGGGATGAAAGGCAGCGAGCGCCACCACGTAAGCTCCAAAGGGGATTGTTACGGTTGGTTTTCTTTATGCAAACAGGAGCAAAGGACTCAGCCCCTGCAGCTGAAACAGCTCGTTGCAGGCAGCGGTCCTGCAGGAAGAACAGCAGATTAGAAGGATGGCAAAGCATAAAACTCCACACCTGGTCATGCAGTGTTAGTGGCAGCAAAGGAAGGAAGCTAGTCATGTTGTAGGCTGAAAAGCACTGCTAGAAACAGGGAAGGCATCAGCCTGGAGAAATGTACCTCTCGCTCATGATGATGCAGTGCGGTTTGCTCTGGGAGGGTCCAGAGGCTTAATATGATCCCCTTGTCAAAATAATCACAACCTACCACACCACTGCTCCTCCACTGCTCCTTAATGATAAGGTGGAGAGATCCAGCCCCTGATTGAGACCTCTGGTACTGGTAGCAGTGACAGCAGATGACAGTGGATGTGGTTAAACAGATTGGCAGCTGAAGCCCAAGGGTACTGCATCAGTCTGCAACAGCAGCAGGATGCTCTGTGGTGCTACCTCCCTGTGGTGGTTTAGGCTGGGTGCTGGCCCAGATGCCACTGCGCAGGCCACACCTGGGAGGTCCCAAGGGGTGGGCCCAGCCCAGGGGGTGGTCACAGGGACCAGGTATTCCATTCCCATAATGCCCTGCTCCCCTATAAAAAGGCCATGCGGGGTCTTCACTTTCTCTTTCGACCCCTGCTGCTGCCTAGGTAACATGGCGTGAGCTGCCTCCCTTGGGCCTGCTCAGGCCCAAGGCTGGGTGGGGGGGGGAAGAAAGAGCCCTGGGGGGGGGGGGTTTGGGTGTACCCCCAGGTGGGGATGGGATGTTTTTGGGTATGTTCTGGGATCTCTCTCTTTGTCATGGTGCTTGTGGGTCTCTGTAAAACTTTCATTGTTGTTTGTTATTGTTTTTCCTATTTAAACTTTCATCACTTTTGCAATCCGTTTGCCTGAGTCGTTATTTCTGCCTGTGGTGGGGAGGGGATCTGCCCCAACCCATTACATTTTGGCGCGCCAACGTGGGGCCAACTGCGGCTCGGATTGCAAAAGATGGAGAGTTTAAATTTAGTTCTGGGCGTCGGTTTGGGTTTGGGAAGTTGGGGCTCAGGTTTTGTTGCCGGGGCGACTGTGTGAACTCCTGTGGGCTGCAGAAGGATAGCTGGTGCGTGGTCGATGGCATGGAAGTCCCTCCTGTTGCTTGGGAACAGCGAGGGGTGGCTCTTTCTGTGACTTTCTGCCCAGGGTGGCTTAAGAATGCTCGAGTAGCCTAAGAAGGCGAGACCTGCCTTCTCCTCGTTCTCTGCGGAGCGGCGGGGAGCGGAGGAAGGGCAGCGGCAAGCAGAGCGTGGTCGGCCCGCGGCCGCTGCGGGGAGCGGACACCCGCGGCGAGCGGGCAAGCGACTGCTGGAGGTGACTCGGACTCTGCATCGCGGCGACAGAGACGGCGGGGGCCGGGCCGGGCCGCGTTCAAGCGGCGGCGGCGGCACCGCCCGAGCCGGGCTGCGTTCAGGCGGCGGCGGCAGCTGTAAATCTTTCCCTGGTGTTTTCGGACGTGTTCTGAAAACGGCGCCGAGCACCTGGCTCCGCCTCCTCTCTTCTCAGCAAGCTGTGCTGCAGCCGCCCCCTCCGGGGGAGGGCTGTGAACCGGATGCGGTGATGCCTCGGTATGTGAACGCCCCGTGGGGGGGCGATGTGCCTGCGATGTGCATTGGTGTAGCTTTGGACTGGCCAGAAGCTGTCGGTTGTGGTTCCCTGGAGGGATGGAAAAAGCGGTCGTGGAGCCTGATTGCTCCGACCGGCTTGCCCCAGGGATGGAAAAAGCCGCTGAGAAACTGTAAATGCAGATAAAGGCTTGGCTGAGAAGTTGTGAGGTGTTTCCAGGTGACCAGGATGTCCCAAGGAGTCCACAAGGAATTCACACTGCAGGAGAAGGACTGCGTCGCTGGGAGGTTCCATCATATGAGGAAGAACAACTAGAATGGACTGATGCTTGAGCCTGAATGAGAGACTGTGTGGAAGGACGCCCAGAAGAAGACATGGACTGTTGCTAGACATGTCATAAGAAGAGTTCTAATTTGATGATATGTTCTGGGTGCAGGGATTATGGTATGGAATAAGGGGTGGTCTGTGGTGGTTTAGGCTGGGTGCTGGCCCAGATGCCACTGCGCAGGCCACACCTGGGAGGTCCCAAGGGGTGGGCCCAGCCCAGGGGGTGGTCACAGGGACCAGGTATTCCATTCCCATAATGCCCTGCTCCCCTATAAAAAGGCCATGCGGGGTCTTCACTTTCTCTTTCGACCCCTGCTGCTGCCTAGGTAACATGGCATGAGCTGCCTCCCTTGGGCCTGCTCAGGCCCAAGGCTGGGTGGGGGGGGAAGAAAGAGCCCTGGGGGGGGGGGTTTGGGTGTACCCCCAGGTGGGGATGGGATGTTTTTGGGTATGTTCTGGGATCTCTCTCTTTGTCATGGTGCTTGTGGGTCTCTGTAAAACTTTCATTGTTGTTTGTTATTGTTTTTCCTATTTAAACTTTCATCACTTTTGCAATCCGTTTGCCTGAGTCGTTATTTCTGCCTGTGGTGGGGAGGGGATCTGCCCCAACCCATTACACTCCCTCTGCAACCAGCCTGGAATTTCTGCTGCATGTTTGCAGATGTTTCACATCAAAGAGGGAAGTCAGCAGGAACAGGTTAAAAAAAGACAGACTTTGGGATTGTCTTAATTAAGGATAAATTCAAAACCTTTCAAGGAAGGATTCTTTTGCCCTCCCTGAGAGCAGCTCTGTGCTTCTGTAGGAACACTGTGAGCACAGATCATCTGAAAGCCCATGCTCCCCATGCCGGGTAGTGGGACAGTGTCTGTCCAGCAAAGCCCTGATATCCTGAGCATATCAGGCTCTCCAGGGCTGTATCTGTTTGGTGCAGTGAAGTTGAACAGCACGGATAACAGCACCTAAGTATTGCAACCATCAACAACTCTGCTCTACAGAAGCAGAAGTAAATAACCTAATCTTGTTGTAACCTGGCAATGGAACATTTTGTGTTTTCCTTGATGGCAGGTGGATTTTTTCAGCACAGAGGAACGGCTGTCTCTGTCCTAGGTACAACCAATACCTTCACATAGGTCATGGATTTCTGGATGCCTTCTTTAATCTCCAACTCTTTTTTTGGATTAAGGTCTGGAAGGGTTTTGGTGGTGGCCAGTTCATTACTTTTTCCTCAGGAAGTTGTGTATGGACTGAAATTATTTGAAAGAAAACATGGGGCAGAGGGCAAGCAGATCTTGCCTCAGTGTCCCAGATGCACACACCACAAAGGCAGATGCTCCTGTAATTCACTCTGCTCCTCACTACATCATAAACTATGCAGCAGCATCTGTAGGAGCCCTCTGCCAGTTAAATGTCTTCAGCTTCCAGTCTCACCAGTGGATCTGTTACAAGACTGGTTGTCCTCAGTGGATTTGTTTTTCATCAGGATGGCCTCTCTGACAATTTGGGTCTTGCCTAGATATTTATTTCCCTTTTTATTGGTCTTGGCCTGTTGTACAACAGATACTTGGTGGGGACAGGACAAATAACTTTGTGTGTGATAGGGAAAAGAAGAAAAGAGGAATCCTTTCTACCACACATACAAGAAGAGCACCAAAAATGTACTACAATGTTTATAGAGAAAGGCTGGGACAACTTTTCAGCATTAGAATAGCGTGTGCCACTTGGGCAGGGGTGAGGCATCACCCTGGGGCAGGTATTGGTGACAGGTAGACAGCAACAGGACACTGTCAGAGAGGTTAGGCTCTGGCTCTGACCCTTCTTGATAGTTCTGTAATCTGCTGAGGAATTTCCCCCTGGAATCCAAGCACCAATTTGTTTTAAAATCTATCACTGTCACCAAGAATTTGCAAAGCAGCAAGAGGCACCATTAGCGCCTGACCCTGCAGGGTTTTCTTCTTGGGGCTGGTGGAGGCAGACGTTCAGCTCACAGCACAGCAGCCAGCGGACACTGGACCCCCACCTTCAGAAACACTTCCTCACAATCCCTACAGAATTACCCAACTCTAATGTTTATTTTGATTAACCAATTTAACATATTCCTAGAGAATGAATGAGCAGCAGGTTGGGCAGTCAGTGGCCTGTATGCTACAAAAAACCCAAGTTCTCAAATCCATCCCTTACCTGCATAAAGGCAGAGGAAATGAGATAGCAGCTTCCTTAGCCTTATCTGCTTCATGTGCAAACACCTGGGAGGAGGCACCGTGTCCCCAGGCACATAAGCACTGCTTTGAGCTCCCAGAGCACCTCTAGCATCAGAACACCACAGCACTGCCTAGAGGGTCACAATATGACAAAGTTCCACAGTAGAAACCAGCTCACCCCAGCCAAAGGTCTTATTGACCATGAGAAGACACAGGAAGGCTATCCAGATTTCCAGGCAACATACACAAAATAGATTTCCCATCCTAAAATGCTGTTTGTTAACAGTATGGATATTTGGCCTAAAATAAAAGAGCCCTCTATAAAACTGCAGAGGGAGAATCATAGTCAAACAAGTTGTGCATGCCCATCCATCCATTCATCCATCAGCTGTTAGATCATTTGCTACTCTACTGTACATCTGTTACCAGTGGCTAAGAAATAAAATCCCTGGCCATTGCCAAGTGTTTCAGGAAGGGTGGTCAGCACATCTGAAACATTTACCATCTGCTGACTTTTTTCATGTTAAAGATAAGAGGAGATAATCTGCAATGACCACTTAATGCTTGACATTATGGAAAAGCTGTAAAAAGTAAGGAGTTAAAGTAAAAGCATTGACCTGAGAAAGCATTGACCAGAGCTTACTGTGGGACATTTAATCATTTAGACTGAGGGCTGGCCCTGAAAAGCAGAGGGTTGATGATTCACAGGTACCTGCAAGATGTGAAACAATGAACACAGAAATTATAATGAAGGAATGGTTTATGGTAAATCTCCTGCCAGACACCTGAGGCTGCTGTTAGCAATGAAACATAGCACTGGAGCTCATCTCCAGGCTCCCAGAGATGTGCATGCCACCTACTCTTTGTTCTTGCCAAATCTCTGCTGAGTGACAAAACCCACTGCCCAACCCCCACCCATAGTCACTCATGTATAAAGTGAAGGTGAAACTGTAAACTACCAAGGGGCTTCCCAACCACTTGCACCTAAAGCAGAGGCTCCACCTGCATCAGTCCAGGACAGAAACACAAACTCCAGATCTGCATTTGGGGTTTTAGTGGACCTGGTTCAGAAATGCAGTATCCCTTCTCTCCCTCCTGCTCAGACTGTGAGTTTGGGGTCAGGAGGGTGGCTGTTGGGGGCCCATACTTCCTGCAGTAGGTGGCATCAAGTCTCCCACCTTCAGCCCCCTGGCTTGAGAGCCAGATGTCTGGGTGCTCCCCACCCCATCACGCATTGCCATGCCTTGTCTCTGTATTCACCCAGCCTGTTTCACAGCACGCCAGAGCCCGGGTCTCTCATCCCTGTAACGCAGTGCTGCCTTTCTCCCTTGGCAGGGCTCCTCTTCGGCCCAGGATTTACAGGATTTTGGAAATTAGCAGGCTGGAGGCCACTGTTTCTCTACCTTTCCTCCAAAGCTGAATTTTCCTTTTAGGAATCTTTTTCCATCTGTCAAAAAGCTTCCAGAAAAGTCTGGCCTGATGCAAGCAAACTCTAATTAATGTGCAGGGGGTTAACTTCAAGTAATTCCTGGACTAACAGTGCCTGTGAGCACTGCTGAGAAATTACAGTGGGGTTTTTCCAGTAGAAACGTGAAATAGCTGCTATATAAAACCTCCTCATAGCCACAACTTCCCACCTCATTTGTTTAAAACCTGGTAGTTTTATGGCTTGTCTGCATCTCTCCTGAAACAGGATTAATAAGAGGGAATTATGACTTGTCCACTCTTTCAGCATTAAAAAAAATCACTTGTCTCTGCTACAGCCATCCACAAGCAGCACAAGCCTTTAGAAGATGCAACAGCAAATTAATCAAGAGCAAACACAAGTCCCTTCTGCCTAAGGCTTCTGTGTAAAAGGGTAAATAATCAAAAGGAATGCTGCAGCTGATTTATATTTCTTTATGATGATCAAAGGCAAATGGACTCCAATTCAGCAAGGAATATAAATGCTGTGTGAAAACTGCAGGAAAAAAAATGGAAATGCCTTCTCCAGTGAGCTGCATCTAGTTTAAAATCCATTAGCTAATATTGCATGCCCTAAGGTTAAAAAAGGAACAAAACCCCAAGGGTGGACTAGACATCTCAGACAGGTTGTTATGCAGCCTAGGTTTTATGTATTCTCCTTGCTTCCTAGTTGGAAATGAATAGATTTTGAGATACTCAACTTGTTTAAATATTGTTGTTGCAAAGTGTCTCATTTGTGGTCAGCTAAGTAAATGTTAGAATCATAGAATTGGTTCAGCTGGAGAATACCTTGAAGACAGAGTCCAACTGTCAACCCAACACCACCATGCCCACTAAAGCATGGCCCAGAGTGCTCCCTTCAGGGATGGTGACTCCACCACCTCCCTGGGCAGCCTGCTCAAATGCCTGATTACCCCTTCTGTAAAGACATTTTTCCTAGTCACAGAAAGCAGCTGGTTGGAAGAGACCTCCAAGCTCATCCAACCCAATCTTCAACCCAACACTGCAGGGTCAGCACCCAACCATGTCCCTAAGCACCAGCTCCACACACTGCTGGAACACCCCCAGGGATGGTGACTCAAACAGTGCCCTGGGCAGACCATTCCAATGTTTGAGAAACCTCTCTGGGAAGAAATATTTCCTAGCACCCAGCCTGAACCTGCCCTGGCACAATTTAAAATGTTTGATGTTTCTCTGTTGAAAGAAAAGAAGTAAAATCAGCATCCCACCAAAGCCACCCCAAGCAGCCCATGCTGTCCTAAGATACATGTTTGCTTTGGTCCCCAAGTGGTGGAAGAGAAGACAAGAGCCCTTCACCTCCAAAGAGCCCCAGGTGAGCCCCCAGCTGCAGTGGCTCTGGGATGGATGCACAGAGCGCTGAGGTCCTTCTCACATAGCCCTGCAGCACAGGTGTGTTGTTCACTGCAGTGGGGGTTGGATCACACCTCAAACAGGCTGGACAGCAGCAAGCAAACCATCAGGCAGCATAGCTGCAGAGAAGACAGAGAGCTCTTTTGTAGAACTCAGTGATTTTTATGATTTTCAGATTTTGGGGGCAGTGGAAGGATGCCATTAAACCTGATTAGAGGAAAATAAAGGCAGTGAGATGGAAAGGTACCAACCCTCCTCCAGCGCTGGGTGTTGTTAAAACTTTTATTACCAGCAAAACAAAGCCAAAATATTCCACAGAAGTTTCTACACCTGGTAAAGTGTTTCAAAAAATTAAACCCTGCCAAACCTGTCAGCACCTTACACTTCCAGGCCATGGCTGTGCATTTTTTTCTGCTTTCTGCATTCTTTTCTGCTCTATTTCACCTTAAGCATCCAGAAGCAACAATTTGGTATGGACACATTTTCCCCAGGATCTCCAAGGTCTCCCTTCCTCTCCAGTTTTCCACCCCGCAGTACCCTGCAGCATACTGCAAGACACTGTTGTACCCCACATCTTCTCACAGGGTTTGAGTAGCAGCGTTTTTAAACACCACAAAACTATTTGAAGGAGGACAGAAATCACTGCAATACCTGAATTCAGCCTCTCAGCTTTGACAAAAGAATTGCTTTTCTCTGGTTTTCTATCACCACTAATAAAGGGACAATTTTGCTGTAGCAAAGGTGGGGTTGAAGTTGTCTGAATCAACTTGGCTGATGAGAAATTCAAACCTGATGCTTTTTGTCTTTTCTACTCTGTTCTTGTGAGACCTTCACCTCCAATCCTGCCTCCAGTTCCGGTGTCTTCAACATAAGGAGGACACAGAGCTGCTGGAGTAAGTCCAGAGGAGGCCACAAAGGTGATCAAAGGACAGGCTAAGGGAGCTGGGGTTGCTCAGCCTGGAGAAGAGAAGGCTCCAGGGGGCACCTCAGAGCTGCCTTCCAGTGTCTGAAGGAAGGCTGCAGAGAGACTTTTGCTGAGGGGGGCTGGAGCCAGGCCAAGGGGGAATGGTTGGAAGCTGAGGCAGAGCAGGGTTAGAGTGGAGCTGAGGCAGAAGTTGTTGCTTGGGAGGGTGGTGAGAGTGTGGCCCAGGCTGCCCAGGGAGGCTGTGGCTGCCTCCTTGCTGGGGGTGTTGAAGGCCAGGCTGGCTGAGGCCTTGAGCAGCTGAGTGGAGCTGAGAGGTGTCCCTGGGCATGGTGGGGAGCTTGGAGCAGATGCGCTCTGAGCTCCCTTCCAGCCTGAGCCATTCTAGCATTCAGCTATACATTGAAAAGATTTTATTGTTAAGTCATCTTGCTGTTGCAGGAAGAAAACAAAATAAAAATATTGTAAGTCTGGAAAAAGAAAATTATCTTCCCTTGGTTTCCTAAAGGACATAAACAAGGAACTTTAGTACAAATCCATGAATGGTCCCATGAGAGCAATTGAAGGAATTACAGTGATGGAGGGAAAAAGAAAGCTTTATGTTCAGGGTGCAAAAAGTGAGAGTGGTATGGATGGCCTCTCCACCTGCAAGAGCAGGCCAGGGCTTCCTCTACATTAACAGCTCAATTAGTTTGATGGCTGAAATTTCACTGTGCTCCCTGGGCAGCAACAGATCCTCAGTAAGGTCAAAAGACCTTCAAAATTAGGGCTTCCTATTCCAAGATGTTGTTTTCTTCCTCATAACACACTCCTCACACAAGGCTCTGTTGTCAATCTCCAAGATGACATTTTCAGAAGTCACTGTCTTGCCCCAGTTCTGCTTCCATCAAAATCAAGAGGGAATTCAAAAGGAGACCAAGGCAAATGCTAGCTGCTCCTGTAAAATCCAAAACCCCTTCTCCTCTGTAATGCGTGTGGAGGTTTCCTAGAATTTATCAGTGAATCAGAGACTTAACTTGGTTTGAAGCCAAACATGAGGCAAGTGAAGTTTATGTGCACTAATGCATGAGATGTTTAAAATTCCTGTATGTACAGGGAGGTGTCTGGGTTGGACTACCACAACTTCCCACTCTGATGTTCAGCTGCCACCTCCACTGTGCAGACTGAAGAAAGTGCACTACTGTTTGAAGTACACCATTTAAGGCTTTAATAATAACTAAACAACCTCCCAGTCTAGCCTGCAACCTGCTGATCTTGCCAGTGGAGTGAGCCCATGGTGCAGAGCAGGGTGCTAACAGAATTATGGCCTCCAGAGAGCCGACCCAGAAGATCAGCAGAAGACAATGGCTCCTGAGAGAGAGGGAAAGGAGGGGAGGCACAGAGAGAGAAAATGGAAATGCAGGAGCAGAGACCTTGCCCAAAGCCTCAGTGCCATCATTTTGTGCTCTAGCATGGGTGTCTTCACAGGGCACAGAAGTGGCTGAAGGGCTTTTGTTTTTTTCCTGAGAGCAGGATAAAATTTATGATAGGTGCTTAGGTGGCTCCCACAAGGAACCAAGGTTGCTGCACTGTCAGCAGAAGAAACAAGCACCTGACACATCACAGCATTCTCCTGCAGAACCTCCTGGCCCAGGGCTTGGCCCAGTGCCCTCTGCCCTGCATAAAAAGCTGCCTGATGGCCAGGCCCAGAGAGTGGTGGGGAATGGAGTTAAGTCTGGCTGGCACCCAGGCACCAGTGGTGTTCCCCAGGGCTTTGTCAATGACCTGGCTGAGGGCACTGAGGCAGCCTCAGTAACTCTGCAGATGGCACCAGGCTGGGTGGCTGTGCCCATCTGCTAGAGGCTAGGGAGGCTTTGCAGCAGGCCCTGGACAGCTGACCCCCATGGGCCAAGGCTGATTGGGTGAAGGTCAACAAGGCCAAGGGCCAGGTCCTGCACCTGGCTCACAACAACCCCATGGGGAGCTCCAGACCTGGGGAAGTGTGGTTGGAAAGCTGCAGCTGGGAGAGGGACCTGGGGCTGTTGGTTGGCACTCACTGGCCAGGAGCCAGCAGTGCCCAGGGGGCCAAGAAAGCCAAAGGCCTCCTGGCTTGGGTCAGAAGCAGGGTGGGCAGCAGGGCCAGGAGGTGACCATCCCCCTGTGCTCAGCACTGGGGAGGCCACAGCTGGAGTGCTGTGCTCAGCTCTGGGCCCTCCCTGCAGGAAGGACATTGAGGGGCTGGAGCCTGTGCAGAGCAGGGCAGCCAGGCTGCAGAAGGGCCTGGAGCCCTTGGGCAGAGCAACCTGTTCTAGCTTAAGATCTCCCTGCTCACTGCAGGGGTGTTGGACTGGATGACCTTTAAATATCCCTTCCAACCCAAACCATTCTATGGTTCCATAGAACACATTTTAAAAGGACATTGGACCTTGTCCCTGCAGAAACATCTTGATTGCAGACACCTGTTTGGTGGATAGCTAAGGTGTAATTGTCTCCTGTTTGGTTCTGCCCTATCACATACCCTTTTAGGTAGACATTTCAGCCTGAACAGGGTTTGTCAGGGTTTATGGGGTCCCTTAGTGAAACGAGAGCAGAGCCAGCTCCTGATTTTGTATCTATTTAACTTCTTAAACCCCAGGTCCTTTGCTTTCTTTTGCTTTTTTTCCATTTTTTTAGGGCCCAGTTGCTTTTGAAGAGAACAGGCATTCTGCCTACAGACCTTTCAGCTTCCTGGAGGTAATTTGGCATCACATATCAGAACTAGGAGACAGGGAAGACAAAATGGGTTCAAGGACACCATTTAAGAAAACACTGTGCAATCAAGAATCAGCTAGTCCTTCTCTCTTCCCTAAGACCTGATCAACCCAGCATCCTGCCTTGCTTATCTGGCTTTTAAGGGCAATGCTGAAGACCTACACCTTCCTTCTGCTTCAGCAAAATTCTCCAGACCCTGACCAGAAGCACCTTCCCTGCAATTTAAGACCATAACTTCTTGTCCTGCTCTCTGGACCAGGCAAGCAGGTGTCCCTCTCCTTTTCAACAGCAATACAAAGCAGTAGTTCAGCATAGCTGGGATTTTTTTTTTTCTTGCTCTCTTTAAAGTAGGGAAATGCTTATGGTGGAGAGGAGCAGGCAGTGGCAGAAAAGGATTTGCACACAATGATTCAAATACCATAGGACTCCATAAACACACACAGAGGTTTGGCTGACCTGGAGATCACTGAACCGGAGCCTTAACCTTTGGCAGACATCTTCTGCCTCTTGAATTACTCATGCAGGATTGGAAACAGGTTTTGTGGGCTTTAAGACCATCTCTTTTTTCAGCCTTGTATCTCTACTTAGTCTGTACCCAGGGCTAAACTCTAGCAGTTGCTCCATCACCTGAGGATCCCCCCCCAAGCAGAGAAGAAAGATTAGGAAGAGGAAAAGGGACACATGGGTTAAACCAAAGGAGATTTAATGGCCCAGCAAACCTGACATTAATAACAATGAACCATGAGGACACACACAAAGTCATGCCTGAGGAAAAGAATGATCACAGAATGGTCTGGGTTGGAAGGGACCTCCAAAGCTCATCCAGTCCAAACCTCCTGCAGGGACATCCCCAACTGGATCAGGTTGCCCAGAGCCCTGTCCAGCCTCACCTTGAATACCTCCAGGGATGAGGCCTCAACTACCTGCCTGGGCAACCTGTTGCAGTGTTCCAGCAGCCTCCTGGTGCAGAACTTGTTCCTCACATCCAATCTCAATCAGCTCTGCTCTGGTTTGAAGCCATTGTCCCTGGTCCTGTCCCTGCAGGCCTTTGCAAACAGTCCCTCCCTATCTTTCTTGTATCCCACTTCAGGTCCTGGCAGCTGCTCTGAGGTCCCCCTGGAGCCTTCTCTTCTCCAGGCTGAACACCCCCAGCTCCCTCAGCCTGTCCTCGTAGCAGAGCTGCTCCAACCCCCTGAGCATTTTCCTGGCCCTCCTCAGGACCCTCTCCATCAGGTCCAGGTCCTTCCTGTGTTGAGGGCTCCAGACCTGTTCACAGTACTCTGGGTGAGGACTCCCCAGAGCAGAGCAGAGGGGCAGGATCCTTCTCTCCATCTCTGGCTATGCTGCCTTTCTGTCAACTCCTCCCCAACTCTGTATTGACAGTGAGCTCCTCCAAAGATGGAGACAAGCAGGAGAAGCAGGAGCAAAACCCCTGCACTTCCCTCAGCTTCCCCCTTTCCCGTGCCAGCTCTGGTATGCAATACAATTGTCGCCAACTCAGATTAGCTGCTCTGGCTGACTCCAAACTGCTAACAACCTGCAGCCCATGAGTGGCTCTGGATGCCATCCCAGCAAAACCAGGACACACCATACTGAGAGTTAATTAATTTAGGGCAAAACAGCCTTTTGATTTTATTCGTGTATGTTCCACCTCATGGTGAGAACATCACAAGTTGGAGAAGCCCTAAGGTTCTTCTTTATTTTCTTACTCTTCAGAACCTCTAACCTTGACCTGGCTTCTAGCCAGGCTTTGGGTCATGAATGAGGACATAAATATGCTAAAAGCCAGGAAAATGGAGGTGGCCTTTGCGTTTTTCTAGAGGAAACCCTTACCAAAAAGCCATTGTAATAAAGTAACCTAAGGCAGATGTCATGGGAGTATGATACAGGAGAGAAACATCTCCAGGGACTGAAGTTTGAACTTTGTGCATGGGAGAATGTAAGGAAGAGAGGAAATGACCTCAAGCTGCACCAAGGGGAGGCTTAGGTTGGAGATTAGGAAAAATGTCTTTGCTGCAAGAATGGTCAGGGATTGGAACAGGCTGCCCAGGGAGATGGTGGAGTCCCCATCCCTGGAGGGGTCCACCCTGGCTGTGACACCTGGGGACAGCATGGTGTTGGACTGATGGTTGGAACTGTTGAGCTTAGAGGGCTTTCCCTACCTTAATGATTCTGTGATTCTGTTCTGGGGCTGTGGGCTGGAGTCTGTTTCCCCTGGCTGCAGACAAGCACTTTTATCCCTTGCCAGGATACTCCAGGCATTAACCCTTTAATTTATTCAGTGCTCAGCTATAACTGGCTGGTCCTTTCCCATCAGAGCTCCCTCCCTGCCGCAGGGCATTTCCAGACACCATGACGTTTCTTCTGCTGTTCATTATTTTGCACTTATGCAGCTTTTGGTAATATCACTCCTTGCATGTTTGTGAGAAACAGCCACCTGCTCCCACTGGGAATAGGCTGATGCACAGAGGACAGATCCCAGAGAATATCCTGCAGAAGATGAAAGCAGCAACAGCTCCCAAAGTATTGCCTGTGACTTCCTGTTCATAGTAAGATGCTGTGACTCTGGGGCCAGCCCTCGGACGCTCGGCAGCAGCAAGTGCAATCTTCCAGCATGCCAAACACCAAGCTGCTGAGCAGAAAAGATTCTGCTTACAAATATTTGCATACCTGGACAGATGAGTTTGCAGTTAATGTCTTCAGGCATTGGATTTAATTCCCTATGCCAGAGACTTGCAGCATGGTTTGAAGTAAATCATACACCTTGTAACACCTGCAGTGTAGGCCATAGTGGCAATTTCTTACCCCCACCTTCTCCAGCCCCATTTCTGGGTGTTTCAGACGTGCTCTCTTTGCAGTCTTTGCATATTGTCACCCTAAACATTCATCAGCAGGTGCTGTGACCAGCAGGTTCTCACCCCTTGCATGCTTTATTCACACCCTGCATGGTTTGTTATTATGATAGGACAAGAGGACACAGCCACGGCTCGCACAAGGGGAGCTTTAGAGTGGACATTAGGAACAATTTCTTTCCCAGTGATGTTACTGAGCCCTGAAACAGGCTGCCTGAAGCAGTGGTGGAGTCCCCATCTGTGGAGGTATTTAAAAGCCATGGAGATGTGATGCTGAGGGACACAGTTTAGCAGTGAACTTATCACTGGTTGGATTTGATGACCTTGAAGGTCTTTTCCAACCTACGTGATCCTACGACTTACTCAAGCCCTGCATGCTGGCAGTCTCGGGGATGCTGCAGACACCCATGGCTGAGGCAGCTTGAATTCTGAAGGCTGCTGGGGCATCACTCTGTTGCACATCCCCCAGATGGAGCCCTACTTGGTAGATTTTTCTCCCAGATCATGATCTAGGCCTTCAGGAGATCTGGCTGGGAAAGGATTTAATCGCTTAGCCTTCAAAGGGGTCTGCTTTTGTGTTTGGAGAGGGAGATGCTTGTCTGCACACAGATCTACTGCAGGCCTGGCAGAGGTGGCATCATCATTCTTAGGAGGAGAACTGGCAGTCTATCGAACAAAACAGTTCTGTCTGTGGATCAGCTTTGCGAGCAAGGAGCTGCACTGCTGTGAGCTCTTTGTGTTTTGCTAAATTCCCCAAGTGCTTAAAGGGCTTCTCTTCCCCTTTTTTATTTGATTGGAAAATAGCCCCTAATACCTGCAAATTCTTAGACACTTATGGATACAGTGGTGAGACTGCAAGCACTTGCAGCTTTCCCATGACAGTTTGAATCCCTATATTAAACCTCATCTGCAAGTGTCAAAATTATTTCCACTCTGCTGAATCAACCTAAGCTTGTCCCTGCAGCCAAGGGAATGGGGAAATTAAAGGGAATTTCATTGCTTCTGAGCTTGCTGCAGGAAAAAGCATGTAGAAATGAACAGCACACACACCCCATTAAAACTTTACATTAGATTAATACACGTTTTGTGGAGGTGCTCTGTGAAACCAGGCAGGCAGATTCATGCTTCTTCAACAACCACTGTGCTTTATTGAAGACTTTGGAAAGAACAGAGACTCTTAGGCTGTCAAGGCGTTGCCAGGCATTCATTTGAATGTTTTCCTGATGTTTCTAATGAGAAGCAATCCCATTCAGCAAGGATGGGAAGGTGGCAGAGGCACACCAGTGCTACAGTGAAAAGAGGATCTGAATCCCTACAGGTGTGATGAGATCCAGCAAAGAAATTCTCATCCTGTCATAGATTTCCTTAGGTGAATGAGGACTTTATCTGTGCACTGCTGTTTTACAGAAACAGAAACAGTGAAATGAGGAAGAAAAGAGTGGAAGGTTGGGAAGTTCTTTTTCACACAGAAACTCAGAGAGGGACCTGGGGATGTTGGTTGGCATTCACTGATCAGGAGCCAGCAGAGCCCAGGGGGCCAAGAAAGTCAATGACATCCTGGCTTGGGTCAGAAGCAGGGTGGGCAGCAGGGCCAGGAGGTGACCATCCCCTTGTGCTCAGCACTGGGGAGGCCACAGCTGCAGTGCTGTGCTCAGCTCTGGGCCCTCCCTGCAGGAAGGACATTGAGGGGCTGGAGCCTGTGCAGAGCAGGGCAGCCAGGCTGGAGAAGGGCCTGGAGCCCCTGGGCTAGAGGAGGGGCTGAGGGAGCTGGGGGTGTTGAGGCTGGAGAAGAGGAGGCTGAGGGAGACCTCCTCGCTCTCTGCAGCTCCCTGCAGGGAGGTTGGAGTGAGGAGGGGACAGCCTCTGCTCCTCGGTGGCAAGGGGCAGGAGCAGAGGAAATGGTTGCAGGCTGCAGCAGGGCAGGTTCAGGCTGGGTGCTAGGAACTATTTCTTGCCAGAGAGGGCTCTCAGCCATTGGAATGTTCTGCCCAGGGCAGTGCTGCAGTCCCCATCCCTGGGGGTGTTCCAGCAGTGTGGAGCTGGTGCTTAGGGCCATGGTTTGGTGCTGTCCCTGAGGTGCTGGGTGGAGGATTGGACTGGATGAGCTTGGAGGGCTCTTCCAACTGCATGTTCTCTGTGATTATTGGTGATTCACAGAAACACAGAAAGATAGGTGTTAGGAGGGATCTCTAGAGATCTTCTAGTTCAGCCTCCCTGCTAAAGCAAGAATCCCTCTCTCCCAAGTTGGTAAAATACCTTAAGATCTTATGTGACTGAAAGTAAAAGTTATGGATGTAAATTTACTTCATTCTTTCATAAATGCCTGCACCTAGAAGTGCTTTTGGGCAGTCACAAAGCTTGGATGAGACAAAATATCAACTATTCCATTAGTTGTGTGTCTGTGTATGTGTTCAGATTTTCTTCCTCATACCTTTTTCTCTTTTCCTCTTACCTACTTTTTCTTTCCAGTCTCTTAAATGAGTGTGGATAAATAAAATGGTTTTTAAAGTAGTGGGAAGTTCCCACAATGATCTCTTCCCCTGATCACCTCTTGGGAGGGTCCTGGTGTTTGGTTTGGTTTGGTTTTGTGTGTGAAGAGGAGTAGGGATAGTAAAGAAAAAAGAAAATCAGTGTTGTTTTGGAGCTTCTTTCCCCCTCTATTCTCCTTGAAGCCAACTTGTACTTTGCCCTGTTTTTCCTTTCTCACTTGGTCTGATTCTCCTGTCATTTGAGTTTGCACCAGTGTGAGGAGGCTGATTCTGGTGTGCTTACTCTGATTTCAGCATATTTGCCTTATATCTATGGATGTGGGATGTTGATTTTCCATAATCTGTAAATCAAGGCTTGATTAATTTAAAGTAGATAATTTCTGTCAGTCCATATCCTTCTGATGTAAAGCAGAGAGTATTGGCTTGCACTAGGAGTCCTCTTGTACTTTCATGGGGAAAAGCCTCTTCAGTGCTCTTTTGTTGTCTGGATATTTGTATTAAAAATAGGTTGGAAAAGACTGACCATTCCATCTTTTCTCTTTGTGCTGGCCACTGTAATGTCTGCTCATTCTGTGCTGACTCCAGGTCTCAGAGACACCCTGAAGGGACTGACTGAAACACCCCTGGGGCAGGCTTCTTCTTCACAGCATTTCTGAACACCAAGCAGCACTGAAGCACTTTGCTTTCCTAAGTAAACTGTTGAGGATTGGCTCCTGCTGGGAATGAAGTTTGGCTTCTTTGTCCAAGAGCCTTTGTAAAATCTGACTTGGTGACAGGTTCTTGTTCCTGCAGCCCTGATCCTGAGTGAGCCTTACAGAGGAGTCTGGTTCCTCTGAGCAATCAAAGCGTTGGGACACTATTGGAAACAGGATTGCCTTCATTTATGCTTCATAGCTGTGCTGAGACAGCTCACTGAATAGCCTCAAGGCCAAAAGAGGACACTGATCATACTCAGCATGACACTAAATTAGACCTTTTATTTAGATGTTTGAATGTAGACACCAAGTTCTGACTGAGTGAATCACTCTTCCAAGCCCCTGGTCGCACTGGTCCTGGGGGTGATTGAGTTCTGTTAATCTGAAGACAAAATTTCTCCAGAATGCCTTTTGCAGTCCTGCTGCACTCAGTTGCCAGGTCTGCCCAGCTGGGGTTAGAAGGAGGCTTGGTTTCCAGCCTGCCTCTTCAGTCAGAAGAAAAAACCCCAACATTTTCTAAGTGTTATGAAAGAAAAAGGGCAGTAAAGAGACATTAGCATCTTTTAGAGGAGCAGTTCATCCTGCTTTAGAGCTTCCCTTCTTGTAGTGCAGGCACACAGAGAACATATTCTACTCACCTGGTTGACAGCCTCATCCCTTTAGACTGGGCTTTTTTACTTGGCTGGTTTTATTTTGTATGGTGGGGTTTTTTTCACTTCTCTTGACTGGAAGATTAGAAGAGGAGACTACACATTGAAATACACAGGGGCTGCAAGGAGGCCATCCTCATGGGAAACACAGGAATGGGAGCTACTGAAGAGACTCAGAGAGCATGAGAGAGGCAGAAGGTGAGGGTGACTCTTACCCTGCCTGTCAGGATGAAATTGGAATGATGTCCTATCTCTGGCAGTGTAGATACTGTGTAGAGATGGAGCAAAGCTATGCAACCTGAAAGCTCTATCCAGCAGGGCCAAAAGGAAAGCACCTTCCCTGCTCAGTGCTTTACCACTGCTGCTTTCCACTTCATCTATAGCCTGGCAAGGGAGACAATTCCTTGTCTCTGTCACCTCATATAAATATTTTCCTTTTGTTTAAACCCAGACTCATCTATTACTGCTTGCTCCCCTTTTGATTGCATAGAATTAGGGGTGTTTATCTTTGGCTGTCCTTTCACAATCAGAAGCTCCACAGCACCTTCCCTTGTGGTGTGTGCTGTGCTTGACCTGCACATCTGCAGTCATTGCAGTACAGATGAGCATGGAGGAAGGAGAGATGAAGGGCAAAGGGGTGGGCAGGTTCAGGGTGGACATTATGAAAGGCTTGTCAAGCACTGGCACAGGCTGCCCAGGGAGGTGGGGGAGTCCCCTACCCTGGAGATGTTCAAAAGCCACATGGATGTGGTGCTGAGGGACGTGATTTGGTGGCAGTGGCTTAGAAGCAGGGGTGGCACTGTGAGCCCTGGGTGACTGGCTGGACTTGGTGATCTCAAAGATCTCTTCCAACCTCAGCAATTCTGTGATTCTACGACAGTGGCTTTCAGATGGCTCACTCTGCAAGATGTAGGATTGCTAACCTCAAACCATTTCAAATCTGCAGCTGATTTTCCCCTTATGTAAAAGAAGGCAATGTAAAGGCAAACCACCATGCCTACAGCCCGTGGGGGCTCTGGGTACTCTCAATATTTCTATGTGGTGTGGGCATTAAACTTGCAAATTACAAATGGGGTCTTTTCCATGGAGTATAAATAATTGGCACTGCTTTATTTCCACTATGACATCTGTTAATTCACTTCTGCTAGGATTTTTTTCCTACCATTTGTGCAGCAGAGTCAGGGAAGAGAGCAATTAAATGGCATAACGATGCTGAAATTCATAACACAGGCTAATTTCATGAAAAGTAAGAAAAAGACAAATGAAGGTTGAACATCAGGGCAGCAGGTAGAGAAGTATCACAAACATAACCTCCAGGGTATCTCATCACATGGGAGTCTTAAAACTAGTCTGGAAAATTGACTCCAGAGTCTATTCTTGGAGAGAACCCTGCTAGTTTAGATAGAGTGGGCTGGGAAAACCTCATCCCTTTGTTTTCCTGTTGTTTGCTGTGCTCTTCTCTGAGACACAACTGTGCAAGTTCTGTCTGTCTGCAGCTGAGGTCCAGATAAGCAACATGGCAAATATCGTCCCTGTTTTACGACCGTTATTTCCCGCTCCCATCCAGCTCCTTACAGCTGCTGCAAAGACTCCAAGGCATGAGAGAGCTGAAGGGGTGGCTTAGAGCCAGGAGAGAGTAGAGTGGAGAAATTCCTCCCTGTCTGTAGCAGGAAGAATTTATTTCCTGATGCTCTCTTGCTAGAGCTGGCTGACTTCTAGAATTACCAAAATTTGTCTTGAGAATATTTAGAAGACGAAGCTTTGTAACCACATCTCCATCTTGGTCATGGTAAATGGTGCAAGAGCAGCTGTTTCCTCCCTATTAGTTGCATTTAGTGGTGCCCAGAAAGGGATGCAGTGGCAGGTCCTTCCAATGAAGATGTCAAAACTAATGGAGGGAGCTCTGGCAAGGTGTGATTAACTCTTTGGCAAACATTTTTCATTATTAGGCTACTAATTAGATTACTTTCTGAACTCTCAGTTAATAAAAATATTAATATTTGATGTTTATCTACTGCCAGATACTAATAGCTGGCTTGTTAAATAGAGCTTCCTGCAGCTGTATTTTATCTGGTTTTATTAGCTCTGAGCCTTGCCACAGTCAGAGTGGGCTCAGGCAGGCTTTGTGCTGATTTCAGCATCACATCGTACAGCCGTGACACTACGCATTGGTACCCCAGGGTGCCAAGAAAATCAGAGCCCTATTATGCTAGGTATGCTCTTACAGAGAAGTGTAGAGCCCTACAGAGCTGGGATCTAAATTGAAGCCAGAAGGGAAAAAACAACACCAAAAAAAACCCACCCCAAGATGAGAGAATGTATAGAACTCCACACCTTGGAGAGTTAATGCAACCAAAAAAGTAAGGCAATGGTTAAGGTAGGACTCAAAATACTCATAGGAAGGCTTTGAGTTCAGGGCAGCCTTCCTGAGGGTAATTACAACATAGGAAGTTAATCACAGGCTGCATTTACAATGAACTAACTCCTACAGAACTGGGATATTTGAGGGAGTTTCAGCCCATTCAGTCTGGAGAGGAGAAGGCTCCCAGGAGACCTTCTCCAGGATCTGAAGGGGGCTCCAAGAAAGCTGGGGAGGGACTTTTGAGGGTGTCAGGGAGTGATAGGACTGGGGGGAATGGAGCAAAACTAGAAGTGGGGAGATTCAGATTGGATGTTAGGAAGAAGTTGTTGCCCATGAGGGTGGTGAGAGCCTGGCACAGGTTGCCCAGAGAGGTGGGAGAAGCCCCATCCCTGGAACTGTCTCAGGTCAGGTTGGATGGGACTCTGAGCAACTTCCTCTAGCTGAAGGTGTCCCTGCTGACTGCAGAGGAGTTGGATTAGATGGCTTTGCAAGGTCCCTTCTAACCCAAAGCATTCTGTGATGTTGTAATACTGTATTTTTGATGGTGGAGACTTACCTGGGTGCAAATAGAAACAATGCAGACAAGCTCCAACCTGCAAGCTGTCAGCTTGGAGCTGGTGTCACCCCTGAGGTGCCTGAAGGGGGCTTGCTAGGTGAGCCGAGAGTCAGGCTCTGAAATTCCGTTTCCAGATAATAAAAAGTTACTGAGGACATGGGAAGAAAAGGACAAAAATGGACAGAGGGCTCTTGCTTCCTTCACTTGTAAAATGAAACTGCAAAATTCTTTAGATGAGAAGCTTCTGCCCTGGATGCCTGAGAGCTGCAGCCTTGTAGATTTTGTCATCTCTGTCATATCAATAGAAAGGTTTCAAGAAATCCTTACTGCAGTGCTGTCACACCTGAGGACCCTGCCAGCCCATGCAGACCTCAGGAGAGAGCACACAGCTGCATCTGATCTCCTACAGGCAGACACAAGTTGGAACAATCTCTTTTGTTGCTCCCATAATTTACTTCTTGCTCAGCATGTCACACATGGCACATGCCTCAGAGCTCCTTGCTAATGCACTGAGCAGAGCTCTTGCCATGGGGGAGTGGCCCAGGGTTGACATGTGCAGGGAAGCTGTTCTTAAGGCGTGAGCAGCTATGATGCAGTTGTGATTGTTTTTAAAGGCAACTATTTAGATTGGGGTCAGAAACTGCCAGGAGTCCTCAGCAACATCTTTGGTGTATTTTGCTCATGAACCAGGCCAAAAGAAAAAAAAAAAAAAAGAAAGTGTGATATTTCAAATCATTACCTGCACTGGGCAGGCAGCAGCAGTGAACTAGAACAGCAGCACTGGCAGACTACAGGCACTAGCAGTGTTACTCTCACTCTCCTGCTCAGTTTTCATCTGGGACAATTTTAACTTAAAAACCACACACCCTCTGAGCTGCCACTGGAGCCACTTCGTTGTGCTGTTTGCAACTTGCAGAAAATCATAGAAAATCACAGAAAACATGCAGTTGGAAGAGCCCTCCAAGCTCATCCAGTGCAACCCTCCACCCAGCACTGCAGGGTCAGCACCACACCATGTCCCTCAGCACCAGCTCCACACTGCTGGAACACCCCCAGGGATGGGGACTGCAGCACTGCCCTGGGCAGAACATTCCAATGGCTGAGAGCCCTCTCTGGCAAGAAATATTTCCTAGCACCCAGCCTGAACCTGCCCTGCTGCAGCCTGCAACCATTTCCTCTGCTCCTGCCCCTTGCCACCGAGGAGCAGAGGCTGTCCCCTCCTGTGGTAGGTTGAGAGAGGGCTTAGCTCTCCCTCCTCCACAGAGTAAGAAACCACAACTAGCCCAGTCGAAAGAGCAAGCTATATATTTACAAGCATATATGGAAAGCAGGTTATATATAACACAATATATACAGGTATTTACAATATATACACAGAAATACACAGCAAAGAGAAATAACACAACAAAAATCCCTCCCCGAGGGAGGGATCCCCTCCTTGGAACCCCCTCTCTCCCCCCCTACCTCCCTTTTTCCCCAAAAAGGGGTTAGAGAGAGAGAAAGGCAAGTTACTAAGGAAAAGAGTTGTTAGCAAGCTTCAAAAGCCCATGCAGGATTAGTGTTTGCTTATCTGAAGGCCAACTCCAGCAGTTCGCAGAAGAAGCAGGCAGGGAGAACAGGCTGAAAACTCCAACTCCCCCAACTCCCAAACCGAACTGAACTGAGGAAAAAAAATTTCCAACTGCTTCACAATCTAAAGCTGAATTTTTGTTTATCAACCAATGAAATTCGTTTAGAATATCAGAATGTTTTGGTTCTAGTACCGAAAACATTAGCCAGTGTGTTCCAGCAGTGTTTGTTCTTAAAGGCACAGCCTCAAACGACCACACCTCCTCACTCCAACCTCCCTTCAAGGAGCTGCAGAGAGCCAGGAGGTCTCCCTCAGCCTCCTCTTCTCCAGCCTCAACACCCGCAGCTCCCTCAGCCCCTCCTCTAGCCCAGGGGCTCCAGGCCCTTCTGCAGCCTGGCTGCCCTGCTCTGCACAGGCTCCAGCCCCTCAATGTCCTTCCTGCAGGGAGGGCCCAGAGCTGAGCACAGCACTCCAGCTGTGGCCTCCCCAGTGCTGAGCACAGGGGGATGGTCACCTCCTGGCCCTGCTGCCCACCCTGCTTCTGACCCAAGCCAGGAGGCCTTTGGCTTTCTTGGCCCCCTGGGCACTGCTGGCTCCTGGCCAGTGAGTGCCAACCAACAGCCCCAGGTCCCTCTCCCAGCTGCAGCTTTCCAACCACACCTCCCCAGGTCTGGAGCTCCCCATGGGGTTGTTGTGAGCCAGATGCAGGACCTGGCCCTTGGCCTTGTTGACCTTCACCCAATCAGCCTTGGCCCATGGGGGTCAGCTGTCCAGGGCCTGCTGCAAAGCCTCCCTAGCCTCTAGCAGATGGGCACAGCCACCCAGCCTGGTGCCATCTGCAGAGTTACTGAGGCTGCCTCAGTGCCCTCAGCCAGGTCATTCATGAACACACTCAAGAGGACAGGTCCCAGTGCTGAGCCCTGGGGAACACAGAGTAGCAATGCATAGTCAGTCCAGTGTCAGCAGCTAATAAATGCTGAATCCCAAACAGTGATATTAATCCCCAGATGTTTTTATTATCCCTCCCATAGGAAGGATCCTGTTTTGTTTGGAACCTTCTCCTCCCTAGCATTCTCCTGGTCTGTTTCATTTTTGTCTGATCTGCAGCTTGTTCAGATCAACATAGATTTATTTTCTGAATGTATTGATGATCTGAGCTAGCTCTAAACATCCCACAGGATAGAGGCTATTCTGTTGTGTTATTCACATGGCTAGGAATGTTGAGGAGATGTTAATGCACTAATAATTTCTGCTACAGCACTAATTAAAGTAATACCACCAGCTGTACTGGAGCAGATCTATTTTTATCTAGACAGAAGAAAATCTGGGTGAGAATCTGGAGTGAGGATATAAATATTTCCATGGACTCACAGAATCACAGAGTGATAGGGGTGAGAAGGGGCTTCTGGAGATCACCCAGGCCAATGCCCTGCCAGAACAGGGTCATCTACAGCAGCTTGCGCAGGGCAGCATTCGGGTGGGTTGTGAATGTCCCCAGAGAAGGAGACTCCACACCCATCCTGGGCAGCCTGCTCAAAGAATGAAGTTCCTCTTCATGTTTAGCAAGGACTTCCTATGCTCAAGTTTGTACAGGTTACCTCTTGTCCTGTCACTGGGAACCACTAAAAAGGTCTGGTCCCATCCTGTTGACATTTACCCTTCAAGTATTCATGAGCAGTAAGAAGATCCTCCCTCAGTCTTTTCTTCTGCAGGCTAGAAAGCTCCAAGCCCTGAAGCCTTTCTTCTAGTCCCCTAATCATCTTCGTGGCCCTTTGCTTCACCCTTTGCTTCACCGTCTCTGGAAGTTCCCTGTCCTTCTTGAACTGGGGAGCCCAGAACTGGACACTATTCCAGAGGAAGCCTTACCAGGACACACTAAGGGTGGTGGAGATCCTCCCTTGGCCTGGGCCAGAACAACACTCACTATCAATACAGACTGGGGGATGAGGTGATAGAAAGCAACCCTGCAGAAAAGGACTTGAGGGTACTGCTGGGTGAGAAGCTGGACAGGAGCAGGCAGTGGGAGCTTGCAGCACAGAAGGCCAAGGTGTAATGGGTTGGGGCAGACCCCCTCCCCACCACAGGCAGAAATAACAACTCAGACAAACTGATTGCAAAAAGTAGTGGAGAGTTTAAATAGAGAACAGTGAGTGTGCACAAAAGGAAACATAGTGACAAGAAAGAAACCAAAGTAAACCCAGAGAGACTCCAAACCCCACCTGAGGGTGCATCCAAACCCCCAGGGCTCCTTCTTCCCCCTCCCTCTGCTGGGCTAGTCTCAGCTGGCCAGGCCTGAGACTGCCCATCCCCCTGTGGCCTTGGGCCCAGTCAGGCCCATGGCCGGGAGATCTCTCCCCCAGTTACCAAGTCTCGGAGAGGGAAGGAAAGAGGAAGTTCCCAGCTCCCCCAGGTCCAATCTCTCCTCCCACAATCCTACCAATGAAATTCGTTTAGAATACCAAAATATTTTACAAACATTTAGCCAGTGTGCCCCTTCCTTAAAGGCGCAGCGTCAAACAGCCACACAAGGGCAGCCTGGGCTGCATCCAGAGCAGCATTGCCAAGGATGGAGAGAGGGATGCTGCCCCTCTGCTCTGCTCTGAGGAGACCTCACCTGGAGTGCTGTGAACAGGTCTGGAGCCCTCAACACTGGAAAGACCTGGAGCTGATGGTCCAGAGGAGGGCCAAGAAAATGATCAGGGGGTTGGATCACCTCAGCTGAGGGAGCTGGGGGTGTTCAGCCTGGAGAAAAGAAGGCTCCAGGGAGACCTAAGAGCAGACTGCCAGTACCTGAAGGGGGCTATGAGAAGGGTGGGGAGAGATTCTTTGCAAAGGCCTGCAGGGACAGGACATGGGGCAATGGCTTCAAACTAGAGCAGAGAAGATTTATATTGGATGTGAGGAACAAGTTCTGCACCAGGAGGCTGCTGGAACACTGGAACAGGTTGCCCAGGGAGGTGGTTGAGGCCCCATCCCTGGAGGTATCCAAGGTGAGGCTGGATAGGGCTGTGGGCAACCTGATGTAGCTGAGGATGTCCCTGCTGACTGCAGGGGGTTGGGCTGGATGAGCTTTGGAGCTGCCTTCCAACCCACACCATTCTGTGATTGATTGTGTGACCTGCTGGCCACACTCTTTTGATGCACCCAAGGCTACCATTGTCTTTGCTGGCCACAAGGACACATTGCCACAAAAAGCTCTTTCCTTCACAAAGGGCTGCCAGGTTCGACCTAAACCAGGCTCTCCCCATGGCCTTGCCTGGTGTCAGTGGAGGCATGCCAATACAGCCCAAGCAAAGAAAGAGCTCCTTGCTTCTGCAGGAGAGAAAAAGAAAGGGATTTACTAATTTCAGGTCAACCTAAGCCAAAACTGAGAATGCCTTTGAGTTTTCCTGGGCCATCTGATGGCCCCGTGGGACATATTAAAGTGCCACTTTGTGAGAAATTGCAAAGCCATAGATACAGATCTTGAGTTATTGATTGCCAAACCAGAGTGAGCTGTTTAAAACCAGGCTGTGAAGCTGCAGCAATGATGGACAATGCCAGTGGAATGTGCTGTCATGTCTGGGAGCTAAATGCTGTTATTCTGTTACTGAATGGAAGAGGGCTGAACTTCAACAAAATCCAAAGGATATGGCAGCCCAGAATAGTCAGGAGGATAAAGGCTGATGCTTTGATGAGGGAAGCTGCACTGAAACCAGTATCAGATTTTGCTTATCAGGTGACAGACAGTGAAAATAGGCCTGAGAACAGTTTAATGATAAACATTTGGGCCAGCAAAAATGTGGCTGATTGACAGGTTCTACAACTAGCCCTGCTCATGCAGGGCTGAAATCTTTGAGCAATTCCAGCAGAGTTTAAGGAGCTGCTCAGTCTCTGCTCTTGTGGCAGAGAGCAGAAGCTGTGGCCCAGCATCTGTAGTGCAAATACAACCATTATGTGATGCACATAAGGAGAAAAAAATGTTAACTATGATGACCTTAAATGGCTACAGCCAGGCCTCATAAACCTCCTCCCAGACCTTCTCAAGACTGTGAAAGCTGTGGCAGAATGAGCAGTCCAAGTACCTCAAGGGCACCAACAGGAAAGCTGGGGAGGGGCTGGTAGTGATAGGACAAGGGGTAGTGGTTTGAAACTACAGAAGGGTGGGTTTAGATTGGACATTAGGAAGAAATTCTTCACTGTGTGAGTGGTGAGACACAGGTTGTCCAGGGGGCTGCTGGAGGCCCGGACCCTCGACACATTTAAGATCATGCTTCATGGGGTCTGAGGAACCTGATGGAGTTGGAGATGTCACTGCTTCCTGTAGGGGGGTTGGACAGGGTAACCTTTAAAGGTCCTTTCTAATCTAGTGCACCCTGGGATTCTATGAGTCTGTGATTCCATGATTCTGGGATTCTATGAAATGCAAACTCAGTGAGATCCACAGTAAAGAAGCAGAGGTCAGAGACCCAGTTGCTCAGGAGTGGCTTAAAAATGCTTGGGGTTGTTCCAAAACAGGTGGAATTTATACAGCCCAAAATATCTGTGCCTGCAAAGGAACAGGACAGGGAAGTTCTGATGCAGTAACTCAGAGAAGGTTTTTTTGGGGGGGTGAAGGAAACAAAAGCCTCTTTCAGGAAAAGCATAAAAGGGTTTCAAGTGGTTTATTGTCATGGAGCAGCAAGAGAGCAACTAAGGCAGAATGCTCACGGGCCAAGGTGTGGTTTCAGCTACCAAGAGCCCAGGCTCCCCAAAAGCTCCATTTGCTCACACAGTAGCTGATAGGAGGAGACCCTGCTCCAGTCACGAGCCTGCTTGATGCTGGCTCTGTGTGAGAAGTAAGGGAAGGGTTAACCACAGTATCAAAAATCTCAGTTCTACTCTAGAACATGAAGCTTTGCTGATTTCTGCTCCTAAACAATGTCAAGGCAAAAGGGTGGTACCAAACTGGAATGGATTTTGCTATTTCCCTGTGGTATTTTTATATGTTAATCCAAGCCAAACATTGATAATTTCAACAAAATCAGTGTTAGAATAGAAGCCAAAGCAAGGCCAATGCTTTCCAGAAAAATATTTCAACTTTTAGTGAATATTTTGTTATTCTGGAGACTTCTTTTTTAACAGATGTATTTATCCTTATTAGTCATACATGTATTTTTTATCATTCTGAGCACTTTATTATCAATATTTTAGTGTTCATATTTTACCAGGGTATTTGCACCAGGTGACAGAAGCTAACATCCACTCCCACGGGCATGCCACCCTTTGACCTGTTCTAAAGCATCAGAACCTTTGTTTTCTTAGGAACATCATTAAAATGGGCATTTTTTAATCCTATGTTTCCTCTATCAGATTCTTTGCTGGCTGTTGTAGCAAAGCTGTTTAGTTCTGTGGCACTCTGATTAAGGGGTGCACTTATTGGAGGAACAGCTCCATTCCTATGAAATCTTCTTTTTGCTCTGATTCTGAAAGCAGCTCTTTCTGCTTGGCTCTTGCATTATGGCCAAAAGGAACCTTGAGAGGCTTGAGAAGTAGACCAGTGCCTACTGCCTGAGGCTCAACAGCTCAAAGTGCAAGGTCCTATACCTGCATCAGGCCACTCCCAGGCACAAATCCAGGATGGGTGCAGAGTGGATTGAGTAGCTGTGAAGTGCAGGAGTTTGGGCTGTTGATAGATGAGCAGCTCCCCAGGAGCCAGCAGTCCTCCTGCAGCCCAGCAGGCAGCTGTGTGCTGGCTGCAGCCAGAGCAGTGTGGGCAGCAGGGCAGGAGAGGGAATCCTGCCCCTGGGCTCTGCTCCGCTCAGACCTCACCTCCAATCCTGCCTCCAATTCTGTTGTCCCCATCATAAGAGAGACATAGATCTGTTGGAACAAGTCCAGAGGAGGCCACAAAGGTGTTCCAGAGGCTGAAGCACCTCTGCTATAAGGACAGGCAGAAGGAGCTGGGGGTGTTCAGCCTGGAGAATATTCCTGGGGGACCTCAGAGCTGCCTGCCAGGACCTGAAGGGATCCTGCAGAAAGGCTGCAAAGGGACTTCTTACAAGAATGTCCATCCACAGGACAAGGGGAAATGGATTTAAATTGAAGGGGAATAGGTTTAGACTGGATTTTAGGAAGAAATTGTCTACTATGAGGGTGAGAAGACTCTGGAATGGATTGTCCAGAGAGGTTCTGGATGGTCCCTCCCTGGAGATGTTCAAGGCCAGGCTGGATGGGGCCTTGAGTAACCTGGGCTAGTTGAGAGGTGTCCTGCCCATGGCAGGGAGGTTGGAGCAGATGATCTCTTCCAGCCTAAGCCATTCTATTATTCTATGATAACGTAGAATCTTAGAGTCAAAGGGTCATAGAATCATAGAATGCAGTGGGTTGGAAGGACCTTTAAAGATCATCTAGTCCAACACCCCTGACAGTAAGCAGGTTTCTCAGATCCCCACCAAGCCTGACCTTGAAAGTCTTCAGAGATGGGGCCACCACCACCTCCCTGGGCAACCTGTTCCAGTGTTCCACCACCACCTCCATGGTGAAGAACCAGTGTGTTACTGTGCCTATCCCTAAGGCTTTTCATGTCACATTTCTAACAGATGGCTGCAGAGACACTTACAGCAGTTCTGTTGTTAAACTTTTGTAACCTGCTGATACCTGAGCCCTGAATTCTACAGCTGAGGACTTGGCCTTTGCTGTTTGTATGCAATAACCTCATTATTACTCTCTTAAATCACCCAGAGAAGAAGGTAACGCAAGGAGCACATTTGCCCACCCAGCACCACTTTTGCTGGTTTGATTTTACACAAAGCCATATCCATAATTCATGACAGGCAATTCCTTCTTTTTGTTAATATATATTTTTCTATGCCAAGGTTATTTAGAAGAGCAGAGTTGGTTCAAAAGTTTCAGCAGAGGACTTTGATAAACACTCTGGGGTCAGTGATGACAAGAGTGCTGTATACCTCTAATACATTATCTTACAAGATGTCCCTTGATGTCTGCACCACAGTCTAAACACTGTCTGCTTTGATTGCTTCTATTTACAAATGGTCTCTGTTGTTCCAAAGTTTAAATACATTCTACATGCCTGGATTTAATTTATTCCAATAAATGAAAATTTTCAGCAAAACCTGCCCTCTGAGTTATAAACACACCAGGATAATCCAAAAGCAAACCGAGTTCTCTGTGGGTGTGTTTCGGAGGACAGAACATCCTCCAGCAGATGCAGGACCAGGATGTGGTGGATCACTGTCCCTGGGAGATGGAAGGACCTGACACAGTGATTAGCCTCCCTTGGCAGAAAGGCTCAGAGGCCCTTCCCTCACAAGATTTGCAGCTGCCTCGTAAATGGGGAAGTGTTCAGACACCAGAGACAGTTCAGAGAGGCTTCATGGCCCAGCAGCTGCCAGATCGGAGAATCAGAGAATCATTTTGGTAGGAAAAGACCTCTAAGATCAAGTCCAAACTAAGTCCACCACAACCATTAAACCATGTCCCAAAGTGCCATGTCCACATGCTTGTTGAACACCTGCAGGGGCGGTGACTCCACCACCTTTGTTCCAATGCCTGACCAGATGACCGATAGCCAACCCTCAAGACCTTTCAAACAACACCATCAACGACACTCCTGGTCCACCTTCCCTGACCAAATGCTATTTCCCCCAGCCTTTATTATTTCCACGCTGCAAGAGCTCTAATTCCTGGAGTTTCTTTAATATTGCTGCTTGGACATAGTAGAAACTCAAATAACTAAGCTGGGTTTTGCTGCTGCATGCTCAGCAGGTTGGATCTAGCCAGGTTCAGCCCTTTGCAGGATGTGGCTGGGAAAATGACATTAAGAATAAAATGGTTGGAGAGTAATTTTCTAAGTAAAGTGGTGTGTGTTGCTTGGATAAAATAATCCCAAAGGGAGCTTATTAGGACAATCTTCCAGTTTGCTAACGGTAAGGATGGCTAAAAGCTAGAGGAGATTGCTGCAAATATAGATTTTCTGTGAAGCAAAAGCTTTCAAATATAATTAAATAAACATCTACCAAGAATACTTTCAGGACAGGTGACTCTGTTAGTGATGGACTGGACAGATGTGCCACAGCTTTTCTGCTTTTTATTGCTCCTTTGACTTTTTTTTCCATTTTTTAAATACCAGTTTTGACTCTTGGATGGATTTCAGTGGGTCTTATTCTGTAACATTTCGGTAAGATGAAAAAAAACAACCAAACAAAAAACCCACCAGAGGTTTTGTGCCTGAGCTGAGGGGCTCTTGAAGTTGACTTGCAGAACAATCAACCACGGAATCGTAGCTCAGCTTGGAAGGCATCTCAGAGATCTCCACTCCAACCTCCCTGCCATGCCCAGGGACACCTCTCAGCTAGACTCAGCTGCTCAAGGCCTCAGCCAGCCTGGCCTTCAACACCCCCAGCAAGGAGGCAGCCACAGCCTCCCTGGCCAGCCTGTGCCTGAGTCTCAACAACTTCCTGCTGGAGAACTTCCTCAGCTCCACTCTAACCCTGCTCTGCCTCAGCTACAAACTATTCCCCTTTGGCCTGGCTCTAGACACCCTCAGGAAAAGTCTCTCTGCAGCCTTCAGGTATTCAGCTGGATTGGAAGGGACTTTTAATGGTCATCTAGTCTGGCTACCCTGCAATAAGCAGGGACATAACCCTGCTAGATGTGCGCCAGAGCTCAGAGCCCCATCAAGCCTGACCTTTAAGAAGTTGGTAGAAGAAACTGAATTTTCCAAACCTTCAAGGCTTTCAAGAAGCAAGTTGCCAAGTGGAGCCAGCATTATTAGTTACTCAGCAAGGAGCAGCTTAGAACCTGCCTATGCAATGGGAAATATGCACTGCTCAGACTTGCTCCATGGCTTACAAAGCAGTTCTGAGCTTCAGTTGAAATGCCTTGGTGCACTAAGGAACTCTTTGCTATGACAACTTCAAATGTTATTTGTTTCAGTAGTTAAAATGTATGGATTTTGCCTTCTCTTGAATCCCCCCTGACATGGTCAGACTCTGCAGAGTTAATGGTCAGATTCTTGTGACTTCTCACAGTCACAGTCATAAAATCATAGAGTCACAGAGTCAGAGTCATAGAATTATAGTCATAGAATAATACAGTCATAGAGTCATATGATCATAGAGTTCGAGAGTCATGGACTCATGGAGACATCACATAGTTTAGGTTGGAAAAGACCTCTAAGACCATCAAGTCCAACCATCAACCTAGGACCATGATGTCCATTAAACCATGTCCCGAGGCAGCATGTCTGCCTGGCTTCTGAACACCTCCAGGGAAACTGCCTCTTGTAGTGCTGTTTCTTACAGGACCATCACAGGTATGGAAGAAGAGAAACCACAGCAGTAATGTGGTTTGTACACAATGCTCCTAATTCCAAATAAAACAGAGCTTATTGTTTGTGGGTTTGGTTTTGCCTTTTTTGTTTGGTTGGTTTTGTGTCTTGTTTTGTTTTTTATACAAAGAACTTATTTTTAGACCATTTTGCCTGGTGGACTTCCACAGTCAGTTACTGCCGCTGGCTTCATCTGGATTGTATTTCCAAGTGACTGGTTTACTCTTGTTTCCTGGGGCTGCAGTGTCACACAGTGCCTCACACAGCCTTTTTCTTTACAAAGGACATGTAAAAAGAGATGCTCCAATGCAGGGGATGCTAATCTTACTACTTTTCTATTTTTCCAGTCACTTTTTCCTGCTGTTTTGGTCAGTGAGCTCTAGTGAATGACAAAGACAATGCTGAAGATACATGTTAGCTTAGGGGAAGGGAAAGACATCTCCTTTCCCCAGTTTTCATGAAAACAATCCCTTTGTACAGCAGGTTCCAGTTGCTGCCCCCAGTGTGTGCCAGCGTGTGCTGTAGCCTGTGGTGTAAGCAGGGATGGCACACAGCCAGCTGTGCACTGCATCAGGAATGTCAGACAGGCACAGGCTGGGCTGCAAATTGCACAGCCAGCGCTTGTCCAATGCTTTTTTCTTCTCCCCCAAGTGAAAACTGGTTTTACCTTTATGAGATCATAGCAATGAATTCCTTTGCTAACTGATTGATCTGAAGGAGCTGTGCTCTCCGCTCCTTAGTGCATCCTTGCAAAGATAAGAGGGTATGCATGGCCCTCTGCCGACCCTCTCAGCTAAAGAGGGAATTGTTCTGCTTCTCAGGGACAGCAGAATTAAACACATGTGGCAAGGCAGGGCCTAATAGCTGCTAAAGAAAAAACTCTGTGATTTCTTTTCCCCCCTTGCCATTCTGTCGTTGCTTTTCTGGCCTGTCAATCAAACTTGTCCTTCTGAAGTCTTTTTTGCCTATAGCTTTTCTAAATATGCAGAGACAAGTCCATTGATATTGCTGCTACAATCCTTTGTCAGTCCCATTAAGGTTTTTAGTCAGAGGAAAACAAATTAAGAAGAGTTGCCAAAAGAAATGCATTCACCTGGTCAACATTCAGGATCAATCTCAAAGATTTCAGACACTCAGAAGTGCCTTGGGGGGGATCATTTCAAAGAAATCTTTTAGTTTTATTTCTTACTTTCAGAATGTTTTAAAATGCTTTTATTCAAGCCAGTCCAAAATGGTTTCCCCTGATGTATCAGCACGGGTGGCAAAACAACACAAAAGCCACTCATACTATTGCAGGGGTATTGGAGGATGTCTTTGTTGTTATTCTTACACTCCCAGTTACATTCTCCCAGTTGCAGCAGTTAATTATTTCATCCCAAATGGAAGCAGACCTTAGCAACAAGAAAGTAATAAAGAATGCAATGGATTGCATTCACTCAACAAGGGAAAATTTCTGAAGCCTGAAACGTTCCTGTTCTGGGGAGTGAAAGGCCACTAATAACTTATTGTTCTTGAGAGCAACACTGCAAAGAAAGTGGCAAAAAAGCACTTTCTTTGCTGCAAAGTGGTGTTTTATTTTCCCTCTCCTGTATATACTGCAGCAGACAGATGCCAAAAAGGCCCCAGCCCTACCAAGAAGTGCTCTTCAACAAGCTAACAGGGTCTTTGGAGAAGAAAGTGTGTGCCTTGCAGCATGATCCTGTTGTCGCAAACCTTTAGTCCTATTCATCCTCAAAGGGCTTGCAAGTGATACTTGAAGTTCAATGACAGTGAAGACTTGCTGATGCTGTTGGAGCTGAAAAGGGAGAGACCGAGCTGGTGTCCCTCGAATCACCGCACTGACAAAGGGGCCATCCTTTTGGTAACTACTGTAACATTTAGCTAAAGGCTGCTGGGGTGGGGGTGTGGTGGGGGGGTGTGCTTGTGCTGCCATCAATCTGGTGAGCAAAGCATTATCTTTACTTTGCAAAACCTGTAATTCGTTCTTAATGAAGGCGCTGCTTTGCTTGGCACACAGCCTAGGGAAGGAAAATTACTTTGGCCATGCACAAGTGGCATTCCACATCTCACAGACTTATTACCTCCTCCTTGATCTATTGCCTTTTGTCATCTGGGGGCTCATCCTGAAGCCCTTACTAAGGGAAAACTCTGGCTGACTTGAAAGCTAAGTAAAGCTTTTATGAATAAATCACCTGAGCTTTTGGTGTCATTGATCACTGAACCAAACTTCTCAATCCCTGTGGACTTCTTTGGCAACAGCAGTGTGACGCCAGCTTTGCTGCTTGACATTGCTACCACTGCACTTCCAAGCTCTGCTCCTCCGTGCTGCGTCTTTCCTAATTCACTTTTTACCATTTCATTGCTTAGATTTCCCAGATTAAGTAAGCCCACAGCAACTGTGTGATTTACTCTGGATGATCTTCAAAGGTCCCTTCCACTCCCCACCAGTCTGTGATTCTTTGAACTGCTTTAACCTCTGCATTTAAACACTTAAAGCATTTGTCCTACCCAGGATTTTTCTCTTATAAAAAGAATTTCAATCAGCAAAAAAAGAATGTTGGAAGCTAAAGAGAAAGTAAAATAACTGAAGAGGTATTTTACCTTTATTGAAGCAGCTTAAACAAATGCTTCTAATTATTTAGAGGCTTTATATTGTTTAAAGTAGGAGTGAGATTCTCATGGGTGTAATCAAGGGACAGCGAGCTCAGGCAGCTTTTCCTTTCAGAGCAGCTGAGGAGCTCATCCTCAGTTTTTAACTAACACGAAAAACTATCAGGATCTGATGGAGATAAGGAAGAGGATAATCAAATGTTGAATCCTAGAAACGGGTTGAAAAGCCCAATAAGCTTTCATGAAAGCTATGCTGAGATTTCTTCAGCTGTAATAAAAGCAAAGCCAAATCACTTCCTTGTAAGTGCTATTATTGCAGGGACTGTCACACATCCTGCTGGAGCTGCTACAGCACGATTATTTGAAGGCAAAAGCAAAAAGCTGCCAATTAAAAAACTTCAGTTACTGCTTTTAAACCTCGAGATTTTTTCCTCTCTTGCCTGAGAGACATGAAACATTTTGGAGAGGCTGACAGATCATTTTCTCTGCACTCTGAAATCAAAGTGGCTCTCATATAAAATATTCTCTAGACGCAAGTGGCATCCAGCAGGTTTGGTAACGTTACTCTTGTTGGCAGCAACTTTCAAAGTCAACATTTTCTGTCCTCAATTCCTTCTAATTTCTGCCAGGATGGATGTGTGTGTACCTGGGGCTGAAATGTAGAGCTTGACATCAAGGTTCAGCACCTGGCTATACCACAGCTTATTTTATGTGACCTTGAACAAGTCTCTCCACATCTCAGCTCTGTGTTTGTGGAAGGGGCTGGTGATAGTTTTTCTTCCTCATGTTTTATCTCTTTCATTCTGTCCATGAGATCCAGTGTCAGTAAGTGTCCCATCAAGAAGCAGAGCACTCAGAACAGGAGAACCTAAATCACTGTTCGCTCTTTCAAAAGCAGTAATGCAAAGAGATTGAGCATTAGATTAATAAATGCAATTTGTCCCCAAATGAGGGAAATCATTCCGTAGTAAGCACTTTATTTTCCTCAGGAAACTTTACAGGAACATTCAGAGTCACTGATGAGCAACAGAAGCAATGCCAAAAGACCAATAAAATAGCTGAAAATCAACACAGCCCCATGCCAGCAGAGCGCCTTAGATGGTTTTGTTTAAATTCTAAAGAAATATGAAAGAATTTAAAGAGAGCCTTCCTGCTAGATGGTTCTTTAGGAAATGGATCAGCAGGCTCACAGGCCTCTCTCCCCACCCCCACTTGTCTTTGCCTGAGAAATTTACAGCTCATGTCATCCATCCAAGCAGAGAAGATCACTAGCTACCACAAGTCAGCAGCTGGGTGAGCTCACAGTGGACTTGCTCATTGTCAAAGAAATGCACAAAAGCTGAAGAATTCAAAGGTCTGGGAGAGTCCTGGGGTCCAGGACAGGCTGCACAAGGCCAGAGATGCTCTGGAAGGTACAAAACCCTTGCACAGTGCTGTCCTAGGAGCTGAGAACCTCAATCCAGATGACATATTTGTGAAATTGCACAGCTGCAGTTCCAAGAAGAAAGCAAAATACAATACAGGAGATGTTTTTCCATCATGAGATGTTGGTGAGCAGGTGTAAAGACTTCTAGAAGGCTAGCATTCAGTTTCCCTGAAATGAGATTCCTGAGAGCTTAATCCTGACCTTTCCTGTTTAAACAGGCACTCTGCTGGCCCTAGTGCTACTTATGTTTATGGCACCCACATTTGTACTGTTTATGTGCTCTGAGAAGGATCTTCCAGGCACAGGGAAGGACCATTTGGCAGTGCTCTCCTTTCTTCTTCCCAGACAAAACCAAACCAACTGAGCTGTCAGAGCACAGAAGTTAGCAGTTATTAAAGACAACCTTGGTTTAAACCTAATGGCTAACAAACCCTAAATGTTTCCACTGCCTGACACAGACTTTAAATACTTTTGAGTATATAGAATGATGTGTTTGACATTCAGAAGAAATCCTTTGCTGCAAGAGTGGCCAGGCACTGGCACAGGCTGCTCAGGGAGGTGATGGAGTCATCATGCCTGGAGGTGTGCAAGAAATGTGTGGCCATGGCACTTGGGGACATGGTTTAGTGGCCATGGTGGTATTAAGTAGATGGTTGGACTTGACGATCTCAGAGGGCTTTTCCAATTGTAATGATCCTATGACTGTGTTATTCTATAGCCTTCTCAGCTCACTGTGATGCAAAGCCCTGCTCTGCAGCATTGCCTACCCAGAATCTTCACAAGATGGGGCTGACACATTCTGAAGGTAAGTCCTACCTTAAGTTTTGCTGCACAAAACTCCTGCAGCCTTCAGTTACCACTGCAGAGCACTGAAATTGGCTGGGTGATGGCTTTTGTGACCAGGGGAACAAGGTGTGGCTTTTATAGTGCAGAGCCAGCGCTAGAGTGCCAGGTTACACTGTAACCAGATTTAATACTTACGTCTTCATTCTGCCTTTGCAGTAAGGAGCAGCGATCAATAGAGCAGCCTCTTGTCTGAGCTCCACAGAAGCCAGTGACCAGCGTTCCTCCAGGGACCATTCCACTGACAGAAAAAGAACAAAAGAAAATAAAAGATAGAAAAGGAGGTAGAAACCTATGCTTCATCCTTGAAAAGAGGATGCAATGGGTCTTCTCTCTGCTCAGTTGCTCATCATACATTCTTTGTCATGTTCCACAGACTCTACTCAAAATCATCCTTTGCTGCCAACAAAAGGCTTAGTAGGAAACTGGAGTAGGCTGCCCATAGGAATTGTGGAGTTTCCGTACCTGGATTCATTCTAAACCCACCTGGATGCCATCCTGGCCAACCTGCTCTAGGTGAAGCTGCTCTGGCAGGGGGGCTGGACTGGATGATCTCCAGAGGTTGCCTCCACCCCCTGCCATGCTGTGATTCTGTGAAAATCAATGTTATAAAAACCCCACCTGAGAAGACTCTCCCAAGAATCTGCCACCCACGGGAGCAGATCCTCTGTCAGCAAACCAGCTGAACTGCAGGCAGAAAAGCTACCACAGATCCATTTTGCCATCAGTCTTGCATAAAGAATCTGAGGCATGATGAGGGCTTAAAAAAACAACCAGCCAAGCATCCAAAGCCCCACACTTAAACTTTATACTTGGTGTGCAGTCAGAAGAAAAATGCTGATCAGGAGTTCCAAAGCACCGCTGATCTTCCAGAGGAAGCAGCACTGCTCTTGCCACAGCCCAGGGCTGAGATGCTAGGGATCTTTTGATAGTGAAGATCAGTCATCTCATTCAAAAGAGTTCTTCTTAGGCCAAGGTAGTACTGGAAGCTGCAGCTCAGTGACACAAGGATTAAAAAAACTCTTCTTTTTGTTTTTGCTGAGCTAAGCAAAGTTTGGGCTGTGTTTGTTTCCCACTTTTTCAGACAAGAGAAACTAGAAAATTGATCCAAATGAAAGTTTCATGTTTCATCTAAGACTACATCAGACAGCAGCTTTTCCAAAGGTTAATAAATCAAGGGCTACCTAAACCAAAAGCAGGCAAGCAGACAAACAAACAAAGCAGGACCGTGTTGGACAAGCTGACTTCGGAGGAAACACAATAAACAGGTGAAGTCTGAGAGACCACCAGCAAAATAAGGATTCATATTTTATTCATGCATTCATCAATGGTTTCAAGAGACTACCAGCACAGACAAGGGTTTTTTTCTTAATGCCACATTAATATTTTATTGTTTTTTATGGAAGGGCAAAAATGAGCAGTGCAGGTAAACCACCACAAATAGCATTTAAAAGGCAAAGGAAGAAGAGGGAGGTATTGATTCCATGATTCTATGGAGAATTAGTAAGACTGAATGGGAAGGGCAGGGAAAGGGTCAAAAGCTACCCTGCAATTCTGGGTGCTGCCACACCCAGGGTCCTCACACAGAGCTCCCAAAGCTTCACCTCCCTTGTTTCCATCTGTAAGAAACTCATCAGGTTTGGCTCTGGCAGTGGCCAAATTTGTATTCAGAGAAGTGTCCTGATCCTCGCTTGGGAAAATCACAGTCAGGAAAAAAATATCTGAACCTCTGGGTTGGACATGAGGAACATTTCCTTGTCCATGTCTATGGAAACAGCCTCAGGTTGCACCAAAGGAGGTTTAGATTGGACCTGGGGAGTATGTCAATGTCCATGTCCATGGAAACAACCTCAGGTGGCACCAGAGGAGGTTCATGTTGGACATGAGGAACATATCCATATCCATGGAAATAGCCTCAGGTTGCATTTGGGGAGGTTTAGGTTGGGCATGAGGAACAATTTCTTCCTGGAAAAGGTTTCCTGGAGCTGGCCCAGGCTACCCAGGGCAGTTGTGGATTCCCCATCCCTGGTGGAGATCCAAAGCCATGGAGATGTGGTGCTGAGGCCCATGGTTTAGTGGTGACCTGGCAGTGCTGGGTTGATGATTGGACTTGATGACCTTTGGGTCTCTTCCAAGCAAGTGATTCTATGATTGTGTGATTCTAATGGAACTTTTGTCAAGAGAAACCACTCATGAGCACAGGGAGTAGCATGCTGGAGCCCAGGAGAGTGCCCTGTTGCTTTCCCTCCCCCTGCACACTTTCAAGCTATATTTTTGCTGCAAAGTGGGACTTAGCCCTCCAATCGTGCTGCCATGCAGGAAGCTCAAGGACATCTGCCTTACCAAAGCTACATCTGTCCTGCTCCTGTTGCCTTGAGCTGCTGCTGGCTTAGCTCAAGTGCTGTAGCCACAGCAGCACAAAATATTCTAGAGTGGAAGATGTCATTAATCCTTCAAGGATCAGTTCCTCCTCCAGCTTTGAACCAACCTTTTTCTTTTGTTTGTTTTTGGCAAAAGCATTAAAGCTGAAAACTGAGAGATGATGATTTCCCTTTTGGTGGGCAACAAATTCACCATAAGCAGCACTGTGCCCTCATGGCCAGGAAGGTAAATGGTCTCCTGGGGAGCATTAAGAAAAGCATGGCCAGCAAGTTAGGGAGGCTTTTCTCCACCCCTGCTGTGCCCTGCTGAGTCCATATCTGGAATATTGTGTCCAGTTCTGTGTTTCCCAGCTTGAGAGAGACAGGGAACAACTGGGGACAGTCCAGTGGAGGCTACAAAGATGCTGAAGGACCTGGAACATCTTTCTAAGACGCCTGGGGCTGTTTAGCTTGGAGAAAAGGAGGCTCAGGGAAGACCTTCTTGCCCTCTACAAATCTCATAAAGGAGATTGGAGCCAGGTAGGGGTCACTTCTCCCAAGTAAAAGGACAAGAGGAAATGGCCTCAAGTTACACCAGGGCAGGTTTAGGTTGAACAGTAGGAACAATTTTTTCTCCAAAAGGGTTCTCAAGCCCTGGAACAGGCTGCCCAGGGAAGTGGAGGAGTTCTCTTTCAACCCAACCCTATGAATCTATGATTCTGTTTCTGATAATGGATCCAAACATGGATTAACTCCTAGATGAGAGATGGGCTCAGAAACACCCTGAGGTTGTGGTGGTTCAGGTTGGAGGCCTGCCCCTGATGCCACTGCACAAGCCACACCTGTAAGGGCCCAAAGGGGTCCAGGCCAGTGGGTGGTCACAGGCAGCCAGGCATTTCATCCCATAATGCTCTGCTCCCCTATAGAACATCAGTGGGGGGTCCTCCCTTCCTCTCTCTGCCCTCACTGCTGCCTCGGTAATGGGCTGAGCTGCCTCTCTTGGGCCTGGCTGGGCCCAAGGCTGGGGGGGGGAGGGGCAGAGAAAGAGCCCTGGGGGGTTTGGGTGTACCCCCAGGTGGGGGTGGGATGTGCTTGGGTATGTTTTGGGATCTCTCTCTTTTGTCACTGTGCTTGTGGTTCTCTGTAAAACTTCCTTTGTTTTTCCATTTAAACTTTTCACCATTTTTGCAATCCGTTTGTCTGAGCCTTTCTTTTGCCTGTGGTGGCAGACTTGGGCTCTCAACCCACCACAGAGCTATCCTCAGCTGAAAGGGAGCATCTGGGAGAGTCTCTGTGGAGTAGAGAGAGGCGAGGGTGCCTCATCTCACTGAAGATGTCCTTTTCCTGGTGAAGAGTTTCTTCTGTTTCTTTGCCCTTTTAAAGTCGTGTGGGACTCATCCAGGCTCAGGGAGCCTTGGGCACCCACATTGATTTTTCCTACTTTGAGAAATTCAACACAGGCTGGTTTGGACAGAGGCCATTTGGGTCATGTGTTTACAAAGCACTTTAGTTGTGTGTCTTGTCCATGGGCAGGCACTGCAGCAAGTTAAAATGGGTCATGGGTGAGTGAACTCCTTTTGCTCTGTCTGCTCCCCTGCTGCTTCCTCTGCCACTACACCCTACTTGAGATGAAGGATTCATGCCAGTAATGTCAAGTCCTCTGACATCAAGATGCCACCTCAGTGACTGACCTCCAGAAATAGTACAAGTAGAACCAATAAAAGTGGCTGTTGCCAGTGCTGCAGCCAGAAGGTGCTCAGTGGAATTCAACACCTAAATGTGAAGCTTCTTGATCTTCTCTCCAGTTTGATCAGGTCTGCACACAGGCTCTGTGGCTGTGATTGTGGAGTTCTGATGTTAGGGGTGGAGCAGCTCATTCATATGGAAGGTCTTGCAGTGGATGGTGGTTTTATCTGCCTTGGCTACTGATGTTTTCAGCTCACTGAACCAGAACTTCTCTCTTCAATGACTTCAGTGGCCTTGCCTTTCTCAGAAGAGTTTTCTGTCCTGCCTAGTCCTGAATAACCTAAGACAAAATATTATTGCCTGATCCTTGCTCTGTTATTTGCTGACTGCAGTTATCATTCCTTGAGCTTATCATTTATTTGACAAGAGGAACCAAAAATATGATCTATTTCAATGAGGAATCCTCTTTTAAATCAAGTGTTGGTGAATGCTGAAGCTTGAGAACTTTAAGATGCAGAACCCACATGGGTTTGGGGTTGGATTTTATTCCTTTTCCTGTGGTTGATTTGGGTTTTATTTTTCCTATTATTTTTTTCTTCTTTTATGTTCACAGAATCATATCAGAGTAGAAGCATTGACTGGAAGGGACCTCTGGAGGATATCCACCTGATGCAGGACTATCATCAATCTGAGATCAGCTCAGCTGTGGCTTTCTGGGAGAACCTGAAGTGCCCCCATCTGAAGATGTCATAGTTACTCCAGATGATCTGCCCCAGTGCTGCCTAGCTTAGGGGTCTCTGTAATGTTCAGCCACTTCCCAGCTGCTAGAGCCAATGAGCTTGGGTTCTCAGTTTTATAATTTCCTTTCCAGAGAACCTCTCAGACCAGGCTGAGCCACTCTAAGAGGCTGATTATCCAACTCAGCCTCTTTGACTTACAGAGGAAGACATTGTGGAAGCTCCATACCAGCTCTCATCTCACCACAGAGGAGTCAAGTTAGCCAAGTATGGATTGATCTTGGTAAACCTTTGCTGGCTGAAGGACTTCCCACAGAGATTCAAGGAGGATACATTCCAGGACCCTTCCAGGAACCAGCCTCCCTCAGCTCTGTTACAACTGCATGATGCCAACAGACGTGATCCCCATCAGCCCATCTGCCTGCACTGAGGAGACACCAAGACAAATGGAGCTCAATGTCTTTGGGTTCTCTGGAACACCATGAAGCATCTTCCCTATTGCTGCACAAACCAAATCAAACCCCAAAACCATAAGCAAACGAACACAACCAAACCCACACAGCAGCCATTTGCTGGAATCACAAGCAGTTCATTTTCTGAGTGTAGTGGCAGGAAGCCCGAAGCTGATCACTCCAGCTCTTCTCCACATACATGAATGCAGTACAGCATGCTGAGGGTGGTGAATTGCACTGCTCAAGACAAGATGAAAAATCTAATCAGGTAAAACTGCAGATAAATCTTCACTGGCAGAACATTGCACTTCAGAATATCCCCAGGTTCTCAGAAGACTTTCCCAAGGGCTCCTATAGTTAGCATCCAGGCACAGTTGGATAATTGCACTGAATTAGAGGATGTTTATGGGGTTGTGGTTGGTTTTAATTGGTCTATAATATCAGTTACATTTGCTGCCCAAGCTCCCAGATTGCTGCAGTTTTTCCTTCTCCAAGTTCAGCCAGCAGGCTGCAGGTAACAAGGTTCACATGGAGGTGTTGAACAACTTGCCCAGATATTGTTTTTTTTTTAACTCTCCCACCCCTATTTTTTCCCCCTAGCATTATCAAGTTCTTGCTTATATGAAATACATCACAGCAAAGCACATCTTCTGTGCAGCCAGCAACCCTCTCTTCTGTTCCATCCAGCCATGTCCAAAGTGGATTTCTCAGCAGCATCAGCTGGTGGAGGTGCTTTTCTCTCTCAAGCACAAAGCTTAGCTCATTTCAGGCACTGAGACAGATGATAGAAATGTGAGCTGAGCTGGGCAATATAAAGCTGCCTAAGATCCTTCTGAGGCTGTATAACTTCATCATTCTCCTGAGGTTCGCTGAGCAACTATTTCCCTCTCTCTTTCACTTTCTCTTAGGTGGTCTTAAGTGATGTGACCAAAACTTATTGTCTGGGAGCAAAAAGGGGGAAAACCCTACTGTGTATTTTACAGCTAGATTGTCATTTGAGAACTGCACTTTACTAGACCAGCTGTAAACCCCCTTCACTGACTTCCCAGCACTGAAATATATACAGGCTTCAGATGTTAAAAACCCAAAGAAACAGAAGAACCACTTCCACACACTTGACATTTAGGGCTGCACTTGGTCTTCAGAGTGAAATTCTGAGTAGGGAATTGATTCGCAACATCCCTCCAAATGCTACAGGGTTACAACTCTTGTCTGTGTTTAAGCAGTGGAGGAAGACAGGCTCTAAAACTACTCTCAAAGCAGTTAAAGAAGAATCCACACAGGATTGGACTGGCTAGAAATACAGAATATTATTGGAAGATTAAATGGAAGGTGCTATTAATAACTACGAACTAGAGTGCAAAGCAGTGCAAAAGCATGTGAAATACACACATCCATATCCTGGGCTTGACACAGAATCCCAGCAGGCCAACACTTTCTCCAAAATCTCCACCTAAACCAGACCAAAACCCCAGCACTCTTTCTTGCCCCCACTCCCCTCATGCCTCCCTGGCATTAGGCCTAAATAGGCCAAAACTGCAGAGGGAAAATTAGTCAGAGCAGGAATGTCCTGAGACATTCACCCATGCTACCAGATAAAGGCTCCTGCTGGAGAGCAGAAAGGAGGGAGAAAGAACAAGCAGCACTGCTTATTTATATTCTGGAAATGAAATAGCAAAAGATTGCACTTTCCTGCCCACCCCCTGGACCTATCTAGCCTCTGGAGGTTTGTACTCTGTGCTTGGGGTTTTTTGAAGCATCCAGCCTTAACCCATGACAACTCTTCAACTTGATTGCAGAATTTCAGGTAAGATGGAAAACCAAATAAGCAGAGTGTTCAGCCTCATCATTTCTTTTCGAGTGCATATGTAAGGTCACAGGATTACAGCAGACTCACATGAAAATATTGTGGCCCACTGGCCTCTGTACAAAATAGACCCAAACAAACAAACCCAACAACAATAAAACCACCACCACCAAAAACAAAACCAAAAAGGCAAAAGGAGGCTTATTCAGCCTTATTGCACTGCCACACCTCATGGCATCTGTGAGGCCAGCCTGCATCGAGCTGAGGAGTAAACTCCATCATTGACAACGTTGTGCTAATTAGAGACTTGTGACCGATGCTGGCAATAAAAGCAGCGACGTGGAAGGGTGAGAGGATTGCTTCCCCGGAATGAAAACACGTCTCTGTTGGGCTGATGTTTTGTTTGTACGGACTGAGAAGGGGATCAGTCTCAGTAATACATTGTGAACTGACTGTTGCTCTGATCCTGCAGTTTTCTCCACTCATGTACATATTTCCAGCTTGTTAGGGTGGCAGCATGACAGTACAGAGGACTGGGATGTCTGTCACTACACTGGAAGCATCACTTCTAGATGCTCAGAGTCAGGGTTTTATAATCAGCCAGCAGAGCTGCATAAATGCTTATGTTCTACATCTTCCCCAGAAATAATAGAAGGAAAGTCTGAAGCAGCTCTGGATAGAGGGAGACTCTGCAAAGTTCTTTTGAGTTGGTTAAACGCATGAAATATCTGCTGCTTTTTTGTCTGGTGTTCCTCAAAGCCTCCTCAGCCCTTAGAGCTGCTGTGAATTTACATGGGAAGGGAGAGGATACTTCTGTCATTAGCTCCTTTTCTGCTTCCTTGTCAATCTAAGCTGGAGAGCATCCAATTTCTCATTGCAACTGCCTCTGGAAATGAAAGAGAGCCTGAATAGAGGAGGAGATGAGCTGCTTTAAACGCTTTTTCATAGTTCTTCTCACTGCCGTGAAAGCTTCATTAGAAGCTGCAGCGTGCTTGTTTGCTAACTCCCGCAAAGCCGTAAGCACAGGCTTGTGCCGAGCGCCTGGGAGGAGAGCGGCTCCGCCAGCCCTTGTGGCATCCTTGCAGCCCAAGGTCCTTCTGCACTCCTGTGGGAAGCAGAGCCCTCTGTCACTCCAGCCTGAACAAGATTCAGAAGAAATCGTGTCTTGTTAAAGAGGACACCGAGCATTTGCAGTGTCAGTACGTCCATGTAAATTACTCCTTCACGGGCTGCTGGCTGTGAGTGCCTGGTGTGTAGCATAACAATTATTTTGCCTTTTTTTGTGTGTATCTTTTTAACCCACATTCAAAATACACCAGATGCTGGGCTCACTGCTGACACCCTGGGAGCCCTTTTTGCATTTGTTTTGATTTGTTGAGCTGGAGCAACATGAGTAACGATGAAGAAAATTTGTGATGCCAGAATTGATGACAGCCTCTTCTGAAGAAAATTCAGCTACGGTGCGAAGATCCACACATGCTATAAATGATTACACAGACTCCCTTCTCATATCTGCTCTGCTGCAAAACAATCTTGCCTGCAGATAATAATAACTGCTCTTTTGGAATAGCTGGAAGGGATCTCAGGCAGCACAGCTAGATGCATGCATTTCATAACACCGAGGAGGACAACAATGTTCAAGGCTCTTAAATCACCCTCCAGAATGACAGCTCTTCAGGCATCCAAATGCCACCTCACCCATTCACCAAATTCAATCTAATCCCCTATTTGCTTAGGAAATTCCACTGTTGCAGTCCTGGGACCTGCTATGTATGCATGATGGAAGGAAACAAAGACTTTGGCAATGTTTGAGGCTGAAGCTCTGTGCTGTTTCTTTTCTGATTTGCCCCACAAATGACAGCTTGAAGCATCCCAGTGTGCAGACCAGTGTGGAAGGAAGGGAGCATTTACAAGGCTCTGGATAACTCCCACCTCAACTGCAAGGGCAGTTCTTGGGGTGAACTCCTATTAGCTAAGTAGGCTTGGTGGGAACGCTGACAAAGCTATCTAGAGAGTCAGATGTGGATTCTGCTACAGTCAATGTTTGTTCCTGTGGAACCCATTTTCTGTGCAGTATGCTTCCTTGCCATGCTTCCTTGCTGTGCTTGCCTTCTTTCAGTCTGCACCATTAATGAACCTATGGAAAGATCACAGCTCTCAGAGAGTCATTTTGAATCTATATTCCATCTTCTGCTTTCCACATCTGGGACCCCAGTGAAAAATCTCTTCCAGTTTATAATGAACAGAACACAGCCTAAACCCATGACTTTTCAATGGTTTGGTTTTCCACACAATCTTGGTAGCTGCAGTTTGCAAGCTTTCCTCCAGCTAGCTCCACAACAGCACTCAGCACTAAGAAAGTGCATTTGCATTTGTTAATTTTCTTTCTTCAGCTGAGAAAAATAAATGGGAATTCCAGAATAAAAGAAGCCAAACCCAGAGTGAGGTCAAAGAGGGGAAATTCCCTGGCACATGAAGTGAAGGTGGCTAAAGGCGGTGGAAAGCCACTGCTTTACTTTATTTGTTCTTTCTCACCAATAAAAATCTTGCCAGACAAAAGCTATCTTTAGGATTTCATTCTCTGATGATGGAAAGAATACACACAGCAGCTGAAACAATGACTTTTACACCACAAGCTTTACTCCAGCTCAGAGCAAAATGTGGACAGAGGCAAATCTCATTGTGGAATTGAAGAGTGTGCCGAGGAGACGACAAGCTACTTTCTTTTTGTTCTCCTCAATTCCCAATTTTCAAGCACAAAATGCCCCCATAAGTGTAAATATTTGAGGCTCTAGAAGTAAATCCCAAATGTATGACCTACTCTACTCAATCAAAAGGCTGCCCAGCCCTGAAAGCCAGCACAGCTGGACAGGGAGTTCTGCAATGGACTCCTGAACACAGATGTGCCTCTTCATTTCTTTAAATGCAGGCTGCAGTTCTCTTCCCTCCACGCTTCATTTCAAGATCCGAAAAGGAAATGAGTGAAACATTTGCCTTGCTGCCTGTGTGCCACAACATATTGAGTCTTCAGCAAAACCCTCAAATATTGTCAGCTGGAGTAATCTCTAGACACTCCCAGAAGCAATTAACATGGCCTGGGTTTGTAAATGCTTTCTGCCCCTGCCTGTTTGTAATGTGAGCTCTACAAACATTGTTTCCAAGGCTTCCACTAAAGCTGGGATTGCTTATCCCAGAGCCGTGGGTCTGACTAGGCAAGGGCAGCTCATGGAATGGTTTGTCTTTGCCTCATGGAGCCAAGACATTCTGCTAAGGAGTGTCATTGGGGTCTGAGCTTGACTCTGTCTTGAGGAAGAGGGGAGAAGGATGCTCCAGCTCTGAATGGCTGAGTCCCCTTTTACCCCCTCTTAGACCACGTTTCATGAAGAGATGAATTTTGAAGTGTTGCCTGTGGGCAAGATTTTCTCCTCCATTCCCCATGGTTTAGTACCAGACTTGGTTGGAATCAGTGATCCTAAAGACCTTCCCAACTGAAATGATTCCTATGGTCAACCTGTAAGGAGCAGGACAGGGTTTGCTATTAGAAATGGGGAGGGGAGAGGTTCAGAGAGGAGAGGTTCAGAGAGGAGAGGTTCAGTTTGGAGAGGTTCAGAGAGGAGAGTTTCAGAGAGGAGAGGTTCAGTTTGGAGAGGTTCGGAGAGGAGAGGTTCGGAGAGGAGAGGAGAGGTTCGGAGAGGAGAGGTTCGGAGAGGAGAGGTTCGGAGGGGAGAGGAGAGGTTCGGAGAGGAGAGGAGAGGAGAGGTTCGGAGAGGAGAGGAGAGGTTCAGAGAGGAGAGGAGAGGAGAGGAGAGGTTCGGAGAGGAGAGGTTCGGAGAGGAGAGGTTCGGAGAGGAGAGGAGAGGAGAGGTTCGGAGAGGAGAGGAGAGGAGAGGTTCGGAGAGGAGAGGTTCGGAGAGGAGAGGAGAGGAGAGGAGAGGAGAGTGCTTGTAGAATTTTATTGATAAAGAAAATTTAATTGACACCTCTGAGCAATCACCATAAGATTCTCAGCATCCTTTTGTTTTCTGTCTGTTCTGTTAAGGACAGCAATTTGCAGGTTGTTCTTTGCCAGTTGCACCAGAGGAGCGTCTGCTGCTGAAGAAGTGCTTGGGCATTACCTTTGAATATTTATTAGTGCAAGCAGCAGCATGGTGCAGTGCTCTGGCTTTGTGTCACCTTCGATTCGCTCGTGTAGCTACAACCTGTAGGCAGCTGTAACACCTAGGAAACAACTTAGTCAGAGGCCTGAGAGGGAGAAATGCAAACCAGCCGCTGCCAGTGATGTGTGCTGCTTTCTGCAGGGGCTGCCAGCATCCTGCTTGGTGCTTTGCATTTTTACTGCCTTTTTCAGCCTTGGCTGATTGCAGTGCAGGAGCTGAACGTGGCTTCCTGTCACTCCAGGGGGCTGAGGTGCTGCTTTGATTTGTATGCACTTTTGTGTAGTGGTGATGTGTCCAAGGGATGGGATCAGGAGGCGGTTTGTTCCATATATTGCCTCGCAAGTATATAGGAAGTAGGCAATTCTCTAAGTTAGTATTTCAACCAGAGGGAGAGAGAAACCTGGTAGCATCGAGCAGTGCAGAAAAAACACAGGGCTTGTAAGTATCCTCAGATATAGCTAAGGTCTTTACCCTTTCAATGTCCATACAATCAGAGAATCACAGAATATTTTTGGTTGGCAATGCCCTCTAAAATCACCAGATCCAACCATCAACCCAACACCACCATGGCCACTAAACCATGTCCCCAAGTCCCATGGCCACACATTTCTCCAACACCTGCAGGGGTGGGGACTCCACCACCTCCCTGGGCAGCCTGTGCCAGTCCCTGACCATTCTTGCAGCAAATAAAATTTTCCTAATATCCAACCTAAACTCCCTCTGGTGCAACTTGAGGCCATTTCCTCTTGTTCACAAACCCCTTCCTGCAATGACAGTGGTATTCCCTGTGTCAATATAAAATACTCATAAAAACCCAGCAAATCAAGTGTTCCAAATCCCTCTGCCTCAGGCTTGGCAGTTGTGACCCATTTCCCAATTATTCTTGGGGGTTTTGGTCTTCTAAAGCTGCTGCATTCTGGGAGTTGTAGGAGCCCTCACTCAACAGTGCAGAAGCCAGTGCCAAAATCTGGCATTATGAGTAAAAAGATTAAACCATTGTATGTGGGCAAAGCAAAGCCAAGCGATGCCTCCCTCAGTAGGGCTCTCATGCAGCCAGGAGACTTAAAGCCCTTCATAAATGGAGTTGATTGAGCTGAGCCAGAAGCAATTCAGTGCCAAGCAAGGAGGAGGCACACTTCAGCAGGAGGAGAGCAAGACTCCTCTGTTAGCAGTGAGCTCCCTCAAGCTCACAGACAGCTGCCACGGGGTAAGGAGGACACCCATAATAACAAGGCACTTGCCACGCAGCTGCCTTGTCCACAGGTCCAGCTCCCAAGTGGTGTGTCTCAGCCTCAGGACCTGAAAGCGTGCCCTGGAGATGAGAAGCAGTCAGACAGTCCTAGAGCTGCCAGGTAGAGCAAGTGTCCCCAGGAGATGACTGGCAGCTCGGTAGAGCGGAAGAGACAGAAGGAAGGTAAGAATGAAGGCAAGCAGAGCAGGGGCAGGGCAGCCAGCTCATCGGTTTTCTCTTCTGAAGCATCTGTGCTCTACTTCCAGCTAGCCAGGAGAGGAGCCAATTGCCATTTCAGTTCAGCCCGGGGGGAGAACTGTGCCCAAGATTATGGGAGACACCTCCAACGAATATGAGAAAGGACACTTGCAGGTGATATTAATTTGTGCTCTTAATGCCTCCCTACAAGTTTATTAAGATAACAAATTACTGGATGTGTCTGCATGGTCTGCACAGCTTGAGATTAGCTTTTGGCATTGCCTCTTGGCCCAGGGCTTTGTCTCACAGCAAAATGCCTGAGCAGCAGCAGTGTGTGCTGGGGGACCTGCACATCCAGAGCCCTTGCCCAAATCTGGGGAGGCTTTGCTCTGGTCCTGCTTGCACTTGGCTCAATGGCCAGCCTCCCTGGGACTGAAAATCATATTTTAGTTTAGTTAGGAAATACACTCTGGGTTTTAATTGGCTTGTTTGAGAGATTTCTGTCAAAATCAGTTCTTTAGACAAACAAAAGAATGCCTTTGAACCTCTTCACCAGGGGCTGCAGAAGACACCAAGCTCAAAGCAGTGGTGGTCACCATTCCCCCCAGGAAAAGCCGAGTCTGAGCAGCAGAGCTGAGTGCAGCAGAGATTGCCAAGCCAGTTTTAATGTCCCAGGGTGGGACCTTTTCAGCACCCCAGACAATCCTTACCATTTGCAGCCTCTGGTTTTTGATTGGGTTGATGGGGAGCTTCTAATGAATTGTCCTTGTTTTTGTGGCAGTATCTTTCTGGCCATATTTTTATGTGCTTTTAGAGTATTATAAAAGCAGTTTGTGGATTAGGTTCAATACAAAACTCCTGCCACACTATTCAGATGTTGGTTGCATCCATACCTGGGATTATAACACACCCCCTGAGCTGTGTTTTGTAACTTCACTAATCAGAGTTGGTTTATTTCCTGTAGTTTTAAGTGCTAATTTTAGTGGATTATTACAAAAATCAGAGCACCTAAACCCCACTGAATAGGAAGAGATCTTAGAACTCTATCAGAACTTTATTTACCACTGGGTAGGAAGCCTCCAGTTACCCTTCAACATGCAATGCTTTTAAAAGCAAAGTCTGGTCAAGAAGTGTGTTACTGCATTATCCTGGGTGAATATCTGCTACCAAACATCTGGGCACACATTTCATCAAGGAGATGAAGGTTTGGCCTTTTCCCTACTTTTTAACTTCTGGGCTCAGTCTGTGCAGAGGACTGAGAGGAGAAGGCTCGCGTGGCTGGGATTGAGATGATGTTGTAAATTGGAAAGCAGCTTTTTTGATGATGAAGCACACAGGATAAAAGGCAGGTTGGTAGAGGCTGGGGAGGAAAAGTCTGTGCAAATCGTTGTGTCAGCTGGGTAGAAACGTTGCTAGGAACTTTGATGCTAGGTGGTCTTTGTGGGGAGCTGCAAAGGAGAGGAATGGGAGGGCATTTGCCCCGGCTGAGAATATTTAGCAATAGTTGCTATTATAACAACAGGCAGAAAAGCAGAGAGATGGGGGAACAAAGGATGTGTAACTGGCAGCAATTGCTCTGTGGTGATCCAGCCAGGGAAACTGACAGCTTGAGGTAGCTGCTACTCAAGACTTCGGGAGTTTCAGAAAGATTTGCATATCAAAAGCTGCAACTTTCCTTTAAAAGGAACGGCAGAGTCTCTGCCTCAGCTCACCTGCTATTTATTGTCTCTAATAAGACTCTACAACCGTTGGCCTTTTGCAGCAGCTCTTATTTTTCCTTAATTAAAGCTGCTGTTTTGAGAGCTGCTATGGGCCTACAAGAAGGACATTGAGGACGTGGAGCATGTCCAGGGAAGGGCAACAAAGATGGGGAAGGGTCTGGTGAACAGGGCTGGGGAGGAGCAGCTGAGGGAGCTGGGTGTATTAAGTCTGCAGAAGAGGAGGCTTAGGGGAGAGCTCATTGCTCTCTACAGCTCCCTGAATGGATGTTGTAGGGGTGAGGGTTGGTCTCTTCTCCCAGGTAATGAGCAATAGGATGAGAGGAAATGGCTTCAGTTGCATCAGGGGGGCTTTAGATCAGATATTAGGAAAAACATGTTTGCTGCAAGAGTGGCCAGGCATTGGAACAGGCTGCCCAGGGAGGTGCTGCAGTCACCATCTCTCGAGCTGTTCAAAAGACCTATGACCGTGGCACTTGGGGCCATGGTTTTCCAGGCATGGTGGCACTGGCTTGCAGCTGGGCTCAAAGACCTTAGAGGCCTTTTCCAACCTGAGCAATTCTATGTCCCTCCATTTCTCCACCTCAGGCTTGAAGCTTTGACCTCTTTTCCTGCGTGCAGGCAGTTCAGCAAGCACCTCTGCAAGCTCAGGAGAAGGTGGAAGTGTTTAAAAGTTTTTTACTCATTGTGGAGTAGAAGAGGTCTTCCCAAGGAGAAACTCTGTTAAGCTTGGCTTTTAAGCAGTGTTTCTGTGAAACAGCCCTGAACCTTCTTTATCCAGCCCTTTGGAACAGAGAACACATGAATTATAGGCCTGGCATGAAAACTTCTGTTCTAATTCAAATGTTGTTTGTCCTCAGAAGAAAAAATGTCACCACAGAAAGGTCAAAGCTTGCCCTAGTAAATAAATAGGCAGACATGATTGCATGATTCATGATGGAAAGCTGACGGCTTTAGGACATGTGAAGCATGTGCAGATGAAAGGTGCCACAGATCCTGAAGACCTTGAGCCAGTAGCTCTTGTTATTCCGGAGGTACAGATTTCAAGGGATGTAGCACAGCAGGCCAGCTCTGTCCAATCCTCCTGCAACAAGCAGAATTATCTTCAACCAGAGCAGGTTGATCAGAGCCTTGTCCAACCTGACCTTTATTAGAGATGGGGCATCTACCACCTTTCTGGGCAACCTGTGCCAGTGTCTCACCACCCTCATCTTCCTTAAATCTAGCATAAAGATCCCCTCTTTCAGTTTAAGAGCATTACCCCTTGTGCTGTCACAACAGGCCCTACAGGCTGCTGGGGCAGAGGTTCAGAGGATGCTTTACTGCTTTCAAACATGATGATTACATCCCCACCATTAGCTCAGTCAGGATGCTACTCTGTGGCTAACTCTGCCTTTCCCCCTCTGCAACAATGATCTCTCTATGAAGGGGAGAAAGAAATGGAGAAAGATGCTGATGATCTTTTTGTTTATTAGCTTGATGAAGCAAGAAGGATGTAAGAGCCTCTGACAGATTTCTCACTCACCCTGCAGTGCTTTCATGTGGTGTTGTTTTTTTTTCCTCAAGCTGCTCCTCTGCTTTTGTGAGGTTATTCAATGTTTCTGCAGGAAACTGCAAGATTCTTTTTGGTTGTCATGTTCATACATATGGATCAACTGAGCAGCTAATCCATTCTTTGCCAATTAAACCAAATGGAAGGGGTGGGGAATGGAAGAGGATCAGCAGTAACCCAAGAAGAGAAATGAAATAAACGTGGGTCAGTTCTGGCAGAGCATCACTTCTGGGAGTTTTCCTGTGCTGAGCTGCATTTGAAGTGAAAGCCTCCTCCTTTTGGCTGAACACAAATCATCTGCTGAGCAACGGGAGGACTCAGTCCCTTGAGTGTGTTTGACTGCATGTATCAGGTGATGTATGCATGTGCACCAGCAGTTGGTGGCCTTAACCTTAGAGAACATACTAATTAGAGCTCTCTTTTCCTGTTGTCTTTGGCAAATAAATTGCTATCCTCATTTTCAGAGATGATAAAAAGCCCTGCAAATAGAACATCTGCTTTTGATTAAACACATGCAGAGATATTTCGACACATGGCCATTAATCAGCATTAAACTTTGCTTCTCACCTCTTTCACTTAGCCAAACAATTGCTACCAAGATCTACTTTTCTCTGCTTTATAGCAGCAGTTAAATATTTACAGGGGGTTGCAGCGTGGTTGGGGAAGGACCTGGAAACATTGATGAGTTGTTTTCTTTTCCCTCACATGCACGATTTCCTTTGGTCTAATTTCCAAAATGGCTGAGCAGCTATTCGAGATAACACAGCCAGGGCTGAATGCCTCCAAACCCAACACTTCCAGAGCTCCAGCACTACCCTTATTAAGCTCATTGCTGAGGACAGAATGATTTGCTGCCTGCAGAGGCAACTGCAAAGCTGATTTGAGAGCCTTGGGAGGAGTCATATGAGGGAAGAGCTGATAGAATGTTTTTTTCCCCCTCCAGCTCCTCAAGGTTTTGTCAGAAATAGCTGAAGTGTCCAGGCTGCAATGCCTTAAATAAGAAAGCGGTAGAACATCCTAAAATGTAGGGTCAACGCGTGCTAATTAGGTAACAATTATTTCTGAGTGACCTCTAGTGGTGCTTTCCCACAGCTTACCTTCAGCTAACTGGGATCCACCCCTAACGGGCATTGAAGTGCAGGCTCCATCTGTAATGGTGCTCCCCAGCCACAGGAGGAAAGGTCTGCGGCTGAACGTGGAAGCCACGCTGTAGAATTGCTTCTCTCGGATAAGTTGTGATAACCTGATAAAGAAGACCAAAGTGGTCCTCCTCTATAGCCTTGTATTTGTATTTGTTTTTTTAAAGTATTTATTACATTTAATTTATTGCATGAATTGCAGGATTTAATTGCATGAATTAATTGCATGATCTGATTGTGTGTGCCTGTGCAGCACCACAAAGACAGATTTCCCCAGATGCAGACACCCTGGTATTAGTTCTGACCCAACCTGTATGAGCAAGAAGTTGTGTACTGATGGTCAGATCCATCTTGCATGGCCTTCCTACCTGCAGCAGATATGGCAAAGCCAGGGTGGAGCTGTGGTCACGGCTGTGGATTATGCCCTGTAGACACGCTGGGAAGGCAGCTGTGCAGCTTGCAAGCTGCATCACAGAATTAGGCAATCATTTAGCTTGGAAAAGAGCTTTAAGAAGATCATTGAGTCCAACTGTTACCTAACTCTCCCAAGTCTGGGGCTAAGCCGTGTCCCTCAGCACCACATCTCTACATTTTTAAACACTCCCAGGGATGCTGATTCAACCACCTCCCTGGGCAGCCTGTGCCAGGGCTCGATAATCAGCCATGCACAGCCCAACTTGAGGGTTTTCCCATCTTCAACGAGGCAAAAAGAATCCCATAGGGTGGTTTATAAATGTGACAGAGTGAGTCCAGGTGTCCAGAGTGAAAAGGCCAAGTCTCACTCCCACAGGAGATGTGCATCTGCATAGTAATAGTTGTGCATCTCAGAGTGGTGCTGGGAGATGCTGCAGGCAGACAGACAGCTCCTCTGGCCACCCTTGCCTTTCCATAGGATTGCCTGGAATTACCTTACAGGCCAGCAGCTTCCCTGCAGACAAACCTGCTTCCCAGAGAAGAGATAAATAGATATTAAACCACAGGAAGGTCAAACTATTTGCTCAGGATTATATGGTGCAGTGATGGAGGTGATGGGAGCTATCTGATGCTCAGGCCCCTGCCTGGCACTGCCTAGTTGCAGGGGGTGAGGATTTGTGCTAAGTGCAAGTTTCAGTGAAATGAGGCACATGTTATTTTGCAAATGCCCCAGGAACACCACACAGGCAGTAAGTGAATCCCCTTAACTTTCCCTAAGTTCTTACCTTGGGGTGACTTTTGGAGCACATCCCAAGCAGCAGCACTCAGTGTTTGCTCTGCAGGAGCACAGGGCAGCAAAGCAAAACGTCTGGTGTTGGCTGAAGACTTCAAAACAGACAAGCAAGTCATCACAGGCTGCAAAGATTTGCTGTCCTCACAATCACAATCCCAGAATCCTGTGGAAAGTCCCAGTGACATCTAGGGGTTAGTTCTGATGTTCGGATTTGCACAGGTACTGCTGCTGGCTTCAAGACACAGAAATAACATCTCGGCTGCCCTCCACTAAAGGCACCGCGCTGGTAGGATGGCGTCTGCTCTGCCTCTGAGATCTTCACTGTTATGAATGGGCTGGAATCCTTGAGATGCATTTAAAAAAGTCACTTTCTCTTTGCATCCCCTGCGGGCAGCATCTTTTGATCCAGGTTTTCGACCGGACCGCAGCTGACTGACACTTCCCTTCGTCACTACAGAGATGAAGTCCGAAGCCCCCGGAATGCATGCCAGCAGGACTTATTGCAATGCGTGACAGAATTGCTTATCACAATGTAGGGCAGAATTAGATATGAGAATATATGACAGAGTTATTTTGCCTAATGGAAAAACATCCACTGTGATAGCAGCCTTAAATTACTGCTGCCTTAAAGGCAAACACTTTGTTATATCAAGGATTTGGCTGCTCAGTGGTGTAAATCTTGAGCAGAGAGGGCGAGGAAAGCTCCTGTTCGGCCCCTTGTTTAATTAATCATCGAACAACTTGCAAGCAGTTAATCCTCTCTTTATTTATTGGGGGTTTATTCCTATATACATGTCCTGCTTGGCTTATCAGAGGAGCGTTTGGATTGCAAAAGACCTCTAGGATCATCGAGTTCAACATCAACTTGAATTCGCTTATAGCTCACTTAATTAAAAGCCTTTTAGCTCTTTTATTTAATGAGTAACAGAAATATATCTCACTTAATTAAAAGTCTTTTAGCTCTTTCATTTAATGAATAACAGAACTATCCCATAGTACTCTATGGACAATGCAGTAACTGGGGCTAAACACCACCCCCCTCTCCCTCCCCCCCCCCCAAATATTTTCTTTTAATCTCCTTAAGGTGAAAACTATTTTGATAATTAAATCCGGCTCTGCAAGGTAAAACTCACTAATTTGTTTAAAAATGCATCACTTAATTCTCAATTATTCCCTAATATTATTTGTGTTCACTTTTCATATTGCTGGAGATTATTGTCATGAACTGTCTTGACCTAGGACAGAGTTGTGATCCTTTCAAAACACACCAGAGGACAAAGATGTCTCCATGGCTTTCTGGCTAATATAGAAGTCAGTGATTTGATCTTTGCCTCTATTGCTCTGAAAAATCCCAGACAGTGGCATTAAGGCAGCCTCAGCACCAAGCTGTGTGGTGCAGCAGACAGCTGGAGGGAAGGGATCCATCCAGAGGGACCTGGACAGGCTGCAGAGCTGAGCCCAGGACAACCTCATGAGGTTCAAGAAGACCAAGGGCAAGGTCCTGCAGCTGGGTCAGGGCAGTCCCCAAGCACTGATACAGGCTGGGCAGGGACTGGCTTGGGAGCCCTGGAGAAAAGGCCTTGGGGGTGCTGGGGGAGGAGAAGCTCAACAGGAGCCAGCAGGGAGCACTTCCAGCCCAGAGAGCCAAGCAGAGCCTGGGCTGCAGCAAGGGAAGTGTGGCCAGCAGGGCCAGGGAGGGGATTCTGCCCCTCTGCTCCACTCTGCTGAGACCACAGCTGCAGCTCAGGGTCCAGCTCTGGGTCCTCTGTGCCAGGAAGGCTCTGGATGTGCTGGAAGGTGTCCAGAGAAGGGCCACAAGGATGAGCAGAGGGCTGGAGCTGCTCTGCTCTGGAGACAGCCTGAGAGAGTTGGGGTTGTGCAGGCTGGAGAGGAGAAGGCTCTGAGGAGACCTCATTGTGGCCTTCCAGGATCTGCAGGGGGCTCCAAGAAAGCTGGGGAGGGACTTTTGAGGGTGTCAGGGAGGGATAGGACTGGGGGGGATGGAGCAAAAGTAGAAGTGGGGAGATTGAGATTGGATGTGAGGAAGAAGTTGTTGCCCATGAGGGTGGTGAGAGCCTGGCACAGGTTGCCCAGGGAGGTGGTGGAAGCCTCCTGCCTGGAGGTGACGGGTTGGACTCAGTGATCTTTGAGGTCTCTTCCAACCTTGGTGATACTGTGATACTGTGATAAAGATTTTGAAGGCCAGGCTGGAGGTGGCTGTGAGCAACCTGCTGTAGTGTGAGGTGTCCCTGGCCATGGCAGGGGGGTTGGGAACTGGCTGATCCTTGAGGTCCCTTCCAGCCCTGACAGTTCTGTGGTTCTATGGTTCCCTCCCATGGCAGGGATGTTGGAGTGAGGTGGGGGCTGGCCTCCTCTCCCTAGTATCAGGTGATAGAATGCAAGGAAATGGCCTCAAGCTTCACCAGGTGAGGGTTAGGTTGGAGATTAGGAAAAATGTCTTTGCTGCCAGAGTGGTCAGGGACTGGCACAGGCTGCCCAGGAGGGTGGTGGTTTCCCCATCCCTGGAGGTGTTCCCGAAACGTGTGGCCGTGGCACTGTGGGACATGGTTTGATGACCACCATGGTGGTGCTGGGTTGATGGTTGGATATCCAAGTGGCTCAGCAGGTCCTTAACTAATTCCTCATGGATTTCCAGGGCATCACACTGCTCCCTGACCCCATTGCCCAGCTCAGGAGGCCACTGGTCCTGAACTCCTGCCTTGCTGTTAAACATTGAAGCAAAGAAGGTGTTCAGGACCTCAGCCTTTTCTTCACCCTCAGGTATAATGTTGTCCACAACAACCCCATGCAAAGCTACAGGCAGGGGTCAGAGTGGCTGAGAGCTGCCAAACAGAGAGGGACCTGGGGGTGCTGATTGACAGCTGCCTGAACATGAGCCAGCAGTGTGCCCAGGGGGCCAGGAGGGCCAATGGCATCCTGGCCTGCATCAAGAATAGTGTGGCCAGCAGGAACAGGGAGGACATTGTGCCCCTGTACTCTGCACTGGTTAGGTCACACCTTGAGTCCTGTGTCCAGTTCTGGGCCCCTCAGTTTAGGAAGGACATTGAGAGACTTGAAGGTGTCCAGAGAAGGGCAACAAGGCTGGGGAGAGGCCTTGAGCACAGCCCTGTGAGGAGAGGCTGAGGGAGCTGGGGTTGCTTAGCCTGGAGAAGAGGAGGCTCAGGGGAGACCTCATTGCTGTCTACAACTACCTGAAAGGTGGTTGTAGCCAGGAAGGGGTTGGTCTCTTCTCTCAAGCAACCAGCACCAGAACAAGAGGACACAGTCTCAAGCTGTGCCAGGGGAAGTTTAGGCTTCACTGAGCGAGTTGTTCGTCATTGGGATGTGCTGCCCAGGGAGGTGGTGGAGTTCCCATCCCTGGAGGTGTTCAAGAGGGGTTGGATGTGGCACTTGGTGCCATGGTCTGGTCGTGAGGTCTGTGGTGACAGCTTGGACTTGATGATCTTTGAGGTCTCTTCCAACCTTGGTGATACTGTGTGGTACTGTGATCTTGGGGAGCTTGTCCAGCCCGAACGATTCTACGGTTCTACCCCATGGACTTCCCTAACAATTCTGTGCTATTGTCAGCCATAGTCCCCAGTGCAGTAGGGCCTGGGAGGTGAGTTCTGTAAGCAGGCTCTCAGGCCTCCCTGCTGCAGAATCTATCCTCTGGGCATGAAAGCCACCTGAGAGCAGTTATGGTTTCTGTACATCCCTTGACACAGGTCTTCCTGATCAGCATGGATCAGAAGTGCCTGTGAGGGACTCCGGTTAGAGGCCACCACAGAACAGAGGGAAGATACAGGAATTTTCAGTGATTCTGCCCTCATCTCCTGCTGCTTGGGTAATGTAGAGGTGAAGAAGGAAATCCACCAACATATTTTCTGAGAATTGTTTTGTTTGGAAAAGCGTCTTGAGATAATCCAGTCCAAGCATTCTCTGAGTCTTCCAAGGCTGGTGCTAAACCATGTCCTTCAACACCATGTCTCTGTCTCCAGAGATGTGATTCAGCCCTCAGAGGTTCTCTCCCTGTGTCTAGGGGAAGCACACGAGGCAAATCTCCTGGCTTTGCCTGGGTTGTGATGTGAGCTTGCCATGGTGTGTTGAGGCAGGTTGAGCTGAGGCTCAGGTTTGTATCAGCACCCAAGATGAGAGCTTTCCAGTTAATCAGGGGCAGCTTTGAAGCTGCTTCTTCACAAAGATTGCCATTTTCTTCTGCATCTGTTTTGTGGGGATTATTTTTTTTCAAGTCATCAGGAAAGAGGGACTAAAAACCCCAAACAGTTCCCAGCTAAAGAAGCTACCTGTAACAGACTTTCCAGATAAAAAACAAAGGGAGAGATTTCAAAGCCTTCTTGTTCTTGAGTAGAATTTCATTCCACTGCTCTCAAAAATACAGCCAAGGAAAGGAAATTTTGCTTAGCAGTAAGCCTGCAGCTTAAAGCCTTGTGCTGCAGTTGCTACACCTTGGGGTTGCACAATTCCTGTTGCTTTGGTCCATGTAAAGTGCTTCTTATGGAGATTCCAAATTATCATGTCTAATGAGGTTGATCTATTACTTGATACAGGAAACACAGAATGAGATTTTTGGAGAAAGGTAACAACAACAATAAATAATCCAATAGCCCTAGCCCATGGGTAGCCTTTAATTTGTGGTCATCCAGGACAACTTTAACCTGTCATTTTCTGAAGGAAAAAGGACTTCAGGAGCAAAAAGTTCTCAGTCATCCCTATTTGAGATCATTACACAGAAGCAGTGAATGTGTTGGGTTGGAAGGGACCTCTGAAGGTCACACAGTCCAACCCCCTCTGCAGTCAGCAGAGACATCCTCCACTAGATCAGGTTGCCCCAAGCCCTGTCCAGCCTCACCTTGAATATCTCCAGGGATGAGGCCTCAACCACTTCCCTGGGCAACCTGTGCCAGTGTTCCAGCAGCCTCCTGGTGCAGAACTTGTTCCTAAATCTGAAACTACCACTGAATCTCTAAAAGAGACTGTGAGCAGTGTCAAGATACTCTTGGTGCAGATAGTAAACCACTGATAAAAAAAGCTGATTAATGCCCATATTTGTAGGAATGAATTCCCATGTTTGTGGGAATGTGTTGTGCTAAGCACTGGGGAGGCCACAGCTGGAGTGCTGTGCTCAGCTCTGGGCCCTCCCTGCAGGAAGGACATTGAGGGGCTGGAGCCTGTGCAGAGCAGGGCAGCCAGGCTGCAGAAGGGCCTGGAGCCCCTGGGCTAGAGGAGGGGCTGAGGGAGCTGGGGGTGTTGAGGCTGGAGAAGAGGAGGCTGAGGGAGACCTCCTTGCTCTCTGCAGCTCCCTGCAGGGAGGTTGGAGTGAGGAGGGGACAGCCTCTGCTCCTTGGTGGCAAGGGGCAGGAGCAGAGGAAATGGCTCCAGGCTGCAGCAGGGCAGGTTCAGGCTGGGTGCTAGGAAATATTTCTTGCCAGAGAGGGCTCTCAGCCATTGGAATGTTCTGCCCAGGGCAGTGCTGCAGTCCCCATCCCTGGGGGTGTTCCAGCAGTGTGGAGCTGGTGCTTAGGGCCATGGTTTGGTGCTGACCCTGCAGTGGAGGGTTGCACTGAGTGAGCTTGGAGGTCTCTTCTGACAGGATGCTTTCTGTGGTTCTGTGATTTATGACTTTAAAAAACCCTTTCTCCAGCAACACAGAAGAATGGGTTCCATTTAACAGAATACTCTCCATGGAGCATCTCTATGTGTGTAAGAGGAATGTGAAATGGTTTGGGGGTTTGGCTGGTTTGTGGGGGATTTTGGTTTGGTTTGTTTTTTAAAGCACTTCTTTAATGAGGTGTTCAGCTTAGCACATTTGGCTTCTCTGAATTACCTCAAGGGGATTCATCTGTTAACAAACTCCACAGCTGTTGTTTGTGAAACCAGCCTAGCACAAGCAGAGCATGTTGTGCAAAGATTTAAATGCTCTGCTGGAGAGGTCACTGCACTCTTTTGTCTGTTGTCAGTTATTAATAATGAACCTACTACTTCATTTCAAACACTGAGTTGATCTTATTTGTTTGTTGGCGTTTTTCTCCCAGCATCACCTGATTCCAGATCGGTTCAGTTTGGCACTGAATGCCTGGGCTGAGATAGGAGAGTTGTAATCAAAGGATGACCTGTGTGAATGCAATTGGTAAAGCATGTTGGGGTGGGGAGGACCAGCAACAAGGTTCCAGGCTTTGGTGGTGGCCTAAAGAGGCTGTTCTGAGCAGAGACAGCATTTGTGATGATAATTGTTGTATAAAAAAGCCCTGATATGCTTCAAAAGCTTTAATTCTGGTTTTCTTAAATGAGGCAGGCTTTGCTCCTGGCAAGCAATAAGCTGTTTTCAATTTAGAGATGTCACTTTACATGTAAGGGAATTAATAATTGGGAAAGGGGAAAAAAAACAATCCCCAAACAAAACCCTTCTTGGTAAATAAGGGCAATGGTTATTTTATATCAGTTCAAGCATCCAGTTAAAATCAACAGAACTCCTGCTTGAACAACCCTTCCAATTTTAAGGGCCACAGTGGCAGAATTTTTGTGCTAAATCAGGAACCCCAGTTCTGACCATCTCATGGGAAGCAGGATTGGCCGAGTGACTCGCTGGCTATGCTGCCTGCTTCACTAATCTGATAGCCTGCTATGAAACCATGACCAAAGGGGTAGATGAAGGAAGAGCTGTGCATGTCACACACCTTGCCTTCAGTAAGGCCTTTGATACTGTCTCCCATAACATCCTCATAGAAGAGCTCACAGTCTCACAGTCTCACAGTGTAACTAAGGTTGGAAGAGACCTCAAGGATCATCAAGTCCAACCTGTCCCGATAGACCTCACGACCAGACCATGGCACTAAGTGCCACATCCAGTCCCCTCTTGAACACCTCCAGGGATGGGAACTCCACCACCTCCCTGGGCAGCACATCCCAATGGCGAACGACTCGCTCGGTGAAGAACTTTCTCCTCACTTTGAGTCTAAACTTCCCCTGGCACAGCTTGAGACTGTGTCCTCTTGTTCTGGTGCTGGGTGCCTGGGAGAAGAGACCAACCCCCACCTGGTTACAACCACCTTTCAGGGAGTTGTAGACAGCAATGAGGTCTCCCCTGAGCCTCCTCTTCTCCAGGCTAAGCAACCCCAGCTCCCTCAGCCTCTCCTCACAGGGCTGTGCTCAAGGCCTCTCCCCAGCCTTGTTGCCCTTCTCTGGACACCTTCAAGTCTCTCAATGTCCTTCCTAAACTGAGGGGCCCAGAATTGGACACAGGACTCAAGGTGTGGCCTAACCAATGCAGAGTACAGGGCACAATGTCCTCCCTGCTCCTGCTGGTCATACTCTTCCTAATACAGGCCAGGATGCCATTGGCCCTCCTGGCCCCCTGGGCACACTGTTGGCTCATGTTCAGGCGGGTGTCAACCAGCACCCCCAGGTCCCTCTCTGTTTGGCAGCTCTCAGCCACTCTGACCCCAGGCTGTAGCTCTGCATGGGGTTGTTGTGGCCAAAGTGCAGCACCTGGCACTTGGACTTGTTAAATGCCATCCTTCTGTGTGCATGGTTTTGAAGCTGGCCTCTGCCCATCTATCCAGTTGGTTGAGGTCCCTCTGCAGAGCCCTTCTGCCCTCTAACTGACCAACATCTGCTCCCAGCTTGGTGTCATCTGCAAACTTGCTGATGACTGACTCAACCCCCTCATCCAGATCATCAATGAAGATGTTAAAGAGGATGGGGCTCAGCACTGATCCCTGGGGCACACCACTGGTGCCTGGCTGCCAGCTGGCTGTGGCACCATTCACCACCACTCTCTGGGCTCAGTCTCCAGCCAGTTCCTAACCTAGCTCAGAGTGCTGCTGTCCAATCCACGAGCTGACATCTTAGCCAGCAGTTTGCTGTGGGGGACAGTGTCAAAGGCCTTGCTGAGGTCCAGGCAGACCACATCTACAGCCTGCCCCACATCCACCAGGCAGTCACCTGGGCATGGAAGGAGATCAGGTTGGAGAGGCAGGACCTGCCCTGCCTGAATCCATGCTGGCTGGGCCTGAGCCCTTGGCCATCCTTCAGGTGCAGTTATTGCCCCCAGGATAATCTGCTCCATCACTTTCCCTGGCACTGAGGTCAGGCTGCCAGGCCTGGAGTTTCCAGGTTCCTCCATCCAACCCTGCTTGTGGATGGGGACCACCTTGGCCAGTTTCAGTCATCTGGGACCTCTCCAGTGAGCCAGGGCTGGAGGAAAATGATGGAGAGCAGCTTGGCAGCTCATCTGCCAGCTCTCTCAGCACCCTGGGATGGATCCCATCCGGTCCCATGGACTTGTGAGTGTCCAAGTGACTTGTGAGTGTCCAAGCTCAGGAAATGAGACGATTGCTCCACAAGATGGATTGCAGACTGGCTCAACAACAGAGTTCAGAGGGCTGCCATCAGTGGAACAGAGTCAGCTTGGAGGCCTGTGGCCCAGGAAAGTGGTGGAGTCACCATCCCTGAAGGTGTTCAAAACCACATAGACATGGCACTTCAGGACATGATTTCATGAGCATGGTGGTGTTGGGTTGATTTTTTGACTCGATGATCCCAGAGAGCCTTTCCAACCTCGATGATCCCATGATTCTACAAGACATGGGCCAGGACTACTGCTTCACAAGCTTCTGACATTGTCCATTTCATGTTGTGCTGGATTGCAGATCACTGAATCGTTCCAATGTTTGTGTTTGATTTTCTTCATCTGTTTATCACTGCCAATCAGTCCCATGGGTAATCACTAACATCAGGCCTTCCTCTGCTGGCTGGTGCAGAGGGAGTTCTTTGCTTAGCAGCAGGGCACTCTCAAAGCTTTGATTTCCATATATCTGCTGCTCAGTCCAGGCTTTTCCTTCTGCCTCAAAGACGTTGGTATCTAAGTCTGAGAAATGCTGTCTTGCCTAGGGTCTAAACTCAATGTACAGCTGGAGCTTGGCCACTTTTAAGCACTCCACACAGGCACTGAAGTATTGAGAGCAGTGGCTTCTGTCAATGCAAATGCAAACACCGAGTGCCTTCCTTGAACACAAAGCAAGAACTTCCTCTAGGCCTCCATGGTGTGGTTCTGAACAAATTCATTAAGCTCAGACTGCAAAATAAAACCTTTGTCTCGCTGAAAAGAGAGAGGTTACCAACTCCTGTCACAGGGGAATTTGTAGATCAAGTTTTCAGAAAGATTTGGTGTTCCTACAAGAGCCCTTCCCACAAGAGAAAACTTCAGCAATGAATAGAATAGAATAGAATAGAATAGAATAGAATAGAATAGACCAGGTTGGAAGAGACATTCAAGATCATCGAGTCCAACCTATCATCCAACACCACCTAATCAGCTAACCCATGGCACCAAGCACCCCATCAAGTCTCCTCCTGAACACCTCCAGTGATGGTGACTCCACTACCTCCTCGAGCAGCCCATTCCAATGGGCAAATCACTCTCTCTGTGTAGAACTTCTTCCTAACATCAGCCTAAACCTCCCCTGGTGCAGCTTGAGACTGTGTCCTCTTGTTCTGCTGCTGGGTGCCTGGGAGAAGAGACCAGTTCCCCATGGCTACAACCTTTATTCAAGTAGTTGTAGAGACCAATAAGGTCTCCCCTGAGCCTCCTCTTCTCCAGGCTAAGCAACCCCAGTTCCCTCAGCCTCTCCTCACAGGGCTGTGCTTCAGACCCCTCCCCAGCTTCGTTGCCCTTCTCTGGACAACTTCCAGCAGCTCAACCTCCTTCCTAAAGTGAGGAGCCCAGAACTGGACACAGGACTCAAGGTGTGGCCTAACCAGTGCAGTGTACAGGGGCAGAATGACCTCCCTTCTCCTGCTGGCCGCACTGTTCCTGATGCAGGCCAGGATGCCCTTGGCCCTCCTGGATGCCTGGGCACACTGCAGGCTCATGTTCAGCCTACCATCGACCAGCACCCCCAGGTCCCTCTCTACCTGACTGCTCTCCAGCCACTCTGACCCCAGCCTGTAGCTCTGCATGGGGTCGTTGTGGCCAATGTGCAGAACCTGGCACTTGGATGTGTTCAATCTCCTGCCCTTGGACTCTGTCCATCTGTCCAGCCTGTCCAGGTCCCTCTGCAGAGCCTCTCTGCCCTCCAGCAGATCAACTCCTGCCCCCAGCTTGGTGTCGTCAGCAAATTTACTGCTGATGGACTCAATGCCCTCATCCAGATCACCAATAAAGATGTTAAAGAGCACAGGGCCCAGCACTGATCCCTGGGGCACACCACTGGTGCCTGGCTGCCAGCTGGCTGTGGCACCATTCACCACCACTCTCTGGGCTCAGCCTCCAGCCAGTTCCTAACCCAGCTCAGAGAGCTGCTGTCCAAGCCAGGGGCTGACAGCTTGGCCAGGAGTTTGCTGTGGGGGACGGTGTCAAAGGCCTTGCTGCAATCCAGGCAAACCACATCCACAGCCTGCCCCACCTCCACCAGGCAGTCACCTGGGCATAGAAGGAGATCAGGTTGGTCAGGCAGGACCTGCCCTTCCTAAATCCATGCTGGCTGGGCCTGATCACTTGGCCATCCTGGAAGTGCTGTGTGACTGCACTCAGGATGCCCTGTTCCATAATCTTGCCTGGCACTGAGGTCAGGCTGACAGGTCTATAATTCCCTGGCTCATCCAACCGGCCCTTCTTGTGGATGAACACCACCTTGGCAGCTTCCAGTCCTCTGGGACCTCTCCAGTGAGCCAGGACTGCTGGAAAATGATGGAGAGTGGCTTGGCCAGCTCATCTGCCAGCTCTCTCAGCACCCTAGGATGGATCCCATCTGGTCCCATGGACTTGTGGGGATCCAAATAGCTGAGGAGATCTCTAACTACCCCATCCTGGAACAGAGAAAAACTATGCAGCTCCCTGGCTCCTTCTGCCAGCTCTGCAGGCCAGCTGTCTGGAAGACATTCTGTCCTGCTAGTAAAAATTGAGGCAAAGAAAGTGTTAAGTAACTCTGCCTTCTCCTCATCCTTTGTTACAACATTCCCCTCCATGTCCACCAAGGAGTGGAGGTTGTCCCTGCCCTTCCTCTTGCTATTAATGTATTTATAGAAGGACTTTTTGTTGTCCTTCACAGCAGAGGCCAGTCTAAGCTCCAAATGTGCTTTTGCCTCCCTAATTTTCTTCCTACAAGACCTAGCAACATCCTTAAACATTCCATGGGTTGCCTCACCTTTCTTCCAAAGATGATACACCCTCTTTTTTCCCTTAGTTCTTTTAGAAGCTCATCACCCATCCAGGCTGGCCGTCTGCCCCGGCGGCTCATCTTCCGGTGCATTGGCACAGCCTGATCCTGTGCCTTCAGGAGTTCCTCCTTGAAGTAGTCCCAGCTCTCCTGGACCCCTTTGTTTCTAAGGGCTGTTTACCAAGGAACCTTCTGAGTTAGTTCCTTGAGCAACCTGAAGCCTGCCCTCCGGAAGTCCAGAGTGGAGATCTTCTTGCTGCCCCTCTCAGCCTGGCTGAGGGCTGAGCATTCAGTTCTCTCCTGGTCACTGGCCCCTGAACAGCCTCCGACCACCACATCCCCACCAGCCCTGCCCTGTTGGTGAAGAGGAGGTCAAGCAGAGCCTTGCCCCTGGTAGGCTCTCGCAGCACCTGGGATAAGAAGCTGTCCTCCATGCAGTCTAAGAACCTCCTGGACTGTCTCCTCTCTGCTGTGTTGAGATCCCAGCAGATGTCAGGCAGGTTGAAGTCGCCCATGAGAACAAGGTCTGGAGATTTTGAGACAGCCTTAAGCTGCCTATAGAATGCTTCATCAACATCTTCCTCCTGGTTGGGTGGTCTATAACAGACTCCAACCAGGATGTCTGCCCTGCTGGTCTTCCCTCTAATTCTTTCCCACAAGCATTCAACCCCATTGTCCCTAATCTCCATCTTAATGGCATCTAGTGCCTTCCTGATGTACAGGGCCACCCCTCCACCCCTTCTTCCTTGCCTGTCTCTCCTGAAGAGCCTGTAGCCATCAATTGCAGTGCTCCAGTCATGTGAGTCATCCCACCAGGGCTCTGTGATGGCAACTACATCATAACTTTCCTGCTGCAGCAAGGCTTCCAGCTCCTCTTGTTTGTTACCCATGCTCCGTGCATTAGTGTACATGCACTGCAGCTGGGCTGATGGTTTCACCTCTGGCTCAAGCTTATCAACGTCAGACTCCTGTCTGGGGGGACTGGTTTCAGCCCCTTCCCCCTTCAAATCTAGTTTAAAGCCCCACTGTTTTACCAGTGTTCTTGTTTACACTTTCACAGATGGGAAACCAAGGCACAAAGTGTCCCTCAGACCTGGCCCTCCCAGGTGATCCAGGCTGGAAATGACATTGGAGATCAGTGCAAGCTCACAGCCATTCTGAGCACAGTTAGTCTGAAAGATTGTGGGACACATTCCACCCTATGTCCATGCAACCACTTGAGAGGGATGGTTTCAAGCTGCAGCAGGGCAGGTTCAGGCCGGATGCTTGGAAATGTTTCTTCACAGAGAGGGCTCTCAGACACTGGAATGGTCTGCCCATGGCAGTGCTGGAGTCACCATCCCTGGAGGGGTTTAAGCAGTGTGAAGCTGGCACTTAGGGACGTGGTTTGGTGCTGACCCTGCTGTGCTGGGTTGAAGGTTGGACTGGATGAGCTTGGAAGTCTCTTCCAAACAGATGTTTTCTGTGATTCTGTTTTGTAGGTTAATGTCTCCTGCAATGTCTGCTCAACAAATGGTCACCTGCCCCAAGGAACTGGACTGAAATCATCATTCATTTAACACAGACATTGAAAACCGTCCATGCTTAAGCAGGTGAGCTGCATGCAGAGTGATAACCTGGATTGCTAAAGCTGCATTCCTCCTTGCAGCTTGCAAGCCCCTCTTCTGAGGCTCATGAATGGGGAGAGATGGGAAGTGTGGGGGAGTTTTACTTTATTTTTTCTTGCTAACTTTGTGCAAAATGCTGTTATTTGCACAAGTACAGAGCTAAGGGGTTTGTAATACAGTAAGAGACTGTTCCCTTGCTCAGCATGGGACCAGAACACTTGCCAGTCAGGAAGGAAGTCAAGTTGGTACAACTTGAGGCCTCTTCTTCTGTCACCTGATACTAGGGAGAAGAAACTGCCCCCCACCTCACTGCTGCCTCCTCTCAGGGAGCTGTGGAGAGCAATGAGGTCTCCCCCAAGCTTCCTTTTCTCCAGACTAAACAACCCCAGGTCCCTCAGCTGCTCCTCACCAGCTCTGTTCTCTAGAACCTTCACCAGCTTCAGTGCCCTTCTCTGGAGCTGCTCCAGCACCTCAAAGTCCTTGAAGTGAGGGCCCCAAAATCTGAACCTAGTATTCAAGGTGGGGCCCCACCAATGCCACACACAGGGAGATGATTCCTGCCCTGGTCCTGCTGCTCATGCTGCTGCTGATAGAGGCTGAGATGCTGCTGGCCTTTGCTGCCTGAGCACTTGGGTTTCTTAAACCCTATACAAATGACCTTGGCCCAGCCATCCAACCTGTCCAAATCCCTCTGCAGAGCCTTCCTGCTTTCAGGAACACCCCCCACCCAATTTGGCATCACCTGCAGACTTACTGAGGGAGCACTCAATGCTCACACAGATCCTTGATAAAGATATTAAACAAGCCTGGCCCCAAAGCTGAGCCCTGGGGGACACCGCTTGTGACTGGCCTCCAACTGGGTTTAACAGCTGATGCCTCAGCACTGTTGCAGAGTGTCACTGCTGATAAAACCCCAACTCCTTTCCCATATCAAAGTGCACTTCATGTGCAAGCAATCTAATGACATAGTTCTTCCTTTGTATGAGCTCTGAAAATCTCTCATTAAGAGTTTCACAAATTAGCACAATAACTTCTGCTGACACACTCATTTGTTCTCATCTCGCCATGAATCTGCCTGACAACTGTAACAGAACAAAGCAGGGATTTCCCAGGCTGAGATTCAGCATCCAGCTTCCCTCCAACACCTCAGTGTGAAGGTTTGGTTGTGCCCCCGTTGAGGGATGGGTCTCCAGACGAGCTGGGGTGAGAGCCCTGTGTGCCGTATGGAAATGCATTTCCCCCTCTCTCAGCTCTCTTCTTTCAGCTCTCTTCACCATCTGCTGAAACACTTCAGAGAAGAAAACACTCCTGCAATGACTAATTTTGCCATGTGTTTGGAACCATTATTTTAATGATCTTCGTGTCATTGGAGTATGATTACTTGTCCTCCAAGGCTGCTCCTCTTTACACTTAAATAGTATTGGAGCATGGCCAGTTACACTGGAAAGGAAATGCTACAAAATACCACTCTTTATCATAAAAAGCTCAAAAGCAACATTTACAATCAGGAGACATAGCTGGCAATTTGCATTCTGATAGGAGCTTGTTGGTTTGGTTTCTTGGGTTTTTTTGATCTTATTGTAGTAGTTGATAAATAAAATTAATTAAGCAAGCATAATTGCCAGTTAAATTTTACAAAACACCCAAGAAACGAAGGGCCTCATTCAAAGGGGTGGTAATGGTGTAAATAATTAAGTCAAATTGTTTTCATTTCCATGCTGCATATTGTTTCCTTCAGCTTGCAATGGTACAAGGCAAAGTCTAGGCAGAGCTAGAAGTAGACAAATAATAGATAAATTTATTCATAAACACTTGGTGGATTGTAATTAGAAGTTCACTGCAGCAGCTTTCACTAGTCTTTATTTTTTTCTCTGTAAATATTTGCCTGAGTAAATTTTTGCTTTGAAGAATGTAGACAGCAGCAGAATACACCACACAAGTGTCGGCAAACCATCTTTGCTTCTCAGCTTGAATGGCCTCCAGGTCCCCAGCATGGACTGGGCGAGCAGGCTCCTGTGCCTTCAGTGTGCCTAGGAGAGGTTTTATGAGTGGGTGTGAGATTGATTGCCCTGAACAGAACTTTTCCAGCCAGGAGGTGCAAATTATCTGGTATGTACTGCCAATGGTCCCACCAAGGCTCAGGGCTCCAACAGTGATTTCTGCTAGACAATGGAGCCTGGTGAGGGGAATGACTGTGCAGGGTGAGCACAGCTGTAAATACAGGAGGAGAGCACCTCGCTGGAGTTCAGTGCCGGTGAGCTTTTCAACCAGCTCCTTTCAGTGCAGAGCTGAGAGAACTCAGGAAGGCTGCAAGCTCAGGAGATGCTTTGTGGGCAAACACCATGGCCAGACTCAGAAGGCCAGGTAACAGCACTGAAAGCAGCAGTCAGAGCAAACACCACCTCAGCAGCTCCTGGGCTGAAAGCCATCTCTGTAACTAACCTTGCAGGTTGTTTGACGCTTAGTAAGAGTTTATTGCAATTATAGCTGTGAAAATGCAGGGACACAGAAGCAGGTGAGGCCTGCTGAACCAGTCTGCCATGCAGCATGCTCCGAATGCATTCCCATTTCATGGCATCAGAGATGATACTAGGATGACCTGCATTGCCTCAGCTTAGGGGGACCTTGTACTGCCCCAATGCATCCACCTGGAGACTACTTTAGATGGGACATTAGGAAATATTTCTTTGCTGCAGGAGTGGTCAGGCATTGGAACAAGCTGCCAAGGGAGGTAGTGGAGTCACCATCCCTAGAGGTGTTCAAGAAACCTGTGGGCTTTGAGTCATGTTTCAATAGCCATGTTGGTGCCAGGGTGTTGGACTCGATGATCTTAGAGGTCTTTTCCAACTGAAACAATTCTGTGGGTCTATTAGTATTATTAACATAGGGAGTTCCATCTAAACATGAGGAGGTGGAGCCCTGGAGCAGGCTGCCCGGAGAGTTGGTGGAGTCTTCATCTCTGGAGTAATTCAAAACTCTCCTAGATGCTGTCCTGCATCACCTAGAGGTGAACCTGCTTTGGCAAGGAAGTTGGGCTAGGTGATCTCCAGAGGTGCCCACCCCTATTATTCTGTGATTAAGCTACAAGGTGAGTGGCAGAGGAGGCTGCAGTACTGCTTGGGGCTGGCACAGGTAACCTGCACGTGTCGACACCCCTATCAGCAGGGACCAGGTGATGCCAGCCATTCACTAAAAACCTCTAGACAGGGGTAAAATGACAGATTCCTCAGGTCTGCTAATTCATTGCATGTTCTTCCAGCAGCCCGAGGGAGGGCTGCCAAGCCCCGTGGTGCTGTGGTTCACCTCTCCTGCAGCGGAGCACAGCTTCTGCATAGCACTACTGGCCTCTGCTGCCAGCATGGGAGAGGAGGCGAGGAGAGAAGGCTGTGCAGGGACTTACCACATTCCTGCTTCTTCAGAGGGCCTCTTGATCCCTGCATATGAGCTGGAGGAAAAGCAATCTTTCATCTTTGCCTTATTTTCATGCTTACAAATAAAGGTCAAGGCTGCGGTGCTGCAGTCAGCACCACACGAGCTTTAAACAAGTGCCCCGAAGTGTGATTGTAATTAGTTTCCTTTCAGTCTTGATGTGAACAGTGATCTCAAAATGCCAGGACTGTAGCAGTGCATGTGATTAACGAGCAGAGAAGAAAGGCAGTCTGTGGAAAAACATGGAGAGAAACGACCAAAATGCAAATGTTGCACTGCTGCAAGTTTTATTATCCTCCCAGCTCCCCATAAAGTACCAGAGACATCCTCTGATTGTAGTTTTAGTCCTGGGAATTATTTTTTAACTAGAGAACTCATTTCTGTCCTATGATTACTCTTTTCTGCAATGGCCTGTAGGTCTGAACTAAAAAATCACAGTTTTAATTGAGCTAATGATGCCCAGCAGTCAAATGAACCTCACCTACATGTGTGTAATGCCTTGCAGTACGCGCTGTCGCTGCAGGCACCCCGTGTGTCTTTTCAGAGCAGTGATTTCTTCAGGAGACCAAGGCTGTAAGTCCTGGCCAGGAGTAAGACTGTGTCCTGCTAGTGTCACCACCTGGGAGACTCCTTGGAGGTGGTTCATACCTGTGCAACCAGTGGAGGGGAAGGGAAACTAGCAAACCAGTGATATTTCAGGATAATTTCTCTGATTTCCCCTCGGTTCTTCCAAGGGCATGGCTGTAACTCGGAGAAGAGCCAAGCAGACAGTGAAGATGAGCACCGAGCAGTGTGCTCTGGGCACATCTGCTCACAGCCCCTGGTCCAGCTCCTGTCTGCACCCACAGATGGACAGGAACCGCCCCCACAGAGGCACAATTTCCCTGCCTGGATAGAAAGGGACATTGGGGATGCTCCTGTGCTTGTAGCAGAAGAAATGAGGAGAGGAAAAGAACAACTTGCATGGGGACTATTTCCCTTGTGAAACTATCAGACTGTGTGTTTCACCTGGGAAAACAGAGGGTAGGGATTTTTTCCCACCTCCCAAGAAATGTCACTTTCTCAAGATACAGGGTTTTAAACAAAATTGCAGAGAATAGAACTAGAAAACTATGGTACAGGCACAGGAGGTTGTTTCTATCCTGAGGTAAAACAAGGAAGAGAATCAGGAGGAGGAATGTGGCTTAGCACCGCAGGCAGCTGCTGCATGCACACTGTGCAAGGTTACCTTGTCCCACAGCACCCTGACGTGGGCATCTTAACCCTGACACTGTCACCTGAGCCAAACCTGGACACCAGTGTTGACCAAAACTTTACTTATTCTACTGGTTTAGAGTAACACCACAACACCTCTCTTATGAGGGCAGGGGAGAGAGTTGGGGTTGTTCAGCCTGGAGAAAAGAAGGCTCTAGGGAGACCTTTCAGACCTGCAACAAAGCTGGGGACAGTCTTGTAGAAAAGCCTTTTGTGACAGGACAAGGGGTGATGGTTTTGAACTAAAAGAGGGAGGTTTAGACTAAACAGAAGGAAGGTGTTTTTTGCACTAAGGGTGGTAAAACACTTTCCCAGTTTGTCCAGGGAGGTGGGAGATGCCTTATCCCTGTAACCATTTCAGGTCCGGCTGCCTGGGGCTCTGAGCAACCTGCTCTAGTTAAAGATGTCCCTGCTCAAGGCAGGGGTGTTGGACAAAATGACCTTCAAAGATCCCTTCCAACCCAAACTATTCTATGATTCTATGGACTTGCTAGAGCTAAGACAGTCTCTTTTGAGTACTTGGCACCCAACATCCACAGCCGCTTCTTTATCTAATCCTGTACCCACCAGCCTGCTACCCTGGGCTCTCATTCTGTGTACTGAAATGGAATGGAGAAATTCCAATTGCTTGTTGTCAAAAAGTTTCAGTTCTGAGATGAAAGATGTGACCTTTCTTGCCAGCAAGAGTCTTTTGTGATTGATTAGTAAACATAAGGTAAAATGCGGGAGCACGGCAGTGTTAACTTCACACTGCCACAGGCTCTGTGCATCAAATAGTTTTGCTTTAATTTGAACATCCTGTTAATGAGAAAAACATTCTAATCAAAGAAACGTGCTTCCTTCAATTCTCTTCAGAGTGTTATTTGCAGCTTCAGAATAGCCTGCTCAATTTTGTCTGGTTTATTCCTAAATTAGGGGGGAAAAAAGCCTCAGAAAATTAAGTAAGCCTCTTAGCAACTGTTAAGCAACATCCAGTATTAATTATTTAATCATTTCTTTTTTCAATTATTTTTCATAGGTAAGAAGAGAACAGCAGGCTGGCTCAAAGGAGTTCCTCTCACAAAACCTTCACACACCAGACTGAGCTCTCCAGGCAAGCCCAAGCTGCAGTGCCTTTGCAGAGGCAGATAGGCAGAAGCCTGTTCCTAAAAGCCTCTGGAGAGGCTGGTGTGACCAAGAGCAAGAAGCAGCATTTCCTGCTGTGTTCTGGCACTTCAGTGCATGGCTGGGAAAGGATCACATCAGAAGGGGCACAAGAGGGAAGTGGAAATGCTACAGAGGCAGCAGCAGGTGATGCTCCTGGTGCTTCTCAGGGTAGATGTGGGCTCTTCAGGTGTTGGACCTTGGGGCCTCTTTCGGTTTTGTTTCACCGAGTTACCTTCCTTTTGGATGAGGATTCACTCAGCTCAGCACTCCTCAGCTGCGGGGAGAAGTCTCCCTCGCTGCTCTCCGCTGCCTTTTGGGGAACCCAACCACGCCAGGGCTTCCCTGCACCGCAGTCTCGCCGAGGCACCAGCCCACGCTCAGGGCAAGGCAGCAGAAACTGCTGATCACTGCTGCAAGATCCCAGCCCATCACCACAGCTTCAGGAGCCTGCCCCAGGCAAGAAGGCTCCCGAGGTTTCCTGAGAAGAGTGAACGACGTCAGCACCAAACGCCGCAGCTGCTCAGAGAGCAAGCACTGGCAGGGGGTGCCCCGAGCCTTCTGGGGGCTTATGCAAAACAATCTTTCCCAAACATCTTGTGATCAGGGCTGAATTAATTCCTCCAGCATAAAACATTCCACCAGTGCTGGCTGAGGTGGCACAGGCCAAAGCAAACTTACAGTCTGTGGTGTTCCTTTTTATTTTTTCTTTATCAGGTGCACCTTTTTCCCTCTGCTCCTTTTGGGCAGTGTGCTGGTCCTGCGTGGGCTCGCAGGGAGGCTGTGGCTTCTCACACGGGAGTTGTGCACACAGGTTTTGTAAGTGCATCTTGCAATCATTCATGTCACTGCTAGCATGTTTTTGCTATTTTGATCAAATGCATCTGGACAAATGCTCAAATGTCTGATGGAGACTGCACAGCAAAATGCTGAATGAGAGGAGTCTTGAGGAGTCCCGCTGCAAAGGACGGGAAGGCAAAGGCCCATGTCTCATGAATTCTTGCCAAATTCAGACTCACCTTCTGACAGCTTGCTTTCCAGGGTCCTGCAAATTGTTGGTGATCTTCTGGTTCTTTTGCCTCTTGTCTATGTACTACAGCTCACAGAATCACAGAACTAACCGGGTTGGAAAAGACCTCTGAGATCATCCAGTCCAACCTGTCACCCAGCACCATCCAATCAACTAAACTATGGCACCAAGGGCCTCTTCCAGTCTCTTTTTAAACACTTCCAGGGATGGTGACTCCACCACCTTCCCAGGCAGCACATCCCAGTGGCCAATTTCTCTTTCTGTGAAGAATTTCTTCCTAACATCAAGACTAAACCTCCTCTGGAGCAGCTTGAAACTGTCCCCTCTCCTTCTGTCACTGGTGCATGGGAGATGAGACTGACCCCTACCTGGCTACAACCTCCTTTGAGGTTGTTGTAGAGAGCAATAAGCCTCCTCTTCTTCATATTGGTTGGACACAGAAATCCACTTGGCACCTTTGCCTATCTTTCTGGTTCCATCACCAGAAAGAGGAGTGGTTTCAAGTCCACATGAAATGTTTCCACACTTCAACAGCCAGGCCTTATGCCATTGAGCTACCTTCACCAGCATCACTGAAGCCCTTCAGCTGGCATGGGATTCTCTCACCCTTATTTCAGGTAGGACAGATTGCACCATGGTCCTGCAGCTGTCCTTAGACCTTCCCCATGGGTTGAAAGTCATCTTGTAAGTTAGGAGAGGAACCTGTACATCAGAGAGGCAGTAGATGCCATGGAACTAGAGATCAAGGCTGATCGGGTTGAGTGCTTGTGGGTGAAAATTAAAGGAAGACCAACAGGGCAGACATCCTGGTTGGATTCTGTTATAGACCACCCAACCAGGAGGAAGAGGCTGATGAATCATTCTATAGGCAGCTAAAGGCTGTCTCAAGATCACCAGACCCTGTTCTCCTGGGTGACTTTAATCTGCCTGATATCTGCTGGGAACTCAACACAGCAGAGAGGAGGCAGTCTAGGAGGTTCTTAGAGTGCATGGAGGACAGCTTCTTATCCCAGGTGCTGCGAGAGCCTACCAGGGGTAAGGCTCTGCTTGACCTCCTTTTTACAAGCAGAGAAGGGCTGGTGGGGATGTGGTGGTTGGAGGCTGGCTGGGGTGCAATGACCATGAGATAATTGAGTGTTCAATATGCAGTCAAGCTAAGAGGGGCAGCAACAAAACCTCCACTCTGGACTTCTGGAGGGCAGACTTCAGGTTACTCAAGGAACCAACTCAGAAGGTTCCTTGGGAAACAGCTCTTAAACACAAAGGGGTCCAGGAGGGCTGCAGCTGCTTCAAGGAAGAACTCTTTAAGGCTCAGAAGAGGCTGTGCCAATGTTCTGGAGATGAGCCCTGGGGCAGAGAGCCTGGATGGGCAATGAGCTTCTAAAAGTACTAAAGGAAAAAAAGAGGACAACCTCCACTCCTTGGCAGACATGGAGGGGAACACAGTAACAAAAGATGAGGAAAAGGCAGAGGTACTTAACACCTTCTTTGTCTCAATTTTTAATGGCAGGATAGGTTGTCTGCAGGACAAGTGGCCTCCTGACCTGGCAGATGGAGGCAGGGAGCAGCATAGTTCCCCTATGATCCAGGAGGAAATAGTTAGAGATCTCCTCAGCCCCTTGCATCACCACAAGTCCATGGGACCAGATGGGATCCATCCTAGGGTGCTGAGAGAGCTGGCAGATGAGCTGCCAAGCCACTCTCCATCATTTTTCAGCAGTCCTGGCTCACTGCAGAGGTCCCAGAGGACTGGAAGCTGCCAAGGTGGTGCCCATCCACAAGCAGGGCTGGTTGGATGAGCCAGGGAATTCCAGGCCTGTCAGCCTGACCTCAGTGCCAGGCAAGATTATGGAACAGGTCATCCTGAGTGCAGTCACACAGCACTTACAGGATGGCCAAGTGATCAGGCCCAGCCAACATGGATTTAGGAAGGGCAGGTCCTGCCTGACCAACCTGATCTCCTTCTATGCCCAGGTGACTGCCTGGTAGAGGTGGGGCAGGCTGTGGATGTGGTCTGCCTGTACTGCAGCCTTCAGCAAGGCCTTTGACACCGTCCCCCACAGCAAACTCCTGCCCAAGCTGTCAGCCCCTGGCTTGGACAGCAGCACTATGAGCTGGGTTAGGAACTGGCTGGAGGGCCAAGCCCAGAGAGTGGTGGTGAATGGTGCCACATCCAGCTGGCAGCCAGGCATTTAGTGGTGTGCCCCAGGGATCAGTGCTGGGCCCCATCCTGTTCAATATCTTTATTGATGATCTGGATGAGGAGATTGAGTCCATCATCAGGAAGTTTTCAGATGACACCAAGCTGGGGGCAGGAGTTGATCTGTTAGAGAGTTGGAGAGCTCTGCAGAAGGACATTGCCAGGCTGGACAGATGGGCAGAGTCCAAGGGCATTAGACTGAATACATCCAATTGCCAGGTTCTACACATTGGCCACAGCAACCCCATGCAGAGTTACAGGCTGGGGTCAGAGTGGCTGAGAGCAGCCAGGCAGAGAGGGACCTGGGGGTAGTGGTTGCAGTAGGCTGAACATGAGCCAGTGGTGTGCCCAGCTGGCCAAGGTGGTCAAGGGCCTTCTGACCTGCATCAGGAAGCGTGTGGCCAGCAGGAGCAGGGAAGTCATTGTGCCCTTTGCTCAGCACTGCTTAGGCCACACCTTGAGTCCTGTGTCCAGTTCTGGGCTCCTCAGGTTAGGAAAGATGTTGAGCTGCTGGAAGGTGTCCAGAGAAGGGCAACAAAGCTGGGGAGGGGTCTGGAGCACAGCCCTGTGAGGAGAGGCTGAGGGAGCTGGGGTTGCTTAGCCTGGAGAAGAGGAGGCTCAGGGGAGACCTTATTGGTCTCTACAACTACCTGAATGAAGGTTGTAGCCATGGGGAGCTGGTCTCTTCTCCCAGGCACCCAGCACCAGAACAAGAGGACACAGTCTCAAGCTGTGCCAGGGGAGGTTTAGACTGGATGTTAGGAACAAATCCTTCATAGAGAGAGTGATCACCCATTGGAATGGGCTGCCCAGGGAGGTGGTGGAGTCACAATCATTGGAGGTGTTCAGGAGGGACTTGACAGAGTGCTTGGTGCCATGGGTTAGTTGATTAGGTGGTGTTGGATGATAGGTTGGATATGATGATCTTGAAAGTCTCTTCCAACCTGGTCTATTCTATTCTATTCTATTCTATTCTATTCTATTCTAATGAAATTAAGCCAGGACAAACCTAGAGTCCTACCCCTGGCCCCTTCCATCTCCTGCCATCCCGTGACTCTGTGACTGATGTTTACAGCACTGCAGGGCTTACACTCGGTCACTTGATTCACTCACTCCTCTTCTTCAGAGAGCACATCTTTCCTAAATTAGTTTTTGAAGCATCACCTTGAAGTAGTTCCTCCAAGAGCAAGAATGTCTCAACATTTTTAAGCCCATCACAAGACTGCCACACTGTAAAACATGAGTGTCTCCAAGGATGAGTGTCTCCAAGGATGAGTCCCTCTCTCCACATAGAGTCCCAACACTCTTTTTGGTGCAGTTCACAGCTCCACTTGTGTAAAAACTGTTTACAGCAGTTCCACCAGCTGACATTCAACAGCACTTCCCTCCCCAGTATTGCAGGATGTGATTAGTGCGTCATGTGAAAGCCATGAGTTATGTCAGAGTAAATGACACTCAGATGGTCAGACTGCTCCCAGCAGGGAAGTACATGCTGTGTAAGAGGAGCTGAGGACAGCAGTGACCGTCAGCAGGATGAGGACCAGGTACAGGAGAAGAAACTTTCCAATGTACATTGGGCGCCCTTCCCTGGTGAGGTCATATCCATCTGTCAGCTTCACTTGGGACCACGCTCCCTGATTCAAACTGATAGCAGGGATCTGAGTCAAATAAGTGAATATCTTTGCTAAATGTTGTCTGTCACATCATGTTACTCCACTCTGGGCTCTTCAGCATATGTAGGAACATGATGTGGTGTAACATAGCATGATGCACCCTAAATGACTTGATGTGAGGTGACAGGAAAACATTGCTTCAGCTTCCTGCGTAAACACCTGCTTTTAGCAGTGATTTCCTCTGCTGCAAGCACTTCCTTACAACAAGTCACCTGGGTCCTGCTGCAGAACATTGCACTCTGCTGTTTGCAAAGCTAATCCTTGCCATGATACATACTTCCATCCAATCATGGAATGGGTTGATTGGAAGGGACCTTAAAGATCATCCAGTTCCAACCCCCCTGACATGGGCAGGGACACCTCCCACCAACTCATGAAGCCTTGAACACCTCCAGGGAGGGAGCGTCCACAACCTCCCTGGGCAACCTTGTGCCATGTCTCACCACCCCCTCTGTCAATACTTCCTTCCTAGTCTCCAGTCTGAATCTACCCTTCTCGTGCTTCAATCCATTGCCTCTTTTCCTGTCACTTTCCTGTCCTCCTGTAAAAAGTCCCTTCCTGGCTTTCCTGGAGGCCCCCTTCAGGTACTAGAAGGCTGCTCTAGGGTCTCCCTGGGCCTTCCTCAGAAACTGTTTCAGAAAAATTGGATGGGGAAAGGAACTGCTCTAAACCATGAATGGAGATAAATACCTGCCCTTGCGTTGCACCAGGGGAGGCTTAGGTTGGATATTAGGAAAGACGTCTTTGCTGCAGGAGTGGTCAGGGATGGGCACAGGCTGCCCAGGGAGGTGGTGGAGTCCCCATGCCTGGAGGGGTTCAAAATCTCTGTTGACATAGCAGTTGGGGACATGGCTTGATGCCCATAGTGGCTGGGTTGACAGCTGGGCTGGATGATCTTACAGGCCTTTTGCAACCCAAACAACTCAATGATTCTGTGACTCTGCATGGAAAAATGCCTCCTTGTGGAATGCCAACGCTGGCTCACTTGAGAGCAGAAAACTTCTCCACCCACAGGGAATAATAAAGGCAGGAACAATGTTTAGAAAAGTTGCTTTGCCTTCAGAAACTTCAGCAGAATGTCCAAAGTGGAAACTGGGTAAAAATCATCTCTCCTTGGAGAGAGACAGGCACGGGGAAGGCAAACCTTTGACTGTTGCTTTTGTCTTTGTAGGTGTAGGTTTTATGAGAGGGAACATTGTCAATTAAAAAAATGCCAAAGTTTGGGGGAGCCTTTCTAGAATTTTATTTCATTATCCTTGACCTGAGCAACAGAAATATTATCAGGGGGAAGTGAAGCTGCTGCTGTAGCTATTGAAAAAAAAAAGAAAAAAGAAAAAAGTTTATTCCTGGGGAGTTTGTGATTGCCTTCCAAAAGCCCTTCCAACAGCCTTTCCAAAAGCCCTTCCAAAGCCCCTCCAAAAGCCCCTCAAAAGCCCTTCCAAAAGCCTTTCCAAAAGCCCTTCCAAAGCCCCTCCAAAAGCCCCTCCAAAAGCCCTTCCAAAAGCCCTTCCAAAAGCCTCTCCAAAAGCCCTTCCAAAAGCCTTTCCAAAAGCCCCTCCAAAAGCCCTTCCAAAAGCCCCTCCAAAAGCCCTTCCAAAAGCCCTTCCAAAAGCCTTTCCAAAAGCCCTTCCAAAAGCCCTTCCAAAAGCCCTTCCAAAAGCCCTTCCAAAAGCCCTTCCAAAGCCCCTCCAAAAGCCCCTCCAAAAGCCCTTCCATCTGCGTGTCAGCATGGGAAAGCTCATGAAAGCAGCAGCCATAGCTCTCTGCTTCTCATTTGGAGGACCTTCATCTCAAGCTAGAGGAGCTTCATCCTCCAGGTCCTTGTTGCAGAAGTGTTTTTCCCAAGCAGAAGGAAGAGGGATGAAACACAAGTGACCTTCTGCTAATCAGATCACAAAGTTCAAAGCAGAGATGGATTTTAGACCAAATAAGATAAACAAATGTGGATCAGCAGGATCTCTTCCAAAGGACTGCAGCTGTTCCCATGAAGCCAGCTTGCAGGAGCCTGCAGAAGCATTTGCCATGCTCAGTGTATGGCAACCTTCATGTTGAATGTCACAAATGCGAGGCTGGGGTTGTGGTCAGTGAGGAGGGAAGGACTTCAGAGCTGTGGGGAGAGGGTAAAGAGGCTGAAGTGAGGCCTGTCCTTCCTGTGGGAAGTGACAGCCTCCAGGACTGAGTACTGCTGAGGTCATGCCTTGAGTACTGCCTTCAGTTTTGGGCCTCTCGCCCCAAGAAGGACATTGAGGAGCTGGAGAGAGAGGGACAGAGCCAGAGCCTTCTTTGTTGCCAGAGAAGGGCAACAAAGCTGGTGAAGCTGGAGAACAGGGCTGGGGAGGGGCAGCTGAGGGAGCTGGGGGTGTTTAGTCTGGAGAAGAGGAGGCTGAGGGGAGAACTCATTGCTCTCTACAGCTCCCTGCAAGGAGTTTGGGGTGTGGTGGGGTTCGGTTTCTTCTACCTTTTATCAGGTGACAGAAGAGGAAATTACCTGAAGTTGTGCTAAGGGAGGTTTGGATTGGATATTAGGAAACATATCTTTACTGAAAGGGTTGTCAAACTCTGAAAGAGGCTGCCCAGAGAGGTGGTGGAGACCCCATTCCTGGAGGGATTTGAAAGCCTTATAGATGTGGTCCTGAGAGATGTGGTTTGGAGGTGACTTAGTGGTGCTGGGTTGGACTCTATGATCTTAAAGGTGTCTTCCAGCCGAAACAGTTCTGTGATTCTATGACAGCACAAAATCTGTCCCACCACAAGGGCTGCACAGTTATTCCAGCAGCATGGTGGCCCTTGGGGATCCCTGGGGTATTCCACTGTCTGCAGTCACCACTGGCAGAGCAGCAGGAGCATGGTGCTCCTGGTCTGGCAGGAGTTGGATGTGGCTGCAAGTTTGATAGCACAGAGAGCCAAGTCCTGTGGTTTCTTTTCCAAAGGCAAAGCACCTTTTGACATTTGGTAAAAATTAAAGATGAGGAGACAGTAGGGAAAAGCAAATTTTACTTTCCAACAAAAGTGAGGACACCCTCCCCTGCAGCTTGGCCAGGGCCCTGAAGAGCTCCCTGGCTCTGGGAGTCCAGCAAGCTGGCAATGCATTTTATATATTTATTTGGTTGTGCATTCCCTCCTTCCTTCATTCATCTGTTCAGTCAGTCCTTCAGACACTTGGTCATTCAGCCCTGTCCTTGTGCAAGATGGGGAGGGAAGCCAGCAGTGGCACACTCCTTCCCTGCCCTGGTTTGCAGCAGGGTCTCTGAGCTGGTGTCAGTAACTCCCTCTGGCCCTCCTCAATCCAGCATTCATCCCTCAATAGTGACTGGGGTTTACAATAAAGGATAGGTAGCTCTGCAGTGCAGTGGGTGCAGGGCTTGGATTGAAGTGCTGACCTGTTGGTGTTTGGGTGCTGGGTTTTTCAAGACCTCCTATATTCACAGCTCTCAGGGTCTTGCAGTAATTTTCAGCCTTTTTATGAACTGGACTAATAATGTTGCTGCCTGTACTGAATGATAAGCTTCCCCACTTCCCTCCCAGGGCCTGCCCAGTGGCTGTCATAGAATACATAGAATACATAGAATAAACCAGGTTGGAAGAGACCTTCAAGATCATCGCGTCCAACCCATCAACCAATCCAACACCGCCCAAGCAACTAACCCACGGCACCAAGCACCCCGTCAAGTCTTCTCCTAAAAACCTCCAGTGATGGCGACTCCACCACCTCCCCAGGCAGCCCATTCCAATGTGCAATCACTCTTTCTGTATAGAACTTTTTTCTAACATCCAGCCTGAACCTCCCCTGGCGCAGCCTGAGACTGTGTCCTCTTGTTCTGGTACTGCTTGCCTGGGAGAAGAGACCAACATCCGTCTGTCCACATCCTCCCTTCAGGTAGTTGTAGAGAGTAATAAGGTCACCCCTGAGTCTCCTCTTCTCCAGGCTAAGCAACCCCAGCTCCCTCAGCCTCTCCTCGTAGGGCTTATGTTCCAAACCCCTCACCAACTTTGTTGCTCTTCTCTGGACTCGTTCCAGCAAGTCAGCATCCTTCCTAAACTGAGGGGCCCAGAACTGGACATCCTCTAAGTGTAAAGGGGAGTCCTGGTGAGCCTGTGTCTTGGGCCTGCCCTCATTGCCCCTGTGGGACCTCTTGGTGCTTTCTGGCCCAGGGAAATCTTTATTCAAAACTCACTTTCCTGGAGGGACAATCCCTGCAGGCCACTCCCTGCATGAGCTGTCTCCAGCATTGCCTCACCACCACTCTGCATCTCAGCCCAAACATGCACATTGTACCTGCTCCTCAGCATGCCTTAAGTGTGGGACTATTTAATCTGAAGAGGGCTGAAATGAAGAGGAACTACTCTTTGGCTTGGCATTTCTCTCACTCTAATAGCTGCTGGAACATTTTTCCTCCCCTATCTCTGAAATACCTTTAATTAATCTTGCAGACAACTTGCAACAAAATTGTGTCCCTACACTGTTAACCTTGAGAAATATTTGACAGTGTACTAACATCTTAGAAACCTGCTAGCACAGGGACTATAATAAACCCATAAATACCCTGGTTTCTCTCCAAAGCCCCACACGAATTCTTCATTGTCACTCATTTCCCCCCTTACTTTTCTTTCTGACCCTGTGGCAGTGGATGCACAAGAGAAAGAGTGTGTCTGAAAAAGAGAAAGGCAGTTGGGAAGAAAAAGTAGCTACAGAGCATAGAGAACTTAGCATTTTGTATTTCTCACTCATTTGCATGTCTTCAGGGCACTAGAGGCCAGAGGCACTGCATGGTGCAACCTGTCACCTGCAATTGGGTCAGCATGGCACCCTGGGAAACAAAGACAGACAACTCTGGGGTTCACAGAGCACAGAGCCAGAGCTGGCCTAGTGTTGCAATGGCTTCTTCTGAACTACACAGCTATGGGGAGAGCATTTTGATGCCATGCAGGCTGAAAGTGTGCTGAAATCCGTCTGCCCTTTGGCTGAGAAAAGGAGAAACGGAAGAGTCCTGCAGCTGAGGAGGAATGACACTAGGCTAGAAGTTATCCTGCTGGAAAGCAGCTCCATGGAAAAAGACCTTGGAGTGGTGGTGGACAGGAAGCTCTCCATGAGACAGCAATGTGCCCTTGTGGCCAAGAGGGCCAAGAGCATCCTGGAGTGCATGAAGAAAAGTGTGGCCAGCAGGGCTAGTGAGGCTCTTTTCCCCTTCTGCTCTGCCCTGGTGAGATCACATCTGGACTGTTGTGTCCAGTCTGGGGCTCCCCAGTTCAAGAGAGACAGAGACCTGCTGGAGAGAGTCCAGTGGAGAGCTATGAGGGTGATGAAGGGATTTGAACATCTCTGCTATGAAGAAAGTGCGAGAGCCCTGGGGCTGTTTAGTCCAGAGAGGAGAAGGCTGAGAGGGAATTTAATCAATGTCAATCAATATCTGAGGGGTGGGTGTCAAGATGAAGGTGCTAGAATCTTTTGGTGGCACCCAGTGATAGGACAAAGAACAACAGGAATAAGCTGGAACCCAGGAGGTACCTCCTCAACATCTCAACTTGAGGAGACACTTCTGTATGGGGAGGGTGACAGAGCCCTGGAGCAGGCTGCCCAGAGAGGTTGTGGAGTCTCCTTCTCTGGAGAGCTTCCAAACCCACCTGGCTTTGTTCCTGTGTGCCCTGCTCTGGGTGACCCTGCTCTGGCAGGGGGTTGGACTGGAGGATCTCTGGAGGTCCCTTGTAACCCCTTTCCTTGAGTGATTCTGTGATACCTGTGTTCCTCTGGCATCAGTGCTCTTATTAAAGCCATGGAAATCCTGAATAACTGAGTCACTTTAATTAAAGTTATTACACTTGCCGCTGGTGGTTGGTCCTTGGGCTCAGAGGCTCTGTTAGATTTAACCGTCTGGCATCGAGTGCTGCTGCTGACAGAGAGGATCCTCTTCCAGGCCTGTCTGCTCTTCTTTCTGTGCTGCCATTTAAAATCATCAGGGGAAAAAAAAAATTAAAAAACCCATCAGGAGCTTAAAAAAGCTGAGGCAGACTGGCTGCTGCTGCAGATTATTTCGGTACGTGTGTTTGCTGCACCAGCTGAATGTTCCTGCTAAAATCATGCTCTGATCTTCCTCCCCAAAATCAGGTTAAAAATGAAAGGATTAGGCAAAAACCAGAGCCAGGAACAGAATTCAGACCTGGGTTCAAATGTGCACTGGAAACTGTGGAAATGCTTTGGTTTGAGGCCTTCTCTGTTGTGGTGGTAATTGTTTGCCTAACTCGGTGTATTCTGGGTGCGTTTCTGTAGGGATTAACTCAGGAGCTTAGCAGAAAACAGAGGGGGAGATCATTATTTTACAATTTAATTTAGAAGAATTTGAAGGCTGGGGATCAGTGGGGAGAGCAAGCACAGCTGCATCTCTTATCATTTCCACATTAGAATACACTAAATTCCAGACTGCTGCTCTCTGATCTGGGGGGGTGCTTGTAGGTAGTGGTGTCATATTTGGAGCCAGCAGTCCAGGAAGCCTCAAAAGCCTGAGTCTGTTTTTATACTGAAGGAACAATTTCTCCCTTGGTTCACACACACCTTCAGCTTTGGTTTGCTTATCTTCATCTGCAAGGGGAAAGCCCTGCTGCTGAAATGCCATCCTTACATGCCTGAGAACTTGGAAGGCACATTCCAGCCATGGAACTCCAGATATCATGTCCTTGCAACACTTGCCTAGCCTAGAAGGATTTCAGTCTGGGCCATGTCTTGCTTGATAACAAATCTCTGAGATAGGGAACAACTTAGTTCTCTGTTGGACATAGAGGTGGAGTTTGGAGAGGGTGAACATGTTCTGGGTGGCTCAGGAAGTGTGTGACACTGCAGGGAGATGAACCTGCACCTGCCAGAGCCTGGCAACCCCAACTGCCTCAGCATTCTCTTTTCACATGGCCTTCCTTCCCTGATGCATATACCTTCCCTTGAGTGCCTTCCATGCAGGTTTGCAAGCCAGCAAACCACCAAAATGTTGAAAGGGCTTTGACTTTTAAACTCTCCCACACATTAAAACATTCTCTGGGACAAGATCAGGGCTGTTGTGTAGCCACTCAGCGTTCCTTTGTCCATGGCATTACGTTTGGAAACGCTGGATTTGCTCCTCGAGGGGAAGATTTGTTCATTTCTCTCCTTTTCACAGAACACAACTCTTCAAAGAAGCTTTTCCACTCTTCACCAAAGATAACAAACTCCCCACCTTGTGGAATAGTTGAATGAAGGCTGCCAGAACACATTGGATCCAGATGTATTTCTAAGGCTATTATCTGAACTGTCACCAAATACCTGAAAGCTTGCAAACAGGGTATTTATAGAGCAGCCTGGGCTACTGTCAGGTGTCCCTGCCCATGGACAGAGGGTTGGAACTAGATGATCTTTAAGGCTCCTTCCAACCCAAACCATTCCATCAAGTCTCTGTAGAAAATCTAGATTATGTCTATAATAAGTGCAGTTATCATCTAGTACCTGCTATTAGATGCTGGCACCTGGTCAGTGATGGCTATGCCACCCAGTTGTGATATCTGGTGATAGCTTTTCTGGCTATTATCACTTTGATCAAAAATAAAGCCAGGAGAGCTGCATGCACATGTTCCACTCTTGACTGCCTCTTATATAACCCCAGAGATCACTGCCTGCTCATTCATGCTTTTGTATCCTCAAACATATTTTTAAAGGTGAGGTTTGTTTCCAAAGATGAGCAACACACACAACCTGTTCTTGGCATTTTTTTTACTTATTTTACTTATTCTTAGATCTGCAGTTCAAGAGAGACAGGGATCTACTGGGCAGAGGCCAATGGAGGGCTACAAAGCTGCTGAGGAGTCTGGAGCATCTCTGTAAGGAGCAAATGCTGAGAGCCCTGAGGCTGTTGAGCCTGGAGAAAGCAGCCCCAGAGGGCATCTGAACAATGCTCAGCAAGAGCTAAAGGAGCTGTGGGAGGCAAGAGGCTGGGGCCAGACTCTGCTCAGTGGTGCCCAGGGACAGCACAAGGGGCAATGAGCATAAACTGGAACCCAGGAGGTTCCATCAGAATGCAGAAGAAACTTCCTTGGTGTGAGGGTGCTGGAGGCCTGGAGCAGGCTGCTCAGAGAGGCTGTGGAGTCTCCTTCTCTGGAAGTATTCCAAGCCCTCCTGGCCATTGTGCTCCTGGGCAAGCCACTGTGGGTGCCCTGCTTTGTCAGGGCAGTTGGACTGGATGGTCTCCAGAGGTCCCTTCTGCCCCTGGCATGCTGGGATTTTGTGGCTTAAATGATCAAGTTCTAATGACACCAATCATCAGCACACCACCAGATTCTATCAATACATTCACACCAGGAGTGCCTTTAGCCCTGAAATGTGTTGGTCTGCATCACCAGCCCCTGTGGGAGAGGTTTAGTTCCTTTTTGCACAGCATTCTGTTTGTCCTGCCTTTGCCACAGCTGCCTATTGAAGCAGCAAAGGCTTTGGGGATTTCCCAACAATAAAGTTGAAATCTCTTTCCTGGTTAGTATTCAGCAATGCTCTAACACTTAGCAGACATTTTCCTTTCTCCCAGCTTTCAATAGGCTGCATTTATCAGCATGGAGTAGCAATCATCATGTATTTGCTCATGTGTTTATATAAGTCAGCTGTGTGTTTCCTCATCATTTGCAATTCTTCTTTTAAAAAAACTTTGCTTTCCTTGTCTTTAGCAAGAGAATTCTGGGTAGACCTTTCTGGTTGTGTTTGGAAGGTTTTCTGGTGTGCAATAAATAGTATTAGCAGAGGTATTCCATTGCTAGCTAAGTGAATTACAGATGTAACCCCTTCTGTCAGCCCCAGGTGTATTTGGTGTTGGCATTGTAGTATTAGAGAAGTTATCTTTCCAAACCTCAAAGGATTATCACTTTTATCTCTGCACTTCAGATGCCAGTTTCCTACTGGAAGTGAAATCCTGGATTCTTGAGGAAGAGCAAAGAATGTATTCTGCAACCCCCTGCCTGTGAGCTGAGACTGCTGTTCCACACAGAATGAAGCTCTGAGTGTGCGGCGTGGCCCTTCTGAGGTGGGCAAGGAGTGACCGTCCTTGTGCGCCGCACAGAAGGACAGCCATGGTCAGCTTTGAGTGGCCAAAGGCCCTCGCCTTCAGAGCCAGCTGAATTCCTGTATTTTGCCTGAACTAAGCATTCCTCAGCCTGGGAAACAGGCACTTACTCTTGAAGCAGCTGGGGAAACATGTCAGAAGTCTCTTGTTCTGGACTGGCTGCTGCAAAAGAATGAAAAGTCCTTGAAGTTTGCTTGCGGGTGCAGAGGAGAAGTCATTGCAGGGAGCAGGCTCTGGTGGACAGGGTGCTGAGCACTGCTCAGTGTTTCCTCACACCTGAAGGACACAGGCACTGCTGAAGGTGCTCTCACAGGGCCAGTGCACAGATCGGGGCAAGAGGACACAGCAAGACATCCAAGGTGCTGGTACTCCTTGCTGCAGTGCATCTGTGGTCACTCTTCTTGCTTAGCTCCAGCTGGATTCATCCTGTGTGGTTTTACTGCCGCAGCTGAGGCAAGCAAGCAGCCAAAAAATGGGAGGATGATGAGGACTGGGGGCAAAGTCTGCTTACAAAGCAGCAGAGACACCAATCTATGTATTTCAGAGATGCACAACTTCCCTTCCATCACCAATGTTATCTTTTCAGCTCCTCTAGTGATGGTTTTTCAGGGTAAAAGATGCAAACCCACACTGTCCTTGAGAAAAGCCTGGAGAATTTGATTTTAATAAGGCACAATTCCATTTACTTAGTGCAGCTTTTCTCAACCAGTTGGTTGCTACTCCAAAGGGTCATGAAAGGCAACTAGAAGACACAAGGCACTTCAGGTCTGAAATAAAATAAAATGGTTAAATCCTACTCCCTCATTGCACTTCAAATCCCCCATGGCCACACCCACAACCCGCTGAGACACACGCATTGAGGGTTTCGGTCACAGATTGGAAGGGTTTCATTTTGCCATAAAGGGAAGGAGGGCTTCAATGTTTTTATCCATGAAATAAAGACTCATCTGACTGGAAAGATAGAAAAATATCGAACTGGTCATGCAACAAACGTGCAAATCATGCATTCATTTACCTTCCCTCCTCATTGTTCTGACTTGTCTCACCAGAGAGTCAGAACCACTGCTTTTACAGCCACCTACACTATTCCCGTCTAAATAATACCCAGTTCAGAAAAGCACTTTGGCACCTGTCTGGCCACCACTGTCTCCAATTTAATGGACATTAACTGTCCCAGCTGAGTTTCTGGAATAAAATCCATTGATCTGTGTCAGTCAGGATCTGGAAAAATGAAGGTCTGAGGTTTAAGAACCCAGACTGCTAATATGCATTAAAATGAGCTAGGAGCCTTCCCTGGACTTGGGTTCAGGCTCTGACAACCCCAACTCCAGCTAAAATTCATTCAAGTAAACCTCAAAATGAGACTAAATGATTTGCCTGGGTGAGATGAAAAACCAAATCTGTGTGTATTACTATTACTGTCATTACTGTAGGTATTGCTATTGCTATGATTACTATTATTACTGTTATTACTATTATCGCTATTGCTGTTGCTGTTGTTGATGATGATGTGGTTGTTGCTGATGTGTTGTTGTTATTAAGGAATAATCATTCCTCCTCTTCAGTGGGATCAGGAGGGATCTCCTGGGGCTGCAGTTTAGGATTTGTGTCTTAGAGGGCAAGCAGCAGATGCAGTGAACTAAAGATGAGGTGGTGAGAGCTCAGTAAAATGCTCCAGAGCTGGGTGGGTTCACTCAGGCTGTTTCCCTCCTGTGCCTGTACACTGTGTCACTCATCTGACAACATCAAGAGTGGTCAGACAGCCTGAGGAGAAGGAGGATCTTTTGGGGTGGTATGTGGAGCTACAAGTAGGATGGAAGGGATCAGGAGTGGAATGAAGTTGTATATTAAGAAGTGATGTCTGGCTGCCAGGTCAGCTATGCTAAGACGGCCTCCCAAGGGGAGGAATAGAAACGGTGCCTTTTGACATCTCTAATGCTTGATTTGGCAAACCGCCCCAAACGTAATGTGAAGACCAATTTTAGATCTGCAGAGAGGTGGAGAGGACAACCTCAGGCAGTCCCCTGAACCCCTGCCCTTTCTAACTGTGTGTGCTCATTTGCGAGTAGTACAGAGAGGCTGCCCACAACACAGCTCTGCGTTAGCTCCGACGGCATGGCAGCTCCGGGTGGGTACACAGACTCCGGGAAACACTATCACTACACTGAAACTCTCTTTTTATCCCAATATCCACCCCCCCCCCCCCCTTTTTTTTTTTCAGATGTGTAAAATTCCCACACACCAAGTGATGCTAACAACAAAGAACACCTTACAACAACAACAACCCCCAAAACAGTGCCTTTGGTGAATGTTCCTCAAGAAAAGCGTCTCCACAGAGGCCAGCATTATAATTAAAACTACTTAATCTGCTCCCCTGAGATCTTTCCACACACAGTTCCCATCCCAAGGCAATCTGAAATATAAACTTATTCAAAGTTAATCTGGCAGGAGGAAAACTAGGATGGTTTTCCTGGTCAGATCCCAGCGGGACAGGCTGAACCTGACTCCAGCTGTGTCAGCTCCATGGTGTTACTGAAAACAGGGAAGTGCAGGAGGAGCTTTGGTGTTGCAAGGGTAAGAAATGAAACCTAGAGGAAGAAGCCCATGCTCTACTGAGATGTCCAAAGCCTAAGGAATAGGAGAGTCTATTAAAGCCTCAGCACTGACTGTTTAATGTGATCATTCTGATTTCTTGGTGATCTAAATCTCAGCCTCATCACCTTGTGTTTCTCTGCTAACATACAAATCTTGAAGCTTTGCAGCCTTCCTTCTCCTGCCATTGCCGACAACTTAAATACTATTTCTTAGTACTTCCAACAACACACCACCTTCTCCAGTTCGCTTGGCTCAGGCTGATTTCATTACTGACTTCCCAGCACCCCATTTTTCTTACTGAAGTCAATAACTCCATTTCCATAGGAAGCTTGCAAGTCGCAGTGCTGGACCGTGGCAAGAGGTTTCCAAACCCTGGAGATGTGGCTGGTGCCAGTCTCACCACCCCAACCTGTGAGTCCAGAAGGCAGAAGCAAAATGCCTGCAGCTCTTCATGAACCATGTACTGATGTCTGGAAAATCCCAGCTGGCTCAGCAGCATCTGGTGCCCCACAGAGGAGAAAATATAGTTTGGTCATCTTCCAGAAGAGATGCCTCTAACTCCAGACAGACCAACTGTGAAGGATCCCCAATGGCAGGAACAAAACAGAGCTTCAAGCAAGAGTGCAGAAGAGGAGGTTCTCCTTCACCTCAGCTCTGCCCCACTGTGGCCATGTCAGGAGAATCGTGCCCAGCTCTGGGCTCCCCAGTTCAAGAGAGACAGACAGCTGCTGGAGAGAGTCCAACGAAGGCTGCAAAGGTGATTAAGAGAATGGAGCATCTCTCTGTCATGGAAAGACTGAGAGCCTTGGGTCTGTTGAGACTGGAGAAGAGAAGCCTGGGAGAGGATCATTCCAGTGCTCAGAAAGAGCTAAAGGGTGGGGGGAAAGAAGCCATTCTTTTCAGAGGTGTCCAGTGGCAGGACAGGGGGCAATGGTCACAAACTGGAACCCAGGAGGTTCCATCTGAACAGGAGGAAAGAATTCTTTGGTGTGAGGGTGCTGGAGGCCTAGAGCAGGTTGCCCAGGGAAGTTTTGGAGCCTCCTTCTCCAAACCCCCCTGGGCATTGTGATGCTGGGCAAGCTGCTGTGGGTGCCCTGCTTTATCAGGGGTTTGGACTGGGTGATCTCCAGAGGTCCCCTCCCATCTTCACCACTCTGTGACTCTGTACGGTTCAGCATATAGCCAGGATTGGCATGAGGTGAAGGTAATAAGACCAGTTTAGAATTCAGGTGAGATGAAGGGAAACCAAAGACAGAAGGGAAATGCACAAAAAACTATGGAGTGATAGCATAAATCTTGCAAAGGAGGAGTCCTCACCAGCAGGAATTGCCAACAGAAGCCTGGAAACTTTACCTGCTCAAATCAAAACTCCCACGGTCTTCAAGTGACAGCAGAGGCAATGCTCCAGTCCTGGTGAATTACATCACCTGCATAACTCCTACAGAGTCTGGGATGCCTGAAGGTCCAGTCCACAGAGCTGCTTGTTTATATGCAGTGTAGCAGTTTGGGCCAGGTGCCCCCTGCTGTGTCCACATGAGAAACACCTCCTGTGTCCCGAAGGAGTCCAGCCCAGTGGGTGGACACAGGCAGCCAGGTATTTCATCCCATAATGCCCTGATCCCCTATAAGACATCAGAGGGGGTTCTGGCACTTCCTCATTTCTTCCCTCTCTGCTACCTGGTAATTGGGGGGTGTAAGAGTCTACTCCTGGTGTGACTCAACAAAGATAAAATCACTTGCTGCTTGCCCAGACAGTACCAATCCTGGATGCAAATCACTTTGTGATTGCATCGTGATAACACTGGACTGCAGCTGGCCTATAACAATGACCCAAGGACCCAGCCACCACGCCTTCAAGACAGCTATCAGATACCCCCAGGAAGGGAGGGTGATGAGCCCCCCCCCGCTCCATCCAGACCACTGTCCAAACTCACATGAATACACAGAAAGACTTCCTGGGGAACGATATCTGGATACTTATGATTTCCTGGCTCCTGAATTCCTGAGGGACAATGCTTGGACACATACCTAAGGACTAAAAACTGTATAAAAGACTTGACCACTACTGGCTCAGGGGAAGAAAACCGCAGAGGAAGAAAACCGCAACGGAGGGAAGAAAAACGCAGAGAGAAAAACGCTGAAGGAGGAGCATGCCGCTGAGAAGGAAGGAAGCAGACTGAACCCTCTCTCCGTGTCCTAAGTCCCACTTGCTGCTACTCATGGAGCTGACCCACGCTGCCCAGAGGGACCTCATCTATTCTCCAGCCAAAGCCTCAGCACCCTTTCTCTACAGACCCAGGCTGCCCAGAGGGATCACATCGCATCTCCAGCCAAAGCCTCAGCACAAACCCAGCACCTCATGCAGCACCTTTCCTCCACAGACTCAAACTGTCTTGGGGTGGGTGAGGGGTGTGGTAATATGATTCCTTTCCTCTTCTCTCTCTCTCTTCTCTCTCTCCCTCTCTATCTTCTCCCTCTCCCCTTCTTATTTCCATTTTATTTATGTAATAAATAGTCTAGCTGTTGATATTTTGGCCTCGTTTGTGCCTATTAATTTCACAACACGGGAATATTCAAAAGAACTAGTCTCTTTCCCTCTCCGGACCGAGACAGGGGGAGATGTCTCCCAGCATTTTGGGCCTGGCTAGGCCCAAGGCTGGGGGGGGAGAAGGGCAATCTCAGATCTGGCCAGCTGAGATTAGCCTAACAGTGGAGGGGGGGTGGGAGGGGGGAAGAAAGAGCCCTGGGGGGTTATGGGTGTACCTTCAGCTGGGGATGGGATGTTTCTGGGTGTGCTTTAGGATCTCTTTTGTCACTGTGCTTTTGGTTCTCTGTAAACATTCACTGTTTTTCCATTTAAACTTTCCACCACTTTTGCAATCCCTTTCTTTGAGTCTCATTTTTGCCCATGGTGTGGAGGGGGTTGGCCTCAACCCATCACAATGCAGGAACAATAAATGATAGCTAGTGGCAATTATGCAGATATCACCCATCCTTTCCAGGACAATGAATTTCTGAGCTTTGGTACCACCTTGTAATAGATTTAGAATCATAGAACCATGGAATCATTAAGGTTGGAAAAGCTATCCAAGACGATCCACTCCAACCATCGACCCAACACCACCATGCCCACTCAACCACGTCTCCAGGCACCACATCTACACATTTCTTGAACACCTTCAGGGGTGGTGACTCCACCACATCCCTGAGCAGCCTGTTCCAGTGCCTGACCACCCTTCCAGTGAAAAAGTTTTTCCTAGTATCCAATCTAAACCTCTGATGGTGCAACTTGAGGCCATTGTTGCTGGCAATTGAGAGTGTTCCATGAGAACTGAATTCCTCAGCTGATTAGGAAGAGGATAAGGAGAGCTGGTGGAGTAAAAAAGACATTTCCAAAAAGTCCTGAAAATGGCCAAAGATTTCATGAAGTACTGGGTACAAAAGGAGGCAAAATACCAAACCCATGGCTTCATTACACTCTCCACAGCTGATCCGCAGTCCCTCTGCCTGGCCACAGGCAGGATCCCATCAGCGCCCTCTGCCCAGGCAAGCCAGTGAAGGAGGAATGCACATTGCCAGGGGGAAGTTTGAAGAGTTACAATATAAAATTCCCTATTAGGGCTAAGGTGAGATTTATGGATGATGGGCTGAGTTATAAACACCTTCAGACGGGAAGTGCCTTTGGTGTAAAGAAAGATATTTAGAGGTTTTGTGCTACATAGAATAAATTCAACTTATACTTTCAAAGAGCCCTCTGGCTGTATAAAAGATGATGACAGTGACAGTGGGGGAAAAAATTTGCTTATATCTACAATGCTCCATTATTTTCTCATTAACTTGAATTTTAAAGGGAATCATATTAGTGCCTCCAGAGGATGAGCTATATAAACAAGAGCCACGAATTTATCTGTGCATTAAAAGGAATGCTATGGTAACAGCTTTGATTGCTTTGGATGCAATTTAAAAATCTAAAGGGTGCATTATCCTGAAATAATCTCACCCTTGGGTCCTTACATACATTATATCTCATACCTCTAATCCTGTGGGACTGTGCCTAGCTAATAATATCCCCTCTGCTTTGTCTGGCTTGTTGTATTGCAACTGAAACGTGCCTCTTCCAACTGCAGATAACACATCAGTGAAGTAATTTTATTTTGATCACTCTGAATCATTAGTTTCTGACTGGAGAATGTGAAGATTTATTTCTTTGAAAAGCAGGGGGGAAAAAGTACTTAGCAAGAGTGTAGTGCAGCATGCAGCACTCAGAGGAACAGTGGACTTGTGTCCAGGACTTGGAGAGCCAGGGATGCAGTGGTGCCACCTGCTGCAAAGCTGTGAAGCTTTGGGGTCAGTTTTGCACCAGCCTTGGGTATTGGTACCTCACAGGCTGGCTTTGATGTTCTCAAAGGAGAACTCAACAGTTGCAAACCGCCCCAAGATCATTGCTTATTTGGCCTCCTGTGTCTTGCTGAGGTTTCTCCAAACCCATGAGGGCATTGGTGCAACTTAGATTTGCTCAAGTCTACATTGTCCTTGCAACCATCCGTGAGCAACTGAAGTGGAGATGGTCTTCCACCAGGCTGTGGAGTTGTTTAAACTCTTCTCTTGAAATCCTGTGGGTGCAGATTTACTGGGAAGATCAGGATAGCTTTAATCCACAGCACCTGCATGTGAAGAAGGATCTTCTGTGCATTCATCAGTAAGATGGTTGTGATGGACCAGTGTTTGCATAGTGCCAGAGCACACCAGAGCAGTATGTAGATGGAGAGGACTCAGTTCTTTGTACTGTGGATGAGGCTCACATCTCATTATCCATAAAACAACAGCTGAAGGCATTTTCCATTCTCCAAGCCTGAGGCTTTTGTTAAGCAAACAACACTTAGAACGATCTCAAATCTTACAAAAGCTGAAGATAATCAACACCTGGGCACATTCACTCCATGCCTTGAGTCAGTCAGGAATCAAGAAAGACAGTTTGCCTGACTTTTCCACAGGTCTCTTCATACTGTTTGCTGCAGCACTACCATTCTGCTAGTCCTTTTCCCACATACCCTGCAACGTGCTGACACCAGGGTGTGATTTACAGACCGAGACGCTGATACTTTATCAGAAGAAAATAACCTTGCTCCCAAAGTCAAATCCTAAGGGTTAGACAGGGTGCCAGTCAGCTGTTGCATGCCTTTTATATACTGCTCCTTGTGTAAGTTGCTCCTGAACCTGCCTGCATCTGTCAGTTCTTCTGAGATACTTTTGAATGTCATAAACTCCTCCATCTTCAAGCCAGGTGTTGAAAGCAGCCCTGTTGTTATCACGGCATTGGCAGCGACAGTAACAGCAGTTAATAAGTGATGATAGGCTCAGGAACGTCTGCTCCCTGTGTACAGCTTGTCATTGGCAGTCAAATCTGACACTGCTGGAGCAGTCTTGGGAAGAGAAAGCTGAGAAACTGGATGTCTTCTGGGAGATGACTCCATAAAAAAGACATCCATGTTTAATTCTGCTTAATCTTTCCTAACCTGAATGCACTCTGCTCCTGCAGCTCAGTGTGAGCCTGTGAGCATGCCTGAGTGTCTGCTAAGGACTTCTTAATCTAGCAAGACTTGGCCCAGTCTTCAGTGGGATGAGGACAGGGACTTGGTCAACTTGTTTTGGGCAGTATTAACAAAACCTCACTTCAGGAGCGAGTCAGCAGCTTCAACTCACAGTCCAGAGGAAAATTTAAAAATGGTAGAATCCTGGAATGGCTCAGGTGGGAAGGGGCCTCAGAGATCATCTACTCCAACTTCCTCATCCACCCTGGCCTTGAACACTGCCGGGGAGGAGGCATCCACAGACTCCTCGGGCAGCCTGTTCCAGTCTCACCAGCCTCCTACTGAAGAGCTTCTTCCAAAGATCCAGCAAAGAAAAAAATAAGAGGAAGACGTATCTAGTGTACACTTTTCCACTGCTCTGGACACAATATCTCATTATTCCAGTGCCTTGTTGCATTGTGGTTTATTTGTTCTCTATTTTGTGTAGGTTAGACTGGGGAATCACTGATATTTCTCCCAGCAAACCATTTCTAGCAGTCATCTTTGCACCTCCCATGCAACAAAATGAATTAACAATGGACATGAAAGGGAATTACTTATCACGCCTGGGTGAGACACATCCTTGTTGCTAGGCTTTGCTAAACACCTTTGGCAGGAAGTCTCTTTCCCTTACACATACTGTGTATATTTTGCCTCTTACAACATATTAAATAGCCCATGTAAGAAAAGGAGATGAATTATTGATACTGTACCAGGAGAGAAAGCGTAAAGGGAACAGACAGAATATGAGATGATGTGGTAAAGCACCCAGGTTTCCCTCAGCTGCCTGGGTAAATAGCTCTGTCAGAAGCCCTCTGTTTTGCTGCTCTGTGTGTATCCAGTTGATCTCAGGTGCTTTCTTGCTCGCTGTGGTGATCTCCTCCAGTTTTTGGGTTTTGAGCATAAGCTGATACAAAAGCTTCTACAAATTATTTAAATGAGAAGTTCAACTCTGTCTTTGTGTGGGAAATGTAATTCCTTGCCTGCTGTAAATCCAAGGGATGGGGAGATCCAGGCTTCCCTGCCTCATTTTGGTCTCTTTGCAAGACTCATTGGTTCAATTTTCAGCTGTTTCCCCTCTTTCCTGCACAACTCCCCCCCCCCAGTCAATTACTCCTTTTGACTGGGAGGGCAATGCTTCGTTTTCAGCATCACTCTCTGTTCTTCCAGCTCAGCTAATTTCATTAGCTTGCATAAACAGGAACCTGTTCCTACACGCTTTGAGGGCTCTGCAACTAAAGATTTCCTCCAGCTGACCACAGGTGAATTACCAGGAAAGGCAGAAAGTTGAGTGAAGCGTTAATGCTGCCCAAGGTGGTAAAAGGCAGCTGTCAGGTACAGATCTTGCTACACCTTTTCCTACTATTTTTTTTTGTGCTTCTTCCTCTTTTTGTGGAAGAGGATCAGAGCCCATTGTGTCCTACAGCGCAGCCTTTGTGCTTTGTTTTGTATCAACTTCATGTTATCACTCCTTTTCCTTTGACTGAAGTCAAACATCAAACTGAAAATCACTCCTTCATCTATTATACTGTGAGCCAGGGAAAAACCTTTACACTTTTCAGGAAATAATTGGGTAATGTTAGAACAGGACCTGTGAAGAAAACGATGGCAAGAGGCTGTCACAAGCTTTCAAAGCAGAAAGGGGAAAATTGTTTCATGACAGCCTTTAAACTGTTGTTTCTGCAGGCTTCAGGTGCACAAATTGCACGTGGGCAGCAACAAAGAAATCAAGGACTTACATAAATTTTTCAGTCTGTATTGTTCCTGTCCCAGGCTCTACATTTTTGCATATCTTTGGGAGCATTTCAAACTCTGAAGTTATTTTTATCCTCCCAGAAGTAGCTTCCACATAAAGAGGGGTTGCTAGTGCATTATAAACTAGGATTAGCTTAATGAGGGACTTCACAAGGCAGTAATGACTATTTAAGCCCTGAAAACAAGCTAATTATTTTGTATCACATTGTTGCTAGGGCTGTCCTCAGATCTCTTCAGGTGAATGTTCAAAAAGATGTGTGGCAGAACATGCTCATTAACACATTTCTTCCAATCATGTCACCAATTTTTTCTAATACATTAAAATTCCTCTTTTATGCAACACTATCTATATATATATATATATATATATATATATATATATAGACATACATTGCTGCTCAGGATAATTGACATCATGATTTGGGGCTTTTGGTAAGATTACATCACCATCAAAATTGCTGCTAGAGTTGCATGAGGTTTAACAATGATTTTTCACTTGGGCTCTGCTGAAAAATTCCATCAGCTTCATCATTCCTTTAATTAATTTCCATAAATTCCTTCCATTTATATTGCTTTATCCCACTTAATTTGAAACAGATAAATACATCTAAATTACTAAATAGAAACAGAGAAGCTCAACTGCCAAGGGGCAAGACAGCATCTTAGACATCCTGGGCTGCATCAAGAGAAGTGTGGCCAGCAGGGCCAGGGAGGGGATTCTGCCCCTCTGCTCCACTCTGCTGAGACCACAGCTGCAGCTCTGGGGCCAGGTCTGGAGCCTCTGTGCCAGGAAGGCTCTGGAGGGGCTGGAAGGTGTCCAGAGAAGGGCCACGAGGAGGAGCAGAGGGCTGGAGCTGCTCTGCTCTGGAGACAGCCTGAGAGAGTTGGGGTTGTGCAGGCTGGAGAGGAGAAGGCTCCCAGGAGACCTTCTGGTGGCCTTGCAGGATCTGCAGGGGGCTCCAAGAAAGCTGGGGAGGGACTACTGAGGGTGTCAGGAAGGGATAGGACTGGGGGGGATGGAGCAGCACTAGAAGTGGGGAGATTGAGATTGGATGTGAGGAAGAAGTTGTTGCCCATGAGGGGGGTGAGAGCCTGGCACAGGTTGCCCAGGGAGGTGGTAGAAGCCTCCTGCCTGGAGGTTTTGAAGGCCAGGCTGGAGGTGGCTGTGAGCAACCTGCTGTAGTGTGAGGTGTCCCTGACCATGGCAGGGGTGGTGGAACTGGCTGATCCTTGAGGTCCCTTCCAGACCTAACAATTCTATGATTCTATCTGAAACTCTTCTGAAGCATCTCTTCCCACTAGCTCTTATCCTGCCACTCCTCCACTGCAGATTGCAGCTGGAATTTGAGTTAGAGATGAGGCGCTAGGAAAGTTCTGCATGTTTCATACAATACGGTGGAATGTAAGCTTGTGGCAGCTTCCCACGTGTTTAACAGCAGGTGGATAGTCACAGATTCATAGAACGGTTTGGTGCTGTAGGTTAAGAGAAATGAAGAGTTAATTGGTATAGTGCTAAAGAAAGGTCTTCCAGAAACCAGAGAGTCCCAGGGCGACAGGCAGCTTGTCCCAGGATATTGTAATCTGCTATTTATTCAGTCTTCCTGTACCTCTCTCTGAGGCAGTGCACAGCCAAAGCTCTGTCTCTCTCTGCTCTCCAGCTCAGGCTCTGTGCTGTTATCTTATGGTGTGTGGGGCAGAGGTTTTCTCCTGGCCTTGGCTGGCAGTGAATTTCCAGCTACACCACAGGGCCTGGGGAAGCCTGTGGCAGGCCTGGGTTTAGTGGTGGGGGGAAGATTGGCTACTCCTGGGCTGCTGTGGCTGGTGGGGGGGTGGAAGTTTCCAGAAGGCTCTGGAAGGTTCTGGCCTGGTAGGCACAGGTGAAGGACTAAGCCGAGTTTGGGAATGTATTCCTGTTACCCAAATGCCTTTGGGATAGGTTTACAAATAGAATTTCCATTTAAACATCCAATCTGATGTGGAGGGTTTTTGTTTTCCTCCTTGGGAAGGGGTACAATATCTGCTCTGTCCTTTTGCCCTGGGCAGCTCATGGCTCTAAACTAGGACATTCGGCTTGGAAGGGACCTTGAAGTTCCAACCCCCCCTGATTCAGCATTTAATTCTTGTCTTTGCTTTCCCTTTTTCTGCACATGCTCAGAAATGCTTTAGGATCATCTTTGAGGTTAAAATTCCTCTCTTCTTGTGTTTCATATTCAGTATTTCCTCACTGCTGCACTGTCTCACATTATCTGCACTGCTTCACCATTTTTCACGTGCACCCATACACATGACAGACATATTCCAAGATCTCACTGGTGGATTTGCAATTAATGACTCAATTCATGCTGCCACACAAACTCTTACAAAGTGATGATAAATGATTGCTGATTAGAGAGCTGATTTCCATAACAGAGCACTGGAACTGAAGCAGATGAATTTGCAGCTCTACTTTTAACTGGCACGTTGGCTTGGGTTGATCCTAAATTTCCCATGGTGTTAGTCAAGTGAAATCCTTAAAAATATATATATTAAAAGTAATTGGTAAATATAGAGAGATTTAAGACAAAACCATCTGATTTCAGGAGGTAAAAATGCCTCTCTCTCAAAGGGAATAATGCAAGCACACGTGTTCTGCTGCCAAGCAGAAGGCTGACAGAAAACCATCACACCATTATTAAGCATCTAGGCAGTTGCTGCTGCTCGGGTTTGTCAAATCCAAATGATTAAGCTTCATTAGAAAGCTGGTGCCTTTGAAAGGATTCCTCTGGATGTCCTAGATGAAGGCCCCTTCAATAAGGACTGATAGCATTTCAGCTCTGCAGCATACCCAGCTCTGCCCTTTTTTTCCCCCATCTGGAATTTCCCATGGTGTTATCTTATCTAATCATTGCCTGTTAATGCTGGCTCCATAAGGAACCTTCCATAGAAAATGTGAGTTCATACATCTGTCTCCTGCTGCAAATGCTCAGGAATAATGGCATGTGGCAGCACCAGCCAGGAAAATTGCAAAGAGCAGTTCCAGCTCTGTCTGAAAAGCAGAAGGCTCTGAAGGAATAGAAACACAACTCTTTGTTTTATTTTTGTTTCTGGGGCTTCCTCAGGTCTAGATTGTCCTAAGCCCTTGAAGGAATATGAAGGGGGAAGTCACTATGAAATGTTTTGGGGTCTTTTTCCTCTTCTCCAAGCAATAGCCACTTACAGCTTCTGTGCCTGCTTGTGGTGGGTTGAAAATCCCCCCAGCATTAAACTGCCAGACCAGCTCAGTTGGAAGCAAATGCAAGCTGTATTTAGAAGCAAAACTACAGTCTACAGTGGAATGCAATGGAGGTGTACAAATATCCAGGAGTTACAATAGTTACAGGGATTTACAATTAATGAACAGCACAAGGACCCCCCCCGGTCAAAGACCAAGGGAAGCTAATAGCTTCTCCCTCCCTGTCCCCCCCTTAGCCCCCTGTAAATAAAAGGGACAAGAGAAAGGAGTAGAGAGGTATTTTGATAGACTTAGCCAGAACAATGCAGCCAAGGTCAAGCAGAAGCCAGTTAGTATCTCCCAGCCCGAGGAAGTGAGGAGAGGAATTGTTTCCATTGCTAGCGTGAGTCTGTAATCTTTCCAGCGGGATTGTTTAGAACTCTCTTTGTTTTCCTTTGTACTCCCAATGGTGATTTATTTACATTTTAATACTTTCTGCTCAAGGTCTGTGAAACATTTTCAAAGTCATAGCCTAAAACTATCACACTGCTTAAGGGCAGAGACAGTTGGGTTTCTCCCCAACAAGGCAAAGTTCCAAAAGTGAGAGCTGCTGAGCATTGAGGCAGCCCAGAGGGGTTGTGGACTCTTCATCTCTGGATGCATTCAAAACCCACCTGGATATGTTCCTGGGTGATTTACTCTAGGTGATTCTGTTCTAGCAGAGGGAGTCTGGGCTAGATGAGCTTCAGAGGTCCCTTCCAACTCCTACCATGCTGGGATTCTGTGACTCCTTAGGCAAATCTATACCAGCCTGCAAGGGCTTAACCATGGTGAGGAAACCTGCATACAGATGTGAGTGTGTTCAGAGATGTGTGTGTGCAAGCAGGCAGCTCCATGCCGAGCCTTAGTTAGTGGGAATGGTGGTGTTGGGTTGATCTTGGAGGTGTTTTCCAGCCTTAATGGTTCTATGGTTTTCTTCTGGCACTCCTATCAAGTGAATGTCATTGCCATGCATTGCTGTCATAACTAGATGCTTGTTAATTTTACATTCCATAATTTGATATAAAATTTATCCCAGCCTTCATTTAGTCTTCAGAAGAGGAGGATGAGGGGAGTCCTCGTCACCCTCTACAAGTACATCAAAGGAGGTTGCAGAGTAGTGGGGGCTGGTCTCTTGAAACATGCAACAAGTGAGAGGAAAAGATGAAACAGCCTCAAGTTGTGCCATGTGTGCTTTGGATTGGATATTGGGAAAAATTCCTTCCCAGAAAGGGTTCTCAGGCACTAGAAGAGGCTGCCCAGGGACATAGTGGAGTCTCCACCCTGGCCGTCTCTGGAGGTGTTTAAAAGCCATGTGGAGGTGGTGCTGAGCGATGTGGTCTAGTGGCAGTGAGATTGTGAGTTCTAGGTGAGCAGCTGGACTTGATCTGAGTTCTCTTCCAACCTCAGCAGTTCTATGGCTCTGTTCTATTCTACTGTAATCATCACCTTCCCTCCCAACTCAGCCCTGTGTGCCTGGAATCCCTGTCAGACTACCTATGCTGTGAACCCTTCTCGGGCACTTCTGGCTGATGAAACCATTCCTTTTTTCCAGCCTCTTATTGACGTTGTGATCCCAAGAGCATATCAGGAGTTAAATATTTGCTTATTATAATTGCACATCTCACATGCTAGAAGCAATTTCTGCATTATATTACTGGTATGATATTCTGCACTGTGGAACTCTCTCTAATAAGGAATCAAATTCAATCAGACTTCAGAACTATTCATGTGAACCACTACCAGCGCTTGATAACATCTGTAATGCAATAAATGGTGTGGCTGATAGGATGCTGCTCTATTAGAGATACGCACAACCTACCTGTCATCCATCATGTCACTGGCAACAATGGTCTGAGCAAAATTAATTACATTTTAGGGTATGTCTGAATAAATAAATAATTAATGATAATAATAATAATAATATACTAAATGAATCAGTCCAAATGGTGCTTTTCAGAGAAAAAAAAAATAAAAGTTATAATAGCAAAATTAGATGTGATGCTGTGATCTCATTTGCAAAAGCCTTCTCTTAGGAAGCCAGGCATGTCCTCAAGGAAGTTTGTTCACTGCCTACATGTCTTGTGCTGCAAGTTGTAGCGATGCTGGCTACAGAATCGCAGGATCACAGAATGGTGTGGGGTTGGAAGGCACCTCTGGAGATCATCCAGCCCAACACCCCTGCCAGAGCAGGGTCGTCTAGGGCAGGTCACACAGGAACACATCATTGCATCATAGAACATGTCCAGACAGGTCTGGAAAGTCCCTAGACAAGGAAACTCCCCAGGCCTCTCTGGGCAGCCTGCTCAGGGCTCCAGCACCCTCACACCAATGAAGCTTCTCCTGTCGAGGTGGAACTTCCTGGGTTCTAGTTTGTATCCATTGCCCCTGGTCCTACCACAGGGCAGGACTGAAAAGATCCTGGCCTCTTCTTCACACCCACCCTTCAGATATTTGTAAATACTGATCAGGTCCCCTCTCAGTCTTCTCTTCTCCGGCTGAACAGCCCCAGGTCCCTCAGCACTCCTTGCCGCAAGCTGGCTCCTACGTTGCCTTGCCCTTTGGCACCAGCTGGTGCTGAGGGAGAGGGGAGTCTCAGGAAGGACCCCAGCTTCCATGTGGAAGGTTTTAAGGCCAGGCTGGATGTGACTCTGAGAAACCTGATCTAGTGTGAGGTGTCCCTGCAGGCGTGTTGGAACTGGATGATCTTTGAGGTCCCTTCCAACCCTGACAATTCTGTGCTTCCCTGGCTTTGCTTCAGGTCCTCATTGAGGACACAGATCAGCTTAGGCACAATCATTGTCTCCAAGATTCAGGAATGTGACCTTTCAAAGAAAGGATAAAACAAAAAATCACATTAGCTTGCAAAACAGAAACCACAACTCTGAAAGCTAAAAGCATCTCCAAGTCAAATATTTTATCTGAAGTGCTGCCCAGGGGAGCTATTTTTTCATAAATACATAACTGCAGCTTTTGGGGATGCCCAGAATTGCTGTCTTACATATTCTTACATTTGGCAAACTGATTCCTGAATCTGTAAATAAATCAGTTTGGGCTTTTTGGAGTGTGAGGGATAGGCAGGAAATATGTTTGTATTTAATGATGGCAGTTACTTCTGTGCATGAATAACTCCTGGGCCTGTAATAAGTTCACTGAGAAATCTCAAAGCACGACTGCACCCCAGCCAAGGGCACAAACCTAACACACAAAGAAGGCAGTCCCACTGGATGAGGATCTGAGGCTGAGCAACGTCTGTATCAGCTATACAGAGAGAGATATTTGAGGGATGCAGTCTGAGGTATCACAAGGTGAGTCAGGGAGTGAAGCAGAGGTGATGCTGGGCCTTGAAGGGAATGTGTGGTGAGCACACTGTGGTGCGATGGAAGGAGAAGAAAAAGAAACCAAAGGAGAAAGCAGAAATAGAGGTCAAGTCTTCTGGCCCTGAAGGAGGAGCAGGTGTGGACTTGGCAGTACTGAAAGAACACCTGAATAAAGGATGGGGATTGCATCCCACACAGGCCAGGACTTACTTCAAAGGAAATCCTCTGTTCTACACATTAAAAAATATTTCAGGTGTGCAGCTATAGCAGACCTCCAAAGAGAAGCTGTGTGAGCTGATGGATGGGGCTTGAGGTCCTGGGCAGGAGGTCCCTTCCAGCAGCAGCTTCTGACTGCTGCCTGACCTGCCTGCCACACTTTGCTGCTCCATCCTTTCTATATCTGTCCTGCTCTGTCCTTTCCATATCTGTTCTGCTCCGTTCTTTCCATATTTGTCCTGCTCTGTCCTTTCCATATCTCTCCTGCTCCCCCTTGATGCTGCAAACACTTGCAGATGTCTGCACCTTGCAAAACTGCCCTGAGGTGCTCTAATTCAACACAGATCTTTAGCTAGCAATAAGAAATTGCTAAGTTTAAAGCTAAGTGCCTTAGCTTAGTGTCCTAACTATAAACAAAGAGCAGGAACTTTCTGGACATCTTTGAGTAGAAGGTAAATAAAATTGGCCATGGGATACAAAAGAAAGCCAATGATGTGTCTCTAGAATGCCATTGGTTTGCTAATGGGGGTAGAAGTGATCTGCATAAACATTTCTCTCTCTCTTTGCTTCCTCTCTCTGCCATCTCTGCCTTTGCATTGCTGCCTTAGCTCTTTCCTGACCTTCTGCTGCTGTGTTTGCGACTGTGAGGTACCGAGAAGGGAAGGAGGGGGAGAGAGGAGGTTGTGAGCAGCCCCCCTGGGTTGTCCAGAGGGGTCTGGGAACAGTTCAAGGGGGTCCTTGTGTTGTTTCTAAGCTGTAAATATCTGCACAAGTGTTTTGCATTTTATGTTCCTCGATTTTTGCTTGCTTTGTAAATAGAGCTTCAGTCTGCTTCCAGCCCTTCTGAGCTGGCCTGGGGAGTTATCCTGGGGGTAATGCTCCAGTTTGTCAGGGGTTACTTTCAACACACCACAGAAGTGTTACGATTCTATCAACCCTGACACTATGTTGCTCTTGAAGCTGTTAATAATGTTAGTGATGTATGAGAAGGATTTGGGGGTACTCCTAGTACCTTTGAAATATTTGTGGGATTTACCACATGGGGTCTGCCCTGTCCTGTGGAAAGGGCAGAGAACTTGGTATTTTCTCCCATTATTCTGGCAGATCCTGCCCTCTTTCAGTTTCTTCCAGGCTGGTGTCAGTAATGCTAGTGCAGATGCCAGGATTCTCTGCTCACATGGCATTTTAGTTTCCCATTCAATCTTCACACAGTTCCCTCCAGGATGATACATTAGTGGGAATTCTGGAAATACATAGAATACATAGAATAGAATACACAGAATAAACCAGATTGGAAGAGACCTTCAAGATCATCACATCCAACCCATCAACCAATCCAACACCACCTAAACAACTAACCCATGGCACCAAGCACCCCATCAAGTCTCCTCCTGAACACCTCCAGTGATGGTGACTCCACCACCTCCCCAGGCAGCCCATTCCAATGGGCAATCACTCTCTCTGTGTAGAACTTTTTCCTAACATCCAACCTGAATCTCCCCTGGCGCAGCCTGAGACTGTGTCCTCTTGTTCTGGTAAGGGGAAACATTAAAACCTACTGAAAAAGCATCCATCATCAACCTGCCCAGCTCACCTCACCCTTGCTTACAGGTCTGGTTTATGCACAGAGATGTACCCTATGAGGAGAGGCTGAGAGAACTGGGGCTGTTTAGTCTGGGTGAGAGAAGACTGAGAGGGGATTTAATAAACATTTATAAATTCCTGAGGGCTGGGGGTCAGCAGGAAGGGGAGCAGGCTTCCCAGGGAGATTGTGGAGTCTCCTTCTCTGGAGCCTTTCCAGCCCTGTCTGGATGTGTTCCTGTGCTACCTGCATGAGACTCTGGTCCTGCTCTGGCAGAGGGGCTGGACTCGATGATCTCCAGAGGTCCCTTCCAACCCCTAATATCCTGTGAGCTGTGAACTTTTGAACTCATTTATTCTCCTCTCTGCCACACAGGACCAAGGCCATGATTTGTAAGGACTTGCCATCTAGTATTAAAAAAAAAAATTCCATTAATTTTCATTAGCCACAGTTAATGATGGGCTTGTTAACCAAACTGAGGTGAAACCAATGGTCATATTAAGGACCATTTTCAAAGGACCATTTTCAAAGGACCATTTTATAATTCCCCCAAATGAGTGATCATTTCCCCCCCCTTTCAGAAACCTGTTTTCAGGTATACAGGCACATTCGAAGCGATACAGCAGGCAGGAGGAACACTACTCTTGGGATAAAAATGATCAACAATTTTTTGCTCCAGTTAGAGTGACATCAAACTTCTGGAGGCTTATTCTAAAGAAAACAAAAGGAAAAAGAGAAAGCAAAAGAGAAAGCAAAAGCAAAAGAAAAAAAAAAAAAGAAGAAGACAAATTTAAAAAAAAAAAAGGAGAAAAAGAAAAAGAAAAAAGACAAGAAAAGACAAGATGAAAAGGAAAAGAAAGGAAAAGAAAGGAAAGGAAAAGAAAAGAAAAGAAAAGAAAAGAAAAGAAAAGAAAAGAAAAGAAAAGAAAAGAAAAGAAAAGAAAAGAAAAGAAAAGAAAAGAAAAGAAAAGGAAAAGAAAAGAAAAGAAAAGAAAAGAGAAAAGAAAAAAAAAGAGAGGTTCAGAGAGGAGAGGAGAGGAGAGGAGAGGAGAGGTTCGGAGAGGAGAGAAGAGGGGAGGGGAGGGGAGGGGAGGGGAGGGGAGGGGAGGGGAGGGGAGGGGAGGGGAGGAGAAGACACCATCCAAAAAATGTGCTTAAAAATCAACATACCATCAAATCACAGAATGGCCTGTGTTGGAAGGCACTTCAAAAGCTCATCCAGTCCAACACCTTTGCAGCCAGAAGGGACATCCTCAACTAGATCAGGTTGCCCAGAGCCCTCTCCAGCCTCACCTTGAATATCTCCAGGGATAAGGCCTCAACCAACTCCCTGGGAAACCTGTTGCAGTTTTCCATGGTGCAGAATTTGCTCCTCACATCCAATCTAAAACTGCTTTTCTCCAGTTTGAAGCCATTGCCCCTGGTCCTGTCCCTGCAGGCCTTTGCAGTCTCTCTCTATCCTTCCTGTAGCCCCCTTCAGGTACTGGCAGGCTGCTATTAGGTCTGTCTGGAGCCTTCTCTTCTCCAGGCTGAATACCCCCAGCTCCCTCAGCCTGTCCTCATAGGAGAGGTGCTCCAGCCCCCTGATCATTATTATCTATCAGTTTATTGTATAGCATAGGACTCAACTAGGGTGGGTGACTACTTGGAGGAACTTCATTGCCACGTCTTCTGCCAGTTGTCTCTACTGTGTGTCTTACTGGAACAGAAACCTGGGGTCAAACAGAAAATTTAATTGATAACATCATTTAATTGAAAGATTCTGTGGTCCCTGCTGGGTGTTAAGGCTGAGCATGACAGAGGTCATTGTGCCATCCTCTGTAACCCAGAGGGCTGTCCAAAGAAGGACTGTGCATGAGTAACCAACTGTAAAATGTGGTGAGGGAAGGCAGAGAAGAAAAAGAAAATCCAACCAAAAGGCAGAAATTAAAGTGATTTTTCTACCAAACCTCATTCTGATTTTCAGGGGTTAGATTAAAAATAAAAAAGAAATCTCTTAAAACTAACTCTCTGAGGATCGAGTGCTGCTGCGAGATGAATCGTCCCAAAGCTGGCTCTGAACGGGTGGGAGGAACAGGCCTCGTGCCGCGGTGGGGAGACCTCACTGCTCCGTGACTCTGAGCCCCGTGGGCTCCAGCAGCCATTCAGAAGCCTGCATTTTCAGCCTCAATTTCAGCAAACCTTGACCAGAACCTACAGTCTGTAAAAATGTACTTGAATTATGTAAACAGCTCGATGAGAGTGGAAATTGTGCTTCAGGAAAGAGTTTCAATTCAGTTCCAAAGTACAACAGGCTTCCAGCATTCCTCCAGAGTGAATGTGGGGAAAGGTGGGAAAGACATTTTCCAGGGCTTCAGATGTGCTCATTAAAATCACAGAATCACAGAATGGGCTGGGCTGGAAGGGGCCTCCAAAGCTCATCCAGTCCAACCCCTCTGCACTCAGCAGGGACATCCCCAACTAGATCAGGTTGCCCACAGCCCTGTCCAGCCTCACCTTGAGTAGCAACAGGGATGAGGCCTCAACCACCTCCCTGGGCAACCTGTTCCAGTGTTCCACCACCCTCATGGTGCAAAACTTGCTCCTTAAATCCAATCTAAATCTGCTCTGATCTCATTTCAAACCATTGCCCTTCATCCTGTCACTGCAAGCCTTTGGGAACAGTCCCTCTGCAGCCTTCCTGCAGGTCCCTTTAGGCACTGGAAGGCCACTCTTAGGTCTCCTTCCACTTCTAATATTTCCATAACACATCTAATACAACCCCCAAATGTTAGAAACTCATCCTGAAAGTTGCTTAGAAATCTAAATACCCATACAAAAATAAATATTTAAATCTTCTGTTTGGGTTGGGAAAGACCATTAAGGTCGTTGGGTCCAACCACTCAATACCAAGTCTGGTGCTAAACCATACAACCTTTTAATCTATTTTCTTCCTAAATGAAATTTCAGTGAACTTGGCATGAGCTTGACATGGTGCCAAGAGCTTCTGCATGGATTTCACTGGAAATTCAGAGCCTCAGCGTGGTGACCAATGTGAGAAGGGAAGGGCAAAGAGAGCAGCCTCAGCCCCCAAGGCCAGACCGTGTCCCCTGATATTTGAAATGATGTTTGGCCTCAAGCTGGTGGACTGGGACACAACTCCTACAGCACAGTGCTCCTTGAATGAAGAGCTTCAGCCATTCAGTGCTCATTCTGCAGATGCAGCATGGATTTATGGCTGTCTTTAAGCTCTTCTGGAATTCAGCTGTGTGTCAGCCACTTCAAGAACAAAAAACCCACCTCCTGTTCCTCACTCACCAGCACTGTGGCTGTGATATTACTGTGAACCCAGACCCAACCACACTGCACCTGGACTTCCCTGTGTGCAGGATGATTCCAGCTGTCCATGCATGCAGGTGAGATGCTGGGTTTCCAGCTCCTCATGGCATTAAGGAGGTTCTCCACAAGCAGAGCAGATGTTTCTGTGTAGGCAACATTGATCAGAAAGTGACACCAAAAGAACAGGTTTAGACTGGACATTAGGAAATATTTTCATCATGGCAAGAGTGGTCAGGGATTGGAATGTGCTGCCCAGGGAGGTGGTGGTGTCACCAACCCTGGATGTGTTTCAAGGTGGTTTGGATGTGATGCTTGGGGATATGGTTTAGGGGTGAACCATTTGGAGTAGGGTTCTGGGTTGGACTTGGTGATCCTGAGGGCCTATTCCAACATGAATGTTTCTGTGATTCTGTGATCATCCAGCCTTGGGGAATGCAAAATGAGTATAGGTAACCTTTGACTCGACCCAGAAAAGGACTTGTGTGAAATGAAGATGATGTGCAGCAACATCTGGATGCACAGTGACCTTCTCATTGATATGAATTTCTCTGGATGAGGATGACCTGTACTCTGCATTGGTTAGGCCACACACAGAGTCCTGTGTCCAGTTCTGGGCTCCTCAGTTTAAGAAGGACATTGAGACTCTTGAAGGAGTTCAGAGAAGGGCAACGAGGCTGGGAAGGGGTCTGGAGCACAGCCCTGTGAGGAGAGGCTGAGGGAGCTGGGGTTGCTTAGCCTGGAGAAGAGGAGGCTCAGCGGAGACCTTCTTGCTCTCTCCAACTCCCTGCAGGGAGGTTGTAGCCAGGTGGGGGTTGGTCTCTTCTCCCAGGCACCCAGCACCAGAACAAGAGGACACAGTCTCAAGCTGTGCCAGGGGAGGTTTAGGCTGGAGGTGAGGAGAAAGTTCTTCCTAGAAAGAGTAATTTGCCACTGGGATGTGCTGCCCGGGGAGGTGGTGGAGTCCCCATCCCTGGAGGTGTTCAAGAGGGGATTGGATGTGGCACTTGGTGCCATGGTCTAGCCATGAGGTCTTGGGTGACAGGTTGGACTTGATGATCTTTGAGGTCTCTTCCAACCTTGGTGATTCTGAGATTCTGTGTGATTCTGTGACCTAAACAAGTGCCTACATCTCAGTGCAGCACACAGTAGATGTGTGCAACACACAGCACATGCCTGCCCAGGTCCATTCTGGAAAGGCAATGTTTGATCGAGAGCAAGAATATGCACTTAAAAGCATAAAGAGAAGTGTAAGACCCTCTTAATGTCTTGCCTGAGGCAACCTGTTTCCTTTCACAGATTGTTCATGAAACTGCTCCACAAGGACTGTTCTGAGCACTTCCCTTTGGTGCTGCAGCAACAAGGGCACGATTCCCACCCCAGACCCATGCAGAAATCCCAGAAACACTGGTGCCTGCCACAGTCCCATCACAGCCTTGTCTCCTGCACATGGGACCATGCAGCCACCCATCCCAACACCTTGCAGAAGGCTCCCACCAGCTGAACCATAAGCTCTTCTCACCACACAATGCAGATCCAATCACATCTCCAGAAGCTACACTAATAAATCCACCCCAAAACTAAGGTCTGGAGCCCCATTTCTGTGCCTGCTGTAGGGGCAGGACCCGAAGTGGAAGGACCAATCCTCCCTGCACAGGGTCCCCTTCATGGCTGGGGCTCCTTCCACCTTGCTACCTCCAGAAGGTTGCCTGCAAGGATATGGTGTTCACTCATTTGGGGAAAGCTGCTGAAACAAAAATGTATATTCTAAGATGGGTGTCTAAAATCGAGCCACAGAGAAGGAAGAGGAAAGGCTTATGTAAGCTCAAAACCATAAACCCATTTGGGCCATCTTGACTTAAGTGATGCTTACATTTGCTACCAAAAGACCCTGCTAGAGGCCTTCAAATTCTGCTCAAATGGTTGAATGTATTTCTTCTTCTTCACTTCAATTTTTTCACCTAACAAAACCGATCTAGAGATGTTTGGTCAATACATGTATTTAGTACATCTCAGTAGTAATGCCCAAAGCATATGAGTAGAAAACAAAAAGTGTGCTCCTCACAGCTCTTCAGTGTAGTTGTTTTCCACACATGTGACTGTGCAGCTGAAGAGCATGAGTGGAAAGGGCAGAGCTATCACAAGCCTTGCAGATCTCACCATCTTGCTGTTACACCCTTAAAAATGCTCTTTTAACTCAGACTTTGGGAGGAGTAGAGACATTGATTAGCCTGTCCAAAGGGCAAAGTGTTGGTGATCTGTCTAAGGAAAATGATAGGCTTTTATACCTCCTGTTAGCAATTGAAGGTGTCTGCCTGACATTTGTTCCTCAGCCTTCACTGGAGACTGGTGGAACAAAAGAAACAGCAGGTATCACAGCTAGGCAGAAATAGAGGGCAGTAAGTCTTATATGAAGCCTCCTACACTGAGCTCTCACAAACCTGGGAAGGGGACCTTTGGGCACATCATCTGCAAGAGCAGCAGATCTTCAACGGGTTGCCCAGGGAGGTGGTTGAGGCTCCATCCCTGGAGATGTCCAAGGTGAGGCTCAACAAGGCTCTGAGGCAACCTGATCTAGTTGGGGATGCCCCTGCTGACTGCAGAGGGGTTGGACTGGATGAGCTTTGGAGGTCCCTTCCAACCCAGACCATTCTGTGATTCTATGGTTGTCTGTGTCTCTGTATCCTCTCAGCTCACTAAATTTGCCCTTATCTCTGCACCCCACAGCCAATGGTTTTTCTGGTGAACACGAATTCCAGCAGCTCCAAAAGAGCAGTGATTTGGCTTCTTAAAACAGAAACTGCTCAAGTTCTGGTGAAAATAAATTCCAGCTGGTTCTAATGAAGTGATGCTCTGTCCAACAATGGCTGGGCAGAAGCTGTGCCCCTGTGTCCATTCAGGGAACATAAGGATTCTACCCTGAGGCTTAGGATTTACTGTGTTGCATAGATGTTGGACAAGAACTTGCACAGTATCTTCGAGGGGGGAATTGTTTTATGACCTATAAACCACATAAAGGAACAAAACCAGAGATGACAAAGATGGAGGAGAAAATGTCCACCGCTCAAGTCCCATCTTAGTGTGCTCCATGCCTATTCTGAGCTAGAGGACTAAATTTAGCATCCCTGCCAAAATTACAGCACAGAGGTTGGAAACATGTCTCCCAGTGTTGGTGCCGTTGTGTTTGGCACCATCTCTCACACAACCCATTAGCTGTTCTGCCCAGGGCTGGCACTGAGGACAAGGCCATGGTGTACCACGTCCAGCACCTCCCAGAATGTGCCAGGCAGTGAAGGATGAGAGGAAAAACCCCAGCAGCAACACTAACACTGATGTGGGAATTTGTCATGGTGACACTGATGGTACTGAGAGTCCTACATTGTAATGATTGGTTTACAATAAAAATTACTCCAAATGCTGGATCAGAAAAAGGATGGCTCAGTCCATCAAATCACTGTCAGCTGCAAATTAGGTTGCCCATCCCTAGGCAATGGGGAACATAATTGGCTTTGTCCATTGCTGGCTTTATTTTTATCTCTTCTGTTGAAGTCAGGCTCTTCCCTCACTCGCTCTGGTACAAAGAGAGCAAAAAAAGGCTGGGTGCAGAAAGGCTCTTTCACTCCTTACACCCACAAAATATGGGGCAAGCTAGCCCTAAAATTAACCAAAGATTTTTTTGATGGACTGCTTTCTGTCAGAGATAGATTACCTTGGGGGGGGGGGGGGGGGGGGGGGAAGGGGGGGAGAGGAGAAGTAAGAAAAATGTCTATTTTACCATATGGAATTTAAGGAGACTGAAAAAAACTTTAAATGGCAAGAGGCCAGCGCTCCAGTTCTGTCCCCAGCGTTGGTTACACAAGAGGGCTTGGGGAGGAGGGGCTGGAAACCTTCTCTTCCCTCTTCAAATCTTGTAAGTATTGCAGCAACTTTACAACCTGTTATAATCTGCTGAAGACAGGCTGGAAATACACACATCTAACACCTCCTTGCCTAGGGACTGATCAGTTTGACACCGTTGCTTGCAAGGCAAAGTTGCTGCAATGTGATGTCTTGGCATTCCTACAAGATGTGATAATGTGAGATGAGGTTATGGAGCTGTGTTGCACTGAAATAACCACCAAGAGACTTCACTGGCACCACAGGAGTGACTCAAAACCATTGCTAGCCCCAACGTGCTGGTCTGGTTGCTGGGAAAACCTGTGCTAGGGACCCAGAGTGACAGTAGTCTCCATCCCTGGCATGACATACAACTGTCAGAAAGGTGAGAGCCTCTCACCAGCCCTCCTTCAAGAAGAAAATGGCCTCAAGTTGCACCAAAGAAGGTTTAGATTGGATATTAGGGAACATTCCTTTACTGAAAGTGTAGTCAGTAATTGCAACAAGCTGCCCAGGGAGGCAGCTGTGTCGCCAGCCCTGGTGCTCTTCAGAAAACATGTAGACACACTACTTTGGGATGTGGATTAGTGGCCATGGTGGTGTTGGGTTGAATCACTATGGTTGGAAAAGAGTTTCAAGATCATTAAAGTTCAACCCTTATCTAACTCTACCAGGGACACTATCACACTATATCCTTGAACACCATATGTAGACAGCTCTTAACTACATCCAGGGAGGGTGATTCAAGCACTTGTCTGGGCATCCTCTTCCAGTCTTTCAGAACCTTTTTGGTACAGAAGTCTTTCCTAATGTCTAACTTAAACCTCCTTTGGCATAACTTAATGCCATTTTTTCTTGTCTTATCCATTGTGACTGCTGAGAAGAGACAACCCCCACCTCACTCCAACCTCCTTTCAGGGAGATGTAGAGAGCCAGAAGGTCTCCCCTCAGCCTCTTTTTCTCCAGGCTAAACACCCCCTCTTCCCTCAGCTTCTCCTCATAAGACTTTCACTCCAGACCCTTCAGCAGCTTCATTGCCCTTCTCTGGACCTGCTCCAGCACCTCCCTGTCTCTCTTCACAGTGCTCAAGGTATGATGACTCAAATTCTGTGATTCAAACCCATATAGGTTAGCTGTCTGTACGCTCCAAAGATTCCTCTCTGCTTCCTCCCTGTGCACAAGGACTGTGCCCTTCCCTGGGTAGCAGAGACTCCTTCACACACTTCCCTGGCATGGCAGGGACCAGCAAGACTCAGAGAAGGAGGAAATCCACTAACAAAATAAATATAGCTGACTAAGTAGGAGGGGAAACAATGTCTGCCATCTGAACCTGTCTGCCAGCTGAACCTGGAGGATATGCTGCTCTAGACACTTGGCTCTCCCTCCCTCTCACTCTAACTTGAGGGCAATTCAGCAGTTACCTGCGTACCTGGGACATCTGCTACCCTGCTAAAGGCTTGTCTAAGTCCTGGCTCAGCATGAGGAAATAAGGGCATGCAGCAAGCCAGGGGAGAGGGAAGGTTTAACTAACCTTCATGTTGTACACGGAACAAAAGAATTATGCCTATGAATAACTACTCATAGGATTATGTTCATCAACTGAGGCAAATAATTCAAAGTGAGGACAAATTGGAGACCTCTAGAAGGTGCAAGTGGCTACAAAGAAGCAACAATTACTTGTCCTCTACCTATAGATTTGTGTCCCACATGTACCACCCTCCCCTCGCTGCACACAGGCACGGCTGGCAGGAAGTCTGCTGTGACACTGCACAACCAGGAGCTGCAGCAACCTTGAAGTGGGAAGCAAAGGATATAAACCAGAAGTTTGGAAAGCTGCATAGAATGATGGCTAGGAGTTGTGGAGGCCTGGTGAAAGGTTATTAGCATTGTTAATGTCTTTATTGCTGCTGTTGTCGTTGCATTGTTATTGGGTTGCTGCTGATATTTGATTTTATGGATGCAATTGACTGAACATGCTGTTGTTGTTTTGGGGTATTATTATATGGTCAGATGAGCATGATGAAAATCACAGAAAAAAGAGATTTGCTTCGAAGATACCATCCTAGGCTGGGAGGAGACTCTGCCACTAGCCCACTGCCCTCATTCCTTCTCTTAAAATAATAGAAATAACAGAAATAATAGAGAAACATGGAAACAGTTCTGTCATACTGCAAGCCTCACAGCCACCCCCAACAAATGCAGCATCCTGTGTCGGGGTATCACACTTCTGAGAGCTTTGCAGCTCAGGACACTGCAGATGGGCTTGGGGAGAAAGCTTTACTGTGACATTGCGGTTGGGCAGTCAGTGAAAGTCCTGCAGATTAGTGTCCCCTGAAATCTACCTAAGCAGCTTGCCCTAAAATGAGCTTTGTGAGGATCATGCTGAAAACTGCACGAGACAAGAAGTTCATTCTTGCTGTGCAAATAGATGGTTTGATTTTGTGTCAGCATTCTGTTTCAGAAGCACTTCTGTGCCTGGGATATGATGCTGAGGACTTCCCTGGTTTTTACAAAGGCCAGGAAGAAATGCAGACTGTGACCCTGCTCCAACTAGTGAAATGAAAATCAGAAGCAAAAGGCTTTTACCTTTCTCTTTAATTGAATCCAGCTGGCTTCCTTCTACCCTGCCTTGCAGTCATTTGCAGATATGCAAATGGCTGGGAAAAAAATGTCGCCGTTTTCATCTGCATTGCACACCAGAAAATCAGAGAGAGGTTCCTCATCGGGTTTGCCACTCTGCTGCTTTCATCTTTTAATCCACTTTAACAGCACAATATGTCTCAGCCAGAGAGTTAAAAATCAGAGTCAAAATTAAGCTCTGCCTGGGTCAAAAATGATGGTGAGTGACAGACTGAAAACTTCACCATCTAGAGGGCAGCTTTTAGCAACACCTGCAAAGACAAGGAGCAGAGGTGAGAGGTCTGTGATTGTAGGGAGCAGTGGTGGAAAGGGATGGGAGGTCTGAAGCCCAAAAGGAAAGAGGTGACTCTGCCTCTTGTGGTGGTTACCACCACTGTGGGTGGTTGAGATGTACCCAAGGAAACTCACTTCTGTTCCTGTGCTCTCTGCTTGCTTGGTATCTGAAGCAAAAATTCAGAGCCAGGAATGGAACTGTTTCGTTACCCTTGAACACTGGACAACTGCTTGCTTCTTGTCCTGGTTTGAGGCAGAAAAGAACCAGTTCTGCTCAGAGCTGTGAGTGCCCAGCTCAGGCTCTGCTCACTCAGGCACTGGCTGAAGCTCAGGGCAGCTTGGCACAGCCAGGGGCTGCTGCTAGCAGGGAGAAGCTGAGGGGCAGAGCTCCTGGCAAGGCCTGGGAGGCACAAAGCCTTTGCCTCAGACTTGCTGCTCTGCACACCAAGGGCACTGCCACAGCTCTGCCCCACCTTGGGGGGCAGGAAGGCAGAGGGGGCAGCTGTGGGCAGGAGCAGACAGCAGAGGGGAGCCTCAAGTGCCCCCCAAGGGATTGCAGCCCCTGGATGGCATCTTCAGCAGCAAGCTGAGGGATGCCCAGGCTCAAGCCTCTCCTTCCCTGCCTGCTGTCCCAGCAGGACTCTCTCCCTTCTGCCTTCCAGCCCCATCCCTGTCTTCCTCAATCCAGCTCCAGCATCCAGCTCCTGAATCCGCTTCCCATCTGCTGCTGAGCCCAGGCTGGGACTTGCCCAGGGCCTGCCCCCAGCATCAGTGGTGCCAGTGGTGCCATCCTTGCCCTCAGGGCTTGGCTTCCATCTTGCTTTGTGTCTCTGTGTCTCTATCCCATGGCATTGTTCTTCTTCCCATCCCAGCTGGGTTAGTTTCTTCCCCAGCCCATCAGCCTCTCTCCCTCCTTCCCTTTTGCTTCCCTTAGGGAAGGCAGAAGGCTTCATGGAAAGTGTCTGTCACTTGTCTTGGGGCCATCCCAGCCTCAACCCTTGACACTTGTGTCTGAGGTTGGCCCTGGTAGGACCTGTGCAGTATGGATGAGGAGTAACAGGAATCTGGCAGTGATGGCATTTAGAAGTAAATTTGCTGTGGCAGGCAGTTACAAAGGCCCTTGTCTAGGCTGTGTATTTGAGTTGGAAAATGGTTAAAGTTTGAGGGAATCTTCAACACCCTTTCTCTATAGCTGGCCCCCAATGACTTCAGCAGGAATGGATTCTCCCCAGATGACTTGAATGGCAAAATATAAGATTACTTTTTCACAACCTAATAATACTGTCTTTTAAAATTAAATAAGCAGGAAAGCAAGCAAGAAGAATTATCACCAAAAAGCAAATCACGTCCCTAAACTGGAGGGCTCCCTGATGCAGCTGCTGAAAAAGTCTGGTTCAGCAGGATGGGATACACCTTCAAAAACAGTTGGGTGACTACTTGGCACTTTTTGTAGAGAGACATCAAGAGCTCAATCTTCCTTTGTGGCTTAGAATAGGACTTGGAAAGATAATGGAACCTGCCTGTTAGAATGAGCAACCCTTGGGAGAGCTCCACGAAGAGCACAGCTGAATTTACTGTGCCCGAGACAGAGTTGTGAGTGTGAAGAGGAACGCTCCCGAGGAGCTTCGCACACATCACTCCCTGGAGGGAAGCTTTGCTCTGCATTGGGTTTTGTTGCTGCAGTGCCCTGCATGGAGGGAATCCTTGGCACTCCCACGGTGTAAATCGTTAGTATTATTAATCCCTCCGTTAGCCTATTTCCGCATTCACTGGAACCTCTGCTGGAAAGTGCAGGAGCTTCCTGGGTGTTGAAAACCTTTGGTGCAAGCCTCCTTTCAGGGATCTGTTGCTTTTTCCTCCAAGGGTTAACACAGTCAAGTCATAATTAGCCTTGAATTGCCATGGGTCTGTTTAGCTCCATAAGTTAACCTCACCTGGTCTCACAGCAAAGCCATGAGACCCTATCACTTAGATCTTCCTCTTTCTGCCTTGGTACTGCTCAGCAAGGAAGGAAGGACATATCAGACAGCATCAGCTTGAAAACACATTTGGAATATAACAGCTTGATTGCTGCTGACCACCCAGAGGACAGGTGTGACATGTATTTATGGACTCCATTTGGAGCCAATATTCCTTCATTTCATTTATGACTCCATGGCATGCTTTATTTTGACAGTTCCACAGTGGTGTTCCTGCAGTCTTCTGGCCATGAACTGTTCACAGTGGGATGTGTAGCTTATTATTTGGTGTGTAGGCACTGTGCACCCCACAAGCTGATCAACTATGTACAATTTATTCATTGGATTTTAAGCCTAGCTAAATCAACAGCTAAAAGGAAGCCTTCCTTGCACCCCTGGAAACTGCAAATGCTTAACGCTGCAAATGTGGTTAGGAAATCATAGAATCACAGCATGGTTTGGATTGGAAGGGACCTCCAAATGTCATCTAGTCCAGCCCCCCTGCAGTAAGCAGGGACATACTGCACTAGTTCAAGTTGCCCAGAGCCCTGTCCAGCCTCACACTGAATACCTCCAAGGATGGGGCCTCAACCACCTCCCTGGTGATGGATGTTACATTTCAACATAGAATGGCTCAGGTTGGAAGGGAGCTCAGAGCTCATCTGCTCCAAGCTCCCCACCATGCCCAGGGACACCTCTCAACTAGATTCAGCTGCTCAAGGCCTCAGCCAGCCTGGCCTTCAACACCCCCAGCAAGGAGACAGCCACAGCCTCCCTGGGCAGCCTGTGCCAGACTCTCACCACCCTCACAATGAACAATTTCTTCCTCAGCTTCAAACCATTCCCCCTTGGCCTGTCTCTAGACACCCTCAGGAGAAGTCTCCCTGCATGGTACTGTCCCTCTTACAGTAACACCCAAGATGTTAATCTGTAGTCAGGAATCTTGACTCTGAGCTTTTTGTTAATCTGCTTATTTTGAGATTTTTTCCTAGAATGCCAAGGGATTTTGGAAGGTGACTACCTTAAAGCTTAGTATTTCTGTCTAGCAAGCCAGTTGGAGCCAGGTGATAGAAAGATAGAACATGGAACAGAAAGATAGAAAATTAATAGAAAACAAAAGCCCTAGCCACAAGATCCTTGAAAACTTAAAGATACCTGAAGTCACCTCTGGATGCAGGCTGCCATGCACATGTGTGTCTGTGCATACCAGGTCATGACTTCAGCTAGTTGTGTCATTCCAGAGCTTGGATGTGCAGCCCTTAGCAAGCTCAGCCACACATACACCTAGAAACCTTTGGTTCCTTCATGTTCCTGTGCCATTGCCAGCTGGTTCCAAACCTGGGTTGTATTACATTTTCCTACTCTATTCCATGAGGATATTTGTATTTTAGGGGCTATAGCACAGGATCACAAACATTTTGTGCCTCAACATGAGTGATCAGAGAATTGTAGGGCTTGGAGGATGCTCAGCAGATTACATTTTGGGGCTACAGGGACTTCCCTCTGACTTTCCTAACACAGAACCTTACCTGCCTTTTTACAGGCCTCTTATTCTAGAAGCTCTGCAACCTCCTCAGAGAGTCTTTGTCATTCTCATCAGCAGAAACTTCTTCCTAACATTTGATATCAGACATTGTAGCTACAAATTAAGACCAATGCTATTTGTAGAGAACAAAGCATCCCCTTTATTTTTCAGCATGTTTTTTGTATGATTCAAATCTATTGCCATGTTGCTCCTCCTCTGCCATTTAGAAGAGTCTCAGCTCACCCTTTCCTCACAGGTCTGAATTTCTAGACATCTGTTCCTCCTCATACATCAACATTCAACGACTGTCTGGAGGTAGTGATCCAAAATGGTGGTTCCCACTGTTCCTTGTCAAAGAAATTCAGCTTTATAAAAAATGGCCAAAGACCTGTCTTGGTGTTGGAAAAATGAAAAGCAGCTACTGCTCTCAGCTTTCCCTCTTGTGCAAGATGAGGCTAGACAAGGTGGTAAGGAATTGCTCAGTTTCTGATGGCAGTATCTCCTCTCTGGATGGTGGGAACAACAGAGAGTAACGCTCCTTCAGAGGACAGCTTGGAGCTGAAGGCTGAGGAGGACACTCTCAAGCACTTTAGCTGGTGTTGTCTCTTGCTATTTAATATTTTTAGCATAATAAAAATAGTTACCTTAAGTGCATGTTAATGTGTTAATGCATCAAGCTCCAGGATGTCCAAGTGGTAGACAAGATCCATGAGTTTAAGATCCAATTCCCTGGTTTCACAGACACATATTAGTCCACAGCTTCCATTAGGGGTAACTGCAGTAGGAGTGAGTCAGCTCATCTTGAACTTCATAGCTGAGCCCATTTAGGATGAAGGATCACCTCTTAGTCATAACTAGGGGCTACTGTAAGACTGGTGCCATCAGTAGCCAAGAGAAAGGAGGGCAAGACTTGCAGGAGCAGGGAAGCCACCATTCTCACCATCTCCTCCATGGCTGTGCAACTGCTTTTCCCAGGAGATTAAAATGACTCTTCATCCTGCTGCCTCGGAGCCGAAGGATAAGGTCTGTCTCTGTGTCTGAGCTGTCCTCACAGAAGGACTGCATGGAGTAGTGCTGACAGGGAGCTTAGGAAAGGGAGGAGAAGGGGAAGAGGAGACGCAGTTAGGAGTAAATGGAAAATTCTGGCACCAGTGGGCTAAACGGAAGTGTCACCATTGACATCACTAAAAGCAGGACCAAGACTGATCTAAAAAGCAATTTAGGATATGAGCTTTTCTTTCCAAATGAGCAGAAAGTGGCTTCCTCCACACAGCATTCAGTGCAGTAAGAAAGCCTTTTATTACATTTTAAATTGATTGGCTTTATGGCCCAGGACTGGGGGATTGCCCTTGCATGAGCTCGTGTTTCTAATTCTGGCAACTCTAAATCCAGATGTCCTGAAAATCCATGCTGTTGCTTACAGCACGTGCTGGGGGGTAATCTCCACTTCCCTGTGCCCAGACAAAATAAGGGAGCCAGGAAGGGCATAGGATGAGCTCACAAGGTGGCAAAAAACCCCGAGCTAAGCAAACCAGAGATTGCAGAAGAAAATGCCTCAGTGTGTAAAAATAAAGCACAACAATTATTCTGCAAGGAGGCTTTCAACTAAGAGAGTTCAAATACTGGGTTTGTGTTATCTGAGGTTTTTCTTATGGGAGCAACTCAGCAGTTGCCACCTGAAGGTCTGGGGCCTGCTGCTGGGCTCTTTGGGCAACCAATGGAAATATTCAGAGAACACAGTTCCAAGCCGGTGATGCTCCTCTGCATGGCCTGTGCTCAGCCTCATTTGGGACATCAGAAACCGCATTGATGCTACCAGGTCAAAATGAGGCTTTCCACTAAAACAAACCAACCCCCAAACAAAACAACAACAAAAACATAAAACCCAAACCAACCACAAAAAAACAACCAATCAAAAAGCTTTAAAAAGATGCAGAATGTTGTCATCAGAAAGGATGTGGGTGAGGCTGCACCTTGAATAATGCATTCAGTTTTTGCCCACTCACTCCAAGAAGGACAATGAGGTGCTGGAGTGTGTCCAGAGAAGGGTACAAAGGCTGGAGAAGAGCACAAGTTTTCTGAGGAGCAAATGGAGGGACTGGGGTTATTTAGCCTGGAAGAGGAGGCTCAGAGGAGACCTGCTCACTCCTTACACTCCCTGAGGCCAGACAGGAGTTGGTCTCTTCTCCTAAGTAACAAGCGATAGGACAAGAGGAAACAGCCTCAGGTTGCACTAGGGGAGGTTTAGGTGGATGTTAGGAAAATTTCCTTCCCCAAAAGGGTTGTCAAACCCTGGAGCAGGCTGCCCAGGGCAGTGGTGGTGTCCCCATCCCTGGAGAGGTTTGGCAGCTGTGCAGACGTGGTGCTGAGGGACATGGTTTAGTGCTGCCCTGGCAGCACTGGGTTAAGTTGGACTTGATGATCTTAAAGCACATTTCCACCCAAAGGATTCTATGACTCAGTGATTCTGTGTGGCTGCAGAACTGCTGACGTGAAGGATGGGAAGAGCTGAAGAAGCCCCTCTCTGCACTGGAGCAGAGCTCATAACTCTGTAGTTCGGATGGGAAGAGATCACCCCAAGGGAATTATTCCAGCTCTCATCCACGCATGAAATTCTGGCTGCTGTCAAAGGAAGTTGTGCATGCCTAAGCATGGCTGTAGATCACTCTAATAAAGGCCAAAGAGAAGCTCGTATATAAGTGGAGTGTGAAGGGGTTTGACAGTGGCTATAATAAACATCAGCACACTCGGTAGAATTGTGGGCTTCCTTACGTGCCTGAGGTGGGAAAAAAGCTACAGCTCTGCCTGATTTACTAGAAGGAAACATTGAAGGCTGTAGAATCATGAGATAAAAACCTGATCTTGAAATGTCAGCAATCAGTGAGAATAACAGAACTGTCAATTTTGTCCATTAAAACCTCCCTTTTATTTTGCCTTCTTTCCTCTTTTATTTTCAATAACAATCCATTACAGACACTGTGCTCCTGGTTTGCTGCTAGTTGCTGTTCTATTTTAATACCACCCATTAGTCCATTCCTCTTTTCTTTTTATTATTTACACATATCATCAAATACTGGGCAAAATCTCTCTGCTGAAAAAGCTCCCATGAGCAAAACCCAATTGCACAGAGCCTGTTAAGGGGGCATGGCTGGACTTTCTTCACAGCTTCAGCATCCTGTTGAGTTTAAAAGCAGCTGAGGGCCATTTTATTCAAAACCGTCCACGGCAATACAGTTTTGGTGCATTGTTACTGCTCAACTCCATCTAAAATAATGCTCAGTTAGACTGGACATAACTGCCCTGGGGAGAAATCAACAGCTACTCCATGGGATAACCGAAAATGAGGAGACTAACAGCACAAATTGTGGCCAGGAGCATGACTTTGACATAAGAAGCTCTCTAGCCCACAGGATTCCAGCTAGAAAAGCCAGTTTAAAATTCTTGCAACTGCCTCCATTTGATGTGCATTCACCAGTGCTTATGCAGCTCAGACGGCCTCTGCCTGTACTCATACACACGCATGTCAGACCCCAGAGCTGTGTGGAGAAAAGGATAGCAGCCTTCAGCTGAGCACCCAGTGACAGGCTGAAGGTACTTCAGAGACTCCTTGAGGTTCCCACAGTCCAAATGCCATCCTCCAGCAGTCAACAAAACCTTTGCATTGACTCGAGGTGGGCAGGACAGCTCTCTGCATCCAGCTGGGATCCCTGTGACATGGAACTGTGCATGCAACAGCAAGAGAGGCTGAGATCCCTACAGCAGCACTGGGACCCTGTGCTGCAGGCTTTAACAATGTTCCCTTCCAAAGAAAGACTGCAGGTGAATTCCACCTGCTCGCTGTGGAGTGTGTCTGTCGCATACATCAACCAACAGAGGGGAAAAGTCAAGCCTCATAAACTGCTTCACTAACTGCTATACAGAAAAGATTCTCTGTCCTGTTTTTCCTCCATCCACATTTTCAAAGCCACTGAAACATCTCTGTTTGGGCCACTTACAATAAACAAACCCAAGAATATTCAAATAGTTGTTAAAAAACAAAGAATGAAAAGGGTGGGAAATGCTCAGGTTTAAATGTGTGTGCCTGAGCACAGCCAGCTGATGGAAACCTCACGGGGATACAAGGGCACTCACCACAACGGTGAAGAAATTTTAGCTCCTTGCTCTGTGAAGCTCAGCTTTGAAGCCAGCCCAGGTGTTACCAGACATCTGCCTCTTGCAGTCCTTGCAGCTGTGAATGTTCCTGCACAGGACCACTCTCTGAGTGCTGGAGAGTCACAGCACTGTGATTTCCACAGCCTGGCACCCTGGGCTTTCCTCCTAATTCAAAGACTCCTGCGTTACACCACAGAGGCCCCAAAACGCAGGGTGCCCCATGGGAAACCCTCTCCAAGCCATGGGCTTTGCCCTGCACCCCAGGGAGGACCACCTGAACATCTCCCCTCGGAGCACCCAGCTGGCAGCTCTGCCAAGTAAGTGCATGTGAGGTTTGTGTCACAGATTATTCAGCATCACAGCTCACTCGTGCCTCTCTGCTCCCCCTCCCACACTGGGGTTCCCATATGTTCACCTGTCCCAATAAACAGCATCTGGAGGTGATCCCCAGTCCCTGTCACCAGAGGACAGTGAGCTGGGTGTGAGCATAGGGCAGGAGTTGACTTTGTCAGGGTCTTTAAGCAGAAATGCAGCCAGAGCCCAGGCTCTGGCCATATCTAAAACCTTTCACCACTCTGATCCAGAACCTTTAAACTGCTCCCCAGCGCTAAGAAAATACAGAGCCAGGAACCAGTTCCCATCTGTAATAATGACAAGAGAATTTCCCTTGCTTTTGCCCTTTTCATAGGTTGGTGGAGACAAAAGAGACTCTGTAAGACCAGAATATTTCTTTCACAGAACCACAGAATCACCAAGGCTGGAAGAGACCTGTCCAGGCAGAGTGAGCTTTGGTGGAAGACTGCCTCTTTCTCTGCACCATTGCCTCTCCTGTTGGGGAGGGAAGGGTCTGGTTCCCACTGCAGACCGAAGGAAGCAGTAAATGACTATGTTGCAATGACTGCAGCAGGGGGAATGGTCGTCCCCAGCACAAACATTATGCTGGAATGACACTTTTGGAAAGGTACAGTCGTTTTCCAAGGCCTTTTGCTCATTTGCCACTGAAGTTATCCCTGGCTTCTCAGTCCCTTGTTTTCACCAGGCTCTCAGGGGCAGGGGGAAAGATGTGTCTCAGTAATTAGCAATGAGGCTGCAAAGAGGCAGCCAGGAGGACACCTGCCAGCCTCCCACCCGGACAACATGCATCTTCCCTACCTCTACAGCTCCAGCACAGGAGCTTGCAAGGAGATAGCTCACTTGCAAGTAATCATAATTATTAATAATAAGCAAGTGACATCCTGATCTTGGTTACACCAGCCTGCCGTGCCCCTAGCCAGAGCTCCTGCCAATCACGCTTATGCTGATCCTCTTCTCAGCAGGTCGTGTCGACAGAACCAGCAGAGCCAGCACAGGCTGCGAGCTGCTTTGGCTGGAGAGAGGTGTGGAGGAATAGCCTGCCGTGATTTCGGTCTGCTGGCTGGGAGGGCACAAGGGGATACAGGTCTTTCAGCCCAGGGAGAGCTAAGGTCTCGCTGTAGGGTGCATCATCCCTCCTATCACAACCCCCCACGAAAGGCGTCCTAGGGAGGTTGCCCTGGGTGACAGCCGAGCGGGAGGCGAGGGCAGGGCCGTGCGGGTAGCACAGCCCCCCGAGCTGGACAGGGAGGGGGCGGGATGTCCTCGGGGACACTGACACCCCCGAGAAACCCTGCAGAGCTGATTTGCATTCAAGGGACATCCCCTCCCAGTGTCCTTTCCCCTACCCCTTGAGCCCCCTCCCCCTGCAATCCCCTTTTCCTCAGTCCATCTGCAAAACTTGAAGGCACAAGCCCAGGGAAACGATGACGAGCGTTAGTCGGTGGCATTCCCGAAAGTTGCCGGCCGGGGGGATGCTGCAGGGCAAGGTCAGGTCGGGCAGGTCGGGATGGCCGCAGCCGCCCCGGGACGTCACCTCTGCTCCACCCATCATCGATATGGACCCCTTTCCCCCCTCGCTAAAACGCAGCGGGGTGCAAGGTGGGGGTGCTCTGTGCGTAGGTAATTCCTCTGAGTCGCTGCTAAGGCTGTGTGCGAGCTGGCAGCAGGCACAAACTGTTGTAATTTCCCTTTTTCGCCCATTTTCTCCGCCCCCACCCCCACCCCACCCCTTCCTCTTCATTAAAGGGGGGTGGGGGGTGGGAGGTGGGGGGTGTCAGGTGCATGTTGCCTGCTGGTACCCCATGTTGCTTCCGCGTCAGAAAATGAATGATGCAGCAGTTTAATTAGGAGGGAGCGGTGCGTCCATATTGCACCGGAGAGCTTCGGAGGCTGGGAAAGATGGTGCACGTCCGCGGGCGCGCAGGCTGCGCCCCTGCCTGCGGAGCGCACCGTCGGGGCGGCAGGAAACCGCGGCCGCCCCCGGGCTCCCCCTCCCGCACCTGCGGATCTGCCTGTCAACTTTTTGCTACCGAACCGTGGTTCCAGTTAAGTCTCCTCCCGGCGGAGCAATCCCCGGGGATGTGGGAATGGGGAGTTTGGGGTTAGGGTGAGGACCGGGAGCGGGGGATGCTGCGAGAAGCCCCGGTGAGTTACGCGGCTCCCGCCTTGCTTAAAGATACGCGCATGTGTGTGAGCGGGGATGGGTGTGCGAAGGTGTGCATGGGTGTGCATGGGTGCGGACAGCAGGGATGCAAGAGGTATTTCGGAGGTCACATCCCTGCCCACGACACACACACCCCGATCCTCCGACCCGCTCCCGCCAACTTTCAGTCACGGGCAAGCCCGCGCAAGCCTCCCGCGGATCCTCCGCGGATCTTCCGCTCCCCGCGAGTCACCTCTCTCCCTCCCCTTTTCTCCCCTCTCCGCGCATCCTTGTTACCTGCCTGCGGCTCCCGGGGCGAGCAGACACCGGCCAGCGGCGCTGCCCTCCGCGGTCTTCCGCCTCCACGCACACTCCGCGGTGTGGAAGGATGCGAAAGGTGGTGCCGGGTCTCTCTCCTCCCCCCTTCCCGAGGTTTTTTTGGCTTTGCCTCCGTGGCGGGGGGGAGACTGCTGGATCCTGGAGAGGCTGAGAGGCTGGAGCAGCGGCACGGCAGCGGGACAGGAGGGAAGAAAAAGAGACACAGAGAGAGGACGGAGAGGAGGAGGAGAAGGAGGGGGAGGAGGAGGAGGAGGAGGCACTGGCAGCGCAGGGGTGCGCGGCGGGGGAAGCCGGGGCCGCTGGGGCGGGACACCCTGCCCTCTCTGGGGCCCACCCGGATGCTCTCCGCAGCATCTCAGTGGTGCCTGCGGTCAGAGCATCTTTGATTTCCTTCAGAGTTGAGCTTTTTGATATATTTTTTGAGGGGTGGGTGGGAGGGGGAGAGGGAGGCGGGGGGTTTGCAAATTCTGATCCATCCCGGCCGCTTTTTCCTCTGATTCTTCTTGGGGGATTTTGCCTTTTATGTTTTTGGCTGTTGTTTTTGTGGGTGTTTTTGTTGTTGTTGGTTTGGCCCCCCCCCCCCCCCCCCCCCCCCCCCCCCCCCCCCCCGACCCCCCCCCATCTGCTCGTTTCCCACTTCCCTTTCTCTCCGTCAACCATCCCCCTCCTTCCCTCTTAAAAAAAAAAAAAAAGAAAAAAAAAAAGGTAAAAAAAAAAATGTATAGTCAGGGCTTCCCAAATGCGCGCCCCCGACCCGGTGCCAAGCGCGCCCCCTTCATTTGCTCCCCTTCTTGAAGCTCATTTTCATGACGTGGAAAAGCCTGATCCAGGGCAACAACACCATCACACACACACACACACACACACACGGGGAAGGAAGGAGAGAAGCCCGAGATCCTCCGCCGCGCCCCAGCCCTCCCGCTCCGCGCTGCCGGTGCCCGGAGAAGGCGGCGGCGGCAGCGCTGGAGCCTGCAGCAGCCCCTCTCCTCCTCCCTCCTCCATTGAGTGTGCCAAACAGCAGCTCTGCATCCTAAAGAAGATCATTGAGGGGCTCATTGCATTCCCAGCACGTCTCAGGCTTGCTTCTTTTTTTTTTTTTTTTTTCCTGCTTCTGCCCTTTTTTTTTTTTCCTTTTGCCTCAGCTTCAGCAGGAGTAGAGAGAGAGGGAGAGAGACAGAAGGGAGAGACAGAGAGAAACCGGCAATCCTTAAACTCAAGCTCTTTTTCCTCCCCTTCCCCTCTTTATTTTTTTCTTCTTTTTTTGGTAATTATTTCTGTTGTTGTTGGTAACGATGTGCTAAAATCTCTCCTGCAAACCGGTAAGTACAACCTTTCTGGATCCTTTTGTTTCCGCCTCGGGTCACGGACACCCCCTCTCCCCAAAAGAAGAGAGAATAATCCTCATTTATTTTTTTATTTTTATTCCAGCCCTTGCAGGAGAGAAAGAACTTAAGTGACTAATATTTTGCAAAGGAGACAGAGGGGCTAATACTGCAATATAGCCCTCATCTCTCTCCCTTCTCCCCAGTTAGACGCTGGTTTTAATTGCAGAGGGTATTTCTCTTTTCATGCTTTCAACCATCTCCTCTTTCCCACAGGGGAGGGTTTCATTTGCAAGTCGATCCTAAGGATTCCTCCTCCTCTGGCATTTCTCTCCCCTAAATGCATCGTTTTGGCTCTTAAGTTTGTGGATGGGGGGCAAAATTTTCTAGTGTTTGTACGAGGAAGGCAAAAAATAAAAGGACCTTTTCCTCTCGAAAGATTAAGACCCAAAGCAACGATCGCTCCCGACCATTCTAATGGGCATTTCAGTGATTCAAGGAAGGCTGCATCACCGCCGCTATTATCACCAGCCTTAGCATCTCTCTGTGCCCATACATTCAAAATATCTGGTGCAAGGAAGGGTGAAACCATATGTTGAAGGAGCTGCATCTCATTAGTACAGTATTATTTTCATCTGACTGGAGAAGAATGGTGTCTTCATTCGGGAACCTATATAGTAGGATAGATAACTTACTGGCTGGTAAGTGTCAAGGTTTTCTGTTGCCTTTTTTTTTTCCCCTTCCACTTTCAGCTTTTTAACCGTGTCTCCTGCTTGGTCCTGGGGGCACAAACCACCCTAATCCAAGGCAGCCTGAGCATTTCAATCCTAGGTGCTCCTTAGCTGTCACTTCCCTTTAGATCTGCTGATCGCAGGGGCATGTGCTTTAGAAAGATTAATCACCTCCAAAGGCTCTAATCAGCTAAAATGACTAATATGTGGTGTGTATTTATCTGATAAGATATCGGTTGCATTAATTCCTCGGCGCATTTGCACAGGGGGAGATGTCCTTTTAAATCTGGGTTGCTAACCATTTACTCTTTTAAAGACATTGGGGGGGTTTCTGACAGGAGCCGGCTGGCCAGGGGCATCAGCAAACCTCACACATTCCTCTGAAATTGTGCATGGAATATACCCAGCCAGGAGGCAGAGAGATGGCAGGATGGGGGATTCAGTAACTTTGGGAGTTTGCATGTCTGGAGGATGTGGTGGGAGAAATCTCCCCACTGGTGTTTTCTCCCCCATAGTGAACGCGGGCCGCGAGGGCTACAAAGCTCAAACTGCAAATGAGTATGGGATCTGTGTAGTCCTCAGTGCTGCTCCTGCAGAGGAGAACATGTGAAGATGCAACACGTCCAGCCTGTGTGCTCGTGGTGCTGTGTGGTCTGCATGTGCTGTCCTCTTTATAGGTGGCATATACCAAAGGGGGGGGGGGATAAGGGAGGCCGCTGCCGCGTGATTAAACCGTCTAACATCTCTTAAGCGTAAATCAGGGCAAGGCTTGCCCATCCCACACCCCTAGAGCTGGTTGTGAACGTCTAGCCCAACAACTGCTCAACTTTCCAGGAGCCTCACACATGTCTAGCAGGTAGGGGCTTGGGAAAAGGTGCGGGGCAGGAGAGAAATACTGAAATCTGCATTTTTCCTTCCCGTTGCAGTTTTGTAAACACCAAGGAATGATGAAACCTTCCACGGCAGAGACGCTTCATAAAGGAAGGATGTTGTGGATAATTCTTCTAAGCACAATTGCTCTAGCATGGACTACACCAATTCCCTTGATAGAGGACTCGGAGGAGCTTGATGAGCCCTGCTTTGATCCATGTTACTGTGAAGTGAAGGAGAGCATTTTCCATATACACTGCGACAACAAGGGATTTATAAATATTAGTCAAATAACAGAGTCGTGGTCGAGACCTTTTAAACTTTACCTGCAGAGGAATTCCATGAGGAAATTGTACACCAACAGTTTTCTTCACTTGAACAATGCTGTGTCCATTAATCTTGGGAACAATGCACTGCAGGACATTCAGACAGGGGCTTTTAACGGGCTCCGGGTTCTGAAGAGGTTGTATTTGCACGAGAACAAGTTGGACATTTTCAGGAACGACACTTTCCTGGGCTTGGAAAGTCTGGAATATCTGCAGGCAGATTACAACGTCATCAAACGGATTGAAAGCGGGGCGTTCCGCAACCTGAGTAAACTGAGGGTCCTTATCCTAAATGACAATCTTATCCCCATGCTTCCCACCAACTTATTTAAGTCTGTGTCCTTAACCCACCTGGACTTGCGCGGGAACCGGCTAAAAGTCCTTTCGTACCGCGGGATGTTGGACCATATCGGCAGGAGCCTGATGGAGATCCAGCTGGAGGAGAACCCCTGGAACTGCACGTGCGAGATCGTGCAGCTGAAGAGCTGGCTGGAGCGCATCCCCTACACCGCTCTGGTGGGGGACATCACCTGTGAGACCCCCTTCCACTTCCACGGGAAGGACCTGCGGGAAATCAAAAGAAGCAAGCTCTGCCCCATGCTGTCCGACTCCGAGGTGGAAGCCAGCCTGGGCATCCCTCAGCTGTCATCCAGCAAGGAGAACGCGTGGCCTACAAAGCCTTCCTCCATGCTGTCCTCCTTCCATTTCACCGCTTCCTCTGTTGAGTACAAAACATCCAACAAGCAGCCCAAACCCACCAAGCAGCCCAGGGCGCCCCGGCCTCCCCCGACATCGCGCGGCCTGTACCCTGGGCCCAACCAACCGCCCGTGGCTGCCTACCAGACCCGTCCCCCCATCCCCATCATCTGCCCCACTGGGTGCTCTTGCAGTTTGCACATCAACGACCTGGGCCTGACGGTCAACTGCAAGGAGAGAGGGTTTCACAACATCTCCGAGCTTCTGCCCAGGCCTTTGAACGCCAAGAAGCTGTACCTGAGCGGGAATTTGATCCAGAAAATCTACCGCTCTGATTTCTGGAATTTTTCCTCTTTGGATCTCTTACACCTGGGGAACAACCGGATCTCCTACGTGCAGGACGGGGCTTTTATCAACCTGCCCAATCTCAAGAGCCTGTACCTGAACGGCAACGACATTGAGCGGCTCACCCCGGGCATGTTCCGGGGCCTGCAGAGTTTGCATTACCTGTACTTCGAGTACAACCTAATCAGGGAAATCCAGCCGGCAGCCTTCAGCCTCATGCCCAACCTGAAGCTCCTCTTCCTCAACAATAACCTGCTCCGCACCCTGCCCACCGATGCCTTTGCCGGCACCTCCCTGGCCCGCCTCAACCTCCGCAACAACCATTTCCTGGCGCTGCCGGTGGCCGGGGTGCTGGAGCATCTCCACGCCATCGTCCAGATCGATCTGAAGCTCAACCCTTGGGACTGCACCTGCGAGCTGGTGCCTCTCAAGCAGTGGCTGGAGGCTCTCAGCTCTGTCAGCGTGGTGGGTGAGGTGCTGTGTTCCAGCCCCGAGCGCCTGGCCCGCCGTGACCTGCGTTCCCTGGAGCTGGCGGCCCTTTGTCCCGCCGCCCTGCGCCCTGCTGCTGCCGCTGCTGCAGCCGCCTCGCCCCCCGCTGCCCCTCCGCCTCCCTCCGCTACCGGCGCCGCAGCCTACGAGCTGCCACCGGCCACGGCCGCCGTGCCGCTCTCCGTCCTCATCCTCAGCCTCCTCGTTCTCTTTTTCTCCGCCGTGCTGGTCGCTGCCGGGCTTTTTGCTTTCGTTTTGCGCCGTCGCCGGAGGAAGCTGCCGTTCCGCGGCCCGCGGGCGGAGGGGGCCGATTTGGGCGGCGTGCCGCTGCGCTGCCCGCGGCTCTTCGAGGAGGGAGGCGGCGGCGGCGGCGGTGGTGGCGGCGGCTGTGGTGGGGGTGGGGAACGCTCCCCGGAGAAGGCGCCCCCGGCGGGACACGTCTACGACTACATCCCGCACCCGGTGACCCAGATGTGCAACAACCCCATCTACAAGCCGCGGGAGGAGGAGGAGGACGCGGCGGCGGCGGGCGGCGGAGGGGAGGCGGCGGAGCTGCTGCGGGGCGGCGGCGAGCGGTTCACCCACGCTGCTGCCGCCGCGCAGGAATCGGGCAGCAACTACCGCACTTTGTTGGAGAAGGAGCAGGAGTGGAGCTTGGCCGTGTCCAGCTCGCAGCTCAACACCATAGTCGCCGTCCATCCCCAGCACCCCGCAGGCGGCGGGCTGGCGGCGGGCGGCGGAGGGCTCGGGGGTGCGGTGGCTGCGGTGGGAGGCGGCCCGCGGGACCGCGACCGCCCCCCGCCCTGCGCCGTGGGCTTCGTAGACTGCCTGTACGGCACCGTGCCCAAGCTAAAAGAACTACACGTTCACCCCCCTGGCATGCAATACCCGGACCTGCAGCAGGACGCCAGGCTGAAAGAAACCCTTCTCTTCGCGGCCGGCAAGGGCTTCTCAGACCACCAAACCCCCACAAGCGAATACCTCGAGTTAAGGGCCAAACTCCAAACCAAGCCGGACTACCTCGAAGTTCTGGAGAAGACCACATACCGGTTCTGACCGCCGCCCCGCCGCCCGCCCCCGCCCCGCCGCATGCGAGTAGAGGATCCAGCTGTGTGCTCTCCCCCCCGCCAGATGTGCGCGCTGCGGGGCAGGGCCCTTCTCAGCTCGTTAATCGATGAAGTGCCTTCGCAGACTTTTGCCAGCAGATGTTAATCAATTATTATTTTTTTATACTGAAACTGAGACTTTGACTGTGCCATGTCTAAGGTATATTATTATAATTATTATTATTATTATCGGGGGATCTTTGTATTGATCCTGAATTAAGTAAATTCTATATGTGTCTCTCTTTTCCTTTTTTTCCCCCCTTTTTTATCCTTTCATTTTCTTGATTTTCTTATTTCCCTCCCTTTTTTTTTTTTTTTTCCCCCCTGTGGCAGTAAACTTCCTTCATATTTTCCCTTGGAGGGGAGGGGGAGGGAAGGTGGCATTTTGTGGCTTGCTTTCTTTTTGCCCATCATGGCACAGATTCTGTACATTTATTTAAGAAAAAGGGAAAAAAAAAAGAAAAAATGCAAAGAAGCAAACGAGCGCAGTTTGCTGCATGCCTGGAAACTGCAAGAGGGAAGGGAGGGGAGGGTCTTGCTCGAATGTCTCTTGTCTCTCTCCCTCCCTCGCACGCACACTCATCCTCACCTTCACCGCCACCCCCACCGCCAGCCCGACACTCCTCCATCCACCTCCCCTGGTAGCTCCCACCGAGGTCCCGCTGGCCGCGGAAAGGGGGAATCCCGTGGGCTGGGGGGAACCACCCGGAGCGGAGCAGCCCAAAAGATGTCACCACGTGGCACACACACACTTGGGGGGATGCTCAGTGACACTGCATCATGACGCCGTGGTTCTGTTGGAGGCCAGCCGCACTTTCCTAATGAGAGAAACATGCAAATGTACAGAGAAAAAAAAAAAAGAGAGAGAAAAGAGGGGAAAAAAAAACAAAAAACAAAAACAAAGCTACTGGGCACCTCTCACTAACAGCTTTTAGGAAACACTTTAAATGTTTTCACTCATGCACACCCACACACACACACCCACACACAAAGGTACAGCAATGTGCATATATTTATTCTGTAATTTCAAGTGAATATAAATTGTAAAGGTAATGTTTAATCATTGTACAGTGATGCGTCTGGTATAGCTTTCCTAATAAAACAGTTTGAAAACAAAAAGCATATATATATACATATATATATATATATTCCCCCATATATATATATATAGGAATACAAGGCTTGACCCTGAAACGTCAGCTTCTCCCGACTGAGATTTCCTTTCCCCCACCTGAACCTTGAAAGCTATTTTGTTAATAATGGTTCAATGCACTGTGATGCTAACAGAGAACAAAACAACCCTGTACAGCCTCTCTTGCCAAGATACCACCTGGGACTTGCACAAATCCGGTTCACCATCCGTTATTTCTCACCTTGTGCTGGAATTACAGTGGCTCCCATCTGTGTAAAAACAGGCAGGAAAATGAGGATTGTGGCCTCGAGTAGCATTCCGTGCGGGCTCTTCTGCCTACTGGTAGCAGAGGGAGGCATTGCTGGGGATGTTCCTCATGTTCAATACGAAGTGAGTAGTCAGAGCCGGGTGGGAGTGGGAAAATAAAAGGAGTTTTGTAAAGCCTTCAATTTTGGAAGTGATCTATAAAAGCATCCCAACAATTTCAGCCCACTCGGTCTTCCTCCCCACGCGGGGATGGTGCTGAAACCGGAGCGAGACCAAAGATGATCGGATTTCCTTTCTCGGGGAGGTCCCGGTTGGTATCTTGGCCCGGTTTGTAGCGTGGTCCCGTTGGTATCTTGGCCTCGGGAGCCCCGTTCGTGGCTACAAGCGTCTCGGCGGGGCCGCCAGGTGGCGCCCTAACTCCAGCGCTAGCGGCCCCGGGCGGGCAGCAGCACGGGGAGGCCTGGTCGGGTCCGATCCTGGCCCCGGTGCTGGCCCTCCTACCCCCTGCGCCCCTCTGAATGTAACCCCCCGGGCGCCTTATACCGGGGCAGGCGGGGAGAGCCTGTAGCTGGACGCTTGTGTGGCTGAGGCACTGCCCTAAAGACTTTCAAATACAGAGTTTTATACAGAAGTCTCTACAAATACAATTTGTCTTAAGGGGAGAGCAATGACGGCGATTGAGCCAGGCGTGTGTTGATCGTGTCGTGGTGTTTTCCCCACTATGTTAAGGTGGTGTTTTCCCAAGGCATTCGTGGTGGTGCTTGTTAGGAGCCTTTCTGGAGCAGGGCAGAGGCTGCTGTAGCACACAATGTGAGGTCACCTCAGACCCAGCTGTCCTTCCCTCCTCCTGGGGAGCAGCTCGGTTCCACCCAGCACAAAGCATCTGAATGGGGAGAAACCCACAAATGGTTGTTTTCACCCCAAGTGTTGCTATATATAGCTTCAGGGAAAAGGCTGGTTGCAGGCTTGTTTTGTCAGTCTGTCTTGATGAGGCATCTGGGTGTGACAGAAGTCATTTCCTCATCCTTGGTGTGTGTTCTGAGGTGGAAAGGTGGCTCCAAACGTCTGTAAAGCAGCTCCACGTTATCAGTACAAATCTTGCACATCCAGAGCTCCCAGAGTCCTCTGCTCAGCTGTGTTGTCTGCTGCCTTCAGCTCTGATCCCTTGGGGTTTCTTCATTTGTTGATGTTTGGTTGTTGTTTCTCCCCCCCACCCCCGGTTAGTAGAAGAGCATGCATGTGTTAAAAGTAATAAACATTCAAGAGCAAAGGCCAGGGTAACCATAATAATTACATCGATAAGACTACAGGCAGGTAATGAGTAGAGCTGTGCAGGTCAGGGTAAAGTCCAACCCCTAGTGACAGTGGTGCTGTACACCTTTGGCAATGTCACTGAGCCCCCAGGTGTTCATATTTGTATCCAAATATAGCAAAGCCAGTTGCAAATAATATTTACATTTTAATTAGACAGCAGAAAGGCAAAGGGAATTTCAACATGATGCTAAGCAGCACTCTCCCCCATGAAGGGTGAGGAGATATGTTTGTTCACTGCGAATAAATTTGTTCTATGAAAATGGAATTTTGTATTAAAAAAAGCTAACTTTTGGCTTATGTTGAGTTATTTTCCTTTCCTTGTGTAGGAAGCTTCCTTTTCCTCGTGTACTGGAATCGTTTGGGGATGGCTTGCTCTGGAAGTGTTGACAATGTTTAACTGTGCTCTCTAATGTGTGTTGTGATGGCTTCTGTTCTGCTCCTTCCCCGTGTTGAGCTGAGGCTGAGTGGGTGGCAGCACTACTTTCCACCACAGGAAACTAGAGTGGATGCATCCTCTCTGATGTGTGGCAGGCGACTCTTTACAAGCTTCAGCCTGGGTTACTCCTGATTAAAGGGAGCATTAATGATCATTCTATCATTATCAGTAGAGGTCATGGTATAGGGAAGGAATGAAATAAAGTTCAATGTTCTGCTTTCATGTTTGAGAGGTGTTTGGCAGGATACTATTTTAAATAAATAAGTATTTTTGTATCTTCCATCATTGTTGTACAAGTACCTGGTGTTGGCTCCAGCAGCCCAGCTTGTGGTGGTGCTCAGAACCTGGCAGCAAATCTTTTATCCTTTGTTCATTTTATTCACTTGCTGAATATATTGGAATATATTGAAATATGTTGAATATCTATTGAAATATATTGAATATATGTCGAAATTCTCCCTACAGGTGGAGAAGAAAAAGAAAGGCCAGGTAAGTCCCAGTCTTAGCTGATAATGACTGTGTACAGGAAAACAGAAAGGATAATAACGGTGCTCAGTTATCAGTGCTCTTTCCCATTGCCTGTGCATTGTCATTGTTGTCACCATCATACTCATCCTGGGTTAAAAGATTAGTTTGAGACTTGGAGGTTGCTTCATGGATCTTTTGGCTGTGTCAGCAGTGAGAGAAAGATGTTCATTTTCATGGCATGAAGAATAATCTGGCTTCTGGAAGGCGATGCACCTCTGAACTCTGGCCTCAGCAGGCCAGGCCCCGTGCTGGGCTAGGCAGGGCAGTATTGCAGACAGGTCATTCATTACGAGGTGCAGTGGGCAGTTTAACAACTGTGGTAACTCTTGTCAGAGACCTTGCTGGGCAAAACTGCCTTTTGTTTATGATGACATCACAGCTGATCTAGTTTTAAGCTAGAAATGTGTAGTTACAGTCAGCTTGTGTGCTCTGTTGTAAACTCGGACAGCAATGGGAAACGTCTCTGCAAAATGCCACTGTGCAGTGCCCTAACGAGCAAGCAGTAGCTCCTGAGCACTGTGCTACTGCTCTCTCTGTTCAAGGACCTGCTCTGTGTGAGCAGCTCACACAGTAAGAGCTGGTGAGCTGCCTTTAGGTGTGAGAGAAGCCATGTCGAGCAAACTACCAGAGTGTGGCTGCAAGTGTGGATGTGGTTCCTGACTCACACTTCATCCAAGGACATGTGCCTTGCAGCCTGCATTTGGGGGCACTCAGACATCAGGCTGCTGCCCATTCTGTGTTCCTGCTTCCTGAGCTTTTCCAAGGCTTGATCTAAAGTCTGAGTTCCTCACTACTGTGTTTCACAGGCCCTTTCTGGCTGGGTTAGACAGTACGGCACAGCTCTTTCCATGGGGAATTCTGGAGTGAATTCACCCAATACAGAGTTTCACAACTTCTTCATGCTAGCATGAAGAAGCAAAATGATGCTGTTCTGCCATGCTGATTTGAGTGGAAATGCATCTTTCCCCTCCCCTCGCCCCCTCTTTTATCTGGGCAAGTGTAGCTATGCCCCAATTCAAAGCCTGTTCCAGTTAGTGGAAGTGGAACATGCTTGGAGCAAACCCTTGTGTGGGTACAGGCTGGAAGCCTCATTCTACATCCTCAAAGGCAGTGATGAAATGCTACCTTACTACTCACTTAAGGCAATGGACTTGAATGAAAAGTTTCACCTCCAAAAGTTGCAACATATGGATCCAAATACTCTGAGACTGTGCAAGTATTCCAGAACAAAAGGAGTAACACTAAAGAGAGAGTGGTTTTGCTGTCAGCTTAGCAATTGTTCTGATTGACTTCATTCACAAATTAACCAAAAGGTTTTCAGCACTTTTTCTTGTAGGACAAGAGCATTTGCAGACAGACAAATGCAAGCCTCAGCAGGTTCAAAGCATGTGGAAATTTGGAGCAGAGTTTAGACCTAGTGTCCTCAGTAACCAGCTAGCCAGCAAGATTATGAATGTCAGAATTCTTTGGGGATACTTTATGAGTACCCTCTTTTAAAGAAAACCCAAGAATAATTAGCAGGCACCGAGGGCTGGGGTTTACAGAAGCTTTTCTGTACGTCTTTTGCTTTACCCTCCCAGCTTGCTACTTCTGTTGTCATTGGAGTTAGGTTGTTTGTGGTGTTAGGGCATGAAAGCATTTACTACACGTAGCTACCTGGGTGGAACTGGTAGGTTCTCTTTGATCACTGTGAAAGTGTTTGGAAACACTCCCCTGTGTGGCGTTTTCTCTGTCAAGTCAGCTCGTACTGTGATTTGCAGAACAGTGTCAGATGGCTCATTTTTGTGAGATGATGACAGGAGAAGGCTGGGAGGAAGAGAGCCACCGGTGTTGCTGCAGGAATTCCTTGTCCCACAGCCTTACTAAGCAGTCTCTTTAGAGTGGATGTTGCCTCAGCCTTGATGGTTTTGAATGCTAAGCTTGCTAATCTTTCTTTTGGGCATCATGAAGATGTGTGTATATGCAATACTAAGTGCTGGGTGTCTTAAAAGAACAGATAATAATAGAGGGTGTAGCACAATCTGAGTAGCTCCATGGCATATGCTGAGCCCTTAGTGTTCAGTGACTTTTTCTAAGACCTTTGTTTTTCAACTAAAATTTCCTAGCTCTCTGCTGCATTTCCCTCTATATTCTATGAACTCTGAAGAAATATTTTAGCTTACCCAAGGGTTGATGCTCTGTGTCTTTGGGAACTCAAACAAACTGGAACAGGTTGCTCAGGGAGGTGGTTGGGGCCTCATCCCTGGAGATAGTCAGTGTGGCCCATCAGGGCTCTGGGCAGCCTGGTCTAGTTGAGGATGTCCCTGCTGACTGCAGAGGGGGTTGGACTGGATGAGCTTTGGAGGTCCCTTCCAACCCAGCCCATTCTGTGATTCTGTGAAATACCACTAACTGTGGAGAAATATTCCTGCCCCGTGGCTTGTGGCACGGCAGTTTGGCATGTCGGTTGCAGCAGTGTGCCAGCAAGGGAGGTTCTCTGTGGCAAGGCAGGTTTCTGCAGCAGAGCTTGAGTAATTTGAAGCAGGAGTTCCTGAATTGTGATAAATCACTGTTGGACTGGCATAGAGCTGCTGGTGCTGGCACTGCCATCCCTTCTGCTGCTGGTGGGAGCTGGCACCATCGCTGGTGGGGGAACCTGTAACTCTAAAACAAACAAGTGGAAGAAAGACTTGGAAGTCTTTATCCTACAGGGACCATCTCAACTGAAGTGAATGACTTTCCCCAAATGTTAAAGAGGCTTTAGTGTAATGATTATGGGCAAATGTGGATTGTTTGTTCCCTTGCTTTCCTCAGCTTTACTTTGCTTTTCTGGAGACAGCAAACACAGTTTGCACGGTAAAGAACTGCAGGAACATGTTTATTAATATCCAGCATACTTGTTGAAAACTAAGGGAGTCTGTCACAACAATAACTGCCCTAAACTGAGAGCTTTCTGGAAAGCTACCCAAAGCTCTGGCTTTGTGCTTGGTCTTTAAGTTACACTCTGTCTATATTTGTATAATGTCCACTGTCTGAATAATCCTTGAACCAAAGGCTGCTATTGAACTCTGGAGGCTTTGACTTTGCAAATCAAGGCTGATTCATTTTCATTTAGGTTTCTTTGGTTCTGTGATTGTTTAGCTTGATTTTATTCAGAGTGTGACTGAAGCCAGGAGAAAGTGCAGTCTGAAAACTCTCACCAAACAATGCTTTTTAATAGGACTTTCAAATTTAATTAATTACTTTTCTTTGGAGAAGGAAGGAGCTGCGCTCAAAAGAGGGCAGGAGTTGCTTCTCAGCTTTAGAGTTGCAGTGTGCTTGCTCTGCTGTGTCCTCTCCTTCCTGAGAGTGCTCAGGCCTCAAGGAAGATGTAATACACTCCCATTAGTGAGGGTCAGATGCGGCCAGCTAACCGGCTTCCCCCTGAGCAATCAGGTACCACCAGACACACAGGTCCGGTGCGTACAGGGAGCAAGGGAATGCTCAGCACTTAGAAACTGCACATTGTAGCATTCTGGTGAAAAACAACCTTTAAAAAATTGGGATGTTGGTAATGGATGCTGGCTGGTCAGTTAAAAGTTTGCCTCTGTGTTCTTTAGGAAACTCATGCAGAGTTTCTGTGGTGCTGTGGAGATGCCTTGCAAGGGCACACCTGGGCGGCCCGCAGCAGAGCGCTGCTGGCCAAGGTGTAGAGCTGCTGAACTCTTGTGAATCACAGAGCATCCTTTCCTGTGGCATCACTTCTGTTATGTTTTCTTGCAGTGCCCCCAAAACCTGGCTGCTTTGGAAAGTGGATAGTATTGGCAAGCACAGAAATATGGCAAGTAAAGACATTTTTTTTGGACCCAGTTTATGTCAGTGTGCTCCAAAGAGAGGCCAAGTCCAGGCTATTGGCTCCTTGTTCCTCAGCCCTCACTGGGAATAAACAAAGGCACCTATTGAGGCAAAGAGTCACTCATTGTTCAGCCTCTGGTTAATCTTCCCCTTCAGTTTGAAACCACTAAAGAAACGTGGCCATGTCTAATGTATATAATCTATACATAAATATAGAGATCCCTCCTGGGAGCAGTGAGGGGCCATGATGCTGCAGCCAGTGATGCTGATGGAAGCAGTGACATCGGCATCGCTGGGAGATGGGTTAAGTTGTGACAGGTGGGACCTGTGCCAAGGATAACAATGCAAGTGGCACCTGAAAGTCAAACATCTCACCGGGCTACAAACAATCAATAACATTGTTGTTGAAAGCTCTCTTTTAAGAGCAGGTGAACAAGTATCTGACAGGTTCCTATTTTGCCAGTGTTTGGCCCAAGTTCTCCAGATTGTTGCCATTCTCAGCATTGCTTTTCCCTGTCTGCATGATCTTAATTTGTCTGACAAATGAACACCTTGGCTTGCACACTGACCAGGTGGGTTTGACAATGTGGTTGTCTTTGTTGGGTTTTTCTGTAGAGTGGTGTTTTGCACCTCGAGACTCCATTCTGTAAGAGGTACCGACGGGACTGCCTACCTGTAACTCAGCTGTGTAAGCAGCCTCTTGCGCTTAGCCCTGGTGGTATTACAGGCCTTGCGCTTTGCCAGCCCCTGCAAGCCTGCCAAAGTCTGTTAAAGCCTTCCGAGCACAAAACACTGATCAGATGGATCTCTAACAGGTATGCACCAGGGATGAAGCAGAGATGGTCCTTTTCAACAACCCAAAGTCAGTCACCGTTGATGGGAAGCTGTAGTAACTGCCTCTGTGCTGTTGCTGCTGCCGGAGCAGGGTGGCTGATGCATGCAATGGGAGTGTGCAGGGTCTCTACATACCTGCTGTGTGTATCTAGGTGTGTGTGTGCAGCTAGATGCTGACAGGATCAGGTGAAGAGGCTGATTTTTGGAAAGCTCTGGAAGATCCAGGTGTATGGCTTGCTTCAAACTGCTCCTTAAAATACAGGAATTTTGGTTATGGGGAAAAAAACCACAAAACTAAAAAAACCCGGGCTAAAAATAGCTACCTGCAGACCTACATTCTTGATGTAGGTCAGTGGAGGCACTTCTCAGACACATTAGCATTTTGGACACTTCATCTTAGCAGCATATTGCGTGTCCTAGAATAGGTTAGCGGAGGCAATGGAGGAGGAATTGCTGCTTCTGAAGTCATTCAGAAGGGTTGCCAAGTTCCTCAGGAAGCAGAATGGCAGAAAAACTAGTATTATATTTAATTCAGGATGGGAAGGCAACCGTGGGGAGTTCATCAGAGGCAACTCAGATTATCTTGGCTCTGTGGGGGAGGGAGAATTTCTGTGTGTAGCTGGCTGGGGAGCAGTGAGCCATGCCTGCATTTGTGTGTATATATATTTCTATATATATGTATATACAAATTGTGGATGTGTACAGAGCACTCTGTATATATGTATGTATGTACATGCCTACAATGTATCATATGTGTACCTAGAGATATCTATACATTTATAGAAATTTCTATTTCTCTATATAAATATCCATGTAGCTATGGCAAACAACACTCCCACCACGTGTCCTTTTCTTTAACCACCCCCCCAAAAACCTGCTTCCATTAATCTCACGTCGCCACAGATGTCTTAAGTTATCTGTCCTGTGTAGAGAAGAGTATTGCTTAGTGGTTCAGCACAAGCCTGGAAGGCTTTTTACTATTCCAGAGGACTGGGAGTAAATCATTAGCTGCTTCACAGCTGTTCTGCATTTGTGAAATATAAGCGGTGGCCAAAACGACTCAGGGCTGGTTTGAAAGGCAAAGGAAGGAGGCTGTTGATTGTTTGTGCTCTGGAAATCTCTGTTGTCCTCACAGAGCTCTGATGGTGAAGTGGCAGCACTGGTAATTATTCTGGTTGCTGTTAATGTCCCAGCTAACTCTACTGCTTCTGAACAGAGGAAAACCAGATGAATTTCCTGCTCTCGAGTAAGCTGTCTGAAGCCCGATTATGTTGACTCTGTGATGTATGGATTTCCATGTAGGGTTAGGATGCTAGGCTGTAAATCAAGACTCTTAGCTCAGTGAATGTGTGGTTGTTCAGGATGTGTCTTTTGTGTTATCTTTGATTTGATATAATTTCACTTCATCAGCAGAAGAAGCTAAACCTTAATTCCTGATAAGCTCAAAGAAGTTCTCAGCTGGGAATCCATTCATATCAGGGTGAATTTTGCACTTGACTGCAGTGGGGTTGAATCAGCTCGGAGTGTTTCATGAAGCACTGACATAACAATCTTGTAGTTGTGCAACTCTTGAGTAAAATTGTAATTTTGTAATAAAAGTGAGCCTAAAAATGACTTACTAGTTATGTATTCTATGAGTAGGGCATCTTCCTGTCGAGGAGTTGCTGGGCAAAGGGGTTGATCTTTGTGCTGCTGGTCATTCTTCTTGAGTTCTGCCCCTGCATTGAGCTGGAAGCAGCTGAGCCCCTGGAATGAGGCAGCAGAATATGCTGAGTTCAAAGGAGAAGCTGCACAGCAATGAAGTCAATGAAATTAAAAGAAAGATAATGTTAGATGTAGCTCCTCAGCTGCCCACCCTGAGCCATTGCCCATCGCTGAATTCCCACGTGTGTGGTGCTGGAGTGGTTGTAGGTCATGGCAAGGTGGGTTTGTCATGACGGTTTTGGATCCCGTGCGGCAGAGCCTGTGTCCCTCTCTGGCTGCATGCAGGGACAGGCACCGCATGCCCAGGGTTGGTGCAGCTGCAGGGAAGCATCTTTTTGCTTCCAACATGGAGCACGGCTGTGCTTCAGTGGTTGTTAGAGCAGTGTGGAGCTGTCATGCTGCCAGTCTGCCACCCTTTGCAAATGGTCACGTGATCAGAAAAGAAAAGGCGGTGCCAGGATTATCCCTCCCTATGTCCCTTGCTTCTTTCCAAGGTGGAGGACAAAGGAGCAAAGAATAATCACAGAAATCAACACAGACACTCAGTGGCTCCAAAGACATGAGACTGACTGAAATACTTCATAGAATCATTCTGGTTGGAAAAGACCTTCAGTGTCATCAAGTCCAACCATTATCTAACTCTCCTTTTAAGCATCTTGATTATGCCTTGCTTAGTTAGTTCATCTGGAGGAAATAGGCACCTGATGGCAAAGTGCTTCCCAATCTCTTCTGCAGAAGCATTATGGTGAAACTCGCTGTGATCTATAGCTGCCTGCTCAGGAAAATAGGTCATTTCCATACAGATGTCATGTTTTTATGCAGGGAATGTGCTGAATTCATGCCCTGTCTGCTGGTTAAAGCAATCCTTTTGGCTGCTGTTTTTGTCATTTCAGCATATTTGCCTGAATGGAGACAACTGGAAGGGGAGCTGTAAAAAATGATTATTTTTTAATTGACTGATGCAGGCCTAAAGCCAGGGTAGCCACTTGAATGCAGTGTCTCTGGGGCATGCACAGGAGCATCTTCCTCAAATGGCTCTGGTGTCTTTTTCCAGCAAGCACCAGAGTCTGAGTGCAGAGCACAGAGCTCAGAGGCTGCTGCTTTGCTGAGCAGCTGCAGACTTTGGGAAATGTCACTCATTAAAGGAGATGCCCAGGTGCCCATATCTGCAGGGAAGCAGCCCTTCACACAAAAAGCCACCCAAGCAATGATGAAGTTTGCAAATCTCCTCATGCTCTGTAGCAATCTCTTCCTTGCAGGATGAATTTGGTCTGTGCTGAACTTGGGCTGCTTGCACTATTGCTCTAAAGAAGCACCAAAACAGCCCTGCCTTCTGCCTAGCTGGATTTTGCCATGACACTCCATAGTCAGGGAAGAACCAGATGTGCAAAATGGCATTGTTGCTATAGGTAGACATTAGATAACTGATGTGACCCAAACCTAGAGGAGCCTAAGGCTCCACTGCTATAAATCATTGCAGCTCCATCGCCCTGGGCACGGCAGTGCTTGTCTCCCTGTGCTGGGGAGATGACTCAAAGATCTTTGGTACCTGCTGGTGTAGCAGTTTCTCTGAAGGGCTTTCACATGCAGCCATTAGTATTTATTAATAAAGCTTAACAATGAAGAGATTAAGCCCAACTTCTCAGCTAAGGTGAGCTGGTGTCAGCCCAGGAGAGAGCCTCCTGGGCAGCTTGTGCCTGTAACTGGCAATCTTCTGTGGTTTTGCCCAGCTGGGGATTTTCTTCCTGTGGGAATACTATGAGCTGAAGCTGTTGCTGTGTGATGATCTTTGGTGGTGCCTGAATCACCTGGCTCATGGATGAGCTGTTGACTCACAAGGGCAAGGATTCCCCAGGCTCTTATCCAACTTCTGCAAGAGCTTCTACGCCCACCTAAAGCTTTCTCCTGTCCTCGTGTGTTGGGGAAAAAACAAAACCCAAACCAAGCAGACATAAATTCCCTAAGAAAAGGCTCCTTCACCCAATGCTGCTTGAACCCATCCTTGAAGTACTTCAATGAACAGGACAGTGGCATTCTAGCAGGTACACACCAAATTCGCAGCAGTTAGGGTCCTACAGTTCCTCTGGAAACAAGAAGTCTTAAAGGTTGGTCCCAAAGAATCATTGTAAAGCACTTGGTGAGTGAGCAGCTTTGTGCTGATGTTAGCACAAAAGAATGAGGGAAAAGAAATAAAGAAAGAGATGATGTTAGATGTGGCTCCTCAGATGCAGTGGCTGAGCTCACGAAGCTGCAGTTGTGCTGGTTATAAAGGGAGGCAATGAGCAGAGACAGCAGCTGCCAGGGAAGCTGTGGAAGGTTTATGGCCAGGACAGAGTACAAGGATATCCTTGTTATGGTTATTGCTGGCATTTAGGTGGGAACTCTGCTCATTCTTTCATGGTGTCTCTCCTGAGGCATGAGGCACTCTTGCTGTTCAGCTTCTCCCCAGGTTTTGCACTGCCTGTCCACGAAGGTCCTGTTCACAGTGGGTGTGCAACCCTGAGAGCAGCCTGTCCGCGGAGATCCTGCTTGCAGGGGCTGTGTAACCCTGAAAGCAGCTGCCTGTGGTGCCCAAAACCCTCCTGAATCAACAAAGCTCTACTCAAAGAGAGCAGCAAGCCATAAGGTAAGCAGGTGAGAAGTGCTTTTCTGAAAGGGGATCTGACATCTCACTGCTTCATTGCTGAAGATGTAGTAAACTCCTATAAAAAGGAGTGTTGTATGAAGATAAAAATCAAACCAGGGAGATTTCCACAGCTGTGATAATGGTAAAGTGCTTTGCAGTAAATGTCCTTAGCAAGAAGGTGCTGGCCAACCAAGCAACAATTCAGTCACCTCAGAATCTCTGCAGCCTCCACTGGACTCTCTCCAGTAGTTGCCTGTCTCTTGGACTGGGGAGCCCAGAACTGGACACAATCACAGAACAGGTCTGTTTGGAAGAGACCTCCAAGCTCATCCAGTCCAAGCCTTGACCCAGTGTAATGGGTTGGGGCAGACCCCCTCCCCACCACAGGCAGAAATAACGACTCAGACAAACGGATTGCAAAAAGTGATGGAAAGTTTAAATAGGAAAACAATAACAAACAACAATGAAAGTTTTACAGAGACCCACAAGCACCATGACAAAGAGAGAGATCCCAGAACATACCCAAGAACATCCCATCCCCACCTGGGGGTACACCCAAACCCCCCCAGGGCTCTTTCTTCCCCCCCAACCCAGCCTTGGGCCTGAGCAGGCCCAAGGGAGGCAGCTCACGCCATGTTACCCAGGCAGCAGCAGGGGACGAAAGAGGAAGTGAAGACCCCGCATGGCCTTTTTATAGGGGAGCAGGGCATTATGGGAATGGAATACCTGGTCCCCGTGACCACCCCCTGGGCTGGGCCCACCCCTTGGGACCTCCCAGGTGTGGCCTGCGCAGTGGCATCTGGGCCAGCACCCAGCCTAAACCACGACACCCAGTGCTGAAGGGTCAGCACCAAACCACATCCCCAAACACCAGGCCCACAGAGCTCCAGACACCTCAGCCTGCACCCAGAAGCCGAAGCTGATGCTGAATTCAGCAGCCAGTTTCTGAAAGGGCCGGTGGGGAAGCAGAGCAGGACCTATTCACACTATCTACCAAACACAGAAGAGAGTCCCAGGTGTTGGGCTTGACCTCAAAGCACTAAGTGGTTTAGGACCAGTTCATTTTCTCCCCACACCACTGCTAAGACCAGCAGGGGCATGCAGGTGTAGAGGTCTGCTTGAGGTCCTGCTTCCCACAAAGTCTGAACTCCAGAGGAGTTGGTGCCTTGCAGGAGGCAGACCAGTTCAGCCCGTGCCCAGCATCTCCTTGCAGCTTGGTGCAAGCTGGGAGGGACTCTGAGCCTGCTCTCCTCTGAGGCAGTGCTGCAGGGGGTGTTGGAGCTGCTTGGCGGTGAGCAATGTTACTGTTACTGAGTGACAGAAGCTGAGTGTGGAGATGTGAAGGGGCTGAAGGTCCCTAAAATGGTGCCCAGGCAGGTGCTCTTCCTCTGGCACTCATGCTGCTTTGTGCCAGCACACGAGCTCACTCCAGATGTAGCCTCACTGGAGCAGAGTAGAAGAGGCCTTGCCCTTCATCACTTCTGAAGGTGTTTTTGAAACATGCAAACCAGTCTCTGCTTCTCCTTTTTGCCCTAGAGAACATTTTCTAGAATGGAACTGCAAATAATGGAAATAAACTACTTGTGCAATGCTTCTGGAGCAGCAAAGTGGGAGCCAAGGTGAGGCTTTTAGAGACTACTCCCTCTTGGATGCAATTAAAGAAGAAAAGAAGTGGTGTTTGTGTCTGCTCCAGAAGCCTCACAGTAGCCAGGAGGGGCAGAGAGAAGAGCAGTAAGAGCAGTTTGCAGCTGACTGTGCTCACTAGAGAGGACACATCCAAAATGCTCAAGCAGGCTTTTCAGAGGAGGCTATCAATTACTTTTTGCATCAATAACAAATTGTTTTTTGAAGGAAAAAGAAATTTTTAATTTCTGAAAAGCACCAAAGGAGATTAAATAAAGGCCCAGGGAGGGCAGGGGAAGAGAAACTGCTGCTGGGATTCTAAACAAAGAAAAGCCTCAATCCATTTCTGTTAATGTTGTGGAGTTTTCTTGAAGCTCAGAAGAGCTGTAGCACTCTCCTTAGCAATGAACCTGGCTCATGGCCTCGTCTTGGAGGATGGCAGAGAAAATACAAAACCCATACAAAATGCTGCTCCTAGATTGGGTTTGATGCCTCTAGGTTATTGCCCAGCTTCGCAAAGGCAGCTGGAGTGAGGCCGGCAACAGAAGACTTCAGAGGAGCCAAGGCTCTTAAATATGACTTGTTAGGGGGTGAGCAAGACTTTGGATGGGAATCGTGGTGCACAGTACTGGATATCTGTCTTGTGGAGCTGTTGTGAAGTGTGACAGATGATCACAGGTCATGGAAGCCACTTCTGACAGCAGCGATCTGACTCGGTCACGCATGGGTGGGTGAAGTGTGGGTGAGTGGGGCTGGGTGGATGAGGGACAGATACCACTTGTTGAATGCTGGTGGGTGCTGCTCTGAGAACAGCAGGTGCAGACAACCTCCAGAACTGCTGCCTTGGTTTTCCTGTGGTTGCACAAAGCAGCCAGGCAGGTGCTTGCTGTTGGTCAGGTAAGTGAGGACAGCCAGGACCTCCTGCCTTACTCCCAGCCCTGGATGGACTTACAGAAGTCATTTAATACTACCTTTGTAGTCTGACTCTCTGTAGAATGCTTATCTCTGTACCAGGCAGGCATGGTGGAAATGCACAATGCTGCTGGCCCTGTTGGGGAGTATTGATCACATATTATAGACCAGGCTGGCTGTTTGCAGTGAAACCCCAAAACACACAAACCCTGCTCTTGGCAGCTGCAGAACTGTTAGTGCTGGGGAAGAGCCATACCTTGATGAGGTACTGCTACACATTGTGAGCAGCACTGGAGAAGTCACAGACAGGGATTTTCAGATGACCTTTTAAACGCATCTTGTGAGGCATGGGAAATGAACAGTGCCACTGCTGGGTGCTGGCACAGCTCTGTAAAGAGGAGGTACCCAGTGGACCTCAGGAAATATCAGAAAATGCAAGACAAGCCCTTGAGTTTCTAAAGGTTCAGGTGGAACTTAAAGGAGAATTTACCTACAGTGGTTTGTCTTTGTTTGTTTGTCTCTGTAATTAAAAAGTAATGTTTTAGGTCTGTTTAAGAGTGAAAATTGATTGCTGTGGTTAATAGAAACCAGCTGAGGCTCTCTGCCAGACTAAGACATCTTGTGGTTAAAGAGTCCAGAGGAGGCCACAAAGATGATCCAAGGGCTGGAGCAGCTCTGCTGTGAGCACAGGCTGAGGGAGCTGGGGCTGTGCAGCCTGCAGAGGAGAAGGCTCCAGGGGCACCTCAGAGCTGCCTGCCAGGACCTGAAGGCATCCTGCAGGAAGGCTGCAGAGAGACTTTTGCTGAGGGGTCTGGAGCCAGGCCAAGGGGGAATGGTTGGAAGCTGAGGCAGAGCAGGGTTAGAGTGGAGCTGAGGAAGTTCTTCAGGAGGAGGGTGGTGAGAGTGTGGCCCAGGCTGGCCAGGGAGGCTGTGGCTGCCTCCTTGCTGGGGGTGTTGAAGGCCAGGCTGGCTGAGGCCTTGAGCAGCTGAGTGGAGCTGAGAGGTGTCCCTGGGCATGGTGGAGAGGTTGGAGGAGATGAGCTCTGAGGTCCCCTCCAACCACAGCCATTCTGGGATTCTATGATCCTGCAGTGGTTGACACCCCAATATCTTGCTAGACAAGTACACCCTAAAAGAGAAGATCATGTTCTTGCTTAGTGTTTGTGCTTGGGTTTAAGGAGGCAGTTAGAATGCTGAGAGCAGTCAATGAATCTAATGAAAAATGACCCTGGATGGAGACACTGTGTTTGTATTTCCCAGTGTGTGAGATACATCCATGTTTTTGCTGGAATAATCAGCTTTGATGAGCTGGAGCTGCTCCTGAGTAGCTTTAACGGCGTGAAGGGCAGTTATTATATTATCTAGTAGAAGTAGCAAAACAATTTTATTGTGCTGTTTTTCACCCTATGTGTCTTTTTAGCAAGCGGTTGCAAGTCTGCAAAATCCCCATGAACCCTGGTCTCCAGCTCTTGATGGAGCTCCTTCCCAGTGCACCTCCTTGCCAGGGGCCTCAGCATCCTCAGTATAACCTCACCAGCCCACACCACACGTTTCACATGCAATGTTTTTTGCTGTATCTGCACACAAACCACTGACAGCATCACTGGGAGCTGTCCTTTGCATGGCTTGTGTCAAATCCAGGTGCAGAGCACATTTATGACTCCCAACACATGCAGTGGAGATTCATAAATTACCTAAGGAGCAGCACAAAGTACTGAGAGCTGTGGCATCTTCGGCTTCTCTTTCCGAGGCAGCAGGATGATGTGCCAGATTTATTTACTGTCCCACCACTGGCTTGGTGTAGTCAACAGCTTCATCACTTTGTTTAAGTCTGCAAGTAGGAATGAAGATGTTTTGCAAAAAGGGAAACAGGAGGACAGCAGCCTGGCCCCAGCTGGGGTGAGGAACTTGCATTTCAGAGCTGGAGGTCTCAGCCTACACCAGCCCTTGGAACAGTCCTGAAGGTTTTGCACATCTCTCTCTCCTCATCTTCAGAATGCTGCTAACCCCTTTGTAAAAGCACCAATCAGCCTGTGGAAAGCTTGGAGTAAGTCACAGCTGCTCTACAGGGGTCACACTTCTCCCCAAGAGCTAGGCACAGAAATACTGTGGCCCTGATAGCACCAAACAGCAGAGGAACAGAAACGGGAAGCACGGAGGGAGAAGCTCCAAAGGGGGCCCAGTGGCCCCAGGAGCTCTGCAGAAATCCTGGGAAGCATCCAGTGGTAAAGATGGTGAGAAAGAGGATGGGGTCTCCATTAGAGCTGTATTGTCAGCCATGGGGAGAAGCTCCACAGGTAAGAGTGCTTTGGGTCTGATTGATAAGCTGTCCTTAGGGGTGTGAAATAATAGCTGTATTGTGCTCAAGTCTCAAGGCAGACCTTAGAGCAGCCTCCTGGTACCTGAAGGGTGCTGCAGGAGAGCTGGGGAGGGGCTTTTGATTTGGGCTGAGAGTGACAGGATGAGGAGCAATGGATTGCAGCTTGAGAAGGGCAGATCGAGACTGGAGGTTGGGAAGGAATTCTTTCCAGTGAGGGTGGGGAGACTCTGGAACAGGTTGCCCATAGAGGTTGTGGATGCTCCCTCCCTGGAGGTGTTCAGGGTCAGACTGGATGAGGCCTTGAGCAAGTTGGGCTGGTGAGAGGGGAGGTTGGAACTGGATGATCTTTAAGGACCCTTCCAACCTAAGCCATTCTGAGTCTGTGGACATACCTGTGAAGCAACAGAAAGTTCTCTGGGTGTCAAAGGGAAAGGGCTAGGGCTGGCAGAGACACCCAGAGTGCCAAGGGCTGGGGAGCAGCAGTGGCACTGCTCATAGAAATCTGCAGCACAGCCTGGAGGTGCTGCCACAGATGATCTTTGTTCCAGTGCCATACAACCGTGCATGTGTCATAGGCAGATAGCTTACAGCCCTCTGGGTCAGGGCAAATCCCTGTCTGCAGGGAGTGCTGATCAGACTGCATGCAGCAGGCATGTTGGAGGCTAAACCCAGTGCTCAGTTACTGTGAATGTCAACTTGCATCATCAGGACACTGAATGAAGTCAGGCTGGAAAGGGTTATAGATAACCCTTCTTTATTGATGGTGTTTTGTACAAGCAAATGTGAAGATGAAGAGTGCAGAGCGGTCCTGGAAAAGAGGGGCAGAGATGTAATGCAGTTCCTCTTTTGTGCTTTCTTCAGCAATGGCAGCCCCTTTGCAGTGGGGTTACAAGCAGAGAGGCATTCTTCAGGTTGTTGCTTTTCTAGGACATGCTTCCTGGCATGATTTTGAGTGGGCACATCCCTGCGGGCACACAAAGCTCCAGCAGCATGACTGCTGCACAGCAGTTCAGAGGAACAGGGTGTCAGAAGAGCCCTTTCAATGGACAAAGTTGTTCTGGAGCCAGTGAAGCAGTTTGCAATATTCAGGCAAATCACTGGGCTGATTTCCTGGTGGACTCAGCATTTTTTATCACACTGTGCCAGGCTGTGCAAGCTGCTGCTGAAAAACTAAAAACTCACAAAAGTTAGGTAGGAAAAAAAAAAGACTCCAAGGTACCAGCTGTGCTTTCAGAGCCTGCAATCCTAAAGGTCAAGTTTCAGCTGGTTTTGTCTCTTTTGTAGCAGTATTTAGTGTTACTCAACAGAATTTCCTATCTGCAGGGCTGGAAAACCTCAGCAGATGATGTGGATTTGTGTGTGATGGGAATTTCCAATGAGGGGAGCTGAGCAGTCAGAGTGGCTAACAACCAATGCTGCATTGATGCTGGAGGCTATATGGCAGTGAGTGGAATGAAGAACATCCTGCAGTGCAAAGCTTGTGTCCAGCAGTGCCAAGGCTCAGGGCTGGACTGGCCACCAGATGAGTGCCAGAGGCTCTCCAGGAACTATTCTGCATTCCCTAAGGGAAGAGAAAGGGAAGAAGGGAGAGAGGCTGATGGGCTGGGAAAGAAACTAACCCAGCTGGGATGGGAAGAAGAACAATGCCATGGGATAGAGACACAGAGACACAAAGCAAGATGGAAGCCAAGCCCTGAGAGCAAGGATGGCACCACTGGCACCACTGATGCTGGGGGCAGGCCCAGGGCAGGTCCCAGCCTGGGCTCAGCAGCAGATGGGAAGCGGATTCAGGAGCTGGATGCTGGAGCTGGATTGAGGAAGACAGGGATGGGGCTGGAAGGCAGAAGGGAGAGAGTCCTGCTGGGACAGCAGCCAGGGAAGGAGAGGCTTGAGCCTGGGCATCCCTCAGCTTGCTGCTGAAGATGCCATCCGTGGGCTGCAATGCCTTGGGGGGCACTTGAGGCTCACCTGTCCTGCCCCCTCTGCCTCATTGAGCAGAGCCTGAGTTGGGAAGTCAAATCCCTGTCTTCCTCAAGGACACCTGCTGGCAACAGCCCCTGGCTGTGCCAAGCTGCCCTGAGCTTCAGCCAGTGCCTGAGTGAGCAGAGCCTGAGCTGGGCACTCCCAGCCTGAGCAGAATCAGTGCTGCTCTACCTCAAACCTGGCAAAACTGAAAAATGTAGAGACAAAACCAAATTAGAGGAAGTACAATTTTGCTTCATGCAAAGCTGACACATTTGTTAATTTTTCATCTGGTCTCACTATAATAATTTGAGAGAATTTGATTGAGCAACCAGAATATGAAAGTTTCAGAACAATAATATTCATGCAAAGTCTGCAGAGTCCTTTTGGAGCATTTGGATGCTCTGAGTAACTGTGTACAAGTTGTTGGATGTGACACTTGCTTGCATTATTAATGAAAGTAGTAGCTTTGCATCTTCCTAGTTCTAATTGTTTCTAATTGTTTCTCTAAATACCTCCAGGAAGTAGAAGCACAAGATAGCAAGAATTGAGAGTACAGGGAGAGCAAGCTCCAGAGAAGGTGGCTGTAAACAGGTCCTGCTTCTTGGGTACAGCCTGCTACTGACTTTCAAACCACAACTGCAGTACAAGTTTACAAGATGGACAAATGGAGGATTTGCTGTGAGGGCAGGGTTGTGAGTTAGTTGTGTCTTGCTGCATGAGAATCTCCACTAGTGTCACTAGCTAACCCTTGTGGTTGTTAATTGACAGACTTCGGAGACCCCACCTCCAATCCTGCATTCAGCCCTGGTGTCCCCAGCAGAAGGAGGACACAGAAGGAATGACTCCAGAGGAGGCCACAAAGATGCTCCAAGGGCTGGAGCAGCTCTGCTGGGAGCACAGGCTGAGGGAGCTGGGGCTGTGCAGCCTGCAGAGGAGAAGGCTCCAGGGGCACCTCAGAGCTGCCTGCCAGGACCTGAAGGCATCCTGCAGGAAGGCTGCAGAGAGACTTTTGCTGAGGGGGTCTGGAGCCAGGCCAAGGGGGAATGGTTGGAAGCTGAGGCAGAGCAGGGTTAGAGTGGAGCTGAGGCAGAAGTTGTTGCTTGGGAGGGTGGTGAGAGTGTGGCCCAGGCTGGCCAGGGAGGCTGTGGCTGCCTCCTTGCTGGGGGTGTTGAAGGCCAGGCTGGCTGAGGCCTTGAGCAGCTGAGTGGAGCTGAGAGGTGTCCCTGGGCATGGTGGGGAGCCTGGAGCAGATGAGCTCTGAGCTCCCTTCCAGCCTGAGCCATTCTGGGATGCTATGATGATTCATTTTATTTTGATGGAAACTTCACATCTTTTCCCAAGTATCTGAGCTTGGAGGCTTTGTTATGAAGCAAAGGTCAGGAAGGTGTGAAATTTCCCCACTCTGTTTGTCCCAGGGGACATGAATAAATGGTTTGGTGCAGCTGGTGAATCAAAAGTGCAGAGCAGTTAAAACCCCACAGGCCCTTTCCCTCCAGATTTTAGATATTAATTATTTGAGTATTTTTGTTCTTAGATGACTTTTTTTACCCCTTTCCAGTCTGAAGGAAATGTCAGTCTGAAAGCTCCATTTTCCATGCAGGAGAAGAATGTGGAGAACATGGTAGAAAACAGATCTTTAGTGAAAAAGTGACATTAAGAGAACCTCGAAAGGTGGCAGGGATCCAGCCTGGACACATGGGTTGCAATGCCTTGGTAGTGAATCTCTCGATTTGAATGCCTTGCTTAGAAAAGCACAGTATTGAAGTGCAAACAGGAATTTGCCTAAGAGCTCCTTTAATTTTGTGTAAGCATCACACAAGCACAAAACTGCATGGAAATGAGCTTCTGAAGCACAACCATCAGATCCTGCACTGCAGTGGGGGAGCAGTTGTGCAGGCACAGATGGATGTGAGGTGTTCCCAGCTGCGCTGGTGACCAACAAGCACTGAGCCGAAAAGACTTCACAGAATCATTGAGGTTGGAAAAGACCTCTAAGATCATCATGTCCATGACTATCTAGGTAGTTTCCAGGACACAGCTCCAGGCTGAAGATCTGAATCTGGTCAGGGGGCTGTAAATCATTGCGACAGGAGGTGAGATTCTCCAAACCCAGAGTCTCCAGTGGCTGGCTCAGGGCTGCTGACATCGAAAGGATTTCCTGGCTGTACACAGCTTTAGCTGCGAGCAAGCCTGCTGTGTGGGAAGGAGCACGGCAGAGTCCTTCTGGATGTGGACAATAGCTGACTGATTCTTGCATGACTCTCACTGCAAACATTTCAGTGTATTTCTTCTTTTTCCTTTCACATCAGAAGATGCATGAAGTGTTTTTCTGAGAGGAAGGAAGAACCTCATCCTTTTGGAACTGAATGGGTTGGTTTGCTAATACCAGATCCAGCTGTATGCAGTTTGTAGCCATTGATTTATTCATTCTGGCAGAGGCAAATGTCCCTAACAGATACTGAGGAGTTCTGGTAATTTACAAAATAGATCCCCAGAAGTGCTGGCAGCTAAACTGCACGTTCTTTGCTGAACAGTCCAGGTCCCTGAGAGCTGGAGCTAGCTCACCAGGAGCTGACCAAGCAGCAACTTATCAAACCAGCAGAAGTACCTCCACTTCCTTAGCCAATGCTGTGCTTATCTGTTTGCATCTCCTGGGTTTCCCTAAATGCTTGAAATGTTTAAAATCCTAACTGAGAAGCAGACTTGATGTTCACAGAACCACAGAATGGGCTGGGTTGGAAGGGACCTCCAAAGCTCATCCAGTCCAACTCCCTCTGCAGTCAGCAGGGACATCCTCCACTAGATCAGACTGCCCAGAGCCCTGTCCAGCCACACCTTGAATATCTCCAGGGATGAGTCCTCAATCACCTCCCTGGGCAACCCTGCAGTGTTCCAGCAGCCTCCTGGTGCAGAACTTGTTCCTCACATCCAATCTAAATTCTCCAATTCTCTAAGATCAGTTACTCCTCTTGCTTCCAATAGCAGCTCCTTCAGAGGGAGGAATGGGAGGTTGCAAACCACATGCACAAGCAGTCAGGGTGAGGAAACTCTTCCTGCTCTAACAGTTGCTGCAATGTCATGAGACCTTCTGGTGGAGTCCAAAGATGTGGCTCCTGCACATCATGACAACAATCACAGGACAGAATCATAGAATCATTTTTGTTTGGAAAAGACCTTTAAGGTGACCACTGAGGGGGTTCTGCATCTCTTCAGCTAGGAGAAACAATATTCTTCATTCTCTGTTCCTCACCAGGAGCAGAGACCAAGTTTGAAGGTGTTAACAGCGAAAAGGCAGGTATGGACCTCAGGGACAACAGTCCCATCCCACCCCACATGGATGGCCATTTGCTCAGGTCAGACTACAGCAACTAGAGCAAGGTGAAAGAATCATTTTGAGTATCTGCACTTCTTTTGAATACTGTTTGTACTTCACACAAGTCTGAGCTTTCCTGCTGCTGCACATCTTTCAGATCAAGGAGCGCCAATGATTAAACTCCAAGTTGTCCCCTTGCTGCTTCCATGTATGAAGTGACAGGAAAAAACCACACAAAGTTCATTTCTCCAGAGCCTGAACTCTGGAGCAACCTAAACAAAGCATCTGTGACCACACAGCTCTGGATGAAGTGTGTAGGAAAGACCAAACCCCAGTAAGAGGTGACTCCTGCACTGGCTGAAACGATGAGCTGGGCCAAGGGCGACACCCCTGTGAAAGAGAAGCAGCTAAGATGGGAGCTGCTGAGGAGAAGGTTTGCTACTGTCTCCTGGGTGTCATTTCACATGAGAAAAAACAAGAGGTGGTTTTGTCTCATGGCCCCAGGGATTCTCCTCCTCAACTTCTGCTTAATGGAAGGTAAATTCAGTAAATGTATACAGGCTCCTCCTGTCCCAGCACCTCCAGCTGCAACAGTGTTTGGTGCCAACTGATGCCTTTCGGCTGTAGGTGCAAGAACCACCTGAACTGTCCCAGCATTTTCAAAACAGCCTTCCCAAGGTAGGGGTGAAGCCTCTGGTCCCTCTCTTGTACCATCTGCCATGTCTAGCTGCCAAATCTCAGCCTGCCAGGCTACCACAACACAGCAAAACTTAATTTGGGTTTTCTTTCTTTGCTTTCTTCCTTTCTCTTTCTTTCACCAGTTCTGTAGTGGGTTGAAAATTGCCCCCAGCATTAAATTGCCAGAGCAGCTCAGCTGGAAGCAAATGAAGCTGTATTTACAAGCAAAACTACAGTCTACAATGGAATGAAATGGATGTGTACAGAATATACAATATTTACAGGTATCTGCAGATATTTACGATCTATAAACAGCACAGGGACCCCCCTGGACAAAACCAGGCAGCTAATATTGGCTTCCCCACTCCCTGTCCCCTTCCCTCTACCTCCCTTGTACACAAGGGACAAGAGAAAGAGCAGAGAGTTGTTTGTTAGTACTTAGCCACAACAAAGAACACAGCCAAGGTCAGCAAAGCCAGGAGAAGCCCCAGCCAGAGTGGAGGAGGTAAAAAAAGGGAAAGTTAGTCTATACAAACCAACTTTGTTAGTAATCTGTCAAATGGGCTTGTTTAGAACTTCCCATTACTTTCCTTTTCACACCCAGTGGTGATGTATTTACATTCTACTACCTCCTGTTCAAGATCTGTGGAAAATTTTCCAGGCACAGCCTGAAACTACCACAAGTTCAATGAAATTAAGTTAAATTAAGTAATACTAAAGTTGAGTATTCAAACATTTTCAGATGTTATCATTTCCTTTTGAACTGATTTGGTTGTGCAGTTCCAGGAGCCACAGCATTCTGGGATGGGTGCTAGCAGGATGGGCTGCAAGCACTGTGCACGTTGGAGGGTTTCAGCTGAGTGAGCAAATTTGATGTGCTGGTTTCACCTCACCCTGAGGAAGCCAATTTTTCACTTGCTCCTTTTACTGTGGAGGGAAGAAAGGGATGAGAAAGCAGCAGCTAAAGCAAAGGAAAAGATCCATCAATGTCACCTGCTCAGGGCCAGGTCACTCAACACCAGAGCAAGAGCAATGCCTGCAGGTGTGACACTACAAAGTGTGGCTGCTCCCTGGCAGTGTGAAAAGAAGCTCCAGTAGAGACACCTGGAAGCTCCTGGTGCAAACTGGGAGAGCGGAAAAGTTTGAGTCCTTACCCAGGCCAGAGAGCAAATCTGAAGAGAGGCTGAGCCCTCCTTGTGCAGGTGGCAGGGATGCTGCCAGGCAGAAGCTCAGTGACAGCTCTCATTTTGGCCAGCGGCACACCAGGCTGCTCCTGACACTGCAGTGTTCCTGACACTGGGGTGTTGGTCACTGGGGTGTTTCTGGCTCTGGGTCATTCCTGACACTGGGGTGCTCCTGTCACTGGGGTGTTCATCACTAGGGTGTTCCTGTCACTGGGGTGTTCCTGTCACTGGGGTGTTTGTCACTGGGGTGTTCCTGTCACTGGGGTGTTTGTCACTGGGGTGTTCCTGTCACTGGGGTGTTCCTGTCACTGGGGTGTTTGTCACTGGGGTATTTGTCACTGGGGTGTTCGTCACTGAGGTGTTCCTGTCACTGGGGTGTTTGTCACTGGGGTATTTGTCACTGGGGTGTTCGTCACTGAGGTGTTCCTGTCACTGGGGTGTTCCTGTCACTGGGGTGTTCCTGTCACTGGGGTGTTCCTGTCACTGGGGTGTTTGTCACTGGGGTGTTTGTCACTGAGGTGTTCCTGTCACTGGGGTGTTCCTGTCACTGGGGTGTTTGTCACTGGGGTATTTGTCACTGGGGTGTTTGTCACTGAGGTGTTCCTGTCACTGGGGTGTTTGTCACTGGGGTGTTTGTCACTGGGGTGTTCCTGTCACTGGGGTGTTCCTGTCACTGAGGTGTTCCTGTCACTGGGGTGTTTGTCACTGGGGTGTTTGTCACTGGGGTGTTCCTGTCACTGAGGTGTTCCTGTCACTGGGGTGTTTGTCACTGGGGTGTTTGTCACTGGGGTGTTCCTGTCACTGGGGTGTTCCTGTCACTGGGGTGTTTGTCACTGGGGTGTTCCTGTCACTGGGGTGTTCCTGTCACTGGGGTGTTTGTCACTGGGGTGTTCCTGTCACTGGGGTGTTCCTGTCACTGGGGTGTTTGTCACTGGGGTGTTTGTCACTGGGGTGTTCCTGTCACTGGGGTGTTCCTGTCACTGGGGTGTTTGTCACTGGGGTGTTCCTGTCACTGGGGTGTTCCTGTCACTGGGGTGTTTGTCACTGGGGTGTTCCTGTCACTGGGGTGTTCCTGTCACTGGGGTGTTTGTCAATGAGGTGTTCCTGTCACTGGGGTGTTTGTCACTGGGGTGTTTGTCACTGGGGTGTTCCTGTCACTGGGGTGTTCCTGTCACTGGGGTGTTTGTCACTGGGGTGTTCCTGTCACTGGGGTGTTTGTCACTGGGGTGTTTGTCACTGGGGTGTTCCTGTCACTGGGGTGTTCCTGTCACTGGGGTGTTTGTCACTGGGGTGTTCCTGTCACTGGGGTGTTTGTCACTGGGGTGTTTGTCACTGGGGTGTTCATCACTGAGGTGTTCCTGTCACTGGGGTGTTTGTCACTGGGGTGTTTGTCACTGGGGTGTTTGTCACTGGGGTGTTCCTGTCACTGGGGTGTTTGTCACTGGGGTGTTTGTCACTGAGGTGTTCCTGTAACTGGGGTGGGAGGTGTGACCATGGGAGGCTGCCTAGGGTGCAGTGACCACAAGATAGTGAAGTTGTCAATCTGCAGGGAGATAGGGAGGAGCACCAACAGAACCTTCACCTTGGACTGCAGGAGGGCAAACTTCAGCCTCTTTAAGAAACTTATTTGCAAAGTTCCCTGGGTATCAGCCCTCAAGAACTGAGGGGTCCAGGAGGGTTGGAGCTGCTTCAAACAGGAGCTCTTGAAGGCACAGGAACTGGTGGTTCCCATGTGCTGAAAGATGAGTTGAGGGGTAGGATCTGGGCCTGGATGAGCAAGCAGCTCCTGGAGGATTTGAGGGGAAAAAAAGAGGCTTTATCACCTTTGGAAGAAGGGGAAGGCTTCTCCAGGTATGTTCAAGGAAGTGGTTAGATTATATAGGAATAAAATTAGAGAGGCAAAGGCCCAGTTGGAAGTGAAGCTGAACACCTCTGTGAGAGACAACAAAAAGCATTGTTACAAATATATTAACACTACAAAGAGGGCAAGAAGAACCTGCACTCCTGATTGGAGCTGGAGGGGAACACTGTGACTGAAGAGGAGGCAAAGGCTGAGGTCCTGAACACCTTCTTTGCCTCAATGTTTAACAGCAAGGCAGGAGGTCAGCACCAGTGGCCTCCTGAGCTGGGCAGTGGGGTTGGGGAGCAGTGTGATGCCCTGGAAATCCATGAGGAATTAGTTGGGGACCTGCTGAGCCACTTGGACACTCACAAGTCCGTGGGACTGGAGGGGATCCATCCTAGGGTGCTGAGAGAGCTGGCAGATGAGCTGCCAAGCTGCTCTCCATCATTTTCCTCCAGTCCTGGCTCACTGGAGAGGTCCCAGGTGACTGGAAGCTGCCAATGTGGTCCCCATCCACAAGCAGGGTCAGATGGAGGAACCTGAAAGCTCCAGGCCTGGCAGCCTGACCTCAGTGCCGGGGAAAGTGATGGAGCAGATTATCCTGGAGGCAATAACTGCACCTGAATGATGGCCAAGGGCTCAGGTCCAGCCAGCAGGGATTTAGGAAGGGCAGGTCCTGCCTCTCCAACCTGATCTCCTTCTATGCCCAGGTGACTGCCTGGTGGATGTGGGGCAGGCTGTGGATGTGGTCTGCCTGGACTTCAGCAAGGCCTTTGACACCATCCCCCACAGCAAACTGCTGGCCAAGCTGTCAGCCCCTGGCTTGGACAGCAGCTCTCTGAGCTGGGTTAGGAACTGGCTGGAGGCTGAGCCCAGAGAGTGGTGGTGAATGGTGCCACAGCCAGCTGGCAGCCAGGCACCAGTGGTGTGCCCCAGGGATCAGTGCTGAGCCCCATCCTGTTCAGTATCTTCACTGATGATCAGGATGAGGGCATTGAGTCAGTCATCAGCAAGTTTGCAGATGACAGCAAGCTGGGAGCAGATGTTGGTCAGTTAGAGGGCAGAAGGGCTCTGCAGAGGGACCTCGACCGACTGGACAGATGGGCAGAGGCCAAGAGGATGGCATTCAACAAGTCCAAGTGCCAGGGGCTGCACTTTGGCCACGGCAACCCCAGGCAGAGCTACAGGCTGGGGTCAGAGTGGCTGAGAGCTGCCAAACAGAGAGGGACCTTGGGGTGCTGATTGACAGCTGCCTGAACATGAGCCAGCAGTGTGCCCAGGTGGCCAAGAAGGCCAAGGGCATCCTGTCCTGCATCAGGAATAGTGTGGCCAGCAGGAGCAGGGAGGTCATTGTGCCCCTGGACTCTGCATTGGTTAGGCCGCACCTTGAGTCCTGTGTCCAGTTCTGGGCCCCTCAGTTTAAGAAGGACATTGAGAGACTTGAAGGTGTCCAGAGAAGGGCAACAAGGCTGGGGAGAGGCCTTGAGCACAGCCCTGTGAGGAGAGGCTGAGGGAGCTGGGGTTGCTTAGCCTGGAGAAGAGGAGGCTCAGGGGTGACCTCATTGCTGTCTACAACTCCCTGAAGGGAGGTTGTAGCCAGCTGGGGGTTGGTGTCTTCTGCCAGGCACCAAGCACCAGAACAAGAGGACACAGTCTCAAGCTGTGCCAGGGGAGGTGTAGGCTGGAGGTAAGGAGAAAGTTCTTCCCTGAGAGAGTCGTTTGTCATTGGGATGTGCTGCCCAGGGAGGTGGTGGAGTCCCCATCCCTGGAGGTGTTCAAGGGGAGATTGGATGTGGCACTTGGTGCCATGGTCTAGCCATGAGGTCTGTGGTGACAGGTTGGACTGGATGATCCTTGGGGTCTCTTCCAACCTTGGTGCTACTGTGAGACTGTGAGACTGTTTCTGTCTCTGGGGTGTTTGTCACTGGGGTGTTTCTGACACTGAGTCATTTCTGGAGGGACTGAGCTGCTGCAGTATCTCCTCAGCTGCAAAGAAGCCTGACAGCAGCTGTGAAAATCAAGCATCCTCATGCAGTAGCAGGAGCACCATGCATGAGCAAGGGCTAATGGCAGTAGGGGTGAGAGGAACCATCTCCCTTTTCATCTTTCAAGGAAGAGGAGATACACAGGCACAGGGCAGCAGAGTGCCTAAGAAATAACCTTGTTTGTGACCACACTGCCAGCCCCTGGAGCCTGCAGCTTCTGGTTCCTGGCTTGCAGTCCTTGGGGAAGCATCCAATCCACCTCTCCTATGCAGCTGCTTTTGCCAAGGTGAGGATTGGCAGTGCACAGCCCAGCATCAACAGGCTGCAGTGTCTGACCCACACTAATCACCACTCAACGTTTTCCACAGGGTGCTGTCTTTAGTGGAGAACAACAGGAAGCTTTGAAAGCTTTTGTGGTTAGCATGCCAGAGCACTGCTGCTAGGTAAGGACATGAATGGTATTCCTGTGTCACTGACTTGTGCAGGCACAGCCAGGGGCTGGAGATTCTACACCAAGTAGTATCTTGAAAGTCCCAAGGACTGAATGAAGCAGCCTGGGGTTCCTGTCACGGATGTTTCATTTGAAAATGCTGTCAAAGGTTTTCTTCTCTCTATCCACAGACTTGAAAGTGTGACTTGGACAGAAATATGGGGGAGACTGGGAGTGGTATCCAGCACATCCCCAAGCTTTTGGAGCAGTGCCACAGCTTGGAACAAGGATGCTGTGATAGCCTCTGCTTTCTAAAGGGATCTTGGTTCATATGTACAAGAGTCATTTACCTCTGTCAAGAGAGGGGATTCTGCCCCTTGGCTCTGCTCTGCTGAGACCTCACCTCCAACCCTGCCTCTGGTTCTGGTGTCCGCAGCAGAAGAAGGACACAGAGCTGCTGGAGAGAGTCCAGAGGAGGCTACAAAGATGCTCCAAGGGCTGGAGCAGCTCTGCTGGGAGCACAGGCTGAGGGAGCTGGGGCTGTGCAGCCTGCAGAGGAGAAGGCTCCAGGGGCACCTCAGAGCTGCCTGCCAGGACCTGAAGGCATCCTGCAGGAAGGCTGCAGAGAGACTTTAGCTGAGGGGGTCTGGAGCCAGGCCAAGGGGGAATGGTTTGAAGCTGAGACAGAGCAGGGTTAGAGTGGAGCTGAGGCAGAAGTTCTTCAGGAGAAGGTTGGTGAGACTCTGGCACACCTGGGGGTGTTGAAGGCCAGGCTGGCTGAGGCCTTGAGCAGCTGAGTGGAGCTGAGAGGTGTCCCTGGGCATGGTGGGGAGCTTGGAGCAGCTGAGCTCTGAGCTCCCTTCCAGCCTGAGCCATTGCAGGATTCTGTGATCCTGTGATGCTAGCAAGAGTCCCCACAGCAAGGTTACACCAGTAGCAAACCTGTTCCTTCCCTGAAGTTTTCTGAGGATGTGGGTGATGTGTTGTGACATCTGCAGAGTTAACAAGAGACTGAACTGGGTTTTTAAGGAAGTATTGATACAGAAGCAGAACTAACTGTGAGGAGAACCAGGTGCCCATGGAGGTGCTGCTGTTTGGGTAACTCAAGGCAGATTGTCTATGAGGCTGCTTGCATGCTGGTCACCATGAAATCATCTTGGCTCTAGAATAACCCAGAGGCCTTTGTGCCAGCACAGAAGTGTTGTTAGAGATGGAGATGTGCTGGAACCCATGGGAGACCTTAAATAAGCCTACATGTATGTTTCCTGCTCTCCTGGTGGCTTGAAGGCCCACTAGGAGGAGGGAGTGTCAGGATGAACACACTTATTAAGTCAGTGCAAAGATGATTGCCCATCAGTGTGCTGGGCCAGCTGGATTGTCAGCACTTCAACAGGACTCCATTAGTGATTATTTTTGTGCTTTTAGTAGCTTTTTCTTGCTCAGAATCCTCTAGAATGATTGATTTGCAATTCTGCAGAGCACAAAGGGTGGGCTTGGTATTCAGAGGTGCATGACTGATTCCAGAGGTATATGGAGGGGGAATAGCAAAGCCACTCCAGCAGAAGCCTGTTGGAAGAGCTTGGCTCTCTTTTCCTTAGGCTCCTGTTGAATTTGGTAGGAGTGGTTTCATTTTCTGTCTCTAAAGACAGAAACTGCAGTGCCTGTGGACTCTGAGTGTCATACAGAAAGCTGTGGTTGTCATGGGGTAAGGGCAGCCCCTCAGGGACAGATCCTGTCTGCCTTGGTTTATAGCAGATGAGTGCTTTCCCCCAACTCTCACAGCTTCAAACAGAAAAGAGGCCTCTCTACAAGAGTGAGGACTGCTGTGTTATTACAGCTCCTGCAAAATCCTCATTAGCCAGGCAGGTATAAAGCCTGTGACCTGCAATCTTCATTTCTTACACTTGAGCCCCTTCTAACTTGACTTAGAGCTCTGACTGAAAGAAGTATGAGCAGATGAAAGTTGTCTGAAGCTCAGACTGTCCTGGTTTTGTTCCCTGCCTGTGCAGTCTCTGCAGCTGCTAATGCACTGTGTATGTAATTAATAGTTTAAGGACCTTTTTCTTTTGCATAAACTAATTTGCTGCTAATTCCAGGCTGATAGTGATGAGTGTGGTTGTAGTGAGCTGATGTATCTGAAATGATAAAGGCCTTTACCGTTCAGGTGGCTGTGTCTGTGTCACACGGAGAGCAGGTTGTGTCACCCTCCCACAGATGCCTGCCAGGGCTGTTAGCTGTCACCAGTATCACACAAAAACGCAGCTGATCAAAGGACTTCAAATTAAGCCTACCTCAGGTGAGCAGAGAGAATTATATTCTGTAATCGTGGCTGATGGGAACACATTGCAGACACTTTGCTGTTGGAAAGTGATTTTCTCTGCTTTCAGGGCAATGCTGTGCCTGCAGATCCCTGTAAGCTCCTGCTTTAATGGAACTGAAGATCACCTTCAAATCTGAGGAAAATCAGAAAATCACAGAACCACAGAACTGTCAGGGGTGGAAGGGACCCCAAGGATCAGCCAGTTCCAACCCCCTGCCATGGGCAGGGACACCTCACACTACAGCAGGTTGCTCACAGCCACCTCCAGCCTGGCTGCAAACACCTCCAGGCAGGAGGCTTCCACCACCTCCCTGGGCAGCCTGTGCCAGGCTCTCACCGCCCTCATGGGCAACAACTTCTTCCTAACATCCAATCTCAATCTCCCCACTTCTGGTTTTGCTCCATCCACCCCAGTCCCATTACTCCCTGACACCCTCAAAAATCTGAATTCCAGCTCTTCTCTGCTTTAGCTCATGACTGAAGTCTTTTTGTCATTGTTTCATTTAAAAAACCCTGGCTGAGGGAAACTCAAACTTATTCTATTGATGCATTTCACAGTGCAAGTGTACATGCAGCCTTGAGAAAGAGCCACTGTCCCATTCAAAACAGAGGACTTCTCCTTAAGGAAATGGCCTTAAGTTGCATCAGGGGAGGTTTGGGTTGGACATTAGAAGTAACTTCTTTACTGAAAGGGTTCTCAAACACTGGCACAGGCTGCCCAGGGAGTTGCTTGATTCCCTGCCCCGGAGGTGTTTGAAAAAGGCAGAGATGTGGTGCTGGGGAATGTGGTTTAGCACCAGCCTTGGTAGAGTCAGAGAATGATTGGACTTGATGACCTTAAAGGTTTTCTCCAACCAAATCAATTCTATGATTCTATGAAAATCTTAGAAGACCGAGGGAGGAAACTGAACTTAAGTCCAGAAGGAATGGAATTTAATGTTTGGGTTGATTTCATGAGCTGTGAGAAACCCTTGCCCAGGATGGGATTTGGTGCTACTGAGGCATTTTAGGGAGATATTTAATTGTATCACTAAAATAAACATGGCCAAAATGCCAGCATTCCTGTCATAGAGGGGAAATGGCCAGGGAGGCTGTGGAGTCTCCTTCACAGAATCACTGAATGTCAGGGGCTGGAAGGGACCTCAAAAGTTTAGGCTGGAGGTAAGGAGAAAGTTCTTCACAGAGAGAGTTGTTAGCTGTTGGAATGTGCTGCCCAGGGAGGTGGTGGAGGTGTTCAAGAGGGGATTGGATGTGGCACTTGGTGCCATGGTCTGGTCATGAGGTCTTGGGTGACAGGTTGGACTTGATGATCTTTGAGGTCTCTTCCAATCTTATGATTGGAATCTATGATTCTATGAGATGTGGCCTCAGCAGGGCAGAGTAGAGGGGGAGGAGAACCTCTCTGACCTACTCACCACAGCCCTTCTAATTCAGCCCAGGATGCCTTTGGCCATCTTGGCCACCAGAGCACATCACTGGCTCATGGTCAACCTCCCATCCACCAGGACCTCCAGGTCCTTTCCTCCCTCCCTGTTCTCCAGCAGCTCAGTCCCCAGCCTGTCCTGCTCCATGAGGTTGTTCTTTCCCAGGTGCCAGACTCTCCCCTTGCCCTTGTTGGATTTCATTGAGTTTCTCCCTGCCCAGCTCTCAGCCTGTCCAGGTCTGGCTGGATGGCAGCACAGCCCTCCTGTGGCAGCTACTCCACGCAGCTTGGTGCCATCAGCAAACTTGCTGGCAGTGCCCTCTGTGCCCTCAGCCAGGTCATTGATGAACAGCTCTGAACAGCTCTGGTCCCAGTACTGACCTGTGAGGGACTCCACCAGACACAGGCCTCCAACTAGACTCCATCCCACTGACCACAACTCTTTGACTTCCTCCCTCCAAGCAGTTCCCATCCACCTCACTCTCTGATCTTCCAGAGCACACTGCCTCAGCTCAGCTGCAAGGATGCTGTGGCAGACAGTGTCAAATGCTTTACTGCAGAGATTCTAAACCCACCTGGCCACTGTGATCCTGGGCAAGCTGCTGTCAGGGGGTTGGACTGGATGATCTCCAGAGGTCCCTTCCACCCTCCACCATGCTGGGATTTTCTGGTGGTGATCTAGGCACACACCTGGCTGTAGAAACGGTTCCTTGCAGATTATCTCTTCCACCTGCCTGGAGGGAAGCTCAGTGAAGCCTTTCTGGGCACCATCAGGGATTGCAGCCAAGGTCACAACCTGCAGGGCCGATGGTCGGCCGAGTCTGGTTCACCCTTACAGCTGCAGAGGCTGCAGAGGGGAGTCACTCAAAGCTTCAAACTAGCCTTGAGGGGGACGGGGTGTAGCTGGCCTTGCCCCTGAGGACCCTGGGTGCAGCAGCCCAACGCTGGTGGAGCAGTGTGAGGGCATCTTAGATAACCAGAAGTCTGTTCCCCCCCTCCCCAGTGTTGAAAACTATGTAGCCAGCTCCCATGTTCAGCAGGGACGTTGGCCCCTCTGGAGTAAGGACTGCCTTTGCTACACTTCCTTGTTGCAGAGGACTTCTCTAATCCCAGCCTGTGATGCAGCAGGCACATTAATAATCTCCACTGAAAGTTCCCCCAGGGGCTCGTCAGGCACTGCATGTGCCTGCTGAAAGCTGATGAACCTCCCCTGAGGAGTCACTTTGAGCAAATATTTTGATTTTTGTGTGGCTGTGCAGTTGAGAAACTGTTGCTAAACATTAATAGCTGAGAGCCTCCAGCTTCTGCTGCTCACACCACCACCAAGCTGCCCTGCTGCCCTGCTGCATGCAGCACTCGGTGCAGAGGACACGACGCTTCTGCAGCTCACATCCTTCTGGTTCAGCAAGTGATGGAGAAGTCCTCCTGAGCAGCTGTCTGCCTGCAGACTTAACCCTGTCTGGCAGCAGTTATCTCTCTGTATCATTCTCTCTGTCCAGAAGGATTTCCTGGACACTCACTTTATAGTAACCATAAGCAGAATCTGCAGAGGGCCTTCCTTGGGCTTGGATCCTAGTTCTCCCAGCAGCTGTGGACACAGGTGGATGGTGTTGCCCTGTCAGTCCCTCCCTGCAGTGATTTACTAACAGAGGTGCACTCAGTACATGGGTGTTAAAGTCAGCTTCCCTGCCTGGTGTGTTTTCCTGCTGCACATTCCCAGGGACAGTCTTTCCTGTGCTTTGGAGATGTAAACAATCAAATCTCATTGCCATGCTCATGAATAGTTTCTGCTTTGACTAGGGTAATATTTGCTGAGCTTGTAAGTGCTCACTTGAGCTAATGCTGTGCAAAAGCCATTGAAAACCCACGTGGCTGGCAGAGGATCTACACATTATGAACACTCTGGAGAAAGAAATAAATGTAGAGCAGGGATGAAAGGGTATTTGTTAAAATGAATATTTCTGGCTTGGTTTTTATTGGAGCTCCTAAAGTTATTTATGATCAAATAATGAACCTTGAATAAACACCATTTGTCACTGTTGCCTTCATGAAGCAGCTACCCTTCTGTTTTGCTTCAGGAGAGCACATCAGTGGTTTGCTAAGGCAGGAGCTCTGCTAACAGAGACTGGAGGGAGAGACCACTCTGGAATTCATTAATAAGTGAATTTGTGCCCTTCCCTTGAGATGCCTTCTTCTGAGCAGAGCTTGGGTTGGTATGTGGCAAGGTGAGCACTGGCTGGGCTCACTGGGTTTGACAATGGTAGTGTTGGACATTCTCCTGAGCTACAGGTTGTTAAAATGAATTAGGCAGCTAAGGAGTTAGGTAGACACTTCTGTAAGTGGAGATTTCTTACAGAATCACAGAATGCTTTGGTTTGGAAGGGACCTTAAAGATCATCCAGTTCCAAGCCCCTGCCACGGGCAGGGACACCTCCTACCAGTCCAGCTTGCTCAAGGCCTCATCCAGCCTTTGGACACTTCCAGGCTTGGAGCCTCCACACCTCTTCTCCACAAGCTGTTTCAGTGCTTCACCACTCCCATGGGGAAGAATTTCTTCCTAATATCTACTCTACATCCAGCTTCTTCCAGGTTGGAACCATCACCACTCTTCCTGTCACTCCATGCCTGTGCCAGAAGTCCCTCTCCAGCCCACCTGTAGTCTTAAACACTGGAAGGCTGCTCCAAGGTCTCACTGGTGCCTTCTCTCCTCCAAGCTGCACAGCTCTCCTGGCCTGACTTCACAGGAGAGGTTCTCCAGCCCTCTGCTCATCTTCATGGCCTCCTCTGGACACACTCTAACATTTCCATGTTGTGCTCTTCTTGTGTTTGGGCTCCAGAGCTGGACATTATACTCCAAGTGGAGTCTTGTGACCTTTGTAAGTCCTTGATCTGTCCCTCTCTTTGTGGCACCTGTCTACCCTTCTCCTTTAGCTGGCAAGGAGGAGTTACAAAGAGGAAGGTCCTGGCTGAGAAAGCAAGAACATTAGAGCACAACTGTAGGACAAAAAGTTCCAAAGTTCTGTCTATTGCCTGGGCCAGAACAATCCTCACTGTCAGTACAGGCTGGGGGAGGAGGTGGTGGAAAGCAGCCCTGAGGAAAAGGACTTGGGGGTGCTGGTGGATGAGAAGCTGGACAGGAGCAGGCAGCCTGGGCAGCACAGAAGGCCAAGGGCAGCCTGGGCTGCATCCAAAGCAGCATTGCCAGAGCTGGAGAGAGGGATCCTGCCCCTCTGCTCTGCTCTGCTCTGGGGAGACCTCACCTGGAGTACTGTGTGCAGGGCTGGAGCCCTTAGCACAGGAAGGACCTGGACCTGATGGGTCCACAGGAGGCCATGAAAATACTCGGGCTTGGAGCAGCTCTGCTATGAGCACAGGCTGAGGGAACTGGGGGTGTTCAGCCTGGGGAAGGCTCCAGGGACACCTAATAGCAGCCTGCCAGTACCTGAAGGGGGCCACAAGCAGTCTGCAGAGAGACTGTTTGCAAAGGCTTGCAGACCAGGGACAATGGCTTTAAACTAGAGCAGAGCAGATTGAGATTGGATGTGAGGAACAAGTTCTGCAGCAGGAGGCTGCTGGAACACTGCAACAGGCTGCCCAGGGAGGTGGTTGAGGCTCCATCCCTGGAGATATTCTAGGTGAGGTGTACAGGGCTGTGGGCAACCTGATCTAGTTGGGGCTGTCCCTGCTGACTGCAGGGGCTTGGACTGGATGAGCTTTGGAGCTCCCTTCCAGCCAGGACCATTCTATAATTCTATGACAAGTGTAGCAATTGCTGCTTCTCTGCTTCCTCCTGCGGCAGCATTGCTCTTCCCAGCTTCCCTGGTGAGACCTCAGGAGCTCAACAGGACCTCAGCCTCCTGCTTCTTGTCGAGATCCAGCTGGCATTATGAAAACAGTTTATGTATCACTGACATCCACCCCACACCAAACCACACACCACCTGCCCCTGTCTCTCCTCCCTTCTAAGTCTTCTACCTTTTGTGTGTTTCGAGCATGTTCTTTATTTTCCTTGGAAGTGTTACAGCTGTGGGTGAATGTGAGAGGAGAAACTCCTGAGGCACAGTCAAGATATCCTGAGAAGGTGACCCAGCTATGATTTGGCCCAATGAAATGTCAGCAGTCTTAGAAAATTAATTGGAAAGAGAGAAAAAACCCACAACCTGCTACAAAACGCTGTGCATCCCACCTGGGTACCTCCCTCCTTCACTCTAAATAGCCCCAAAATATCTACCAGCAAAACTACCAAGCCACTGCTTTTGCAAAGTTTGTGGAAGTTAGGGCTGCTGTTAAGAACTAAAGCTGTGATGCAGCTGATTATTGCTGCCATAAATATGAAGGCCTTGGGTGGCTGCTGGCTGTATGGGTGACAGCTCTATGTCCTGCTTTGTCAGGGCTTAAAATAACGAAGCTCTTATTGTGCTCACTGCTCTTGAGAAACAAACCAATAAAACATCTTCTGATTTTATTCCCTGCCCCAAACTTGCAGGTTGCAGCTTCTCAGAGAGACTCTTTGCAATGTGCTGCAATGGCAGTGATTTTCTTTTCATCCAGAGGAGAAAAGCTGCCAAATTGACTCAGGTTTTGTCTTGCCTTTTCCCGGCCCTGTGTTCCTTCCTCCCTCATGCTTCTGTGGGCAGCAGAGCCTTGATGTTGTTGCCATTTTTGCACAAAGGATATACAAGTCCATGGGACCTGGTGAAATGCATCCCAGAGTCCCGAGGGAATTGGTTGATGTGGTTGCCAGGCCACTCTCCGTGATGTTGGAGTTGCCCTGGCAGGCAGGTGAGGTCCCTGTGGACTGGAAGAAATAAACATCACAGCCAGTGGTAGAAAGGGTAGAAAGGAGGACCCTGGGAACTACTGACCTGTCAACCTCACCTCTGTGCCTGGGAAGAGCACGGAACAGACCCTCCCAGATGCCAAGCTGAGGCACTTAGAAGACAGGGAGTTGATTCAGAACAGCAGGCAGGGCTTTGCTAGATGCAGGTCCTGCCTGACCATCCCAGTGGCTTTCTGTGACAAAGTGACTGTGTCAGTGTGTGGTAAGGTTGAGAGAGGGCCTAGCTCTCCCTCCCCCACAGAGAAAGAAAACCACAGCTAGACTCAGTTGGAGAAGCAGACCATATTTACAAGCATATATAGGAAGCAGATTATAGATAACACAATCTATACAGGTATTTACAATATATACACAGAAATATACAGCAAAGGAAAATAACAAAATTCCCTCCTCCAGAGGAGGGTTCCCCCCCTCCCTGTACCCCCCTCTCTCCCCCTACCTCCCTTTTTTCCCAAAAAGGGGTTAGAGAGAGAAAGAAAGGCAGTTAGTAAGGAAAGGAGATGTTATTAAGCTTCTAAAGCCCATGCAGGATTAGTTTGCTTATCTCAAGGTCCGCTCCAGCTAGTTTGCTGAGAAGCAGGCAGGCAGAACAGGCTGAAACCCAAACTGCCCTACAATTTAAAGTTGCATTCTGCCCATCCACCAATGAAATTCGTTTAGAATATCTCAGTGTTTTTGTTCTAGTACCAAAACCATTCAGCCAGAGTGTTCCCAACACTGTCTTTCCTAAAGGCACAGCCTCAAACGGTCACACAGTGGACAAGGGACAACCTCTGGATTGGATCTGCCTGGACTGCTGCAAGGCCTTTCACACAGTCCCCACAACATCCTGCTGGCCAAGATGGAGAGATGTGGATTTGCTGGGTGAGTATTCAGTGGGTAAGGAATTGGTCACATCCAGAGGGTGGTGCTCAATGGCTTGAAGTGCAGATGGAGAGCAGTGACAGTGGTGTCCCTCAGGGGTCTCTACTGGGACCTGTGCTGGTTAATATTTTTATCAATGTCATAGTGAGACTGAGTGCACCACCAGCAGTGTGCAGGAGGCACCAAGCTGAGTGGTGCTGTTGACACACCAGAGGGACAGGATGGCATCCAGAGGGACCTGGACAGGCTGGTGAGGTGGTGCCCAGGTGAACCTCATGAGGTTCAACAAGAGCAACCTGGGCCAGAACAATCCTCACTGTCAATACAGACTGGGGGAGGAGGGGATAGAAACCGTCTCTAAGGCAAAGGACTCGGGGGTGCTGGTGGATGAGAAACTGGACCGGAGCAGGCAGTGTGAGCTTGCAACACAGAAGGCCAAGGGCAGCCTGGGCTGCATCCAAAGCAGTGTGGCCAGAGATGGAGAGGGATCCTGCCCCTCTGCTCTGCTGAGACCTCACCTGGAGTACTGTGTGCAGGGCTGGAGCCCTCAACACAGGAAGGACCTGGACCTAATGGAGAGGGTCCAGAGGAGGCCATGAAAATACTCAGGGGCTTGGAGCAGCTCTGCTGTGAGGACAGGCTGAGGGAGCTGGGGGTGTTCAGCCTGGGGAAGGCTCCAGACAGACCTAACAGCAGCCTGCCAGGACCTGAAGGGGGCTACAAGAAGTCTGCAGAGAGACTGTTTGCAAAGGCCTGCAGGGACAGGACCAGGAGGCTGCTGGAACACTGCAACAGGTTGCCCAGGGAGGTGGTTGAGGCTCCATCCCTGGAGATATTCAAGGGGAGACTGGACAGGGCTGTGGGCAACCTGATCTAGTTGAGGATGTCCCTGCTGACTGCAGGGGCTTGGACTAGATGAGCTTTGGAGGTCCCTTCCAGCCTGGGCCTCTCTATGATTCTTTAGGGTACAGTGACAGATTAAGTTTTAGCCAAACATCAATAAATATTTTTAAACCTATGGAAAATTCAGATCTGGCGCAGAAGCATCAAAGAACTCTCAGTTCCTCAAAGAACAACGTTGAGAGCAAACCTTCAAGCTTTTGGATGGAAACTGCAGTGGATAAACCATGACAACCCCCTTCCCAGGGTGGTAGTGGAAAAGCAGGGAGTTACTTGTTTCTCCTAACTTCGGTGGGTCTTAGCCAGAGAGATCAATCTGCTTACAAGTTCCAGTCCTCTGCACAGGCTGAGGTCAATGGGAGACCTGAGGAGAGTAGCAAGGACAGGCACAGAAAATGTCTTCTGTGGACAAGTTGTGTTAGCTAAACTGCAACAGAAGAGAGGAACTGCTCAAGAGATTTCCCTCCCCAGGGCAGGGAGGCTGGGACTATGTATTTGTTACAATACCAAATCACCTCCCACATTCCCCATGCATGGGGCATATAAGCTTTAGTTGTTTTCTGTTGGAAATGGGAAATGCTCTACCACAGGGGCTGAGAGAATGAATGTAAAATCCTGAGCTTTAAAGGAATGCAGAAGCAGCACCAAGGCCTTGAGCTGTCAGCACATTAAAAGCAGAAAGTGATTTTTCCCTTCCCTGAGAAATGTCATGTAGTGGCATTTGGCACGTTGGACAGGATCCACTCAGCACAGCTTCTGAATGCAGTCGGGCTCCCACCAGCTCAGAGACTCCTCCAAAGCTAAACTTTACAACCTGGACTATATCCTAGGCATGAAGACCACGGTTCTTCACCAGCTGCTCCTGAGGCAGCACCAGCTGAAGTGGCTGCTGGACTGTCCTGGCTTTGTTGCACGGTGTGGTAGCTTTAGGCTATGCCTTCAAAAATGTTTCACAGATCTTGAACAGAGAGTAGTAAAATGTAAACCAATCACTCTTGGATGTAAAAAGGAAAATAAAGATAGTTCTAAACAATCCCTTTGGAAGAGAGTGAGGGACCTAAACTGATTGTACCAAAACAATCTCTCTCTTCTGGCTTCCTCAGGCTGGGAGATACTAACTTGCTTCTGCCTGACCTTGGCTGCACTGCTGCTGTTGTGACTGGTACTGACTTCTCTGCTCCTCTCTCTTGTCCCTTTTGTACAGATGGGTAAGGGGAAGGCAGAGAGGGAGAAGTTAGTAGCTTCCTTCCTGATCTTTGGCCAGTGGTGTTCTTGTGCTGTTCATTAATTGTAAATCCCTGTAACTATTGTAACTCCTGGATATTTGTACAGCTCCATTGCATTCCACTGTAGACTGTAGTTTTGCTTCTAAACACAGCTTGCATTTGCTTCCAACTGAGCTGGTCTGGCAATTTAATGCTGGGGGATTTTCAACCCACCACGCACTGCTGGGAATGTTTTTGGTAACTTTGGACCTTTGGAAATGACTTTTCCTGTGGAGCCAAACCCTGGTCCTGCTATGGGCTGGGTGTGCTCAAGTCAAAAGGCACTTTGGGTTTCCATTAGCAGAGAAGAGATGTGGGCAGGCACAGGTTCAGCTGAAGAGCTGGGCAGGGCTGGTGGTGTTCTGCAGAGGTGGAGGCTGCTGCAGTCACCTGCATCAGCTGATGGAACCTCCCTGCAGCCAGCCTGAGTGTCCCTGTGCCGCCGTCACAGGAGCCTGGCAGTGGGTTTGAGCTTGCTGTCAGGAGCCCTTAGCTAAATAGGTGGAATTCTCAGGGGGTGTTCTAGGGATAATTGGTGTGAATAAAGCCTGGGGAATCCGATGCCTGAATATCTGATGGCTTTGGAGTACATCTCTTCATTATCCTTCCAGTAGCATTTATCTATAGAGCAAAAGAGATGCAACACTTGGCTTTCTTAGCTTGGCTGTTCTTAAGTGCTGATGTAAAGTAGTACTAATTAGCAATCATTTATTAATGGCTTGTTAAAGTGCTCCTATTGCTCACTGTTGTGTTAAGTTATTATGCACAGCACCTCAGGAATTGTCAGGAGGTTAATGTTCAGGCATGGACCTTCCCCCAGCCTCACCCAGCTTTCTGCTTTTCTGGCTGATGGGCAGCCTTTCAGATTTGCAGTGCCTGCTACCTAAGGCGACTGCCTGTGTGGTTTGGGGATGTTCCCAGCAGGCAGCAAGTGACTGTTCTGGGGCTATATTGTTATGGACACTTTGTTTAACGTGCCTCAGAAATCTCATTCCAGTTCCTTAAACCTTCAGCTCAGCTAGAAGCAGTGACTGGTTGCAAAGCTTAAGCAGCAGTGCTGTAGCTCTGGCAGGTGGTGTTCAGCCACATTGGCATCTCCTGTGGTGCAAGCAAGATGGTATACACCTGAGCTGCAGGAAGTGAGGAGCAGGAGAGGAAGAGATGGCTTTCTGCAGCTCTCAGCTGAAGCTGTGCATCTATGGTTTCACTGCAATAATGCCTGCTGCATTTGGAGCCAGCTAGAAGGAAAACCAACCAACCAACCAACCAAAAACCAACACAAACCCCACCCCCTGCTGAAGCATGCCTGTGCCTGCAGCTGCATCTCTGGCTGTGTCTGGACAAGCGAGCAAAGTCTCTGAGTTTAGCAGCTGGAAACTCACTGAGCCTGAGCTGACACACATTTCAAGGTGTGTTTTCAAGACAGTTTGCTCAAGGCTGATACTGAGGAAACTTACTGCTGGGAGCAGTGATATGTACACCAGTTCTATGGGGTTCCTCCACCTAAAGGTTCTGTGGTGCCAGCTTCCTTGCTGAGCTGTGTTCTGAAAGAAGATGGACACAGTGCTGCTTCTCAGATAGTTTCATTTGGATGTGATTGTTTACCTTGGAGCATTTCCTTGTCCCAACACATTCAAACACAACATGTGGCCTCTTCAGCAAAGGTTTCTATTATGAGGCAGCCCCCAAGGCCACCCTGGGTCCTGCTCTGTGCTGTAAACCAGACCAGTCCATCCATTGACACTGCTCCCTTGGGTACTCATTCAAAAGGCAGAGTGGGAAACAGGTCTAGAGATTCTGATAAGCTGTTGGGAACAGTAACTGCTCCTGGACAGTCTCACATAATTACTGTAATTAAAATAGACATTTCTTTTTGTTGCTAATGTTGCTGGGCCAGCCTGGTTCACTGTAATGTTGATGTTGGTGTGCACTACACAGCCAGGGATGGGAAATGAATCTAGCTCTGTAACACTGCTGATTTCAGATGCGCTCTGTTTTGCCTTCTCCTTAAGACAAAAGCAGTGGTAGTGAGGAGGGCAAGCAGTGGCTTTTAAGATGCAAAGTGGGTGCACAAAGCTTTGCTTTTAGCAATTGGTTTCTCAGCTCCAAGGCTGCTATCTGAAGAGCACCCCAGCCTGCCTTAGATAAGGCCTGATCTAAAGATAAGGCATCTGTGCTCTTGCATTTCCAATGCAACAAGCAAGCAAGGGTCTGGATTTCTTCCTAGCTCTTCATGACCTTCGAGCCCTTGGTAACAACTTTGCTCTTGCCATAAAGAAAGCAAACATCAGAGCTGCTTGAATGCTTGACTGGGTGGATGCTCTGCTGGGCAGCTGTGGCAGGGCTGCCAGTCAAGGCAGGAGTGGAACTGCTGACAGGACAGGAAGGGATGCCTGATGCCTCTGCTGCCAGCCAGGCCTCGGGGGGTTTGGGCACTGTGAGGAGAGCACAATTTCAGACTAGACAACATCAGCATTTTTCTGTGTATCAAGTCTGAGCTGAAACACAGTGGAAGCTTTTCCTCTCTTCTGAGAGGTCCCACAGCAGGAAGGAGCATGGCAAATTGCACAGCTGAGACACTTGGAGTTTACAGAAAAATGGGAGTTGGAGAGAGAAAAGTACAATAACTAATCTGCATCCTGAATGTATTCTCTGGTACTAAACACAGCAGTGCTTGTGCAGCCCCAGACATGCTGTAGCAGCAATTTATCCCAGGGCTAAAGCCTGCGAGCAGGAAGATTGCTTGCCCTCAAAACTCACAACAGCCTGTAAGCTAAACCTGAACATGAGTTTTCCATCTAGCTTAATGCCAATGTAGTTCTCCATCCCTTAGACAGAGAGCATCTGGATATTGACTTCATCTGATATTGTTTCTTTATGAGGCATTCACAGGTCTGGGCTGGTCTCAGACTGCATTGTAGGAAGCTGTAAAACAAGAGAACTGGGGAAATAAAGCAAAGGGAAGCAGCTCTTCTATTGCAGGTAAAGCTGCAGCTCTAGAGAGGAAAGCATGGCAGACAGCTCATGGCTAAAAGCCTCCCTTCCCAGACCTGTCAGCTTCATCTTGCAGTCCCCCTCTTTGCCAGGTGCTTTGGAAGCCTTTAAAAATGCAGCCCCAGGGTTCTTGTGCTGCTTCCAGTCCCACCCAATTTGCCAGGGCCTTGTTCAACACATTTCATAAAGACTGGGAATGCTGCCTGGCAGCAGCCATTGCTGCCTTGCTCTCTTTTTGCAGGTGCTGAGTGCTGCCCTGCAGACAGGTCTGTTGAGGAGCAGCTGAGGGAACTGGGGCTCTTCAGCCTGAAGAAGAAGCTGAGGGGAGACCTCATCACTCTCTACAGCCCCTGAGAGGAGGCTGTTACTTCCCCTAAGTAACTAGCAACAGGACAAGAGGTAATGGCTTCAAGCTGCACCAGGGGAAGTTTGGGTTGGGTACTAGGAAGAATTTCTTTACTGAAAGAGCAGTCAGGCACTGGAACAGGCAGCCCAGGGAGATGGTGGAGTCCCCATCCCTGGCGGTGTTCAAAAAATGAGTTGATGTGGCACTTCATGGTCTAGTGCTCGTGGAGGTGGTGGGTAGAAGGGTGGATCTGATGATCCTAGGGGTCAGGGGCCTTTTCCAGCCTTTATGGCTCTGTGGTAACAGGCCTGTACGGGAGAGGGGGGTTTGAAAATGGAGTTTTGAGACAAATGCTCTGGCCCCTTCTGGCCCCTCTGCCCCTTCTGCCCCCTCTGCCATCTTCTGGCCCCTCTGCCCTCTCTGCCTCCTCTGCCCCCTCTGTTCCCTCTGCCCCCTACAGAAGACAAAGCAGAGTCACAGTCTGCCAAGCTTGGCTTCTGCTTACCTCCTAAACCAACAGATGTACCCTGAAGCTGTCTGGTTTAATGTTTGTACTGGAAGCAGGGGTGCCAGAGGAGGTGTTGGTGGAAATCCATTCCACACTTGTGCAACATGTTGCTTGCTCTGTCAGGAGCTACAGTGCTAAGTGTTTATTGCTACCTAGTGGTCACCCTCTGGAGAACTAAGAGAAAGATTTGCTTCTTAGTATTATTTCTTTTTTTCCATCTTACCTTAGCACCTTCCTCATCACCTCCCCATCCCTGGAGGGGTTTCAGTGATGCTGAGGGACATGGTTTAGCACCAGCCTTGGCAGAGTTAGGGAATGCTTGGACTGGGTGATCCAACCAAAACACTTCTATGACCCTGTGAAAGAGGGATCATAAGTTCTGTGCCCCGGGACGTGTCAGCCCTTTGGGACACTTTGCACTAAGCATTTTTGGGAGTCCTCACCACAGACTTTTCTCCCCTTCCTTCTGTTTGGTTCCCCTCTCTGGGCTGACTGATAGCTGCTGGGTTTAGTAGCACATCCCCTGAACAAAGGCACTCTGGTTTGGCAGAGGAATTCCCTCAGCTTTGTCTTGCTGTGTTGATTCGATGCATGTTTTGTCACTGCTAATACCAACAGCCTACAGGAAGGCTTGAGAGGAGTGTGAAGTGTAAAGTGAAAGAGGAGTGTGAAGTGAAAGAGGAAAGATGCTAAATGCAAAGTCTTTTGTGCACATTAGCACACTGTGCTTGGGGCAGCACAGCTTCATGGGGCTGAATGGGTTTGCACTGCTGTCTGTGATGCTTCTTGTCTTCATGACCCTTCAGTGCTGAGTCAAAGGCTGGGCTGGATGACCTTGTAAGTCTCTTCCCACCAGATGTGTTCTGTGATTCTCTGACGAAACAGAAACACATCAGCACTGGGAGGTCTACTTGGGGATGCTTCAAGGAGATAAAGCTCAGCTCACACGCTGAAAGTGTTGCTAGTAACACTACCCAGCTCTGGGGCCCTGCATTATGGGACACAGCATCTCAACAGGAGTTACAAACCAGCCTCCTCAGGCCCAAGTGAGGCAGTTACTCCTTTGTGAGAAAACAAACCAAACCAGCCATGCACTGGATTCATCAGCTGTCATACTTCCTTTCATGAGAAATTAGGACTGTTGGGGAAGTTTTACATTGCTATAGTAACAACTTCATTTCCTTTGAATTCCCAACTTATGTATTCATTTAAGAATTAACTGGGGGCAATTCTGTGTGCTCACAAAAGTGTGCTACCAGTGAAAGTCCTCATTCAGCCGTAGTGAGCAAGGTCATTCTGGCAGTCAGGTTCCATGGAGCAGTGCTCCTAGTGTGTATGATGCTCTGGGAGGTCTGCAGGGTTAGTAAAAGTTTCTTCCTTTATCAATGCCTCCTGTATCAACATCTCCTTAAGAGCTCAGCTCAAGATTAAATGTAAAGGCAACTATTAACTGAGAGCCTGCACAGCTGCTGCTAATGTTTTGGATATTTAAGGGTTATTTCTCAGTGTGCTTCTCTTTTAGTGGTCACTGTGAAGGTATTTGCCAACTCATCTTGACTTTACCATCACCCATAGTAGTCTTGTTCACTCAAGGATCACACACCCACAGAATAAAACAGACAGAATCTGGTTGGAAGAGACCTCCAAGCTCACCCAGTCCAACCCTCCACCCAGCACTGCAGGGTCAGCACCACACCATGTCCCTCAGCACCAGCTCCACACTGCTGGAACACCCCCAGGGATGGGGACTGCAGCACTGCCCTGGGCAGAACATTCCAATGGCTGAGAGCCCTCTCTGGCAAGAAATAGTTCCTAGCACCCAGCCTGAACCTGCCCTGCTGCAGCCTGCAACCATTTCCTCTGCTCCTGCCCCTTGGCACCAAGGAGCAGAGGCTGTCCCCTCCTCATTCCAACCTCCCTGCAGGGAGCTGCAGAGAGCAAGGAAGTCTCCCTCAGCCTCCTCTTCTCCAGCCTCAACACCCCCAGCTCCCTCAGCCCCTCCTCTAGCCCAGGGGCTCCAGGCCCTTCTGCAGCCTGGCTGCCCTGCTCTGCACAGGCTCCAGCCCCTCAATGTCCTTCCTGCAGGGAGGGCCCAGAGCTGAGCACAGCACTGCAGCTGTGGCCTCCCCAGTGCTGAGCACAGGGGGATGGTCACCTGCTGGCCCTGCTGCCCACCCTGCTTCTGACCCAAGCCAGGAGGCCTTTGGCTTTCTTGGCCCCCTGGGCACTGCTGGCTCCTGGCCAGTGAGTGCCAACCAACAGCCCCAGGTCCCTCTCCCAGCTGCAGCTTTCCAACCACACTTCCCCAGGTCTGGAGCTCCCCATGGGGTTGTTGTGAGCCAGGTGCAGGACCTGGCCCTTGGCCTTGTTGACCTTCACCCAATCAGCCTTGGCCCATGGGGGTCAGCTGTCCAGGGCCTGCTGCAAAGCCTCCCTAGCCTCTAGCAGATGGGCACAGCCACCCAGCCTGGTGCCATCTGCAGAGTGACTGAGGCTGCCTCAGTGCCCTCAGCCAGGTCATTGACAAAGGCATTAAAGAGCACAGGTCCCAGTGCTGAGCCCTGGGGAACACCACTAGTGCCTGGGTGCCAGCCAGACTTAACTCCATTCCCCACCACTCTCTGGGCCTGGCCATCAGGCAGCTTTTTATGCAGGGCAGAGGGCACTGGGCCAAGCCCTGGGCCAGGAGGTTCTGCAGGAGAATGCTGTGATGTGTCAGGTGCTTGTTTCTTCTGCTGACAGTGCAGCAACCTTGGTTCCTTGTGGGAGCCACCTAAGCACCTATCATAAATTTTATCCTGCTCTCAGGAAAAAAAACAAAAGCCCTTCAGCCACTTCTGTGCCCTGTGAAGACACCCATGCTAGAGCACAAAATGATGGCACTGAGGCTTTGGGCAAGGTCTCTGCTCCTGCATTTCCATTTTCTCTCTCTGTGCCTCCCCTCCTTTCCCTCTCTCTCAGGAGCCATTGTCTTCTGCTGATCTTCTGGGTCGGCTCTCTGGAGGCCATAATTCTGTTAGCACCCTGCTCTGCACCATGGGCTCACTCCACTGGCAAGATCAGCAGGTTGCAGGCTAGACTGGAGGGGGCTACAGGAAGGCTGTTTGCAAAGACCTGCAGGGACAGAATGAGAGGCAATGGTTTGAAATGAGAGCAGGGCAGATTTAGATTGGGTGTTAGGAACAATTTCTACACCATGAGGGTGGTGGAACCCTGGAACAGGTTGCCCAGGAGGTAGCTGAGGCCCCATCCCTGGAGATATTCAAGGTCGGACTCAACAAGACTCTGAGCAACCTGATCTAGTGGAGGATGTCCCTGCTGCCCTTTGGATGTCCCTACTGTCCTTTCCAACCCCAGCCACTGTATGATGTCATGATTCTAAGTTAATGGAGATCACATGTCTCTGAACTTTGAGGCTTCCTATCTCCTGAGTGATCTAAGCATGAGCTGATCCAGGCTGCCTGCACATGTCACTCCTGCAGAGCAGCCTGCCTGCTGAATTGCCATCTAGAAAGGGAGGTGCAGGACCATTAGATTCCTGGCACTGATGCTCTTCATGTCCTTCAGTTATTATTACAAATATGTGACTATTCAATTTCAGCCTTTCTGAAGAAACCTCCTGAGCCTTTAAGTCCTTTTGTTTCCTTACAGTGAGCATCTATTATGTTTACTGGAAAGAAGTGGCAAAGCTGAATAATGCCCTGTAATAAAGCACCTAAATAAGTACAAAGCTGGCAAGGAATCAGTGTCTCATCATGGTGGCTTTGCTTTGCTTCCTGCTCAGCAGCAGCAAGCAGCACGGGCGTTGGCTGCAGGACCATCTGCAGCAAGGAGAAGGAAGGTCAGCGGCACAGGCAGCAGACAGGCTGTGACAGAGCCTGCGAAGGGTCAAAGCAGTGATTTCATTAAGCAGCTACTCTCAGAATTATCTCTTTCCTCCCTCCAAACGCTGGGAGACAATCTGTCATTCCAGCTTTGTGCCATAAGCGTGAAAGAAAACAAGACAAAAATGGAAGAGGTTAGGAATTGTCTCCACTGACGTTAGGGCTTAATAAGGTGAGTTTTGAGTTGTTATTTACTATCTGGAGTGGTTTACTGCCTGTCAGGATTGCAGCTCCATAATTTCACCTTAAAATACTTCCTGCTTTTCGTTTATTTATTTGTGTTTATTCTTCTAATGAAGTGGAGATAGTAACCTTCACTACAAATTAGACACCTCATTAGCATTAGTCACTTCACAAAAATTAGTCACTTTGTGAAGCATGAACTTCTGGCAAGAAAGAGTGAAGGAAAAAAACTCTTCTGCAACTTCAGCAGCCCAGAAAGTGGGAGAGTCCTTAGCTGCTAGTTTTCAGTAGCAGTAGAAAAGACACCAAAGGCTAATTTGGATCTGCCTGATGTATGACTCAAGAACCTTCAGGAGCTGGCAGGTCCTTGGGCTTCCTGGTGGGGTGTGCATATGTGTGCTCACATATGGTGGGTACTCCGTAGGTAGCGGTAGAGTAGGCAGCGGTGTAAATATTTACTTCATGTTAGTGTGCATTTGTCAGCCTGAATGCAGCCTGGGGTGGTTTGGGCTCTGGAAACCAAGACTCTCTTGGTTGTGGTTGCTTTATCATAGAATCATAGAACAGCTTAGGCTGGAAGAGACCTTAGAGATCATCTGCTCCAACATCCCTGCCATAAGGCCCCATCCAGCCTGGCCTTGAACATCTCTGGGGGGGGACATCCACAACCTCTCTGGACAATCCATTCCAGAGTCTTGCCATCCTAGTAGTGAACAATTTCTTCCTAAGATCCAATCTAAACCTCTTCTCCTTCAATTTAAATCCATTTCCTCTTGTCCTGTGGATGGACACTCTTGTAGGAAGTCCCTCTGCAGCCTTCCTGCAGGATGCCTTCAGGTCCTGGCAGGCAGCTCTGAGGTGCCCCTGGAGCCTTCTCCTCTGCAGGCTGAATACCCCCAGCTCCTTCAGCCTGGCCTCGTAGCAGAGGTGCTCCAGCCTGTATCAGGTGTTACCAGACTGTGTGTCCTTTAGTTAAGCTTACAAAGATGCAGACTTAACATTTCTAGAAAGCAAAAAATCAGTGACATTCCTAGGGAGATGGAAGAAGCACTTTGCCCTCTTTGTATGGAGACAATGGATGGGGGAGGATTCTCTTTTTAAAGAGCTTAATGCTTAATACATTTTTGTTTGATGAAACCACTTCTTCCATTTTTCACCCACTAGGTTTCATAAAAAGCAGTGCAGGTTTTATATTCCAAGCAGTAAGCTGTAACTTGAACATTAACCTTGATGTACACCTTGTCAGAAGATGTCTCTGAGGTCTCTAGGTCTGCTTGCAGAAGTGAAGATCCCTGTTCTGCTGGGGAATTGCAGAGAGGAAGGAACACACAGAGACAAAAGTCACATGGAACTGAAGAACTTGAGAGAATGGAGACTTGAGTTAAACCTAAAAGCTGTTCCCAGCAGTAAGACCCTCAACCCAACACCCCCAATGGGCTTGGTCTGTCAGCATGCAGCATGCCTTCTGAGGAGGTCAGATCTACCACACTGCCAAGTCCCACCTTCAGCAGCCTTCAGTGTAGTTGTGCTGCAGCAGCCCAAAGCTTCCTTCGGGACACAGACAGTGTTGGCCCCTGGAGCATCCTTGAGGTGGCAGAGCAGAACTGTGGGGGTGTAGCTGGGAGCTGCTGGTGACAAACTTTGGAACTTTATGCACTATCAAGAGCTAGTGACGAGCTGGAGGCAAATATCAATTCTCCTTTCCCCCCTCATTTAGAGGTAATGAAGTCTATCCTCAAGCTAACACTACAAGAGACAGGGTCAAATCGCTTCAGGGCAGGACACCTTACATTTCTTACTAGTCCCAAACAAACAAATAAATATAATTATTAATAGTAGCTATTATTGTTATTATTATTATTATCATCATCATCACCAACAGCAAGGACAATAAAAACAGATTTGGTGTCAAACACCTTGCAGTGTTTCTACATCTTCCTGCACAATTGGCCAAAGAAAACCATGTTTTTCCCCAAGCAGTTCTGTGATTCCTTTCTCAGCTGAAAACCAAGATACTCAATATTGACAGCACATAAGATTTGGCTCCTCTAGGACCAACCATTTGCCTTCTTGAAGAGCAGTCATTGACTTACAGACCCCATTGAGCGATTTCCATGAGTGATTATGGTTTAACCACTGTGCCACTGGTTCCTTCTGCCTCAGATGCCCTCTCACTTCCTGCTTTTTGTGTTTGCTAGCTGTAAGAATGAGAGGGTTTGGGATCCTTTAGAAGCTTTCTTAGCATTTCTGTTCTGATCTCAGGCCTCAACAACTGGATCCCCACAAGCCCCTGAGCAACAAGTCCTTCGCTAGCTGCTGTAAGACACCCAGCTGTGATTGCTGTGTTGCAGAGGTTCACAAGGCCCTTCCTCCTTTGCACCAGCAATTCCTCTTTCTGTTCAGGGATGTTCAGTGGAGCTCTTCTCTTTGTAAGCACCACAGTGCTCTGTAGCTTGCCCCGATAAAAAGTCGTGGCTAACGCTGGGACTCAGCTTCCCAAGGTGTTCTTCGCCTCTGCCGTACTCGACTGGCTCAGAATGGCAGAAACCCCCATGGCTTAGACACACAGACACCCCTCCAGCTAGCCAAAGATGCTGTTTCTGCAAGGCCTAATTGCATTGCTTTTCGTTTGAAAATGAACTTCAGTCATCTTCTGCATTTCCATGACAATGAAATTATTCAGCTGACCTTACTGCTGTACCTGCTTGGTAAACAAAATCAAAATCTTTTGGCTGTCAGTCACTAGAAATGGAAACCACTTATGCCTGAGCCCAGGCTCACAGTGCCTGCTCCTGAGTTGTGAGGTGCTTTGGGAAAAGGAGATGACTTTGAATGAATTCAAATTAATTCTCTCCACAGCCTCTTTAGGGAGGGGGGGGAAGAATGTTTGCCATGCATTTGTGAGCATTCCCAGGTCTTTGTCTTGCTGGGCCAGATTTGCATTAAGCTGGGTTCGGTGTCTGAAGGAGACTCAAGGGCACCTACACACTGTTTATTCTGTTGTGGGGGGTTTTATGCAAAGTTTTCTTGCTCACTTTCCCCTTAAAACTGATTCACAGCTGAGGGTTTAGTTTTTTCCCTAAACACAGAAATCTTCTGTGTCCTCTTCAGCAGCCTGTAACACGGTGCAAGGCTGAGCAGCATTGTGCCTTCACACTCTGGAGCTGCAATAAAGATGTCCCAGGGAGCTCTGGTAAGGCTTCTGTCTAGAAATTTCGATTAAAAAGCTGCCTCACACTGCTTCTCAAAGCTCTCCTCTGAACACTGCTCTCGAAACTTAGAGGAGTGAGCTGCCTATAGTGTGGTCGATGGTAGGCTGAACATGAGCCTGCAGTGTGCCCAGGCAGCCAAGAGGGCCAATGGCATCCTGGCCTGCATCAGGAACAGTGTGGCCAGCAGGAGCAGGGAGGTCATTCTGCCCCTGTACACTGCACTGGTTAGGCCACACCTTGAGTCCTGTGTCCAGTTCTGGGCCCCTCAGTTTAGGAAGGAGGTTGACTTGCTGGAACGAGTCCAGAGAAGGGCAACAAAGTTGGTGAGGGGTTTGGAACACAGCCCTGTGAGGAGAGGCTGAGGGAGCTGGGGTTGCTTAGCCTGCAGAAGAGGAGACTCAGGGGTGACCTTATTGCTGTCTACAGCTACCTGAAGGGAGGTTGTAGACAGGCAGAGGTTGGTGTCTTCTCCCAGGCAACCTGCACCAGAACAAGAGGACACAGTCTCAGGCTGCACCAGGAGAGGTTTAGGCTGGATGTTAGGAAGAAGTTCTACACAGAGAGAGTGATTGCCCATTGGAATGGGCTGCCCAGGGAGGTGGTGGAGTCACCATCATTGGAGGTGTTCAGGAGGAGACTTGATGGGGTGCTTGGTGCCATGGGTTAGTTGATTAGGTGGTGTTGGATTGGTTGATGGGTTGGACACGATGATCTTGAAGGTCTCTTCCAACCTGGTCTATTCTATTCTATTCTATTCTAATCTAATCTAATCTAATCTAATCTAATCTACTTTTCTGAAGCTGTTTTCTTTGCAGTTCATCTCCTTACTGAGCTCACAGGAGCTGGTAGAGTCCTGAAGGGTACTGATGTAGCAGACAAAGTTGTTCCATGAGCAGTGCTGATTGCAGATGCTCACTGCAGTCCTGGGGAGTGCTAAAGAACTGGTTATGATGTGAGCTGGAGCTTCTCCACATTGAATCCCACCAAACTCATCACACCTCACATTGCTCATGGAGTTAGTTGTTAGTGGGGGTTTTGTGCAGGCTTCCATTCATGCATGTGAGAAAGAACATGTTACAGGGAACTCTGGCCTGGTCCCTGCCTGCAGAAACTAAAAGTAAAATAAATTACCATTTGGCAAAAAACACAATAATATTAAGGGATTGCTGAGGGGATGGAGAGCAGAGGCACAAACAGTTTTGCTGTCTTTTCCTCTCCTGTCCCTTCTGCTTGCAAGTTCTCTCTCTCTCCCATGCCCTTGCCAGGGGATCTCTGTTTTGACTCCTGTGTGAGGTAATGGGAAGGAGGGAGGGAGTGGGGGAGGAGGTGAATGGTCCCCTGGGTCCATCCAGGGAGGGTCTGATGAGTTTCTGTGTTGTTTGTTGTGCATCTGTTGTGCAGCTGTTGTACCTGTTGTACATATCCATTGCATTGCATCTCTCTAGATGGCAGTTTGCTTGTAGATAGAGCTCCATTGGCTCCCAACCCAAACTGAGCTGGTCTGGCAATTTTATTTTGGGGGTAGTTTCTCCAAATTAGTTGGGAGGTAATTTCAACCACTCCACAGAACAGGAGGTACAATCTAGAGAAGGTAAAGGGGAAAGGGGAACAACCCAAAGCTTCCTTTGCTGTTGTTGAGCAGTGCCAGGGTAGTTTATTAGCTCAGTGCTGATCAAGCCAGAGAGAACATGCAACAACTTCTGCTGAAGGGCTGAGGCACTCTTCTCAAAAGAAGGACTCCTGGTCCCCAGCCTCTGTCTCAGCACAGGGTGTTTTATTCACTGTGTAAAACAGAGGACTAGCCCTGAAAGCACCCAGTCTCCTCTCCAGATAAACACAGGAACAGGAAAAGTGCAGTTGTGTTTCCCGTGAGCTCTCTCGAAGGACTGGGATGGCTCTAACGGAGTTTCTAAAGCAGTCTGCAGAGGAGCTGTGCTTCCACTTTGGAAAGCTTGGGTGGGCTTTGTTTGGTTTGGGGGGTTTGTATTGTTTTGGTTTGGTTTTGTTTAGCTGAACACTGGAACAAATGTTCTGTGATTTCAGTGTCAAAGAGGAAGGTTTGGGGGGCAGAAGTAACATCCATGAGATCTGCTTGTTTTATCACAGGGTTCCTAGGAGTCCTCTAAGACCTGTGCTGGACCAGTTTTCTGCTTGCATGCATCTATCTTATCAGTTTGCCATCATGCCCTGAAGTTCTTGGGAATAAATTCCTCACCAGTATAAACCAGCTTAGGGCAATAGAGTTGCAGCAGGAACAGCTTTGGTCTCTTGCCAATAACCTGTTCACTTGTGTCAAGCAGAATCTGAGCCTCTTACCAACTGTTAACTGACCCAATTACTTCACTTCTGCCCAGGCAGGATATTTGGGTTGTCTCAGGAAAGACAAATTAGTACTCAATGCATGCAGGATCTCTAATGCCAGTCACAGAACCACAGGATGATATGGCTTGGAAGGGACCTCTGGAGATCATCCAGGCCAAGCCCTGTGGTCAGTAACGATTCACCAAGAGCAGGTTGCACAGGATGGTGTCCAGGTAGGTTTTGAATGACTTCAGAGAGGAAGACTCCACAACCTCTCTGGGCAGCCAGCTCCAGGGCTGTACCACCCTCAAAGCAAAGTTGTTCCTCCTCATGGTTAGATGGAAGTTCCTGTGTTCAAGTTTGTGCCTGTTGCCTCATGTCCTGTCCCTGGGCACCACTCAAGAAAAGCCTGGTCCCATCCTCCTGACACCTACCCTTTAAGTATTGATCAGCATTCATAAGACCTCCCCTAATAATCTGATGATTATGTTCCTGAGTGAACTGGTGCTCTGCCAGAGGTTTCTTCTTCTTGGATCAGGGCAATCCCAAGCACCAATACAGGCTGGGCAGGGACTGGCTGAAAGCAGCCCTGGAGAAAAGGCCTTGGGAGTGCTGGGGGAGGAGAAGCTCAGCAGGAGCCAGCAGGGAGCACTTGCAGCCCAGAGAGCCAAGCAGAGCCTGGGCTGCAGCAAGAGAAGTGTGGCCAGCAGGGCCAGGGAGGGGATTCTGCCCCTCTGCTCCACTCTGCTGAGACCACAGCTGCAGCTCTGGGGCCAGTTCTGGAGCCTCTGTGCCGGGAAGGATCTGAAGGGGCTGGAAGGTGTCCAAAGAAGGACCACAAGGAGGAGTAGAGGGCTGGAGCTGCTCTGCTCTGGAGACAGCCTGAGAGAGTTGGGGTTGTGCAGGCTGCAGAGGAGAAGGCTCCCAGGAGACCTTCTGGTGGCCTTCCAGGATCTGCAGGGGGCTCCAAGAAAGCTGGGGAGGGACTTTTGAGGGTGTCAGGGAGGGATAGGGCTGGGGGGGATGGAGCAAAACTAGAAGTGGGGAGATTGAGATTGGCTGTGAGAAAGAAGTTGTTGCCCATGAGGGTGGTGAGAGCCTGGCACAGGCTGCCCAGGGAGGTGGTGGCAGCCTCCTGCCTGGAGGTGTTTGCAGCCAGGCTGGAGGTGGCTGTGAGCAACCTGCTGCAGTGTGAGGTGTCCCTGGCCATGGCAGGGGGTTGGAACTGGCTGATCCTTGAGGTCTCTTCCAACCCTGACAATTCTCTGATTCTATGATACAGGGATTAAGGGCTCCAAACTCTAACTAAAAATAAATATTTTTTACCAAAGCAGTGAAAAAAAAAAAATCCATGAAAATGTAGGGGGAAAAACCCCAAACACAAACTTTATTTTTCCCAAGGTGGTCCCTTGGCTGCAAGCTCAACTGCCTGCAGGAATACAGCCAGGGAGCTAACTAGGACCAGCTAACTACTTTTTCAAGTTCTCTGTGATTTAGTTGGAAATGGAGCTGCTCAAAATGAAGAAATCAAGGTCTCTTTTTAAATGACTCAGTTTGTAACAGTGCCTCATTTCCTGCCTTGTGTTGCTGTGCCGTTCTTTGCAGTCCAGCCTCTACTCCTGGGCTTGCCACCTGTCAGAAATGAAGCAGCTCTTAATTCCTGCAAACCAAAGCAGGACACAGCAGAGCCCACGCTGTTCCAGCTCTTGATTTAATAGAGTTCTTGGTTGTATTTACGGTCTCTCACTGTCCCCAGCTGAAGAGCCTTCCCCGTTTCTCCTCCTATGAGTTCAATATCACCGCTTGAGCTGAGAGCCCAGTTGTTGATATCCTTTGTACACTAATGACAATACACTCGACTGGGAAAGCTGCTGCTTGACCCTCTGGGAGACCTTGCTGTGCTGTGCCCTGCTTTTAGGCTCTCAAGCCGCACAGGAAATGTTGACTGGGTGATTGATGATTTGCGTTTGTGGCGCTGTGAATGCAGGAGAGCACTTAAGGAAATGGTTGTATTGATGGCAGGGTGATTGCAGACGTGCTTCACTGAAACACATGGCCCCGTGCTTTGCTGGGCTGAGCACCTTCCTGGAACGGGTAAATGAAGATGTAAAGCTTGGAGAACAAACACCCATCAAATAAATCCCCCAGGTCACCCAGACCATTGATACCTCCGTAATCCACGTGGAACCACTGCTTCCCAGCAGGCACTCACAAGCCTAGCAACGCGGAGAGAGGTTAGCCTCGCACTGCCGGGGGTCCTTGCGCACGCCCGGCCGGGGGTGATGGTACCGCGCAGTAAAGGGGGCGAGAGCTGCGGTTCAGCCCCAGAGGCGCGGAGAGTGGCGGCACGGACCCGTGCAGAGGTGGCTGGTTGCAGGAGGGCTCCGGCGCCCGCTGAGACACCAGCTCACTGCTGAATTCTAAACACAACCAGTTTATCACCAAAGAAAGGCAACACAGCGCTGGGCGCCGAGCACCGTAACAACACGAGCTGACCTTATACACACGTCAAACATACATGTTCATACATATTCATACCTTTCCCCAGTCCCTTCCCTACCCTCCTCCATCGGGGCTGGGACAAAACCTGCGCTTTTGACCTGGCCAGTCTTCAGCCACGTCGGCGCCTCACCTTTCTCTCCCAACACGCAAGGATCCCCACACAGTAAAGACCAGGGCCAACCAATCAGCCCAAAGATCGAACCTCACAGTCCCCAGCAATTCCCCTTGTGAAAGCCAGATATCAAAACCAATTTCTCGCAGCTCCGTGGGTAGGATTGATCTTCCTTCTCATGAGTGCCGACTAAGGGCAAAGGAGCGATTCCCTTGGTGCTCCCAGCAGACACAGCTCAATCCTGACTTCACAGGCTGAGGTGAGGAAGCTGCAGAAATCTGTGGCTCAACAAATACAAGTGGCACTTCTCAGCCCTTTCTATAACTTGTAAATACCTTAATGGTATGAACGGAAGGCTTTCCTTTGGGAAATAAAGATGAAATGTCAAGCTTCTGTCAGCCTGCTGTGAGACAAAACCCCACATACATACAAAGGCTTCTTATTAAGGTTATGATTGAAGCCTCTTCCCTACAAGCTCTTCCCCAGGTCCATCTTCCATCTTTTTCTTCTGCTTCTGGTGTATTTTGTTACTATCCTGTAGTGCTGTTTAAATGAATGCTAAATAGAATACTTCTAGATTCATTCCTAGAAAATTCTGATGGCCACAAATTCAATTATCTCCTGCAACTATTTGCATAGCTCTTTCCCTTAGCTGGGGACGTTTAATGACTTCTTGTCGTGCTTACAGCAGAAGTGATAGACAAGGAATGTGAAGGTTCAGTTAGCAAAGATATGGAAGAGAAACTGTTTAGTTAAGCACCATGAATAAGCTGGCTGGCATTTATGGCTGCTCCTCTCTCATTTCCAGAGTCTGATACATCCTATCGAAGCAAAGTATTATTAATTAACCAGCGATTCCTTGGCTGCAATAAGCACAGCCACTCTGTTTAGTCCAAAGAGTCCCTGCAATCTGCCCTGCAATCACATCCCTGCCATTGGCAGAGGGCTTAGCAAACAGCGATGAGCTGATAACAGCCAAGGATAAAGCACTGGGGTTGATGGTGAGCTTCACAACCAGGAGCAGCAGATGAAGGAATCAGAGAGGCTCTAAGGTATGTCATCCTTTCTATTGCATCCATGCTTCTGCTCACCTTTACTCCACTGCTGAGAGCCCATCACACAGCAGAACTTACCTTTAGAAGTAATAAAGCCTTATTTCCAAGTTCTAGGCCTTGGAGGAGGCTATCAGAAAGCTGAAGCTGAAATGCAACATTTCAGTTGAAGGTGGCAGGGAGAGGGTGGGGAGGGCTTGATAAGAACTTTAATAAAATTGTAGTTTTCAGGGCAATGACTTTTTAGGGTCCCTAGTCAACTTATTTAAGCAATATTAAAGGAACCTTAAGAAAGGAGCTGATGGAGTGGATGCAGAGTAGGCAACAAAGATGATCAGAGGGCTGGAGAACCTCCCCTATGGGGACAGGCTGAGAGAGTTGGGGCTGTTCAGCCTGGAGAGGAGAAGGCTCCAGGGAAACCTCAGAGCAGCCTTCCAGCGCCTGAAGAGGCTACAGGAGAGCTGGGGAGGGACTTTTTGCAAGGGCTTCTGGTGACAGGATGAGAAGGAATGGTTTGAAGCTGGAGGAGGGGAGATTTAGACTGGAGATTAGGAAGAAATTCTTGACAGTGAGGGTGGTGAGACACTGGAACAGGTTGCCCAGGGCAGTTGTGGATGTCCCCTCCCTGGAGATGTTCAAGGCCAGGTTGGATGAGGCCCTGAACAGCCTGGTCTGCTGGAAGCTGTCCCTGCCTGTGTCAGGGGAATTGGGTCTACATGGTCTTTAAGGTCCCTTCCAATGCAAGCCATCCTATGACGCTGTGAATCATTGCCTCATCACAAAGAACAGGCCCTAAGAATGGACAATATTCCCTGGAGGAGTAAAGATCAGTGTCATATTAAAATGGCTACAGATGTTGTTGTGAATGGAGAAGATAGGGCTAGAACCAAGTTATTTACAAAAGGCTCTTTATTAACCATACTGTGAAGCACTTAGTTAGCCAAGCAGCCCCTTTCCTCTTCTGGGGGCTCTTAATGGGACAGTACTGCTCTTACTCGTCATTCATTGTCATGGCTGTGGCACTTGCATGAACGGAGGTGCAGGTAAGGTGATGGGTTATACTTGGAAGAAATGAGAGGCAAGAATATAAAACAGATTTAAAATGCTATTACAGACACACACAAAGTTGGTTTGAAAGCATTTCTGATCCTTTTGGGTCATCACCAAAAGCTGTAGAACAGTTTTGCCAAACCACTACAACGCAGAGGTGCTCCCACAATTTCTTGCTTTAACTGAAGTGAGCAAATTTCTCTGTATTTAAGGCTGCTTTGTAAGGTTCAATGTTCCTAAGCAAAGCCAGCATGTGTTAGCTGCTGCCAGTGCCTATTGATCCGGGTGCTGGAGATTAGCTCTAATTAGTTTTATTGCTGGTGTGCAGTTCAGCATTGATGGCAACGTGTTGTCCCCTGCTCGTGGCTGGGCAGCTGGCTCTGCCCCAGCACAGCCCCTTGGCACAGCCTGCCTTGTGCCACTCTGACTCCCAGCACACCAAGGCTGGGGAAAAAATGACTTTTACCAAGCATTTGAAGGCACTGACTCCACTGACACAAGCTCCCTCATTGTGGTTGTGGTCTTAAAAGCTAGCAGCATAGCATGGGCTGGTACACAGGATGGGTTCTGACTGGAGCACCTCTGCTGTGAGGACAGGCTGAGGAGCCTGGGGTTGTTCTGTCAGCTTGGAGAAGACTCCAGGGGCACCTCAGAGCTGTTTTCCAATATCTGGAGGGATTCTGCAGGAAGGCTGCAGAGAGACTTTTGCTGAGGGGGTCTGGAGCCAGGCCAAGGGGGAATGGTTGGAAGCTGAGGCAGAGCAGGGTCAGAGTGGAGCTGAGGCAGAAGTTGTTGCTTGGGAGGGTGGTGAGAGTGTGGCCCAGGCTGGCCAGGGAGGCTGTGGCTGCCTCCTTGCTGGGGGTGTTGAAGGCCAGGCTGGCTGAGGCCTTGAGCAGCTGAGTGGAGCTGAGAGGTGTCCCTGGGCATGGTGGGGAGCTTGGAGCTGATGAGCTCTGAGCTCCCTTCCAACCTGAGCCATTCTGGGATTTACAAACAAGTAATTTGCTGTCACCTCTGTCTTGCCTTTACACATCACATGACCACACTATCAGAGCTTATTAGATGCTTTTGTCAAGAATGTTTGTATCAAATGAACATCTTCCTTTATATTGGTTAAGTGGACTGAAGTTTGTGATGGTGCTGAGATCTTCCATACCAGATGTTAGCATCTGCTCACTCACAGAAGCCAATGGGAGTTTGGGACAGATGATCCTCAAGGTCACTTCAATCCTTGTGTCCTGTGATTGTCTGACTCTGTGATAAACCAGGATACAGCTGGTGTTTGTTCTGAAGAAGGAAAGAAAACTTAAAAAGATACAAATGAAAAAGAAGGGGGAAAAGGAGATTTTGGGTTGGTTTTGCTTTCTTATTTTCTTTTGTCCCTCCAGAGCTTCAGTACCATGAGAAAATCCATCACTAATCTCAGGAGAAAGTTCTTTTTTATCTGTAAATATGGTTTGCAAGGAACAAAATACATTCCTCAGCAACTGCCTGCTGGTGCAATAATGCAACAACCTGCACCATGTGAATCTCCCTAAGCAGGAAATTTCATGCACAGTCATTGAGGAGTCATTATTTAAACCCTGGGTCCGGGGAACATGGCCTGAAGCCTGAATAAGTTACAGATTTTGGTGACTGAATTAGCAATGTAATTTGTGGAGTTTTCACAGCAGTTACTTGTGTTTTCCTTTGACCAATGGTGTTTCTCCTGGTCTAGATGGCCAAAAGAAAGTTCAGTGGGCTAGAAATCACCCTGATCGCCATCCTCTGCCTGGTGACGGTCATAGCCTGCATCCTCATCGGCTTCTTGGCATCAGGACAATCCGGAGTCAAACCTAGAGGTAAGGACTCCCCAGCACTGCTGTGGGACCAGAGCAAAAACCCTGAGTGGGAACTGCTCACCTCTGCTTGCTTGGAAGTATTCCGAGTGCCACAGAGCTAGCTGTTGGCACCACCTGTCTGATTCAGACTTGTCAGGAGCATGGATGTTCAGGTGAGAAGTGCCCTAAGAAAGCAAACCCAGTGCCGTAAAGCCCTGCCCCTCCACGTGACTGTGGTGTTCTTATCAGTACCCAAATGAATCGTGCCCAAGCCTTCCTGCAGATAAGATGAGTGCAGTTACCAATGATGAGCGTAGCAAACAGCATGACTCAGAGTTTATTGTTGTGAAAAAGACTTTTATCACAGAAGCCTTTCTCCCAAGGCTGGACTTTCAATAGGCACAGAGCTGGCACGATGGCAATGGGTTTGAGTACGAAGAACACACAACTGAAAAAAAAGAAGGAAATGATCAGAGATCAGAGAGACTGTGTAGGAGCAGCCCCCTGGTGTGGAACCTTAACAGCATGCACTGATCCTGCTCCTGCACTGGCATGTTGCAAACCACTTGTCTAGCAGCGGTGCTGTGCATGGCACCCTGCTTTGAACACAGTTCTACTCTGTGTGAGTAATTCCTTTTACACCTGAGCACTGAAGCAACGAGCTGGGAGCTTGGCAGTACAACAAAGATAGTCAATAAGACACAACAAACATTTTGGTGTTTTACTAGAAGTGCCCAAGCAGGAAATATTTGCATCAGCCTCAAGATGAGCAGGAGCCTGCCTGAGCGAAAAGGGACAGTGCCTGCGTTGCAGGTAATGCAAACAGGCAAGCTTCTGTGTGTCTCTGTGCTGGTTTGAGCCTTAACTGGAGTTTAAAAGCTCTAATGAGAACAGATTAAGATTCCTCCCCCGCCTAACCCCTTGCCCTTTCCCTAGTAAGAAAAGGGGGGGAAAAAGTCAAAATAGGAGTAGGGAAAAGGGGAGGAGGTGACTTTATGAAAGAAGTTGTCTGGAATCAGTTTGTAAGTAGGAGAAATAAATTTTTTAACAAAATATATATACAGCAATACCAGGGAGGGTTCACAAGGGTGAGGGATAAGGGTAAATAGGAAAATACACAAACCCAAGCCGGGATGGCCTTGCTCTTCCCTGGATGTAAGTGGATTCAGTCCTTTAGAAAGTGTGGACGCAGCCTGGAGAGCCGGGCCCAAGCACATGGTCAGTGCAGCAAGCAGCAGCAGCAAGCAGCAGCAAGCAGCAGCAAGCAGCAGCAGCAAGCAGCAGCAGCAGCAAGCAGCAGCAAGCAGCAGCAGCAAGCAGCAGCAGCAGCAAGCAGCAGCAAGCAGCAGCAGCAAGCAGCAGCAGCAGCAAGCAGCAGCTGCTGTTCTTTCGAGCAGAGCAGGTGAAGCAGGAGAAGAGGGCAAGAACAGTAAATGTCCTCCTTTTGATAGGCTTGCTGGACAGGAAGGGGGAGTGCAATAGACCACTTTTGACCCAGGGGACCCCTCCTCCTGGGCGGGTGAAAACAAGTCTTCCTCAGCCCACCTAGATCAAGTTTCTTTTGTCCTCCTGCCCCCATCCAGGATGGGTGTAACCTAGCACAGTCTCTCAGCACGGGACAGGGTTGCTCCATGTCACAGCTCTCATTCTAAACATACAGTGTTCCAGAATACCTGTAATGGAAGTTATCCATTGCTGGGAGAAACTGAAACCCACCACCAGGCAGCCTTTTGTCAGCTGAAGTTGCCAAGAGGTCGCCTCAAATTTGGCGTGACAAACATAATATCTAATGGAGCATTCTAGTGGAGCTGCAATTCCAGCTCCTGTGGGAGAGCAGAATTTCAGGGGGAGCAGCAGCACAATACCACTGCAGAGAAATGAAAGTCCTTCCAATTTGCATTTGAGATGCATTTTCATAAGAGGCACTGCACAGTGAGTTGCAGGGCTTACTGAAAACCAGATCAATACCTTCAGAAATAAAACTATCAGTGTCACCCATCTCTTCATAAGCTTTCAAGGGAAGCTCTCCTACCTTGATCTCAAATAGCTGTCTGCGGTTTTTCAAAGGTGAAATCAGCTTAAAGTTCACACTCATGGTTAGAGTTTCCTGATGGTGAGAAGCAGGCAGCAGAAGCAGCTACTGAGGTAAGAGGTAGCCAAGTTATTCCTACTGCTTGGAAACCCTGCTGATCACCTGTTCATTTCCTCCCCTAACAGTGTTTACACCACGATGCCCAGCAGTTGCAGTAGCACAGAGGATTGACTGCATCCCAGATCAAATAGCTACAAAGGTCTGGAAATATTCTAGAACTAATTAGCTCACAGAGCCTCTTGCTTCATTACAGAAAATGAACTGCTCTCTGCTAAATCTGTTGTGATCTTAACCTCTTTTCATCTCTGATTGCCTGAACACTTTCCAGGGAAGCAAACCCATATGTAACTCATTTCAACCCACTGACAGGCAGGGAGCTGGGGCTGTGCAGCCTGCAGAGGAGAAGGCTCCAGGGGGACCTCAGGACCTGAAGGCATCCTGCAGGAAGGCTGCAGAGAGACTTTTGCTGAAGGGGTCCAGAGACAGGCCAAGGGGGAATGGTTTGAAGCTGAGGCAGAGCAGCAGTGCCTATAGAGCAGGGTTAGAGTGGAGCTGAGGCAGAAGTTGTTGCTTGGGAGGGTGGTGAGAGTGTGGCCCAGGCTGCCCAGGGAGGCTGTGGCTGCCTCCTTGCTGGGGGTGTTGAAGGCCAGGCTGGCTGAGGCCTTGAGCAGCTGAGTGGAGCTGAGAGGTGTCCCTGTCCATGGCAGGGAGCTTGGAGCAGATGAGCTCTGGGGTTCCTTTCAAACTGAACCATCCTAGGATTGTATGATTCCAGCCATTGTAGCACTTTGCTGTCAAAGGTTAAAGATCACTGCCAAGGTACTCTCCAGAAGGTTTGTCCTGGGATAGGTGGAAACAACATTAGTCAGACATCCAGCAGCTAAAAAAAACACACTCTTGACTTTTATCAACTTTGAGCAGTTTTTTTTTGTCTAACAGTCAAGTAGCAGGGTGTAAGGTAGGTCAGCAATAGCAGGTGGGCAAGACCTTTGTAAGAGACATGGACACAGTTTCCCTTCAGAGCCAATCTGAATCTCAGAATCTGCCTTTATTGGTTGTGATGTCTATTATCTGGGAGAGTTTAGAAATCACTTTTTGACTTAAGAAGCTGTGAGTTAAAATTCACAGTGAAAAGGGTCACAGAATCACAGAAGGTTAGGGGTTTGAAGGGACCTCCAGAGATCATCCAGTCCAACCCCCCTGCCAGAGCATCATCTCCCAGGGCTGGAGAACACATCCAGATGTGGGCTGGAAAATCTCTGGAGAAAGAGACTCCACAACCTCTCTGGGCAGCCTGCTCCAGGGCTCTCCCACCCTCACCACACAGAAGTGTCTCCTCATGTTCAGGTGGCACCTCCTGGGTTCCAGCTTGCTCCTGGTGTTTCTTGTCCTGTCACTGGGCACCACCCAAAAGAGCCTGGCCCCTTCACCCTGACCCCCAGCCCACAGATACTGGTAGATATTGATCAGCCCTCTCAGCCTTCTCCTCTCCAGCTGCAGGTCTCTCAGTATTTCTTCACAGCAAAGATGTTCAAGTCCCTTAATCATCCTCATAGCTCTTTGTTGGACTCTCTCCAGCAGGTCCCTGTAAATCATCTTCATTTTTCAGTGCTCTCACATGCAGAACATTTGTGTATTTGTTGGTCTCAGAAGGCTGTTGTTGTTTATTGTCACTGTTAGTTGTCATCTCTACGATGGATGCTCTCAATTTCCAAGGGAAGCTGAGGGCTGCCTGCCATCTTTCTGTGGTTTAGGGGGGCAGGTTAGGAGGGAAAATAATTAATATATTCTGATGTGTGGTGTTTATGTCATCCACAGAGGTACCAAAAATTATTAGCTGTCTGCCTCAGTCTCTGAGGAAATTCCCAGTCCAATTCCAGAACTAACAGCCGGTAAAGCTTCTGTCCTGCCACAGGGTTGGTTCTGATATGCAGTTCAACAAAGTGCTGCTGGTTAGCAGGTTAGGGGAGGCTCACATTGCAGCCTGCTCTTTCACTTCCTTCACCCCTCCAGGAGCAAGCACACCATGGTAGGAGCAGGCATGCAAATGACTTTAATTGCTGCCTTTGAAGCAGTCACCCCACATTACTGTGCACTCATCATGCGGTTTTGCTCTGGCTGCAACTGTAAGCCCTGCTGCAAGTCTGTCTTTGATTTTAGCATCACTGATGGCAGAATGAATTCAGTCAGATTATTTGGATTAAAGTAGGGTGTGGTGGGTTGAGGCTACGCCTTTAAAATTTAGTTACAGATTTTGAGACTCACTGGGGAAATGCCTGCTACCAGATTGGCTGTACCAACACCATTCCTTCTCTTTTCTGGTCTCTTCTCTGCTTGCTTGCTCGGGAGAGATCAACCTGCTTGTGGGCTGGCCTGGGCTGAGCTGTTCAGTTGAGTCTAACTCACTGCTTTCTCTCTGCTCCTTTTCTCTCCTGGGACAGGGGGTAGGGGGATTGGGGGTAGGGGCAGCGGCACAGCTTCCCTGGCCTCTGCCCAGGGGGGTTGTGTGGTTTGCTCGTTGCAAATACCTGCATAAGGTTGTGACTCCTGGGTGTTTTGTACACATTCACTGCCTTCCACCGGGGAGTGTAGCTCTTGCTTGTAAATGCAGCTTCATTTGCTCCTGACTGAGCTGCTCTGGCAAAGGTAATGCTGGGGGGAAGCTTCAACCCATAGGGCCAGATGCAAGGTTGAATATGCCCTGGAACTGGATATGAAAGAAATGATTCCTGGATCTGTTCTGCCCTTAGTGGAGACAAGAGATAAATGTCTCCTCACCCTGTGGGCTGATGGCAGCTGCTGGGTGCACAGCCGACACAAGCCAGAGCCCCAGCCAAGCGTGTCCATTCACTCCTGTCTGGATTTTCTCCTGGGAGGATTTTGGTCCTCCTTCCTTAGGTTATTGTAGCACAGCACCAGCAGAGCTGTCACACTACAGGTAGCTGCTTCCAATAACAGAACTCTTCCGTAGTGGCTCAGAACTGCCAGCAGTCGGGAAAATGACGATTTGCCTAAGCTTGTATAGCAGGTTAGTGTCTGTCTGGATTTCTGCCTTCACTGAAGATGTCCTGGGTGAAGCCAGAAAATGAGTGGGATTGCAGAGGATGGAAGTCTGGGAAGCAAATAGACAGTTATTAACTGCTCTCAGGGGTGAGACAGGCAGACGTGCTGAAGGGAAGCAGATAGTTATTAACTAGTCCCTGCTGGGGGAAGCTGCCACAAATTCTGATTAGACAAGGAGAAGGCATCAGTGAGAAAGGAACTACCATGAGCAGAGCTTGAGTAGTCCTTTGCTGTAGTGATACCTCTGAAGGCTCGAGGGAAGGCTGTGTTGCTGTCTTTGTTTTGCTTCACGTGGTTTGGTTTTTAAACCAAATATCCTGCTGGCAGGTATTTGTTTGCATGGTTTAGCTCAGCAGCACCTACAGAAAGCTGCTGTGTTTGTCCTGGGTGCTCAGGAGCCATCCCAGGCCATATCCCAGTGTAAACTCTTTCCTCATAGCCAGAGTTACTTCTAAGTGAGTTTGGACTTTCTCTGTGGCTTTATTGGTCGTTGGTATCTACGATGCTGAGTTTATAGCTCAGAGGCTATGATCATCTTGCACCTTTATTTATCCTAAGTGATAGCTTTTACAACAGCTTCTCTGGTGGCTGTGCATGAACTCTGCTCCTTTCCCTGTGTCAGGCATAAATGACCTTGCACTTTAGTATTGAATTCCTTATGCAGCAGGCCCAACAGGCCACCAAAACACACTAGAAAAAGATCTAGCTAAAAGGATGTCAGTGGACTGTGAAATACCTGCTAAACACAGTCAACAAGTGTTCATGAGAAGTTGCTGGGGAAAAAGAAAAGCAAGTTTATGAAGCTGGGGAAGCAGCTGCCTGAGCTGCCAGGCTGTGGGAACATCTGCTGCTCAAGCTCTGCTGCCTTGCAGGGGATACTCACTGGCCTAGGAAGGGATAAGAGGAAGGAGATTCTGTTCTCAGGTGTTTGGGATATTCCCCTTTGGGTAAAGGAAGGGAGTAAGGGAGCAAAGCTGTGGCCTGGACAATCTTGGATGGACTTGGTGCTTCTGATTTACTCTGCATTAGCTTGTACAGTGGGAAATAAGGAGGTGGGAAGGTGGAAAGTGAGCATGGGATTTTCCACAGATTTGGGGATCCATGTGGGAGGGAATAAGTCACTGTCTCTCCCTTCCAACCATGTTTTTTCTTGGATCCTGCTAAAGTGACAGCAGACTTCTTTGGATGTGGCAGAGGCCACACTCATCTGTGTGGTGAAGCTGGGTTTTACCTGGGGTGGTTCTGCAGAGATTTCAGCGCTCTGTGCATTCACTGCCAAATAAAGGCACTAAGACTTCCCAAGCCAGTGGCTCTGTGAGTTCCCTTTGTGCTTTGTTTCAGCACTCCCATGATTTCTGGGATGTATCTGGCTTTACCTTTGCCCTGGAAAAGCATTTGCTCTGCAACGACCAAGTTGGGCTCTATTAGCCCCCCAAAAATGTCTCTAGGGACAGCAGCAAGAGAGATTTAGGTCAATGTCCACCTGTGTGAATAAGTATGGCACAAACCAAACCCATCTGAGCACAGTCAGGTGAAGGCAGACACCACTTCTGCCAGTGTTCAGGTGGAGAGAAAGATCTTGAAGGTCTGCCCATTGGATTTGGACACCTGAGATCACCTCTGGATGCTGCCCTTTGCCCTAAGTGAAACTTGCATTAGTGCTGCCCTTTGCACTAAGCTGGAGTTGTAATGTGAGAACATGTGTGGAAACTTAGTGGTGTGGTACCCAAAGCTTATCTGCAGAGATAAAGCTCAGGCAGCACGTGTGGAAGTTATCTCTAAGAGCCAAGCAAAGGTACTGTAGCTTATGAGCCTACTCCAAGGCTAGTGTGAAGGCTGGTGCCACTCCTCTGGGATGTGCTTCAAACCACAGGGTTAAAAAGTTACTGCATCCCAACTCGAGGGCCTGCAGAAGCAATCTGAAGATGCCTGATACTGGGAAACAACATTAAAGTGTACTCAAGGTGATCAATGATGCATGCACAGATGTTTAACCAGATGTTGACCAGCTGTTAAGCCAGCTATAACTTTCAGTCCCTCTGCAGTGTGTGGCTTTTGGTCAGACTACACCTCACCTGTCACAGGTCCATTGCTCAAATAATTCTGTTTAAATGTGCATTTTGCTGTGGATCTTGTGGGTTTAGGAGAGATTTGCTATCTAATGAGCAAACTTCTGGTCTGAATGCAGAAAATACCTTTTCTACTTCATGTGCATGAGGAGGAACCTCTTTACCAAAGTAAAGGGTGATAGAGCCCTGGAGCAGGCTGCACAGAGAGCTGGTGCAATCCCCATTTCTGGAGTCATCCTAAACCCACCTGGATGCTGTCCTGTGCAACCTGCTCTGGCAGGGGGGCTGGACTGGGTGATCTCCAGAGGTCCCTTCCACTCTCCATCATTCTGTGATTCTGTGTCTCTGTATCCTGTGCCACTGAATTTGCTCAGCAGCTCTGGGCCTGCCTGCAGAGGCTATGAAGAGTTCTGATGGTGGGGGTCACTCTGTGTGCATTTGCATTGCTGCAGCAGAGAGGATTTGTGTAACCCCAGCTCATTTGTGCTGCTCCTGTCATTGACTCAGAGAACCTGCACCCAGCGTGGCTGCTGCTGGAGCCCCCAGAGCGATGTCAACGTGCCCTGGTGTTATTTCCCATCCAACTCTGGGTACAAAGTGGATGGGGAAGAGAGATCCACTGAGGCAGGTAAGCTGCAGGCTGAGCTCCACAGCTGCTGCAGGTGCTGGTGTCTGAACACAGTAACCACCTGTGGTTTCTCCAAAGGGTTTGAGAACACACTAACAAGGCTGCCATCACCTTCCCTCTTTGGAAAGGACATTGAGACCGTCCTCCTGACAGCTGAGTACCAGACAGCCAACCGCTTCCACTTCAAGGTCAGGCCTTTAGCCCATGTCTCCTAAGGCCCCCTTCTGTGGGGGATTTGGGGCTGGCTGGTGCAGTGCAATGAGCTCAGGAGGGATGGATTAAACCCCATTGTGACTCCCACTGAAGTGCTGGACTCCTCTTTGCTTTGTCCTCCCTGCTGTTGCAATGCCCCGGGTTGATGAGCTGAGCCTTTAGAGCAGAGTGTGATTGCTGCCTGAACAAATGGCTGAGACCTCAGCTTTTCAATCTGCACTTTACCCTCACCATAGGAACGTCTGGGGGCTTAGGGGGAAAGTTTATTTAGTTGGTTTTTATTTATGGCCTGGACATATATGTTTAGTCTGAACAAGAGGAGGGTGAGGTGAGACATCTCTGCAGCTACCTGAAAGGAGGTTGGAGCTAGGTGGGCATTAGTCCATAGTATCAAGAACAAGAGGACATGGCCTGAAATTGTGCCAGGGAAGGTTTAGGTTGGAGGTCAGGAAAAATGTCTTTCCTGTGAGAGCAATGAGGTATTGGAACAGGCTGCCCAGGGAGGTGGTGGAGTCACCATCCCTGGGGGTGCTCAAAAGTGCATAGACCTGGCACTTGGGGACATGGTTTAGTGGCTATGGTGGTGCTGGGTCAATGGTTGGACTCTCAGAGGTCGTTCCCAACAGAAATGGTTCTCTGGTCTCTCAGTAATTTGGACAGACCTTCCAGGGGCTTTGTGTTTTCCATGCCATGAATGGGAGATACTGATGTGTTTGGGCTTGAGCAAGGTTTCTTCTGTGAGACATTCCTCGTGGGCTCCTGCTGGAGCAGGGAAACACAGGGCTGAGACTTATGAGGGAAATGGCTGGAAAGGAGTGATACAAGTTGGAAGTGAAGAACAATGGAGGCAGAAGAGGAGACTGGGATGGGGTAGGATTATGCTAAGTCAGAAGTGTGTGTTAATGCTGGAAAATCTAAAATGTCCATCTAGACTCTGATCTAAAATTCTGAAATGTTTGGGTCAAACACAAGGATTTAGAAGTTGACCACTTCTGCTGTTTAAACCCATGCAGATCACTGATCCTAACGCACAAAGATTTGAGGTCCCTCACGAACATGTGAAATCTTTCACTGGATCCAAGGCCTCCAATTTAAACTACAGAGTAGAGGTGAAGCCAAATCCCTTTGGCATCGTGGTGACCAGAGCAAGCAACAACAGAGTGCTGTAAGTAACCTTGGTGCTCTTCCTGAACGACAGGGATGTCACTGCTGGGCCACACAAGCAGAGAGAGCAGCTCTGCTACTAGGACAGGTGGAGGGAGCTGGGGGTGCTCAGCCTGGAGAAGAGAAGGCTCCAGGAAGACCTAATAGAAATCTGACAGTACCTGAAGGGCCTACAAGAGGGATGGAGAGAGGCTGTTTGCAAAGGCCTGCAGGGACAGGACCAGGGGCAATGGCTTCAAACTAGAGCAGAGTAGATTGAGATTGGATGTGAGGAACAAGTTCTGCAGCAGTAGGTTGGTGGAATGCTGGAACAGGTTGCCCAGGGAGGTGGTTGAGATCCCATCCCTGGAGATATTCAAGATGAGGCTAGACAGGGCTCTGGGCAACCTGATTTAGTTGGGGATGTCCCTGCTGACTGAGGGGGGGTTGGACTGGATGAGCTTTGGAGCTCCCTTCTGACCCAGCCCTTCTGTGATTCTGTGATTCTATGATTATGCTTTCAAATAGAAGGGGAACATTCATTCCTCATGGCATCTTTTATTTGTCAGAGACTGCTAAAGCCCTGAATCACCAAAACCAGGTTGCCCTTTAGACCCACGATGCATGAGAACAGCTGGTGGAAGCCACTGATAATCTTCTTAGGTCTTGATGCAAGTCTAATGTTTGATGGACTTGTACCTTGAATGCTTTCATCCCTCTCAGGTTCTCAAAATAATAAATAAAGCAGACCTCTAAAACTAATGGCATGGCTTGAAGGCCCACTAGGAGGAGGGAGTGTCAGGATGAACACACTTATTAAGTCAGTGCAAAGATGATTGCCCATCAGTGTGCTGGGCCAGCTGGATTGTCAGCACTTCAACAGGACTCCATTAGTGATTATTTTTGTGCTTTTAGTAGCTTTTTCTTGCTCAGAATCCTCTAGAATGATTGATTTGCAATTCTGCAGAGCACAAAGGGTGGGCTTGGTTTTCAGAGGTGCATGACTGATTCCAGAGGTATATGGAGGGGGAATAGCAAAGCCACTCCAGCAGAAGCCTGTTGGAAGAGCTTGGCTCTCTTTTCCTTAGGCTCCTGTTGAATTTGGTAGGAGTGGTTTCATTTTCTGTCTCTAAAGACAGAAAATGCAGTGCCTGTGGACTCTGAGTGTCATACAGAAAGCTGTGGTTGTCATGGGGTAAGGGCAGCCCCTCAGGGACAGATCCTGTCTGCCTTGGTTTATAGCAGATGAGTGTGCTGTCTTCACTTGAGCCCCACAAAAGGCTTAGAGATCTGATTTCAGGTTCACCTTTTGCAAGAAGGGCTGCATAGTTCCATTGGAAATGCAGACTCTCCTCCCCAGAAAAACTCAGTTTGGGTACAGTTTGTGAGCAGATGGGCAAGAGAGTCTCCTTGGAATCATTAAAACTGGACAGAAATAAAACAGTCAAGAATTTACCTTTGAAGCCACCCTCAAGTGTTAGTATTTTTAGCTTTAAGAAAAGAAGGAAAAGTAACTGAGCATATTAAAATTGTAGCAAGGTCAAACCCCTCTGGTTGTGTTGCTGCTTGTGCAGCATCAGCAGTCACCAATGCCCTGTGTCTTTGTTTGCCACCCTGGCACTTGGATCTGCACCCTTCTCTGCTCAGTTTATTGGAGAGCTGTCACAAAGCCACTGTCTGCCTCTCCCTGTGGGGACTGGTCCAGCAGGGCTCAAGAGTGAGTCCTGTTCAGTTTCCCTGGCAAGCAGAAGCTGCAATGGCTTTGCAGGCTGATGGAGTTGGGTTATTTTTGCCTTGCTGTCCACCCACAGAAGTTTCCCATCTGCCCCATTCCTGTGAGTGGCCACAGAGAGTGGATTCAGGATTCAGCACAACAGATGCAGGGTGGGAAGCTTTGGTGGAAGAGGGGACTGCAAATGTAGCCCTGACAATAGAAGGGTTTTTGTAGGACACATGGATGCTGCTCATCTCATCCTCAGTGCAAGGGCTGCTGTGTCCCAGCCCTGCAGCCTCCCACCTTCAGCTCTCTGGGTGGAGCCCTGACCCTGCTGCCCAGCTCCAGCCAGAGGGGGTAAGAGCAGTCATTGCAAACATCCTTGGTCACATTCCTGCTTTTCCTTTTCACATGGTTTCATCAGGTTTGACACTACCATAGGGCCTCTGCAGTACTCTGACCAGTTCCTACAGCTGTCGATCAAACTGCCAAGCAGCAACATCTATGGCGTGGGGGAGCACGTCCACAAGCAGTACCGGCACGACGTCAACTGGAAGACCTGGCCCATGTTCAGCAGGGACATTGGCCCCTCTGGAGTAAGGACTGCCTTTGCTACACTTCCTTGTTGCAGAGGACTTCTCTAATCCCAGCCTGTGATGCAGCAGGCACATTAATAATCTCCACTGAAAGTTCCCCCAGGGGCTCGTCAGGCACTGCATGTGCCTGCTGAAAGCTGATGAACCTCCCCTGAGGAGTCACTTTGAGCAAATATTTTGATTTTTGTGTGGCTGTGCAGTTGAGAAACTGTTGCTAAACATTAATAGCTGAGAGCCTCCAGCTTCTCCTGCTCACACCACCACCAAGCTGCCCTGCTGCCCTGCTGCATGCAGCACTTGGTGCAGAAGACACTACGCTTCTGCAGCTCGCATCCTTCTGGTTCAGCAAGTGATGGAGAAGTCCTCCTGAGCAGCTGTCTCCCTGCAGACTTAACCCTGTCTGGCAGTGGTTATTTGTTTCTACAGCTTGTGTCACTCCCTCTTTATGAAACAGTTTCTGTGGCACCCAATTTTGGTAATTGTGAGACTGCTTGTCCCTATGACCTCAGCCTCCCCAAAGCAGCAATGCATTGCTTTGCCTGTGAGACGTCACATCAGTGTTTGGCTGCAACAGGAGCTCTGCTAACAGAAATCAGAGGGTGAGACCATTCCATGCCATTAATGAATCATTTGGCATTTGTATTCCTTACCTTGGGCCACCTTCTCACTATCTTCTCTAGTTTAAAGATAATGCTTGCCTGAATAGCTCTGTTGAGTGTAGACTCATTCGATTAAACTAGTCAAGACTAAAGCAGAACCAAACTAAGCTAGTTTCAAGTTGCTCAGGTTCTGTTTCTGGTTAATTTGTGCTGAGTTCTGGTTAATTTGTTCCGAGTTTTTCTTTTGCCAGGGGAGAAGCACAATGATTACAGCAATTATCAACATCTTCAAGGCTTTTGTTGCTAACAAAAACGGAATAAAAGCATTAGGAAGGACACAAAAAAGCAGCAAGGCACTCTGCTGTTCCCACAGATTAGACATTGCAATGATCCCCTTGCAGGATTCATAGACATGTAGATCAGATGTAAGATCTAAGCGATGCTGAGAGGTGATGAAAGCACCCTTCAGGCTCTGCCGTTCACTTGGTGTGCTTCAGGAACAGCGCTGCAGTAAATGCAGTCTTGCCTGGAGATCCATCACATCTGCTTGATTCTGTGACCTGTAACTTTGCAGTTAGTGGAAAAGGTTCTCATCAAGAAGTAGAATGCCAGGAAAGGGAAACCAGCGGGGGAAGTTGTCAGGATTTCTGGTTTTGTGGTTTGCTCTACTTTGTGAACTTTGAAGGTCCACCTGTGATGTGTTTTGAAGTATCCCAGGGCAGTTCCTCTTATCAGAGTTTACTACTGCTTTTTGTTTTGTATCGTTCAAGGCAATGCATAATTTATATGGAGTTCAAACTTTCTTCCTGTGTTTGGAAGACAGCACTGGAGCCTCCTTTGGTGTTTTCCTAATGAACAGCAATGCCATGGGTAAGAAAAGCTTTCTCTCTAGCTCTGGGCATTGCAGTTAAATCTTTCTAAATGATGTGTTGGCCTGGGGTTAAAAATACAGTGTTTTGCATGCACAACACAAGCAGTAAGCAGCACACAGGGAACACAGATTGCCCAGGGAGGTGGTTGAGGCCCCTTCCCTGGAGATATCCAAGGTGAGGTTGGAAGGGCTCTGGGCAACCTGATCTAGTTGGGATGTCCCTGCTGACTGCAGGGGGTTGGACTGGATGAGCTTTGGAGCTCCCTTCCAGCCTGGACTTTTCTATGATTCTATAATATGAAGGTTGTGCTGGCAGCCTGATGGTCAGAACCTCATCCAAAGCCTGTGCAGATGTGCAGGACACAGTCTCACAGCATCACAGTATCACTAAGGTTGGAAGAGACCTCGAGGATCATCGACCCCAACTTGTCACCACAGACCTCATGACTAGACCATGGCACTGGGACCAAAGCCTCAATTTGCAGTGAATAACACCTGCAAGTAAATGCCCTTTAGTCTCTTTAGATGAGCATGCAGATGAGTCTGCTGTACAGAGCTCCTCACAGCTCTGGAGGCTGGGAAGCTGTGCTGAAAGGTGAAGATGAAAGGTTGAGCCACTGGGTTTGCTCCTGTTGCCTTCTCTGTAGAGCGTAAAGGAATGGAAATAGGGCCATGCCAAAGAGTTACCTGAATGCATTTCCCTTTCATTGCAAGTGCAGCTAATGGCTTTGAGTTCCTTGGCTGTTTGTACTGTGTGGATGGTTCCAAAATTAATTTTCTAATAATCAATTCTGTTTGGCAGAGTTTGTGGTGCAGCCTGCTCCAGCAGTGACCTACAGAACCATTGGTGGGATCCTTGACTTCTACATCTTCTTGGGGAACACGCCAGAGGAAGTGGTGCAGGAGTACCTACAGGTGCCTTTACCTAGAGGAGTTATGCACTGATCAAAAAGAATGTGCTTGGGTTTTTTGTGGTAGGCTGTTCTTTCCACCTTTACCTATGGCTGTGTGTCTGCACCACCTTATCTATGAACTGCAGATATTTAATATATTTGACTATCTATAACTGTTAGTGCATCCTGGACCTGACTGCTGCCATAACTGACAACTAGCTGCAGTTAAGATGAGCTGTAGCTGTGCTTAGCTGACCTCTTACAGGCAGCTGAAACTTTAGCTCTACTTTTGCTGGAGATTCTGGAGCAGCAGCCATGCAGCAGCTGCTAAATTCACCAGTCTCTGTGTCTTCATTGATTTACACAGTGGTCAGTGGAGCTAGAGAAGGAATGACTTAAGCTTTCTTGGTGGGGGTCCCTCTTGCTCTAAGGACAAACTCCTGTGATGTGCTGTTAGGATAGAGTACAAAATATGCTTGCAGGTATGTCATGGGTTTGTGTTCAAGAGGCATCATAGGTGTCTTTTGCTCTCCCTCAGATCTGCTCAGGTTTCAGCAGCACTTTAAAAATTGGGCATTGCCCAGAAATATTTACATATCTTAGCTTTACAAAAGCCTAGAAAGCTATTGCCTTTGGGTATATTTATTTATCTTAGATTTAAAAGAAGCTGAGAAAACCATTGCCTTTGGGAGTGGGCTGCTCCTTCCACACACTCAAGCTTCCTCTGCACTATTGATTTGAGAGTGTGGGCAGGGAGATGGGGGCTGAGGTGACACATGCAGTGTCCACTGATGGTGTGTGGTGCTTCTGCTCTCCACCTGCAGTTCGTGGGGCTGCCATATTTCCCTTCCTACTGGAACCTGGGTTTCCAGCTCAGCCGCTGGAACTACGGCTCCCTGGATGAGGTGAAGACAGTCGTGGAGAGGAACAGGGCGACTGGGCTCCCCTATGTAAGTATGGACCTTGAGGGGGGCAGCATCCTGTCAGAGGAGAAATGACCCAGAGACTCTGACCGTGGTGTTCTGCATCTGCTTCCTCTGACGCCAGTTTAAATGAGTAGATTTTAATATGCAGGCTTGTGGCAGCATAGGGGGTTGTGCATTTTGATGGCAGACCCATGATCAGAATGTGAGCTGTGGGGGGCTCGGTGACAGGAGGTTTTCATTGGACTGTAAACCTTTTCTCGGTTGCACTTTCCAGATCCACTTCCTCTGTTACCTAATCCATGACATTATGCTTTTAATTGTCCTGTAGACAATTATGGAACCATATATTAGTCTTAATTAACAGCAGTTTCAGATTACATTAGCCTGGTGGCTTAAATGGAATAAAAATGCCCGAATATTAAGTTAAGATTCGAGGAAGGGATGTTTGGATTCAGCTCTTGAAGTCACACAACTGCAATGAAACAAGCACAGGGCCAGGGGCTATCTGAGAGGATGCCAATGTGCACACTCATTGAGATGCTGCTGCTGCGAAATGAGGCTCTTTGGAGGCACAAAAGATGTGTCAGTACCATTAATTAGGGCTGAAAGTATGAGATGAGATGCACTTGCTTTGCGAGTGCTCCTGACAGCACACTCTCTGCCAGGCTGCACGGAGATCCCAGCAGCGCATTCACCGTGGGACGGAGGGGAGCTGGCAGAAGGTGTGCTGGGCTGAGATCCAAAGCCTTTCCCTGGCACTCCTCGTCACAGGGCTGGACTCCCTTCTCTTTCAGGATACTCAGGTCACTGATATCGACTACATGGAGGGAAAGAAAGACTTCACCTATGACAAAGTGAAGTTCCGCGATCTCCCCAGCTTTGCATCGTACCTGCATGCCGCCGGGCAGAAGTACATCATCATCCTGGTCAGCACAGCTCTTTCTTCCCCTTGTAACTGTTTCTCACTACGCTTTGCTTATTCTGTGCAACTGTTGCATACACTGCCCAGCCTTCTAGCAGGCATTGATGGAGTGTATGTGAGCTGCTCTTGTTTGCTCATTGGCATTTCTTATGTTTTAGGACCCTGCTATCAGCACACAAAATCTGGTGGATGGTAGTCCCTATGGAAGCTACGTCAGGGGAGAGAGCAAGAAAGTCTGGGTTAATGAATCAGATGGAGAAACCACACTAGTTGGGGAGGTAATCTTTGGGTTATGAGCCTGAACTTGCTCTGGTGGCACTCTGAGGGCAGGGGGCTCCTCCTGAACTCCCATTCTCTAAGCTGCTTCCTTCAGTAAAATTAGCTGCCGGTGAGAACTCAGGTTTGAAGGTCTCACCTAGGATATGATCCTTCTCTGGCTTGTCCTGTAGACAATTATGGAAACATGTATTACTCTTAATTAGCAGCCAAGGACAATTAATTAACAGCCAAAGGTCTCTACCTTCCTTGATTATTTATTTTTTACAATTTTTTTCCATTGAATAAAAAAGGCAGGCCAGGGTGGTTTGATGAGCCAAGAGGAAATTCACCACCCCCTTCCCAGTTATTTTCCCAGTAGTGACTTAAGAGCAAGCTCCCACATTATCTTTTTAACTTAGATTTCCAACATCTATTGACACAGTTTTGTGATGTGGGGGCAGATTCAGGCTGGAGGTGAGGAGGAAGTTCTTCCCCATGAGAGTGGTGAAGCCCTGGAATGGGTTGTCCAGGGAGGTGGTTGGGGCCCTGTCCCTGGAGGTGTTTAAGCCCAGGCTGGATGAGGCTCTGGCCAGGCTGATCTAGTGTGGGGTGTCCCTGCCCATGGCAGTGGGGTCGGAACTAGATGATCCTTGTGGTTCCTTCCAACCCTGACTGATACTATGGTACTATGTTTGTTGCTGCTTGTGTGGTACAAAGGGAACTGAAAACTCCACACTGAAGAAACTTGTGCTCTTTCTGCCTCCCTTCTGCGTCCAAGCTTTGTCACCAGCAGTTTGCTGTTCACAAGCCTTCATCGTATTAACACTGCCTTTGGTGGCTGACTGCGAGGGTCCTAGTGGACAGCAGGCTGAGTGTGAGTCAGCAGATTGCCACCACTGCAGCAAAGGCACACCAGACCCTGGGCTTCACCCACAGGCCATTGCTTAGCAGAGGCAGAGTTGGGATCATCCCACTCGGCTCAGCCCTTGTCAGGCTTCAGCTGGAGTACTGTGTCCAGCTCTGGTCCCTGCAATTCAGAAGAGATGCAGACAGATGGGAGAGGATCCAAAGGAGGGCCACAAAGATGATGAAGGGCCTGGAGAAGCTGCTCTCCTAGGCAGGGCTGAAGAAGTTCAGTATTTCTGGAGAAGAAAAGCCTGAGGGGAGAGGTCACTGTGATATCCCAGTCCCTATAGGGAAGCTAAAAAGAGGACAGAGGCTCTCTCTTCACAAGGAGTCCTGTGGCGAATTCAAAGGGCTATGGATACAAGTTGCACTGGAAATGTCTTAAGATTAGAACAATCATTGGAACAAGCTCCCAGGGCCATGGTAGAGCCCCCATCAGTGGAGATTTTCAAGATGCGATTAGACAGAGCCTAGATGACCTCATCTAGATTCCATTCCCCATGGAAGGTGGGACCAGAGGATCCTCCAACCTGGGCTATTCTCTGATTCTATGAATCTGTTCTATCTTTTGGTATCATTAAAGCTTAGATGGTTATTTGCCTTGTACACTGCAGGTGTGGCCAGGGGAAGCTGTGTTCCCAGACTTCAGCAACCCAGACTGCGAGAGCTGGTGGGTGGAAGAGTGCAAACTGTTTTACGATGTCGTGCCGTACGATGGGATCTGGATTGTAAGCCACTCACAACTTTCATTGCTATTGTTCCTTACAGAACCAGTCAAGGACAGGTGTTGATTGGATGTGCAAGGGATGGCTGCTGACCCGCTGGGATCAGCACAGGTTGTGTGTTTTGACAGTGTGCCTTTGCCGGTTCTGTTTTTCTCTCCACACCTGCTCCATCCCAAAGACCCTGCATTGAGAGCTACATGGGGCTGGCCATAAGCACAGCCAGTGTGCCTCTGAGCACCTCTTGCAATTGCTCTCTGTGTGGGGGTGAGATGGAAGTGAGATACAGATGCTCATCTGCACATAGAAGTCTGTCCATCACTGAGACCTATGCTAATTGCTGCAGGAATGAGCTGTGGCAGTGTCTGCACTACAGTGTTCTTGCTCAGTTGTATGATAGTGATTGTAAGGCATTACTCCTTAAAGGCTGAGAGGACAGAACACAAAGCTTTGTCAGGAAAGTGTGCTTTAGGAAACCTCATGACATTCAGCATCTTACCTTTGCAGGACATGAACGAAGTGTCCAATTTCTTTCAAGGCTCAAACAAAGGCTGTGCAGAGAATGAAAAGAACTATCCTCCTTACACTCCCAGTAAGTCCATCTGTGTTAACCAGACAGCAAAACAGTCAGAGAGATGGTGAATCACTGTGCCATTGGCTGCAAGGGTGCAAAGCTTAGTTAGTGTGGTTCTCACGGGTGGGGGATTGAAGGTTGCTATTGACAGAAGATATCAGTGCACTCTGCCCCCCACCCGAGGCCTGCTTTGTGTAACTGCCCTTTTGCTCTAATTCTTGCTGAATATTGCCATTGCCTTAATTATGTCTGACAAAATAAGTAGCTTCTTCCACTCTCAGTAGATTTTGAGTTGCATGCAGAGTTGAAATGGTGGTCACAGTTTGTGTTAAGGGGAAGGTTCAGGTAACCATTGCCAGTGTGGTGTCAGATTCTGAACCCAACATTCCCAGTGTGGTTCTCAGTTGTTCCTGTGAAGCTCAAGAGCAGAAAAGGTAACAGAGCAATGATGAACCAAAAGTAGCCACAAGAGGCATTTTGGGTTTTGTAGTAGCAATCACAGCATCACACAATGGTAGGGGGTGGAAGGGACTCCTAGAAATCAAGCCCAACTCCCTGCCAGAGCAGGGCACCCAGAGCAGGACACACAGGAGCACAGCCAGCTGGGGTTGGAAAGGCTCCAGAGCAGACTCCACAACCTCTCTGGGCAGCCTGCTCCAGGCTCCAGCACCCTCACAGGGACAAAGGTTTCCATTCTCTTCTCCTGGCACCTCCTCTGCTCCAGCTTGGCCCCAGTGCCCCTTGTGCTGTCCTTGGCCATCCCTGAGCAGAGCCTGGCTCCATCCTGGCCTTAGTGCAAGGATTAAAGAGGAAAAAAGGCTTGAGTGCCCTGAATGTGCATGAAGTGATTGGAAATACCCCTGATCAAAATGTCCTTTAAAAGCACTATTTGCATTCCTTTACTGTAGATATTCTGGACAGACTCCTGTATTCCAAGACACTTTGTATGGATGCAGTGCAGAAGTGGGGGCAACAGTATGATGTCCACAGTCTTTATGGCCATTCCATGGCCATGTCAACAAAGAAGTAAGTAATGTATCCTGAAATCTTTACAGCAAGCTCTCAGGACAGCACATGCCCTGAATTTTCCAAAACAGCAAATCACAGAATCACAGAGTAGTCTGGGCTGGAAGGGACCTCTAGTCCAAGCCCCTCTGCAGTCAGCAGGGACATCCTCTACTAGATCAGGGTGCTCAGAGCCTTGTTGAGCCTCACTTTGAATATCTCTAGGGCTGAGGCCCCAGCCAGCTGCCTGGGAAACCTGTTCCAGTATTCCAGCAGCCTGAAGGTGCAGAACTTGTTCCTCACATCCAATCTAAATCTGCTGTGCTCCTGTTTGAAGCCTTTGCCTTGGGTCCTGTCCCTGCAGGCCTTTGTAAACAGCCTCTTTCACATGTAAGAACCCAGTTCCTGGCCAATGCCGCAGTTCATTTAAGCCAGTGCAGTAAAGGCAAAATCCACTAACTGTAAGGTTACCTCCACGCCGATTGTCAGAGCTGCATGGGAAGGTTTGCATGAAATGATTTGAGCTTCACTAAAATACACTTGGGCACCTGGAGAAGAATCCACATCCCTGGGCAGAAGAATCAGTGCAAACTAGGCAGTGTAAATCTGCCTCCTGTGAAACTGTTGATGTCTGAGTTGTCTGCATTCCTTCCCATCATTCCAGTCTCATTTCCTTTGCAGAGCCATTGAAGCTGTGTTTCCTGGGAAAAGAAGCTTCCTTCTTTCGAGGTCTACTTTTGTTGGATCAGGAAATTACACAGGACACTGGCTGGGAGACAATGCAGCAACCTGGGATCACTTAAGATGGACCATACCTGGAATGCTGGAATTTAACCTCTTCGGATTCCCTTATGTATGGCATTCAAAACACCTGGATAAACAGCAACTCCAGCTCTGGGATAACAGCTCAGCTAATCAAATGCCCTCTAGATAACCATCCTACAGTTTCAGCTCCAAATTAATTCTGCTTAGCAATTTAGTTTGAACATTTCTTTCCAGTTACTGGGTTTTGGGTTAGGTCACCAGTTTGGAGAGCCATGGCTGTGGGTGTAGCCTGAGAGATAATTGTGGCTAACAAATTATCTTATCTACACCTCCACCTGGGTTGGGGCAATCGCAAGCACAGATATGGTCTGGGTGACAAGTAGTTCCAGACCACTGCTAAGGAGAAGGCCTTGAGGGGGTCACTTGGTGAAAAACTCCCCAGGAGCCAGCACTGGTCCCTGGCAGCCCAGAGCCAGCTGTGTGCTGAGCTGCAGCCAGAGCAGGGAGAGCAGCAGCACAGGGAGGGGATTCTGCCCCTCTGCTCTGCTCAGACCCCACCTGCAGCACTGTCTCCAGCTCTGGGGCCCCCAGCACAAGAGGGACCTGGAGCTGCTGGAGAGGGTCCAGAGGAGGCCATAAGGATGATCAGACCCTGGAGAACCTTCCCTGTGAGGACAGGCTTGGAGAGTTGGGGCTGTTCAGCCTGGAGAGGAGAAGGCTCCAGGGAGACCTCAGAGCAGCCTTCCAGTACCTGAAGGGCTCCAGGAGAGCTGGGGAGGGACTTTGGACAAGGGCTGGGAATGCCAGGACAAGGGACAATGGCTTTGAGCTGGGAGAAGGGAGATTGAGACTGGAGATGAGGAAGAAATTCTTTTGAGTGAGGGTGGGGAGAGCCTGGCACAAGTTGCCCAGGGAGGCTGTGGAGGTGCCTTCCCTGGAGGTGTTCAAGGCCAGGCTGGATGAGGCCTTGAGCAAGCTGGGCTGGTGGGAGGTGTTCCTGGGCATGGCAGGGGGTTGGCACTGGATGATCTTGAAGGTTCCTTCCAACCCAAACCATTCTGTAATTGTCTGACTATCACAAGCTACCTGTTACTTCCAGTAAGTTTTAAGCACTGGTGACCAATGTAAAACACTTTGCTCTTTTCCTTCTCATTTCCAATGCAGTGGAGACATCCATTTGTGAGGGAAATAGCCACACTCTTTCCCATGCTTTAAATTTGTTTACTGTTAAGCTTTGTCCTCATTTAAGCATATGAACATCAAACAGGAGGGTGAGGGTTTGGAAGAAACAGAGCTATGAGCCCATTCCGTGTCAGATGGGACAGGGCTCTGAGCAGACTGCCCTAGTTGCAGGTGTCCCTGCTCACTGCAGGAGGGTTGGACTAGATGACCTGTGAAGGTTCCTTCCAACCTAAACCATTCCCTGATGGTCTGAACTTGAAAGAAGAAAGGTGCAGATGTGTTGAGTAGCTTGATTGGTCTGGCCAGCAGCCAAGGCTGAATGCAAGCATCTCTGCAAAGGGGAAGCCTGCAGGTGCTGGAGGTGCACCTTTCTGCACAGCCAGCACACCCTGTTTGCATCTGCAGATTGGAGCAGACATTTGTGGTTTCTTTGACAACACCACGGAAGAGCTCTGCAGGCGCTGGATGCAAGTGGGAGCCTTTTACCCCTTTTCCAGGAACCACAATGCTGAAGGATATGTAGTAAGTTGTGCTTTCTCTTTCAAACCACTCTGGTGTTTCACTGCACAGCCCCTTGCAAAGCAGCACTACTGCCACTTATGAATACTTAGCTGACCAGTTTGAAGACAGCAGAACCTCTTTATGAAACCTTAGACCTGAGAGCTTTGCCTTCAAAGGGGCTAATTGCCATTAGGCTTATTCGGCAGCATTTTGAACAGCACTGGTGCCCAGCACCAAGGACAAGCTCCACTGCTGTGTGCCCCACCAGGCTGACTCTTAGGAGCCGTTTAGCACGCACCTGACTGCACACCAGGGTGAAACCTGAGCTAAGCCTGAGGTGCCCTCCTTGTGGATGGGTAAGGAGGGGCATGCAGCAGAAAACACAGGGAGCACAGAGGAGCAGGACCTCAGGTCACACCGCTGAAAAGGCAAACACCAAGCAGATGTGCACCATTGAGATTCATGCCCTCTGAAGCAGCAGCCACTTCTCACATGTTTTGCAGAGTCTTTTCTGCCTGATGAAGTGGGGCTAGAAGGAAGGGGCCTTCAAGAAAGCTGGGAAGGGATTTTTTACAAGGGCTTGTAGTGATAGGGTGAGAGGCAATGGATCGAAGCTTGAGGAAGGGAGGTCTAGACTAGGAAGAAATTCTTTTCATTGAGGGTGATGAGACACTGGAACAGGTTGTCCAGGGAGGTTGTGGATTCCCCTTCCCTGAAGCTGTTCAAGGCCAGGCTGGATGAGGCCTTGAACAACCTGGGCTGGCAGGAGGTGTCTCTGAACTTCCCCATGGCAGGGGGGAGGAACTGGATGGTCTTTCAGGTCGCTTCCAACCTGAACCATTCTGTGAACCTATGAAAATGCTATTAATAATGTGGCATTTGCTTTCAGTCTCAGGACCCAGCTGTGTTTGGAGCCAATTCCCTCTTGGTGAACACCTCCAAGCATTACTTGAACATTCGCTACACCCTGCTGCCCTACCTGTACACGCTGCTCTACAAAGCCCATACTCGAGGGGTCACCGTGGTGCGGCCAGTTCTGCATGAGTGAGTGCACCCTTCAGCCTTGGGCATCGCTGCCTGAGGGGTGAAAAGCCCACCCAGTGTTGTCAGGGACTTGCTAAGCACCAATGTGGACTGGAGTATATAGAGACACTTCCCAAGTCACGGAATACCATCATCAGAAACCAGCTGTTATTTCTGCAGATATTATTGTCAGTCACTCTTAGAAGTTGCTATGAGATGCTATTGTCAGCTAATCAAATTATTCTCCACCACCACACATACATTAAAATGCTTCTTTTCTTCCCTGGAAGCTCTTGAATGAGCTGTGTGAAGGACACAGCCCCCTGCACTTTGTCACATGTAAACACTACCTAAACTAATCCAATGTGACCTTCTTATCTTCAGACCGACTCAGATCAAGAGGAACTGTAAAAGAGTAGTTTTGCCTCACCACTCTTCAGTCACAGTTGTAGGCAGTCAGTACCCTATCTGGACTGCTGCTGCTGCTGCTCTAGTTCATTAAACCCAGTTAATGCTGTGTCTTCCTCTGCCTTCTCCACCTGCCCAGGTTCTACTCTGATGACAACACGTGGGGTATTGACAGGCAGTTCCTGTGGGGTCCCGGGCTGCTCATTTCCCCTGTGCTTGACCCGGTAGGTTTGGCTGTTTTGCTGTTGTTTGGGTCAGGTTGAGCCATCAGTCTGAGCTCTTTTTTCTGGCATAAAATCCCCAGGTTCCACTGTTCCTGTCACACCTCCATTGCTCTGATTACAAACCATTTCCAGTCCTACCCTTTCTCTCTTCAGTCTGTGACAGTTCTGTTAGGCAGCTCAGAGCATGGAGCTGCTCTGCTGTGTGTGTGCCTCCTGCTGAAATCACACTGCCTCTCCTCTTGTGATGAGTAAGTTGAGCTGCAACAGAAGCCTCTGACATCTCCCTTAGGAGCCTCTGGTCCTCTTCTAGTCTGAACTCTTCTGTCTTGACCAGACCTGCAAGAACTGTTAGTAAAATGATGGCAGAGGCCTTGCTTGTTAGCTTTAACACAGCTCTGTCTCCAGTGCAAACACAGGGTTTGGCTAAATCCTTAGCATACATTTATCTTGACATGGCTACATCACATCACTTACAGCTCTGGAAATATTCCTAACAAGCCTGGGGTTTGCTTTCCTTTTTCCTTTGTTTCCTTTTCCTTTTCCCTTTTTCCTTTGTTTCCTTTTCCTTTTCCTTTTTCCCTTTTTCCTTTCTTTCCTTTTCCCTTTTCCTTTTTCCCTTTTCCTTGCTCCTTTTTCCTCTTTCATTTTTCCTTGTATCTTTTCCCCTTTCCCCTGTTCATTTTTCCCTTTCCCTTTTTCCATTTCCCCTTTTGCCTTTCCCTTTTTCCATTTTCCCTTTCCCTTTCTCTTTTTCCCTTCCCTTCCCCTTTCTCTTTTTCCCTTCCCTTCCCTTCCCTTCCCTTCCCTTCCCTTCCCTTCCCTTCCCTTCCCTTCCCTTCCCTTCCCTTCCCTTCCCTTCCCTTCCCTTCCCTTCCCTTCCCTTCCCTTCCGTTCCCTTCCCCTTTCTCTTTTTCCCTTCCCTTCCCTTCCCTTCCCTTCCCTTCCCTTCCCTTCCCTTCCCTTCCCTTCCCTTCCCTTCCCTTCCCTTCCCTTCCCTTCCCTTCCCTTCCCTTCCCTTCCCTTCCCTTCCCTTCCCTTCCCTTCCCTTCCCTTCCCTTCCCTTCCCTTCCCTTCCCTTCCCTTCCCTTCCCTTCCCTTCCCTTCCCTTCCCCTTTCTCTTTTTCCCTTCCCTTCCCTTCCCTTCCCTTCCCTTCCCTTCCCTTCCCTTCCCTTCCCTTCCCTTCCCTTCCCTTCCCTTCCCTTCCCTTCCCTTCCCTTCCCTTCCCTTCCCTTCCCTTCCCTTCCCTTCCCTTCCCTCCCCCTCCCCCTCCCCCTCCCCCTCCCCCTCCCCCTCCCCCTCCCCCTCCCCCCTCCCCCTCCCCCTCCCCCTCCCCCCTCCCCCCTCCCCCTCCCCCCTCCCCCTCCCCCTCCCTTCCCTCCCCCTCCCTTCCCTCCCCCTCCCCCCTCCCTTCCCTCCCCCTCCCCCCTCCCCCTCCCCCTCCCCTCTTTTCTCTTCTCACTTCTCCTGGAGACAGGTGATGCACTTTTCTGCTGGTAGCTTTGTAGAAGTTGTATTTGAATTGCTCTCTTTCTGGACAACATCATAAACCTCACTAGAGATAGCAGTGAGGTGGAGAAGTATCATTGCTTTTCCCAGTGTGAAGCTGAGTTTTAACTGGACACTGCAGTGCCTTCAGCTCTGAAAGCTGTTTCTTTGCTCTCCTTGCAGGGTGTGGACACGATCCAAGCCTATTTCCCTGATGCAGTGTGGTATGAGTATGAGACGGTGAGAAAGCATTGAGGAATGTTGTTTCATTTACAAAGGATATGGCAAACGTGAACACAAATGTTAATAACCTTCCACCAATGTGTAAAACTGCCAAAAGCATCTTAAATAGGTTCCATGTCTGGTTAGAGTAGGTATTTACAAGGGATGTGCAGGCTTTGGGCAGTGATAAGCGTCTGCACAAGTCCCTGCAAAGCAGGAGGAATATCACAGAAAGAGAGAGCCCCGGGAGCCAGATGGCGTCGGCCACACGGGGCAGGCTCGACCAGAACAGCCAAGCCAGTAGGGCACTGAAGGCAGCACACAGTGACCTAATGGGAAGGGGTTGTGCCAGGCTGTGGCCATAAAGGCAGCAGCATAGGCCTGGTCAGGCGGGAGCAGTGGCCAGCACACGTGTCCTTACCCCAGAAGCAGGGTTCTTTACCAGACACACCTGGTCCTGTCCCCTTAGTTCCTTTCCCCACATTACCCTGGCTGTCTGCAGGAAGGAGGGGGAATAGGGGGACCATGTCTAGACACCTCAGGGTCTGTCTGGGTTTGTGCTGGGGCTTGTTTGGCCCCACCATGACAGTTAGTGCAGGGGGTGCTATGGGCAGTCTCCAAGTGGCTGTGTGATGAAATCAGGTTGTCAGCCCAGCTTGGGTGACCTAAAGACAAGCCTGCAGGAGGGAAATGGTGAGGCTAAGGGTGAAGGGTGGTGGGGTAAGTGCATGAATCAGCACCTCAAGGAAGGACACAGAGATATGGAATACAGCACAGGAGATGAGTGGAAACCTGAGCAAAGGCTGTGACTGAATAGAATACAATACACCGTTACAATCTGGACTGCAAGCCCCAGGATACTTTGCCCTAGCCAGCACTTGCATTTTGTAGCTGGCATGACAGCAGCACAGGACTGAATACCAGCAGCAGATTCAACTCAACCCATGACACATAACTGTATGCACAAGAGCCTGCAATTATCATTTGCTAGTCTGGTTTCTGCAAAGCAGCTGGACTTGGTGACCTTAGAGGTCTTTTCCTACCTTAATCATTCTAGGATTCTAAGTTTCCAGCTGCTGTGATAATCCTTTTGCTGGGTGAAAAAAGGTCATTGTGGGTAAAAAAAGGAACATTGTTCACATCAGATTCCTGTATTCACATCAGACTCCCATCAGGGCTTGCTCTCTGTATTGACTGAGCTAAACCAGAACAGTGAGAGCTGTTGATTTGTGACATTAGATGACACTGATGTGCAGCTGATTGAGCTTTATGTGCCCGCTGGCACAGAGATACTTACATAACTTAAGCATTCTCTAAAAGGAAGCATCAAGATGAAACCCAGGACTTGAAAGCTTTCAAAGCAGAGAGTGATGCAAGTTAACTTGATCTGTTTTCCATCCTGCCAAACAGGGGGCAAAAATCTCAGTGAGAAGAGAATGGACCAGCCTGTTCCTGCCAGCAGACAAGATGGGACTCCACCTGAGGGGAGGCTATGTTTACCCGACTCAGCAGCCAGCTCAAACAACAGATGCAAGGTGTGCTTCAAACCTCATGGCTTCCACGGCTTTATTTTCAAGACTGAGCTGAGGACTGTCATGTTACCAAGCAGTAGCAGCCCGTTGTATTTCCCCTCTACTCAGCACTGGCAAGGCCACACCTCAAGCCCTGGGGTCAGTTTTGGGCCCCTCACTCCGAGAAGGACATTCACAGATTCATAAAATACACTGAGGGGCTAGAGTGAGGCCAGAGAAGGGCAACAAAGCTGCTGAAGGGTCTCCAGAACAGCTGTGGTGAGCAGTAGCTGATAAAACTGGGGTTGTTTAGTCTGGAGAAGAGGAGGCTGAGGGGAGACCTCATTGCTCTCTACAACTCCCTTGAAAGGAGGCTGGAGAGAGGTGGGAGATGATCTGTTCTCTGTACCAACAAATCATAAGACCAGAGGAAATGGCCTCAAGTTGCCCCAGGGGAAGCTTAGATTGGGTATTAGAAGAAACTTCTTCACTGAAAGGGTTCTCAAGCACTGGCACAGGCTGCCCAAGGAGGTGGGTGAATGCCCCTCCCTGGAGGTGTTTCAGAGAGGCAGGGATGTGGTGCTGAGGGACGTGGTTTAGCACCAGCCTTGGTAGAGTTAGAGACAGGGTGGATCCAAAGATCCAGCCCAAATGATCCTGTTTAGCATTTTCTCCTTGAAGCAGGGCCCTAGCTGTGAGCCACAGCTCAGTTCCACAGCTGGCTCCAGCGCAAGCTCAGCCATCCAGGGCACGTTTATTTGCACAGCATTTTGTGCCCTTGCCATGCCTTTTACTCTGGTTATGGGAAAAGGAAAGGCAGCCAAGGCCTAACCTGAGGCAATCTCCAAGTACTGCAACCCTGCTGAGTGTCACAAGCCCAGCAGGGACATGAAGGGGGCAGGCACTGCTGAGGTGTCTGTTGTGCATGTAAGACACAAGTCTCTCTTTCCACAGCCGCAGGAATCCAATGGGACTCATTATTGCCATGGATGACAACAATGCAGCTTCTGGGGACTTATTCTGGGATGACGGAGAATCTACAGGTGGGCGTTATGGCTCAGGCTGGAAGGGAGCTCAGAGCTCCTCTGCTCCAAGCTCCCCACCATGCCCAGGGACACCTCTCAGCTCCACTCAGCTGCTCAAGGCCTCAGCCAGCCTGGCCTTCAACACCCCCAGCAAGGAGGCAGCCACAGCCTCCCTGGCCAGCCTGGGCCACACTCTCACCACCCTCCCAAGCAACAACTTCTGCCTCAGCTCCACTCTAACCCTGCTCTGCCTCAGCTTCCAACCATTCCCCCTTGGCCTGGCTCCAGACCCCCTCAGCAAAAGTCTCTCTGCAGCCTTCCTGCAGGATGCCTTCAGGTCCTGGCAGGCAGCTCTGAGGTGCCCCTGGAGCCTTCTCCTCTGCAGGCTGCACAGCCCCAGCTCCCTCAGCCTGGCCTCACATCAAAAGCTAAATCTGCTTTTCTACCTTAGCCTCCACATCATCCATCCAGCCTGTCAAAATCCCTTTTGTTATTTTAACTCCACTCATCATATCTTCAGCAAAACTTCCAAGCCTTCATTTTTCAAAGTTTGTGGAAGTTAGGGCTGCTGTTAAGAACTAAAGCTGTGATGCAGCTGATTATTGCTGCCATAAATATGAAGGCCTTGGGTGGCTGCTGGCTGTATGGGTGACAGCTCTATGTCCTGCTTTGTCAGGGCTTAAAATAACGAAGCTCTTATTGTGCTCACTGCTCTTGAGAAACAAACCAATAAAACATCTTCTGATTTTATTCCCTGCCCCAAACTTGCAGGTTGCAGCTTCTCAGAGAAACTCTTTGCAATTTGCTGCAATGGCAGTGATTTTCTTTTCATCCAGAGGAGAAAAGCTGCCAAATTGACTCAGGTTTTGTCTTGCCTTTTCCCGGCGCTGTGTTCCTTCCTCCCTCATGCTTCTGTGGGCAGCAGAGCCTTGATGTTGTTGCCATTTTTGCACAAAAAGAGCTTCTTTAGGGTATAGTGACAGATTAACTTTAAGCCATACATCTACATTTAAGATGAGAAGAAATAAGTCTAAAAAAAGAAATGTATATTTTAGCAAAACTGCTTTCAGGGAATTTGGGAAAGTGGAAAAAAAAATCAATCTCCTGGGAGTCTGGCCTGAGGAAAGCAGAAAAAGAGAGATTTCAGTTCCCCAGAGAATCATGAGTAAATATTTGAGCTGCTCAGTGCAGCCTGTAACTGGAGTAATGCTGACAATTAGAACTTGTTGGTCTGCAGCAGTGACACAGCTTTGCTGTGATGCCTGTCCTTCCTGCACTGCAAGGGTGACTTCTCTCTTTGCCTTTCAGGTACAGTGGAGAGGGAAGCCTACCTCTACTATGAGTTTACAGTCTCTGGTGTAAGTATTTTATTGGAAATGCTCTTACTTTTAATTTTGCTTTTATCAATAGTGCCTGCAAAGGGCAATTCTTTTCTCCTCCATGTTCTCCTGTAAGCTTTACTGAGAAGCAAAGTGTTTGACAAACTCCAAATGGATTCATGTTCAAATTACTGTAATTTAACTGGGATGGAAATGTGCTATTTGCCTTCTCCTCCTTAATATAAACATCTGAAGAGCTCCTGTTTCCTTTCACATACCAAAGGCAGCAGCAGTGTTTGTTGAATGGGAGAACCATAAAGCATCAAAGGCAGTTAAGAGAGTCAGAAGGGAGCTGAATACAGTGCTTGTAATCCTCAGCATATTGGAAATTGGAAAATTAATCTTTGCAAACTGTAAAAATGCAGCTGGGTGTTCCAGAGAGGGAGGGGAACACCTTCCTCTTGTCTGCAGCCAGGGCATCTGCTTCGACTTTGAGTTTGACATCACTGTTCTCACACTGAAACTGCCTTGGAAGGGTTAATTTCTGTCAGGGTGCAGTGCAGAGAGTGTTCCTGTTCAGTACAGAATCACACAATCATGGAGTGGCTCAGGTTGGAAGGGAGCTCAGAGCTCATCTGCTCCAAGCTCCCCACCATGCCCAGGGACACCTCTCAGCTCCACTCAGCTGCTCAAGGCCTCAGCCAGCCTGGCCTCCAACATGCCCAGCAAGGAGGCAGCCACACTGAGCAGAGACACAATATGAGAGGGATTCCAACCAATATGATATTTCTGATAATAAAAATATCTACTAAAGTTGTTTTTCCTCTTTTCCTGGTGGAGGAGCAGGGAAGCAGTGAGAGAGATTGCACAGGAACATGGGAGTGGAAGCAAAGGAATATAAAGGGGAAGCACATGCATTAGTTATTGCCTTTAATCATGTCTAATCACATAATCATTTGTAGATAAAAATCCTCAACTCCTTTTGAGGTTTGAAACTTGTAGCCAAATTACCAGAGGTAATGATGGGGATATAAAAATGAAGGTGCATTTATATGTAGGGAGCAATGAGGAGGGCTGCAGAGGGACGTTTCCTGGTCTGGAGCCAGGCCAAGGGGGAATGGTTGGAAGCTGAGGCAGAGCAGGGTTAGAGTGGAGCTGAGGCAGAAGTTGTTGCTTGGGAGGGTGGTGAGAGTGGGGCCCAGGCTGGCCAGGGAGGCTGTGGCTGCCTCCTTGCTGGGGGTGTTGAAGGCCAGGCTGGCTGAGGCCTTGAGCAGCTGAGTGGAGCTGAGAGGTGTCCCTGGGCATGGTGGGGAGCTTGGAGCAGATGAGCTCTGAGCTCCCTTCCAACCTGAGCCGCTCTATGATTCTGTGATTCTCTCCTGAACAGAAACCTGAGCCATTCTGTGATTCTATGATGACAGTCATGGTTCAGCTCCACTGTTAGAACTCTTAATCTAGTAATAAGCAATGAACTGGGTAGGAACTGGAATTTGTATCTCAGGGAAAGTGAATATGGATGTTCATGTGTTGGCACCTGATGAGATCAGAGTCAAGCAGAGATTATCTGCCCTGTCACAGACACAGGGCAGCCTTTTCTTATTGCCAAAGGAAGCACAAAAGCAAACCAACAAACATGCAGCTAAAGCACAGCTATGAGGCATATTGTATACACAGCAGAAAAACATCATTGTGAGAACAGCAAGCAAGGCAATCTTGGATATGATAGGGAAAAAGAATTGGCTTACTTCATGCTGCATTATGGCAAGAAAGTGGTTAAACCAGTAGGAATTTTGGCAGGCTTTTGTTATAACAATGCCATCACTATTATTTTTCAGACTGCTCTCCAAATAACTGCCAAAACCAATGGCTATTCTGACCCAAACAACTTGAAGTTCGAAGAGATCAAGATACTGGGAGCACAGCAGGAGATCACAGCAGTTACTGTCACCCAGAACAATGTTGTGGAGAATCACCAAGTTAGCATCAGCTATGACTCCGTGCAGAAGGTACAACAGCAGCAGGAACATGGGAAGGAATCACCTTTCAGTCTGCATCACTTTCATTCTGTGCATTGCAAAGAACAGTGCTTGGGACTGAGAAGTGTCCCAGTGCCAACTGCATGCAGGTCAACAAGTCAGAGCAAGGTCCTGCAGCTGGGTCAGGCCAGGAGACAGCCTTGTGCTGGGCTGCAGCCAGAGGATTGTGGGCAGGAGAGCAAGAGAGGGGATTCTGCCCCTGGACCCTGCTCTGCTCGGACCTCACCTCCAATCCTGCCTCCAGTTTTGGTGTCCCTAGCAGCAGAAGGACACAGAGCTGTGGAGTGAATCCTGAGGGGGCCACAAAGATGCTCCAAGGGCTGAAGCAGCTCTGCTGGGAGCACAGGCTGAGGGAGCTGGGGCTGTGCAGCCTGCAGAGGAGAAGGCTCCAGGGGCACCTCAGAGCTGCCTGCCAGGACCTGAAGGCATCCTGCAGGAAGGCTGCAGAGAGACTTCTGCTGAGGGGCTCTGGAGCCAGGCCAAGGGGGAATGGTTGGAAGCTGAGGCAGAGCAGGGTTAGAGTGGAGCTGAGGCAGAAGTTGTTGCTTGGGAGGGTGGTGGGAGTGTGGCCCAGGCTGGCCAGGGAGGCTGTGGCTGCCTCCTTGCTGGGGGTGTTGAAGGTCAGGCTGGCTGAGGCTTTGAGCAGCTGAGTGGAGCTGAGAGGTGTCCCTGGGCATGGTGGGGAGCTTGGAGCAGATGAGCTCTCAGCTCCTTTCCAACCTGAGTATTGGGGGGGAAATCCCAACCCATTACAGCCATTTTGTGATGATTGTATGAAACTACAGCAGAAGTACAGCTGCACTCACCCTGCCTGCATGGGACCTGCATCCCAGATTTGCTTTCAGACCCACAGTACAGGTGTTAGCTGTACAGATATTCCTGTTGCCACCTTCAGTTTCTGTGGGGAGCAGTAGCTTTGTGATTGTGTTTGATATGGAAGGAAGGCAACTGATATTTTGCATGAGTATTAATGCCTTGATTTTTAAAACAAAATCAAGCACCATGGTTAAACTTTTATCAGCTTCTCTAGAGCCTTAATTGTTCCTTTCTTTACCTACAAGTGCATCAGTTGTGTGTGTGTGCTAAAGGGAGACTAAACCAAATGCAACAGGACAGGGCTCTTTTGTGAGCTGTCACACAGCACAATGGTGCTGAGGACAGGGATCTCTGCTGACTGATGAATGTCATCTGGGCTTTAATAACTCTTTTTTCTTTCATATTTACAGGTTGCCCACCTAAGAGGATTTCAGCTTGAACTGGGAAAGTCTTACACAGTGCAATGGACTCAGCGGGCGAGTGTGCCCAGACCCTAGATGACTGCCAGAGGCTCTCTCTGCCCCCTCTGCATTCCCCAATGGAAGAGAAAGGGAATAAGGGAGAGAGACTGATGGATTGGAAAAAAACAAAACAAAACACACAACAAGCCCCAAACCAACCCAAAACTGAACCAAGTTTAATGAAAATGAGAATAAAATTAAATGGAGACACAAAGACACAAACCAGTATGGGACCCAACCCCTGATGGCAAGGATGGCATCCCTGATGCTGGGGGCAGGCATTAGGCAAGTCTCAGACTGGATGCAGTGGTAAATGGGAAGCAAATGGAGAAGCTGGATTCTGGAGCTGAATTCAGGAACTCATGTGTCAAAGGCAGAATGGACAGAGCCCTGCTGGGATGCTGGTCACTGAAGAGGAGGAAGAACTTGACCCTGGGGATGCCTCAGCTTGCTGCTGAAGATGGGCTGCAATGCCTTGGGGGGCACTTGAGGCTCTCCTGTGCTGTCTGCTCCTCCCTACAGCTGCCCCCTCTGCCTTCCTTCACCTGGGAGGTGTGTGCAGAGGAGCAAGTCTTAGGGAGAGCCTTTGTGCCCCTGAGGCCTTGGCAGGAGCTCTGCCCCTCAGCTTCTCCCTGCTAGCAGCAGCCCCTGGCTGTGCCAAGCTGCCCTGAGCTTCAGCCAGTGCCTGAGTGAGCAGAGCCTGAGCTGGGCACTCACAGTCCTGAGCAGAATCAGTGCTGGTGCAGCTCAGAGCAGGACAAATTTTTATCTCGGTTCTGATCCAACAGAAGGAAAATGTGAACAGTGTGGATGTGTCCTGGCCCTTAGCAAAAGTATTTCTCTAAACCAGTGAGCCAGAAGTGTTTTCAGAGTCTCAGATGTTTCTACAGTTGTTACAGGGGAAAAGCAGCCCGGGGGAGGTGTCAGAGGTGAGGGCAATGAGGGCACAGACATCAGCTGGCCTGGACTGGCAGATTTTACTGGCTTCCCTAAAATCTAGGTAGCTGGCACCTGTGTGAGCTGGCACCTGTGTGAGCTCTTCCAAAGTGTAGCATGAATTGAGGAGAAGGGTAGCAGGTCTTGAAAGATTGATAGGAATTGTATTAGTTTTGTAACACCAGAACAGCATCTGCAGCTACCCCTTCTGCTTCTCCTGCACCGTGGCCTGCAAGGCTTATCCCCTGCTTCTAACCCTCAGAGTCTCTGAGGCACATTGGAAGTCAAAGCAATTCCTCTGGATTTCAGTTTGAGAAGAAATCCTGCACTGCCCTAGAAACTGTGTCTGGGCTGAGAGCTGGTTGTAGCCATGCTGAGGAGGGGTTTCCAGATCACAGTCTCTGGTGTGCAGTTCTTCACCACAGGTTTTCATTTCCCCCTGTCCTTAACTTAGGACAGTGGCATCTCCTGGCAGGGTTGAACTTCAGAGGGTCCCTTCCACTCCATGCTCCTCCAAAACTAAACTTTACAGCTTGGACATATGTCCTAGGCAGGAAGACCACAACTCTTCACCAGCTGCTCCTGAAGCAGCTGAAGAGACTGCTGGACTGTCCTGACTTTGTTGCACTGCTGGGAATGTTTTTGGTAACTTTGGACCTTTGGAAATGACTTTTCCTGTGGAGCCAAACCCTGGTCCTGCTATGGGCTGGGTGTGCTCAAGTCAAAAGGCACTTTGGGTTTCCATTAGCAGAGAAGAGATGTGGGCAGGCACAGGTTCAGCTGAAGAGCTGGGCAGGGCTGGTGGTGTTCTGCAGAGGTGGAGGCTGCTGCAGTCACCTGCATCAGCTGATGGAACCTCCCTGCAGCCAGCCTGAGTGTCCCTGTGCCGCCGTCACAGGAGCCTGGCAGTGGGTTTGAGCTTGCTGTCAGGAGCCCTTAGCTAAGTAAGTGGAATTCTCAGGGGGTGTTCTAGGGATAATTGGTGTGAATACCCAATCACTTATCTTGCCTTCAGCTTGCATCTTTTCTTCTTTGTCATTAACCTAGGATTTTGTACTCAGTTTTAGAATGCAATGATGTGAATCAAATGTCTGGCCTCAAGGCACAGGTGTGGTGTCAAGCCAGAAATGAAGACAGTTTGATAACGCAGAAATAAAGTTATTTGGGAATGTAGAGTTTATTTTTAGCTTAATCATTCTACTTCTTTTCACTGTGCTCTATTATTTAGAATAGAATTTATGGGCTGGCCAGGGAGACTGTGGCTGCCTCCTTGCTGGGGGTGTTGAAGGCCAGGCTGGCTGAGGCCTTGAGCAGCTGAGTGGAGCTGAGAGGTGTCCCTGGGCATGGTGGGGAGCTTGGAGCAGGAGAGCTCTGAGCTCCCTTCCAACCTGAGCCACTCTATGATTCTGTGATTCTCTCCTGAACAGAAACCTGAGCCATTCTGTGATTCTATGATGACAGTCATGGTTCAGCTCCACTGTTAGAACTCTTAATCTAGTAATAAGCAATGAACTGGGTAGGAACTGGAATTTGTATCTCAGGGAAAGTGAATATGGATGTTCATGTGTTGGCACCTGATGAGATCAGAGTCAAGCAGAGATTATCTGCCCTGTCACAGACACAGGGCAGCCAAAGGGAGAACAAAAGGCAGCTGAAACACAAGTATGAAGCATATTGTAGACATGGTTGGGGCAGATGATCTCTGAGGTCCCTTCCCACCTAAGCCACCCCAGGACTTATTTCTGTGCATTTCCTAATGCTGAAAGAAATGTGAGGGTCACACATCAAAAACTGACTCCTGGCAGTGCCCAGAGCACTGAAAACTTGAAAAGGGCATCTCTCCAAGTTGGATAATTGATGTACCAGAAAGATATTGACCACACACACATAGCCCCTTACATTATAAACATAGACTTGAAATTCATATAAATAATCAGACAGAACCAGTCCTGATCCACAAGAAATCCTGAAGGTCTGAGGTTTTATTGTGGTGGGGTTTAGTTTTGGTTGTGAGGTTGGTTTGGGTTCAGGTGCTTGGATTTTTGTTGCTGAGGTTTTTTGCTTGGTTGTGTTTTGTTTTGTTTTTCCCAAACCAAAGACTGTGACAGAATTGGAGCCTCTTAATTGAAATAAAATACCAAATATTTTCAGCAACTTTCCCTCAGATTCCTATCACCATAGGTAAGACCTCAAACAACTCTTTCATTGAAATGAATTCATTTTTACTTCTCACCTTTATGGTTATCAAAGTGCAAGGCTCCAGTAGCACTAAACCTCAAGAGCTCCCCAGCAAGCTTGGGCAAGGAAAAACTCTATGAAGTGTCAGTTCAGGTAAAAACCTTTGGCATCCAAAGGTGGGAGCAGCCCCATAAGCCAGAGTCATTTTGTTTCTCTTGGTTTTGTTGAGCTCTTTTCATGCCAACCTATTCTCTCGTGCCCTGTGTTCTCCATGCCTTAAGGCTGGCTTTTGTGTCCTTGCCATGCAGTGACTCTGCCTGCCAGAGGCTGCTCCAGCAGGGTTGTGTTCACCACTGCATGGTGCAGGAGCACTGACTGGGGATGGATGGGGAAGGTTCCCTGAGAAATATCCTTTTAGTTTTCTTCCATGGCACTTCAGAGAGGTTTAGACTGGCTGCTAGGGGCAATGGCTTGACTGCAAGGGTGGTCAGGTGCTGGAACAGGCTGCCCAGGGAGGGGGTGGAGTCAACATCCCTGGAGGTGTTCAGAAAACATGTAGACAGGGCACTGTGGGCCATGGTTTGATGGCCATGGTGGGGTTGGGGTGATGGTCAGGCTGGATGAGCATAAGTGACTTTTCCCAAAGGATTCAATGGTCAATAGTGGGACGTGGTGAAGGTCCTCCACAACATGCTGAAGCACAGAGCATAGAACATTCCCAAGGCCATTTCTTGTGCAGCTCCCAAGGCTCTGGGAGGCACGACGAGAGAATCATGACATTGCAGAATGCTTTAGGTTGGTCTTGGTTATATCCTCTGCTTAAACAAAAGCAGTGGTAGTGAGGAGGGCAAGCAGTGGCTTTTAAGATGCAAAGTGGGTGCACAAAGCTTTGCTTTTAGCAATTGGTTTCTCAGCTCCAAGGCTGCTATCTGAAGAGCACCCCAGCCTGCCTTAGATAAGGCCTGATCTAAAGATAAGGCATCTGTGCTCTTGCATTTCCAATGCAACAAGCAAGCAAGGGTCTGGATTTCTTCCTAGCTCTTCATGACCTTCGAGCCCTTGGTAACAACTTTGCTCTTGCCATAAAGAAAGCAAACATCAGAGCTGCTTGAATGCTTGACTGGGTGGATGCTCTGCTGGGCAGCTGTGGCAGGGCTGCCAGTCAAGGCAGGAGTGGAACTGCTGACAGGACAGGAAGGGATGCCTGATGCCTCTGCTGCCAGCCAGGCCTCGGGGGGTTTGGGCACTGTGAGGAGAGCACAATTTCAGACTAGACAACATCAGCATTTTTCTGTGTATCAAGTCTGAGCTGAAACACAGTGGAAGCTTTTCCTCTCTTCTGAGAGGTCCCACAGCAGGAAGGAGCATGGCAAATTGCACAGCTGAGACACTTGGAGTTTACAGAAAAATGGGAGTTGGAGAGAGAAAAGTACAATAACTAATCTGCATCCTGAATGTATTCTCTGGTACTAAACACAGCAGTGCTTGTGCAGCCCCAGACATGCTGTAGCAGCAATTTATCCCAGGGCTAAAGCCTGCGAGCAGGAAGATTGCTTGCCCTCAAAACTCACAACAGCCTGTAAGCTAAACCTGAACATGAGTTTTCCATCTAGCTTAATGCCAATGTAGTTCTCCATCCCTTAGACAGAGAGCATCTGGATATTGACTTCATCTGATATTGTTTCCTTATGAGGCTTTTGCACAGACTTGAAAGCCAGAACCCTCTCTGGTGGTACAGGATCTGTGTGGAGGTGGAGCTGGGCTTTGTGACCTGAGCAATTGCTTTTGATGGGCACAGCTGTGGCTCCATCTCAGAGCAGAGCTGCACCTTGAGTCAGCAAAGCACTGGAGCTGTGCTGTAGGCATGCCCTGCACTGCTGGTGCATGTCAAACCCTAACTCTCTTTCCCAGAGCATTGCTGAGTTGCTGTGTTATGAAGTGCTTGAGAAAAGATTGAGGTCACTTGAGTTACACTCCTCTTTTTGATTTAAGGTGCCCAACCCATGGATGTTTCACTGCAGGAAGGTTACACACCCAGTGTCCTCTGCTGTGATTCCTGGAGAGGAACTCATTGAAGAATGAATCCTTTGTGTCTTCTTCACTCTGCTGTGCCGGCAGCAGCAGGGTGTGCTGACACTGGTGCTGAGGTGGAAACCTTCTCCCTCCCTTTCACAATCATAAAATCACAGAATGCTTTGGTTTGGAAGGGACCTTAAAGATCATCCAGTTCCAAGCCCCTGCCACGGGCAGGGACACCTCCTACCAGTCCAGCTTGCTCAAGGCCTCATCCAGCCTTTGGACACTTCCAGGCTTGGAGCCTCCACACCTCTTCTCCACAAGCTGTTTCAGTGCTTCACCACTCCCATGGGGAAGAATTTCTTCCTAATATCTACTCTACATCCAGCTTCTTCCAGGTTGGAACCATCACCACTCTTCCTGTCACTCCACGCCTGTGCCAGAAGTCCCTCTCCAGCCCACCTGTAGTCTTAAACACTGGAAGGCTGCTCCAAGGTCTCACTGGTGCCTTCTCTCCTCCAAGCTGCACAGCTCTCCTGGCCTGACTTCACAGGAGAGGTTCTCCAGCCCTCTGCTCATCTTCATGGCCTCCTCTCAACCCACTTTAACAGTTCCATGACCTTCTTGTGTTTGGGCTCCAGAGCTGGACACGATACTCCAAGTGGAGTCTTGTGACCTTTGTAACTGGTGGTGAGTTGTAAACCCTCCCTCTCCCTTTCACAATCATAACATCACAGAATGGGTTGGGTTTGAAGGGACCTTAGAGATCATCCAACTCCAACCTCTCTGCCATATGCAGGGACACCTCCTGGCAGACCAGGTTACTCATGGCCTCATCCAACCTGGCCTTGAAAACCTCCAGGCTCAGAGCCCCACATCTCTAAGCAACTGGTTCCAGAGCCTCCCCACCCTCATGGGGAAGAATTTCTTCCTAAGAAAGCTCCACATTCTTCAGTCAGCATCAGTTCTTAGCAATGTAACATCTACTTACCTGACCCAAACATCCTCACTTCCTGTCTAGTGAGATGACCAGAGTCAGGGTGAATTAAAAAGGTGAAATAAAATCTTTAAGGGGAAGTCCTTCCAGTGAGTTTTTAACCCTCTAATGCTATACCTCAAGACTTTATAAAGACTGCTGGAATAGAAAAAGCAGCAGGTTTAGCTGCATGGTCTTGCACAGAAAATAAGAGATTGGGTAATAGGAAGAGCAGTCATCAAAAATCACTTCATTAGGTCTAAAGACCTAAAGAGCTCTCTGCAGGCAGATTGGACATGGTGACCTTAAAGGTCCCTGCTAACCCAAAGCATTGAGTGTTGTGATTCTAATCACAAGCTGCTGTTTCACCTGACTGGCCCCTCTGGTTCAGCTGCTGTCACCTCTGGTCAAACCAGCCTTTAATAGACCCAGAACCTCAGGGTTTCCTGGAGAGCAGGAGCAATTTAGTAGAAGATTTTCCTGTGCTATCATGTAAAGGCTTTAGGGGACAACTGCAACTTGGACCTTTGGAATATATCAACCTGCACATCTGAGATGGATACAGCCCTGCTTGGCAAAGAGCTGCTTCTGCAGCTTTGGACAGGGCAGATGACCTGAAAATGTACCATTTGGATTTGCATCATGACACACAAGCACCACTGTGGTGCCCAGGAGATGTGGTCACTGCTGGCCGTGGCTGTGCTGCATGGGTGGTCATTATGGTTATATTGTGCTTACTTTATGGCTAGATGGAGAGAGGGGATTCTGCCATTTTGCTCTGGTGAGACCTCACCTGCAGTGCTGTGTCCAGCTCTGGAGCCCTCAACAAAGGAAGGACATGGAGCTGATGGAGAGAGGCCAGAGGAGGCCACAAAAATGATCCTGGGGTTGGAGCAGCTCAGCTACAAGGACAAGCTGAGGGAGCTGGGGGTGTTCAGCCACTAGGCTGCCTTGCAGTGCCTGAAGGGGTCCTGCAGGAAGGCTGCAGAGGGAGTTTTCCTCAGGGTGTCTAGAGACAGGCTAAGGGGGAATGAGCCAGGGTAGGGTTAGAGTGGAGCTGAGGCAGAAGTTGTTGCTTGGGAGGGTGGTGAGAGTGTGGCCCAGGCTGGCCAGGGAGGCTGTGGCTGCCTCCTTGCTGGGGGTGTTGAAGGCCAGGCTGGCTGAGGCCTTGAGCAGCTGAGTGGAGCTGAGAGGTGTCCCTGGGCATGGTGGGGAGCTTGGAGCAGATGAGCTCTGAGGTCCTTTCCAACCTGAACCATTCTGTGATTCTGTGGTCACAGCCTCCTCTAAATTTGCTGGTATGTGCTCAGGAAGATGAGCAGGGGAGAGCAATTGAGTGACAAACAATACTCTTACCAATTCTAACACTGCAGACACAAGAAATGACTAGCTGAGGAAATCAGTGGCTCTGGATCAACTCCTGAGAGATCAGTTCTGTCTTCTGCCCCTGGCACAAGTCCCATCATGGATCCAGCTTCATTTGCCAGATCAAAACTGGCCTTTGAATCCATGGTTGCAGCTCAAATATGCAGCCTGGAGATTAAATCAAGGTCAAGTTAGAGGTGTAGCTGTGTAGTGAGGAGCTGTAACCAAACACAGCCTTTGCCATTCCACTCCCTCTCTTCTTGGCATGCAAAGAACTTGGGAATGCTAGCAAGGAGCAGCAACTGCACTGGAAAGCACTGGTGGTGCTTGCACAGAGCCCCCCAGCTTGGGCCAACGCAGCGCTGCAAGGAGCACAGCTGCGGTAGCCCTGTCCGACACAGGGAGCATGCCCAGGGAGTGCCCTGCCAGGGGCTGCCCTCTCAGCTGCCAGCAGATCTCAGCTGCTCTAAGGGACATAGAGGACTGGTTCACCAACCAATGGCTAATGCTGCAGGTGTTTATCGCTGCACCAGAGAAGGTGCTCTACAAGCCTGAGCTGTGCTCCAGCTCCCCAAATTAGCTTGAACCAAGGCCACTGCTCAGCCACTTCCAGGCCCACTGGAGACCAGGTCCATATCTCCAGCAGGAAAAGAGAGAAAATGAGCCTTGCAGTGGCAGGTAGCAGCACCTCCAAAGCATGTTCTATCCAGTTACTAATAATTCATCAGCCCACAGGCATCCTCTTTGCCCTTGTGCACTGAGCCCAGGCAGCTGAGCCAGAGGAGAACCTGCTCTGCTGGCACCTGCCCTGCATGGGTTGCCAGGCCAAGGTGGGGTTTAGGGTGAATCCCCTCCCCACCTCTGCCTGCTGCTAAGAAACTGCCTTTGATTTTAAAGGGTGAGACAGCAAAAAAACTGCAGAAGTGGGTTTGAATTTCACTCTTTTTGCTTCCTGCCCTCAAACAGCAGGTCTGGCAGACCTCTGCCTGCTCCTGCAGCATCTAGGAGTTCATCTTTGTGTTCCAAACAGGGTTGTGCTGCTGTAGCAATGTGCAGTGCTCAGATCTCAGTACCCTCCTCATGCTCGGAAAGCAGAAGGATCCAAGACTCCCTTTAGCACCAGGTGAAGCACAAGGCTAGAAGTAGCTGGGAGCTTTCTTCCTAGCAGCCACAATGTGGTGAGCACTCTCAGGGTGACAGCTCTTGCCCAGTGAGCAGCTGGAAGACACCTGCACAGGAGCTCCCTGTGATAACCAGAAGGTGACTGACCTGAAACCGATTCTGACTCTGCAAAACAATAATGAAAGGCCAGGGTTTCCATGGTGCTTTTGGGTCAGAACTCAGGGCTCCAGGTTGCAGAGTGAATCTCAGCAGTATCACACCTGCTGCTGGGAAAAATGTCTTTACTGAAGGCATTGGAACAGGCAGCCCAGTCCTGGAGGTGCTGGAGTCACCATTCCCGTAAGTGTTCAAAGGCACCCAGGGCCATGGCTTAATGGGCATGGTGGAGCTGGTTGCTGGTTGGACTGGATGATCTTAAAGATCTTTTCCATCCCAAATGATTCCATGAGGCTTTGAGCAACCTGGTCAAGTGGGAGGTATCCCTTTCCATGGCAAGGAGGTTGGAACTGGATGATTTTAAGGTTCCTTCCAACCCAAGCTGGAAGATGGCAGCAGGTACAGGTTTCAGCCCTGGCTGTGTTAGAGCATGTGCCACAGTGGATTTTACACAGAGTTCTGTTCTCACAGAGCAAAAAGTACTCAGGAGGCTCACATCTTTTGCCTTTTTGATTGTCCTTCCTCCTGTCTCCTGCTGTGGCTAAAGGATCACAGAATCAGTGAGGCTGGAAGAGACCTCCCAAGATCATCAAGTCCAACTGATCACCAAACCTGAACTAATCAACTAGACCATGGCACTAAGTGCCACCAGCTGGTCAATGCAAGATCTCTTCCCTTAGGTTAGGTCTCACTCCCACAGCATTCTCCTTCAGAACCTCCTGGTAACAGACTTAGCTCTGTGCCCACTGCCCTGGAGGAAAAACTGCCTGATGGCCAGGCCCAGAGAGTGGGGGGGAATGGATTTAAGTCTGGCTGGCACCCAGGCACCAGTGGTGTTCCCCAGGGCTCAGCACTGGGACCTGTGCTCTTTAATGCCTTTGTCAATGACCTGGCTGAGGGCACTGAGGCAGCCTCAGTAACTCTGCAGATGGCACCAGGCTGGGTGGCTGTGCCCATCTGCTAGAGGCTAGGGAGGCTTTGCAGCAGGACCTGGACAGCTGACCCCCATGGGCCAAGGCTGATTGGGTGAAGGTCAACAAGGCCAAGGGCCAGGTCCTGCCCCTGGCTCACAACAACCCCATGGGGAGCTCCAGACCTGGGGAGGTGTGGTTGGAAAGCTGCAGCTGGGAGAGGGACCTGGGGCTGTTGGTTGACACTCACTGCCCAGGAGCCAGCAGTGCCCAGGGGGCCAAGAAAGCCAAAGGCCTCCTGGCTTGGGTCAGAAGCAGGGTGGGCAGCAGGGCCAGCAGGTGACCATCCCCCTGTGCTCAGCACTGGGGAGGCCACAGCTGCAGTGCTGTGCTCAGCTCTGGGCCCTCCCTGCAGGAAGGACATTGAGGGGCTGGAGCCTGTGCAGAGCAGGGCAGCCAGGCTGCAGAAGGGCCTGGAGCCCCTGGGCTAGAGGAGGGGCTGAGGGAGCTGGGGGTGTTGAGGCTGGAGAAGAGGAGGCTGAGGGAGACCTCCTTGCTCTCTGCAGCTCCCTGCAGGGAGGTTGGAGTGAGGAGGGGACAGCCTCTGCTCCTTGGTGGCAAGGGGCAGGAGCAGAGGAAATGGTTGCAGGCTGCAGCAGGGCAGGTTCAGGCTGGGTGCTAGGAAATATTTCTTGCCAGAGAGGGCTCTCAGCCATGGGAATGTTCTGCCCAGGGCAGTGCTGCAGTCCCCATCCCTGGGGGTGTTCCAGCAGTGTGGAGCTGGTGCTTAGGGCCATGGTGTGGTGCTGAGCCTGCAGTGCTGGGTGGAGGGGTGCACTGGGTGAGCTTGGAGGTCTCTTCCATCCAGATGTTTTCTGTGGTTCTATGGCTCTGTGATTCTGTGATCTTCTCCCATGAAGCCACTGCCTTGAGTCTAAAGCAGTGCTGAGAACTTCCCACTGACAGCAGCTCCTCTGCTACCAGGTGTGGAAATTGGAAAGACAGCTCCCATTTGCCTGCAGCATGGCTCCAGAGGACTTCCAGTGGTGTACTTAGTGACTCTGAAGGGCTTCTGTCTGGCACAGTGTGTGTGAGGGGGGTGCAGTATCTCTGTCGGGCAGGAGCTGATAGCATTGTGCTAAGGAGACATTGATGGCCCTGAGATGCCTGCTCCATGCTGGAATGAGTAAACAATGCACACTTGGCTGTGCTCCTCATGGAGCTGCCACACACACACAGCTAATAGGGTTTTTCCTTGGAGCCTGGGAACAGCAGCTGGATGGCAACATCTGGCAGCACATTGGGAGCATGGGCTGGCTTGCAAAAAGTGAGTGGTTAGTGCCCCACTGTTGGGGATGGCCTGGGGAGGTGTCTTCCCCCTGGCACACACAGCTCATTTTTACCTCCCCTTTGGGTTGAGTAGAACCATACAAACACAGACTCATGGAACTGTTTCAGCTGGAAGAGGTCTCTGCATCACTGAGGCCAACCATCAGCCTTAGACCACCATGGCCATTGAGGCAGATCTTTCATCACCTTTTGTCTCCCAGGGGTGTGCAAACCAGCATGGTCTATAAAAGCTTCTCCCAACTGCAGTGATGGGCACCAAGAGCAGCCCTTGGATTCTGTTTTGGTACTGATGGAACTTTTGTGTTACCTTCAGCAAAACCTGGAAATTCTGGGAAGCAGCTCCCCCAGTGAGGAAGGGTTTGTACATTCCTCGTGGCATCTGCTGAGCATACTAAGCTCCTGTTATTCTGGGGATGAACAGGCTGCCCAGAGAGGTTGTGGAGTCTCCTTCTCTGGAAACTTCCCAACCCCCCCTGGCTGTGTTCCTGTGTGCCCTGCCCTGGGTGCCCCTGCTCTGGCAAGGGGGTGAACTCAGTGTCTCTGGAGGTCCCTTCCAACCCCTAACATTCTGTGGTTCTGGGAAGTCAAGCTTGATGGTGTTTCACTGCTAGTACAGGTATGTAGGTACTGCAATATTCAGGTTCTCTAGAGCTACCTGAAGGGAGGTTCATCTCCTAAGTAACAAGTGGTAGGGGTGAGAGGAAATGGCCTCAAGTTGTCCCAGGGGAGGTTTAGGCTGGACAATGGAAGAAACTGAAAGGGTTCTCAAAGCCAGGCACAGGCTGCCTAGGGAGGTGGCTGAATCCCCACCCCTGGAGGGCTGTCAAAGAGTCAGAGATGTGGTGCTGAGGGCCATGGCTTAGCCCCAGCCTTGGCAGAGTTAGAGAATGGTTGGACTAGGTGGTCTGAAAGGGCTTTTCCAGCCCAAATGATTCTATAACTCTATGAAGTTTTGCACAGTGATGAATTGAAACTGAAGCATTAAACAAGAACCCAGTGGGATAAAAACACTTGAAATTATCCTGTGGAAAGGTTAAGTGTTTAAAGAGGTAGCTAGTCAGTGCTGCACATAACTGTGTGCCTCAGTGCCTGCACTTGCACTCTGTGCAGATTTTAAATGATTAATCTTTTCATTCCCATTCTGTACAGTAAGAGTGGGGTTTTGTACTTATTCTAGGGTTGTCCTGCAGTCCAGAGCCATTGGAGCTGCCTGTTTCATGCAGATGAGGCATTATGCACATCATGATAATTACAGAACAAGCAATTCAGAAAGGCTCCCTGGCCAGGGGGTCCCTTGTCATCATCTCAGGAGGCCTTTCAGGCAGATACAGAGCACCATTTACTCCCACTGAGACAAAGGCCATCCTCAGGGTCAGGCCACACTGATATATTCCCAGATATTTTTAACAACTGAAGCAATTTTCATTGAGCCCTCAGCACAGGAAAGGCAAATAAAAGTGACATTCAGGCAGGAGGGCCAAAAAGTATTTGCTTAAAAACATTGCTTGCCATAAATTGCTCCTTAAATGTAGTACAGGGATGGAGGAGAGCAAAGGTCTAGATATGTCCCTCCAGGTCACAGAATGTTAGGAGCTGGAGGGGATCTCCAGAGATCATCCAGCCCAACCCCCCCATGCCAGAGCAGAGGCACCCAGAGCAGGGCACCCAGGAACACAGCCAGCTGGGGTTGGAAAGTCCCCAGAGAAGGAGACTCCACAACCTCTCTGGGCAGCCTGCTCCAGGGCTCTGTCACCTTCACCATGATACAGAAGTGTCTCCTCATGTGTTCCAGTTTGCTCCTGTTGTTCCTTGGGCACCACTCAAAAGATCCTGGCACCTTCATCTTTGACACCTACTCCTCAGCTATTGATAGACATTGATCAGATCCCTCTCAGCCTTCTCTTCTCCAGACTAAACAGCCCCAAGGCTCTTAGGCTTTCTTCACAGCAGAGATGTTCAAGTCCCCCAGTCATCACCATGGTCTCTGCTGGACTCTCTCCAGCAGATCCCTGTCTCTCTTGAACTGGGGAGTTCAAAACTGGACCCAGTATTCCCAGTGTGATCTCACCAGGGCAGAGGTCTGTGGCTTTCCTTGCTGGCATAGGAAGATCTGAGCTGGAGGATCTGCTGTGTAACATAGAAAACATTCCCCTTGTGTGTCGATCTGGATATGCAAACTGCTCATCAGGATGCAGCCACTGGGACTGGAATTCCAAGGAGGTGGCACAGGCTGCCCAGGGAAGTGTAGAGTCTCCATCCCTTGAAGGGTTTTAAAGAGGTGCAGATGTGGTGCTGAGGGACATGGTTTATTGGTGGGTTAAGGGTTGGCAGTGCTGGCTTAATGGTTGGACTTGATGATCTTAAAGACCTCTTCCAACCAAAACAGTTCTGTGGTTTGGAGCTAGATGATCCTTGAGGTCCCTTCCAACCCTGACCATTCTGTGATTCTGTGGCTCTGTGAATTACATGAGCTGTGTGCAGGAGGTGATGCAACAGCTGCTAATTCCCTGTGCTTGGGGATTGCTCCTGTCCAAGGTTCAATTCACTCTGAAACTGCTGGATAAAAAAGTCACCTCCTGTCAGTGCTGGGTACTGGAATCAAAGCCCAGGCAGGAGCAGCCCAGGGTGATGTCATGAATCCAGAAGAGCTGCTGCTGAAAAACTGCATGGCTGGTGGCTGGTGTCTCATGAATATGGAAGTGATGGAGAGTCACACACTGTGACCTGCAACTGTGATGGCTGACATGGAGCCAGCTAATGGACGTCTGAGAGCTGCCCTCTCTCAAGCCCAGCCATTTGGTTTGCTCCTTTTGGGCTTGCTTCCCTGAGACATTTAACTCCCTCAGTTACTGTTTGCAACAGGCAGCACTGCACAACATTTACTCTCTCAGAGATGTGATTTATGTGCTCTGTTATGAGGCTTGCTGCTCCTCTGCAAGGACTGCCCCGCTCAGTAGGTGGTGTGAAGGAGCAGCTGCACCATCTCTTGTCTCCTCTGTGGTCTCCTCTGTGATCTACACGACTCCTCGTGGCACCCCAACCCCTCGGTCCTATCCTTTGTTCTGTCTGGATTAGAACAGGCAGAGGAAAAGCTCTGGAGGCTGTGGCAGTTTTAGGCTGTGCCTAGAAAATTTTCCACAGGTCTTGAACAGAAAGTAGTAGAATGTAAAAAAATCACCACTGGGTGTAAGAAGGAAAAGAATGACAAGGTCTAAGTGATCCATTGGACAGATAGCAAACATAAAGTTAGATCTGTAAACTAACTCTCTGCTTTTGACTCCTTCACTCCAGCAGATTCCAGCTCTGGCTTCTGCTGGCTTGGCTGACCTTGGCTGCACTGCTTTGCTGTGGCTGAGCATTAACAAACAGCTCTCTGCTTTCTCTCCTTTCTTCTCTCGTTCTGTGTACAGGGGGAGGGAAGGGAGCAGGGAGGGGGATGCTGTTGGTAGCCCCCTGCTTTGGCCAGGGGGTTCCTGTGCTATTTATACATTGTAAATCTGTGTAAATCTTGCATATTTGGTACACATTCATTGCATTCCATCCTTTGATTGAAGTCTTGCTTGTAAATACAGCTTCATTTGCTTCCTAATGGCTCAGTTGGTAGCACATAAGACCCTTAATGGGAAGGTTGTGAGTTCAAGCCTGCAGTGGGCAGTAGTGTCCTCCCTACTCTAGTCATGAGGTCTGTGGTGACAGGTTGGACTCGATGATCTTTGAGGTCTCTTCCAACCTTAGTGATACTGATACTGATACTGATACTAACTGAGCTGCTCTGGCAATTTTATGTTGGGGGGTGTGTGTAATTTTTCTCTGTCCTGGTCTGCTGGTGGGTTTGCTGTTTGCCTGGGACACTTCATTCAGAAGGCTGGGATTAATGTGCTGCACTCCCTCCCTGGCTCACTTGCTGGGGATGAGTGATGCTGGGGAGGAACCTGGCCAGCTTTAGCTGACCCAGACTTTGCCAAAGGGTAAAGCTAATCTGAGTCAGGGAAGGGAAAGTTTTTTCTCCTGTGTTAATACCAGTAAACAATATCTCCTTGGATAGTAATAACATAACATTTGCAAATCCCAGGAAAACCAATGGCACTCCTGGGAATGATTCTCTCCCAGCTCACTGTGAGTTGGGAAACTGGTTTTGACCCTACACTCAAGGGCTTTCCTGCAACCTGTGGGCAACTCTGACCAGAGATCCTTGGCTGGCATGCAATGGGAGATCTTCCCCTTCTGTACTCTCCTACTCCTGCTTACTCCTCCTTCCAGCTCCCAGTTGACCCCCACAGCCTCAACTCACCAGCCCTTGTCCCCACAGCTCCATGGCCCTCCAGTTTCCCCCCGCTCTGTGGAGAGTGGGAGAGTGGAACACCAGGTTGGCAGATGCCTTGCGTTAGGACTCGTTGGGCAGCCCTGTCGGGTTGGCAGGAGCCCTGGCCAAAGGCTAAAGTCCAAGATGAAGTCTAAAGCTTGGACCAAAGCTGGCTAAAGCCAAATGCAAAGGTGAAACCAGAGCTAAATGTTTTCTTCAGCAGGGTATCAGTGCAAGGTTCTTCTGAAGAGTCAGAATCAGCCATTTGCCTTCATGTTAAATAAGGCATGGGAAGCCAAGAGATCTCCCTGCACTGCAGATAGTGACCCAGGATTCATCTGTTGCTCCCCAATACTCCCACAATTGCTTTGCTGTGCAGCAGGCAGTGATGCTCAGGAAGGATGTTTGGTTATTTTTCATAGCAGGCAGCTCTTGCTTCCTCTAAAAGTTCCCATCTGATGCCTTTGCTGCAATCCCTCTCACAACTGAGCTAATCTCTCCCTCAGCTGCTCCTTTTCTCATTTTCCCTGCCAGCCCATGCCTTCTGTTCAGCACTTTGTGTTGCTATCAGGTTGCACAAGAAAAGCTTTTATGGCTTCTACCTATTCCATCTCCACCTTTGGAGAGTGAAATATTTTCATGGCCCCTCTACACACTGCAGATTTAAATGGATCTAACCAGCTCTGCCCTCTTCCTTTTATAACCAGAAACACTCTGAAAGGGGAATTGAGCTGTCCCATCCCTCAGCCCCAGCCTCAGCTCTCACTCTCTTCCCAAAGCATTTCAAGCAATTAAAGGAAAAAGAAAGTTTGCCTGACTTTGAGAACTTCCCCACACCACAAAAGCCTTCTCCAAGAGTTTTAATTGAAGCCAAACCTCTATTTAGGTTACCAAGTGCTGCCTTTCCCTCGAACAGACTCATTCCTTTCCTTGTAGCTAACCTTTGTTCAGCTGCCTGCCTTTCAGCTCTTGGATAACTGCCCCCTGCCCTTCCCTCCTCGTTGTCCTTGCCCCATGTCCCTTGTGACTCTCGTGGCACCTCACCCTGCAGCCCAGGCCTCTCTGCTTGCAGGGGAATGCCTTTTCACAGAGATGCTTTCTCTCCCTTTGGGCTTTGCTGTGATTTTATATTTTGAGTGCAACCCCCCAGAGCTCTGGGAGGTAATACTGAAGGGGCTTGGTACAGTTTTACATTGAAGTCAATATGGCAAAAACCCCTGAATCTAGTGTTGCTGCTCCACATTCTGTCTGAAAAGTCAGCTTGACACCATTTCAAGGGGGAGAGACTGACCCCCACCTGGCTTCAGCCTCCTTGCAGGGAGCTGTAGAGAGCAGTGAGGTCTCCCTCAGCTGCTTCCTCTCCAGGCTGAACTCCCTCAGCTGCCTTTCCCCAGCCCTCTTCTCCAGACCCTTCCCCAGCTTTGTTGCCCTTCCCTGGACCTGCTCCAGCTCCTCAGTGTCCTTCTGGGAGTGAGGGGCTCAGAACTGAACCCAGGATTTAAGGTGTGGACTCATCAGTGCCTATGCAGGGGGACAATCCCTGCCTCAGTCGTGCTGATCACATCACTTCTGTGCCAGGCCAGGATATTGGTGGCCTTCTTGGTCTCCTGGGCATGCTCTATTGAGTGGAAAGTTCACAAGAAGACTGAACCACGAAGGCAGGATGGTGGAAGGGCAGATCTTAGGGTGAGGTTATTTGCCCTCCAGGAAAGCTGTGGTGCTTCCTCACTGTCAGGGTGCTGAGGATGCTCAGCTTCTTGCAGGCTCTCTTCATCTTAGTATGTTCTGCATGGCAGCACCTAGTGAATAAAGCAAGAAGAAATGGTTTTAATCAAATAATCTGAAATGAAATTAGTTCTGCAGCTAAAGGACATTACTGTCATGATGAAAGTACTGCTGAGAGGGTGAGTGAAGCGAGGCTTGGGGGAGTTTGGGACCACAAAGTTCAATTAAATCCTTTTTTTTTTAACAGTGGTTCTGTTGTGCATCAAAAAGTCCAGGGCCTGTCCATGTGCCTGTGTTGGGTTTGGCTGAGCTGGAGTTAATTCTCCCCACAGCATGCTTCCAGTGCTGCGTTTGGCAGTGCTGCAGCTGGGCGTTGGTAACGCACCAGGGTTTGGCTACTGCTGAACCCAGCACCCAGGCTGTGCTTTTCCAGCATTTCCCTGCTCCAAGAGTACCCTGAGGGGTGGGCAAGGTCCTGGGAGGGGACACAGCCGAGCCAGCTGACCACAGACCAAGGTGTCTGCTCCACACCAGACAATGTCAGCTGAGAGATAAAAGCTAAGTGAAAGAAAGCAGTGTGGGCACATTGGTTGGTGGCATCTGCCCTCCGGAGCAGCTGCTATGTGTGTGGGAGTCCTGCCTCCTGGGAGTGACCAAAACAGCTCTTGCTGATGGGCAGGAGGGAACAATAACTTGGTTTGCTTTTGCCTTGGCTTTGGCTTTGCACTGCTAAATTGCTTCTATCTGTAATGCTGTAAACCAGAGCACAGCAGGTCAAACCGACCCAGCAGGGAAACCTGGCTGCTTCTATTTGCCCAACACAGAAGCGAGGGAGAAGGAACACACAAAAACTAGGGACAGAGACAAACAAAATGAGATAGGAATAGAGTTTGCTGAGCAAAATCAGACAAACATGGTACAAAATGCACAGTTCCCTCAGCCTGTGGGCAGGGAAAGCACAGCACAGAGCAGCAGAAGCAAGTGAGACAAAAGGCCAGGTCTGGAAACTGCTCCCCCAACCCTCCTTGTCCCACTGCCATCCCAGAGGAAAAGAACACCCAAGAAACCAGAACCCAGAAGCAGCAACCAGAGCAGGAAGCCTCCCATGCTGCAATCTGAACTTGCAGCCCCATCACACTTTGCTCCCTCCATCACTTCCATCCTTGCAGCTGGTGTGGCTGCAGCAGGGGGTGGATGAGAGCAGCAGGTTCAGCGCAGCCCATGACAACATCTTGTTAATGGCCTTTGGTTATATTTTCCCCTCTCCACTGTCCAGCTAAGAAGGGGAGTGACAGAGTGGCTTTGGTGGGCACTTGGTCCCCAGCCAGGGCCAAACCACCACAGTGCCTTATTTGATCTCTGTGCTCAGACAAGAGGTTACAGTGTGCTTGAACTATTGGCATGGGCTGAGTTGACCCTGCTGCTGTCATTCACCCCATTCTCTGTGCTGCTTCTGCAAACAGGCTGAGCTCAGGTAATCCTGCATTGCATTAGTAGATAATTAGATTATTAGCTAAGGTAATTATGCATTGTGATGATGATATCTCAGGTTATATTAAACTCTTATCTCTTTGTCTCCCCCCTGAGTTGTGAGTGTTACTTTTCCTCTCTCAAAGTGCAGGGGGAGCAGGCAGCTTAGCCCTCGTGCCAAACCCTTACAAACATGAAGTGAGGATGCTGCCATGGCTCAAGGGCTGGGTGCCCTCTCGGGCAGAAAACTCCACCTGAATGTGCAAAGGCTGCAAGAACCACAGCAGGGTGTGAGAGACCTTCACCTGCAGCTAGAGAGATTGCCATAGGGAAAGGATTTCACCTAAGCCAGGGATTTTCATATGTGCACTCTTGCCAACATGCTGTAGCCAGGCTTTTGCCAAGCACAAGGGAGGTGCCAAGGTGGAGCAGGCTGTGAGGCCTTGTGTGTGGTGTGGAGCAGGGAGCTTGAAGAACACCTTGGGCTGGCTTCTTCATTCCTCAAGAGGAGAAAAAGGTTGTTTCAGGAGTTTTCTGTCAGTGGTGAGAGTGCTCCTGGAAGAGGACATCAAAGCACATTGACAGTGAAGATCTCCTCTATGTTTGCACCACAACCCTCTGCTGGCACCACCATGGTATGGGGAGGTTGATGGACCTGACCATGGGGTGGCTCATCTACTTCAGCTGCATTTGAGAGGCGTCTCAGAAGCTGGAGGTACCAAAGTGCGCCCTGAGAGCAATCTGCTCTGGGAGGTGACTGCAGAGTACAACCTACAGTCCTGTCTGATGTGAGGTGGCCAAACCAGTACAGACATGGATAATCCTGGTGTGGGTGCCCTAGCCACAGAGAGCAACCCCTCTGGGGAAAAGGACACTAAGGAAGTGACCTCCTTGCTGTTGCTAAAGCTGTGCAGGGTGATGCCCAGAGGCTGGAGCCAGGCGCTGCTGGGGGATGCCCAATGCCAGCACAAGGGGCAGTGGTGGAAGCTGAGGCAGAGGAAGTGCCATGGGAACAGGAGGAAGAATTTTTTCCCTGTGAGGGAGACAGAGCCCTGGCACAGACTGCCCAGGGGGGTTGTGGAGTCTCCTTCTCTGGAGATGTTAAAAGCCCAACTAGATGTGTTCCAGTGTGATCTGGTATAGGTGCTCCTGCTCTGGCAGAGGGGTTGGACTGGATGAGCTTTTGAGGTCCCTTCCAGCCCCTAACATTCTGTGATAAACTGTAGCACAGAGACATTCAACAGATTAGAATAATTTATAGCATTGGATATTATCTCCAGGAGAGAAAACAAACATCTGCCTGGTTCAGAGTAATGAGACAATGGAAGTCTCAGCACATTTTATTTTGCTTTGATGGCTCCATTAAGAGCCTAATTTGCAAATAATGTAAAATATCATGCATATAGAGAGAGGGAGAGAAAGAGAAGCACACACGTGTCCCATGCTGATAGTGAAACAAATCAGTGTTATTATTCCTCACAAGGATGCAGCCAGAGGAGTGTGGGCAGCAGGGCAAGAGAGGAGATTCTGTCCCTTTACTGTGTTCTGCTGAGACCACACCTCCAATACTGTGTCCAGTACTGGTCCAGTTCTCCTGCCCTGCTGTCCACACCCCTCAGGCTGCAGCCCAGCACACAGCTGCCAGCTGGGCTGCATGAGGGCACTGCTGGCTCCTGAGGAGCTGCTCAGCCACCAACATCCCCAAGGCTCACTCTTTATAGAGCTACTCTCAGCTGCCTCTGTACCCAGCCTGGGATTGGCCTGACCCAGATGCAATGAAAACTTTAGTTTCTACCCTGCTGTAACAGCACAAAACACAGGAAAACCTGGCAGATGAGGAGGGTCAGTGCAGCCTCCTGGGCACCCTGCATGCCCATGGCTCACAGGATGGATGTGGCTGGGACAGAAATGGCCTCAAGAAATGAGGAGCACCCTGAGAGCTGCAAACAGGGTGGTTGTGGTTTGGGGTTTTTTGCCTTTTTGTCGTTGTTGTTGGTTGGCAGGTTTGTTTGTTTGTTTGTTTGTTTGTTTGTTTGTTTGTTTCAGAAAAGGAAAGAATTCCAAGTCAGAGAGAGGGGGAAAAAACCCCCCCAAAAATCCAACCCAAAGCCAGCATGGTTGTTGAAACCGAAGGATTCCAACTTCCCAGCTGCCTTTTTTGCTGTCAGTTTCAGAAGTTCCCAAGGCCTAACAAGCTCACTTCAAAAGCCTTTGGTTTCACCGTGCACCAGACAGTGAAGCAACATCTTTGCAGTGTCCAGAGGCACAGCCAGCTTCCAGGAGTGACACAGGGCACAGCGGCAGAGACCCGGCCCGGGGGGAGGGCGGCCGGAGGGCGACGCTTTCTCTGCAGCTCACTGACAGCTCGGGAACAGCCCCACGAAAGGAAACTCCTGATGGCTTTACTCCAGTGCCTACAGGCTGTCAGCAAGTGCAGCCTGGTTAGTACCTTGAGTCCCGTGTCCAGTTCTGGGCTCCTCCATTTAAGAAGGACATTGAAACACTTGAACATGTCCAGAGAAGGGCAACAAAGCTGGGGAGGGGTCTGGAGCACAGCCCTGTGAGGAGAGGCTGAGGGAGCTGGGGTTGCTTAGCCTGGAGAAGAGGAGGCTCAGGGGAGACCACCTTGCTCTTTCCAACTCCCTGAAGGGAGGTTGTAGCCAGGTGGGGGTTGGGCTCTTCTCCCAGGCAACCAGCACCAGAACAAGAGGACACAGTCTCAAGCTGTGCCAGGGGAGGTTTAGGCTGGATGTGAGGAGAAAATTCTTCCCAGAGAGAGTTGTTAGGCATTGGGATGTGTTGCCCAGGGAGGTAGTGGAGTCCCCATCCCTGGAGGTGTTCAAGAGGGGATTGGATGTGGCACTTGGTGCCATGGTTTAGTTAGTCAGGAGGTGTTGGGTGACAGGTTGGACTTGATGATCTCTGAGGTCTTTTGCAACCTGATTGATTCCATGATTCTGTGATTCAAAATCAGGACTCAGTCTGATCTCGGGCAGGCTGCGGAGCTGAGCCGCGGAGCTGAGCCGCGGAGCAGCAGGGATCCGTGAGGGCTTGCAGCACAGTGTGTGTGCAGAAACAAAGATGCAGCGTTTGAATGCCTCTTAGACAGCACAGAGAGCCCCTGAGCAGCTGAGGTATTTTTAGTGCTCTGAGGCTTCTTTCTTATTGAACAGCTTAGCAGGGCTGCACGCATTACAGTTGGAAAGAACCTTCAGCTGGGAAGCTGGGAGAGGCAGGGGCGGCGCTGAGCCACTCGAGTGGCTCCGGATTCAGAGCATAAATGGTGCCTGGAGAGCCAGCATTTGCTACCAAGCATTGCAGACCCCACCAAGTTCCACCAAACTGTTTCCCCATCTGACTGTCCTGGAAATGTGGAGCTGGGAATGATCCCCCAAACTGGCATCTGTCAGCAGGAGGAAACAGAGTGCCTCTCACTTGAAGAGTTTGTGTCAAATGTAAGCCTACCCCAAACCACTATTTGTGCAGTTTGGGTGTCACAGGCCCCTGCCAACACACTTGTTGTTAGCACTTCTACCACAGCTTTGAAAATCCTCCCACTGCACCCATTTATAAAGATGAAATTAAGGAGTTAGGGAAAACTGAAAAAGATTTAGTGTGTGACACCTCTGGAACTGATTCCTGGGACAGATAAGGTGCTACTGCAAGGCAGAAATGGAAGGAAGGAAAAGAACAGGATGAGAACCCTTTAAAAGTGCAGAGAAGAAGACAGGACAATTTAACTTTGAGCATGGGCTTGCTGACCAACAGTCAAAGCTGCAGATTTTAGGGCATTCAGCATCAGGAGGAATTCACTCCCAAAGTCAGTGTCATGAGCAGCCTGGTTCTCAGAGCCCTGCTGCAGCAGGTACAGATGCAGGAAAAGGAGTGAGGGGGAAAACTCTCACTCTCAATACAGGATGGGGGATAAGGTGTTAGAAAGCAGCCCTGAGGAAAAGGTCCTGGGGGTGCTGGTGGGGGAGAAGCTGGACAGGAGCAGGCAGTGTGAGCTTGCAGCACAGGAGGCCAAGGGCAGCCTGGGCTGCATCCAAAGCAGCATTGCCAGAGATCCAGAGAGGTGATTCTGTCACTCTCCTCTGCTCTGCTGAGACCTCACCTGCAGTGCTGTGTGCAGCTCTGGAGCCCTCAGCACAGGAAGGACCTGGAGCTGATGGAGAGGCTCCAGAGGAGGGACACAAAAATGCTCAGGGGGTTGGAGCAGCTCTGCTGTGAGCACAGGCTGAGGGAGCTGGGGGTGTTCAGCCTGGAGAAGAGAAGGCTCCAGGGAGACCTCAGAGCAGCTGCCAGGACCTGAAGGGGGCTACAGGAAGGCTGCAGAGACTGTTTGCAAAGGCCTGCAGGGACAGGACCAGGGCAAATGGTTTCAAAGTAGAGCAGAGCAGATTGAGATTGGATGTGAGGAACAAGTTCTGCACCAGGAGGCAGCTGGAACACTGCAACAGGTTGCCCAGGGAGGTGGTTGAGGCCCCATCCCTGGAGGGGGAGGCTGGACAGGGCTGTGAGCAACCTGATCTCATTGGGGATGTCCCTGCTGAGTGCAGGGGTTGGACTGGATGAGCTTTGGAGCTCCCTTCCAGCCTGGACCATTCTGTGGTTCTATGATTTTGCAAAAAGCCTCCCTGTGAAAATGGTTTCCTGCTCCACTCTGCTGCCTCCTGCCCTCCTAGAAAGCTCAGCTGCATCAGTGACACTGCCTTGAGAGCCCAGCTGTACACCCAAGGATGTTGCCACTAATGCTTCAAGAAGCAAACAGCAAAATTCCTTTTTATTATGATTTGTCTTCAATTGTCTCCAAACAAACAAAAGCCCTGGGGTTTTGTTGGGTTGGCTGTAGTGCCTGTGATGTCCTCAGTCTCCTGCTGCTGAACTGCAGATTTACAGGAGCTGCTGTTTTTAACCAGACATTTGTCTGATTTGCAGAAATAACAGGCAAAGCCTGAAGTGCTCACTGCTGGTTTCTAATACTCAGTGATACTATCCCTGGAATGTCAACAAATGCATCTTAGCCAGAGCTTTTCCTTGGTACTAAACTGACAGTGAAGAGCACCTGCTTGGTTTAGGATCAGGGAATGGGCTTGTTTGAAAGAGCCCTCTAAGATCACTGAGTCCAACCATTCTCTAACTCTACCAAGGCTGGTGCTAAGTCATGGCCCTCAGCACCACATCTCTGCAGCTTTCAAACCCCTCTAGGCATGGGGATTCAACCAGCTCCCAGGTGAACACCTCCCATTTCCTTCAGCACCAACCTTCACCAGGATACTGCAGCATCTGACACATCTTAGGAGAACCTTCCCTTGACCTTCATGCATGTGTGCTCACTGAAGCAGAAACTGCTGCCTGAAACTGGAAACACCTTTGATCAGAGAGGCATCCATGCCAGAGAACCATTTCCCATATGCTTTTCAGTTGCTTTACCACAGTAGGTCTTTCCCTGTGGAGGCTGACATCCCAAATGAGGCTCTGCCAACCACAGAACCATAGAATGGCTCAGGTTGGAAGGGACCTGTAAAGGTCATCTAGGCCATGCCCCTGCCGGGAGCAGGAGGGTGGTGAATAAGTTAACTGATGAGCAGAGACTAAAGACAAGTTTGGATGAGCTTGTCTTAGCAGAAACCAGTGTCATGGGCCTGGAGGAGATGGAGGGATCATGGAGAGCCTGTGTCCACAGGTAAGTAGAGCTGCATCAGAGTCTTCCTTAGCAGAAGGCAGCACTGAGCAAGCCACTGATTTAATGCCTCTAGGAATGTTTTTATATCAAGCCAGCCTTCTCTTCTGCATTTATACTTACTAGGAAGTGACTGATAAGAATGAAGCAGAGCAAGCAATGAGAGAAGCTAACAGCAAATGCCATGGCACTTGGCTCAGCTGATAGCCTGGTGACAAAACCATCCACAACCAAATGATTGTCTCAGTGCAGGGCAGAGGTGAAGCTTTCTAGAGGAGTGAATGAACCAGGTGTGTTTGATGGTGACAAGGTGGTTTAGCTTCCCTAGGTGGATGTGGCACATCCCTCTCTCTCCATCAGCCTTTTTCCAAACAACTCCCTTTTCTCTCTTCTTTTAGTTTAATGGTGTTTTCCACTGGCAAAGGAGGAGGAAAAACATCATTCCACCAGTGTCCCTGAGCACGGGCTAAGCAGCTGCCTGAAGTAACATCCTCCAGCCCTTTCTCACTCTTCCTTTCCAAATAACTTTTACTGAGCTAACAAATAACTGCAAACAGCAGTGACCACTAAAAACAGGGACAGAAGCCACACATCAGCTTACCAAGCAACCCCAAGCCTCAACAGCTTCCACATGCTACTGCAGAACAGCTTCAGATCTCTTGTGTACACAAGTGGGGACCTGCACTTAGCCCCTACAGCAAAAGCCATCCAGCAGCCTGGCTGTCCCCAGGCACTTGTAATATGTGCAGGTAAAGACTGACAAAACATCAGTGGCAGAGGCTGAAGATCTTTCACCTATCCCCAGTAACTGTAGCAGAAAGGAGGCTCACTGACTCGAGCAGTGGAGCTCTTCTCCTGGGCTATTTGTGAGGGCAAGCTGACAGCCAAGTAATCTGAGTGGGCTGGGGACCTGGTGAGTAAATGAAGTCATAGAAACTTAAATTCAACCCCACCAAAGAGCTCAAGCTTCCAGTTTGAAGCAGCAGGACAAGAGGAAACAGAGAGCTATGTGAGCGGAGGGATCCAGCCCAGGGTACTCCTGGAACTGGCAGCTGTGCTCACCGAGCTGCTCACCGTTATTTGTCACCAGTCCTGGATAACCAGGGAGGTCCCAGCTGGCTGCAGGCAGCAAATCTGACACCCAGCTACAAGAAGGGCTGGAAGGATGATCCAGGGAACTACAGTCCTGGCAGTCTGACCTCAGTGCCAGGAAAGCAGGGCATCCTGAGTGCCATCACACACCACTTACAAGACAGCCAGGTCAGTGCCAGACAACCCCATGGGGAGCTCCAGACCTGGGGAGGTGTGGTTGGAAAGCTGCAGCTGGGAGAGGGACCTGGGGCTGTTGGTTGGCACTCACTGCCCAGGAGCCAGCAGTGCCCAGGGGGACAAGAAAGCCAAAGGCCTCCTGGCTTGGGTCAGAAGCAGGGTGGGCAGTAGGGCCAGGGGGTGACCATCCCCCTGTGCTCAGCACTGGGGAGGCCACAGCTGCAGTGCTGTGCTCAGCTCTGGGCCCTCCCTGCAGGAAGGACATTGAGGGGCTGGAGCCTGTGCAGAGCAGGGCAGCCAGGCTGCAGAAGGGCCTGGAGCCCCTGGGCTAGAGGAGGGGCTGAGGGAGCTGGGGGTGTTGAGGCTGGAGAAGAGGAGGCTGAGGGAGACCTCCTTGCTCTCTGCAGCTCCCTGAAGGGAGGTTGGAGTGAGGAGGGGACAGCCTCTGCTCCTTGGTGGCAAGGGGCAGGAGCAGAGGAAATGGTTGCAGGCTGCAGCAGGGCAGGTTCAGGCTGGGTGCTAGGAACTATTTCTTGCCAGAGAGGGCTCTCAGCCACTGGAATGTTCTACCCAGGGCAGTGCTGCAGTCCCCATCCCTGGGGGTGTTCCAGCAGTGTGGAGCTGGTGCTGAGGGCCATGGTGTGGTGCTGAGCCTGCAGTGCTGGGTGGAGGGTTGGACTGGCTGAGCTTGGAGGTCTCTTCCATCCAGATGTTTTCTGTGATTCTTTCAGTAGAGATCCACCTGCAGGAAGGGTCGGTTGGGTGAACAAGAGATCTGTGCAGGCTGTGTGTGCTGACTCACTGCTTTTGGTAGCAATCAATCCTGCTGCTTCTCCCCTAAACAGGGTGATTTCTTTTTCCCAGTCCTGTGAAATCAGCAATGATCTGACAGAGAGCTCTTTAATCACTCCACTACTACAGCTGCCAGGGTTTCTGTCTTCTGTAAGTGACACAAAGCCTGAACAATAGTTTGTTATTTTTTAACCCTCTTTTAGCACATTCTCTATGCCATCAAGAAACAGCCTTAGGTTTTATACCCTACACTAGAAATTTGGGCTGAAATGACTACAGATCAGATTAAAAGAAACTGAAGATTAAAGGCAGTCTCTTGAGGGATATTCTTGAGCAGAAGAGAAAAGACATCAAGAGGTAACCCTCAGGGGAAACTAAATCTGCAAAACAATCACCTTTCTCAAAGAAATGTGACATTTTATCCACACTGCACTGCTCTATGTACAGGAACTGTCACCAGATTGCTTCTTGTGGATGATCCAGGGGCTGAAGCCTCTCTGCTATGAGGCCAGCTGGAGTTGTTCAGCCTGGAGAAGAGAAGATTCCAGGGGGGTCTTACAGCTGCCTTCCAGTGCCTGAAGGGATCCTGCAGGAAGGCTGCAGAGAGACTTTTGCTGAGGGGGTCTGGAGCCAGGCCAAGGGGGAATGGTTGGAAGCTGAGGCAGAGCAGGGTTAGAGTGGAGCTGAGGCAGAAGTTGTTGCTTGGGAGGGTGGTGAGAGTGTGGCCCAGGCTGGCCAGGGAGGCTGTGGCTGCCTCCTTGCTGGGGGTGTTGAAGGCCAGGCTGGCTGAGGCCTTGAGCAGCTGAGTGGAGCTGAGAGGTGTCCCTGGGCATGGTGGGGAGCTTGGAGCAGATGAGCTCTGAGCTCCCTTCCAGCCTGAGCCATTGCAGGATTCTCTGATTTTCTGCTGACACTTCCTGCTCTGCTGTCTGAATTGCTTCTGCCATGAGATCATCAGCATTTGGTAAACTGAGACTTTGTTGATGGCCAAAATAATTCTCCTGAAGGTGTGGTGTTTCTCAGTCTGAGTGGAGAACATTTGCAAGCAGAAAGCAGGTTTTGTTTTACAGAATCACACAATTATTGAGGCCGGAAAAGTCCTCCGAGAGCATCACCTCCAGCAGGAAAGCTGCTCAAGGCAGGATGCTACTCCATGGATGGCATCAGGGATTGTTCCTCTCAATCTCTCAGCCCCAGGCAGTGGCATTATATCCAGAAGATAACCTCCCTCAGAAGGCTTGCCAGGCCCTGCCCAGGCTGCCCAGGGCAGGGGGGGAGTCTCTATTCCTGGAGGGATTTAAAAGCTGTCTGGGTGTGGTGCTGAGGGATCATCAGTAACCTGGCAGTGCTGGGTTAATGTTGGACTTGATGGTCTTGCAGATGTCTTCCAACCAAAATGGCTCTGTGGTTCTCTCTGCACAGATGCCTGTGTATGGAGCTTTCTGAACTGAGTCTCCTTTTCCACTCTAACTTTTTGCATTTTCTCAATTCAAACTTTTAAATGAGGTAGATTTGTTCAGCTTTTCCTTCCCACTGAGCAGCCCTGTGCTCTTCTATTTGTTTTCCTGGAATCTAACAGCACTTTGTTTATCTGTATCAAAAGGGCTCTCAAAAGCTGAACCTTTTATGTATAAGAACACTGGCCTGGTAGCTTTTCTGTTTCATGCTTTTATTTCTCTCTACCATAAAATGAACCCTCCATGAACTTAGCACCATTGCAGGCAATAACAGAAAACAAAATGCACTAATGGAAACTTTAGTGCCAAGTTCCAGGCTATAACCAACCCTTATGGCTACATTAGAAATGCCATAAAATGCATCTTGCTCTTGGGAAGGCTGAGCACACTCTTCCTGTGCCTGGAGTCTCTGCAGACCACAGCTGCACTGATGATTGTGCTGTGAAGCTTACAAGGAACATTAAGGAAAAGGCCACCAGATCCTGTGATTTGCACCCAAAAATGAGGTATGGAGAATTCAAGTTTGCCATGTTCATTATTGCCTATAAAGATGATGTGAAATAAAAAGTTATTCAAAACACAGACAACAGCACACCAAGTTTGAAGATGGGGAAGGGTCTGGACAACAGGGCTGGGGAGGAGCAGCTGAGGGAGCTGGGGGTGTTCAGTTCCAAGAACAGGAGGCTGAGGGAATCTTCATTGCCCTCTACAGCTCCCTGAAAGGAGGTTGGAGAGAGGTGGAGCTTGGTCTCTTCTGCCTAGTAAGAAGTGCTAAGACAAGTGGAAACAGCCTCAAGCTGCACCACAGGAGGTTTAGGTTGGAGATTAGAAGAAACTTACTCAGTGAAAGGGTTCTCAAGCACTGGCACAGGCTGCCCAGGGAGGTGGTTGTATCCCCAGCCCTGGAGGGGTTTAAAAGCCACAGAGATGTGGTGCTGAGGGCCATGGTTTAGCCCCAGCCCTGGCAGAGCTGGAGAATGGCTGGACTCAGTGGTCTTAAAGATCTTTCCCAAACAAAACCATTCTGTGATTCTCTGAGCCTGGGCACTTCCTTTGCAGGCTCAGCCGCTGTGCATTTTGTTTTGCTTTGCAGAGAATCGTGTTTGGTCTTCTGCAGAAACATGATCATCAAACATTAATAGTTTTTCCCAATTCATCAGCATAATAGGCAGTGCTTGAGTGTTTCCATCATTCTAATCAGCTCTTTGGAAAGGAAAGAATGATGTAGTGTCTGAGGTGATGAAGCAGCCCCACACTCGCAGCTGAAAACCAAGCTCCACTTCTGGAAAGCACAACAAAGTGCAAGTCCATGGGACTGAAGAAGAGATGTGAGGGCTCTCCATGGACAACTGCAAGGTGTCAGCCTTTCTTTCTCTCTCTTTTTTTAATATCAGAACACTGTGGGTATTCTTGAACCTTCTTCATACAATCCAAACCCCACTTGCACCTCTGTGGGAGGCAGTTAACAATAATGAAAGCTGCCCTGGGTTTAGAGCATGTTGTTTTTTACTGCCACCCACAGAAGAGCAGATAGATCTGGAACCCTTCAGGTGAGCAAATCATTCCCCTTTCTAAAGGGGATGGACAGGGTGGATCAGACACCAACAACTCTTTCCCTTCGTTGCAATTTCCACAGCTCGCTCTCACAGCAGAAATCCTGCTGGAGTTTGAGAGGGTGAATGTGTTGAGTACAGACTCATCTCTCTTATAAAGACTAATCCTAAGATGGGTAGAAAAGGACTCAGCCTCCACATTCACCTCAAATGCTGAGAGGATCTGAATACATCAGCAGGATTCTACGGTCCCTTGTGGGAGCTATATGCCCATGGAAGCTGGTTCTGCACAAGCTGTTTCTCTGCTGTCACAGGAGTTTGTCTCACACTTCTCCACTGCCCTTTCTTTGCATTCAAGCATCTGTGACAGTCTAGCCCTGGAACAGGACACTGCAGTTTGGGCACCACTTGAGTGCCTGCACCTCACCAGTGCCAGCTCAGGCTGCTGCTTCACAGCTGAGCTTACACAAGCAGAGGTGAAGCAGCAGCCCCCCGAATGTTTGTGCCCACCACAGTGCCCAGTTCTGCCACACGAGCAGCCAGGATCTGCCCTGCTTTGGGAACATCTCTGCCAACCACCCACGGGTGGGCAATGGAGGGGAGCTCAGGGCCTGTCAGGTGCACCACCACCAAGAAGGCATTGACCACAGGGGATGCTGCTGGAAGCTGGAGTGGAGATACTTCTCTCCTCTTCCCTCTGATTTCATCTCTCTTTTCTCTGCACTCTTCTCTCACCCTCTCATGTTCTCTCTCTGGCACACACAAGGGACTTGCCTCACCTGCCTTAAGACCCCCTGTATGATGTGAGTGATCTGCATTAAGCTGTAATCAATACATTGCCAACCAGTCATCCATTCCAGCCTCAGTTTGCCTCATTCACTCCCGGGGTATCCCTGAAGAGCCTCCTAAGAACTCTGCCTCTGAGGCCAGGTCATGACACCCCTTTTCTTTTTCCCTTGGCTGCATCTGAGGAACATCTTTAAGTAGCAGCCAGCAGAAGACAGCTTTCATTAGCAGAGTGCAGCCCAAAGAGATCCAGCTCCTCATCAGTACCTATTTCCTTTCTGAGATGCTTTTAAACAAGATCTGCCTGCAGAGAATGAAAGGCAAAGGCTTTGTTAAAATATAACACTCTGGAGTAGATGAATGAGTTAGCAGCAGCCATTGACAAAGGCATGGTGGAAGCTCTTGTCAGGGACACAAACACCAGCCTCTGAAGAAGATAATACACTAAACAGTGCTTTGCTGGTGGGGAAGCAACCAGATCCAACATACCCAGCAGCTGATGCACTCAGCGCTACAGTAAATAATGCAGCTCATTTAGTAAGCTAATAAAGGTAACAACTGACCAAATTATGGCTCTTTTACTCACACAGTTGGTTCCACTTCCTGATGTTCTTCCACTAGAGATTGGGGCTTATTCCTGTTAATAAAACAGCAGCAAGCTTTGGACCATTACAGCCAAATCTAAGCCAAAATGCTCTCCCTCCCCTTTCTGTAGAAAATGGATGTTGTGGATGGGGTGAGACTGTCAAGTCTTCAGGAATGGTGCACCAAACCTTGCCAGAGCGTGAGAGCACTCACAGGTCTCACAGGAACCTCCCTCCAAGGACAGGGCAGCTCCCTTCTCTTGAGAAGGTTCCAACCACTGTTCCTTGCCCCCAGCCCTTGTCCTGGACATTGGTGCCTTCAATTTCACAGAACCACAGAAGGGCAGGGCTTGGAAGGGACCTACAGTCCAACCTCCTTATCAGAGTAGGGTCACCCAGGGCAGGGCACACAGGAACACATCCAGTGGGGGCTGGAAAGTCTCCAAAGAAGGAGACTCCACAACCTCTCTGGGCAGCCTGCTCCAGGCTCCAGCACCCTCTCAGGGACAAAGTTTTCCCTTCTCTTCCCCTGGCACCTCCTCTGCTCCAGCTTGCCCCCAGTGCCCCTTGTGCTGTCCTTGGCCATCCCTGAGCAGAGCCTGGCTCCAGCCCTGCACAGCTTGATCCCCAGCAATAAGGGCAGCCCTCAGGCTGCTCTGCTCCCAGCTCCCAGCCCCAGCTGCCTCAGCCTGGCCTCACAGGGAGATGTTGCACTGCCTGCAGCAGCTTGGTGGCTCTGCGCTGGACTCTCTCAAGCAGTTCCCTGAAGTCATTCTTGACCTGGAGAGGCCCAGAACTGGACACAATATTCCACATGCAGTGTGCTGACCAGTGAGGTGGGGATCAGCATCCATCTAGCAGTGGCAGGCAAGGCTAAATGCTCACTTTCTATTCACACCAAGAAAACCCTCTTGACATAACTGATTTACACCACAGCATAGGCAAGAAATCTGGAGGGCAGTGTCATAGCTGATGACATGATCTGAGTCACTTTTGATGGCATTAATGTTGTTTATGGAAACTAAAGAGAAATCTGCTGCCCTAGGTAGAACAGCAACAGAAGAGCAGGCCCGGAGGCTGAGCCATGCTGGTGGAGCAGGGGTGGATAATTCTGAGGTGTAATTACACTGGGAGATTCTCATGGAGAGAGCAAGTCTTGATCAAGGTGTTAGCACATTGTTGCAGCTGGGGAAAAGGTTCCTTCAAGAGAATTAAAACCATAACCTGTCAGGGTCTGCAGGCAGGGTCTGCCAGCAGGGTTTGCAGTGCTGGAGGCACTGGGATGAGACAGGTCAGTTACATATAGCCATAGATTCAGGTAACCTCTGCCTGTGAAAACAAAGCAAAGGAAAGGAAACATCCTGGAAACATGCAAGCCAGGCTGCACAGGGCTCTGAGCACTCTGCTGCAGCTGAAGGTGTCCCTGCTTACTGTGGGGTGACTGCTCGAGGTGATGGCCAGAGGTCCCTCCCAGCCCAGCCCTTACCCTGGCAGTGTGAGTGTCACACCCTGTGTGGATCTCTATGGTGGGAAGTGTAGAACCCAGAACCACTCACCCTGCTCTTTGCTGGGGCCTTGTCTTCTCCAGGTCACTGTAATGGTTTGAGCCTTAGCTGGGAGTTAAAAGCCCAGATAGGGGAAAGGTTGAGAATCTCTCCCCCACTTCCCCTCCTCTCCCCAAACAGAGAGGGGGAAAGAAAAAAAAAGGGGTAAGGAGCAAATCCACAAAACAATAATCTGGAGTCGGCTTGGAAGTAGAGAGGTGAAGAATTTTCTTTAAACTGTATAACAATAACAGGAAAGGTTCACAAGGGACAAGGAACAAGGATGGATGGGAGGGGGACAAGAGAAAAGTAATACAAACCCAGTCTTTTCTCTGAGGAGGTGTGGAGGCAGCAGGGAGAAGGATCAGGTCCGGCCACGTGGCTGAGGAGCAGGAGGGCAGATGCAGCAGCTCTCATCCAGCAGAGGCAGGAGCCAAAAGGCAGGGCAACAGCTATGATGTCCTGCTTTTATACCCTAGCTGGGCAGGGAGGGGGGAGTGGAACAGACTCAACTTCCTAGGGGAAAACGCCCCGCAGGGGAGGGTAAAGTACCCCAAGCCCTCCACTCAGCTTTATTTTTTTCAGAAAAGGCGTTAACCCACCACAGTCTCTCAGATCCATGCCTGGTGAACCTCATCTCTTGCCACACTGTTTGGCTCATTTGGGATCTGCTGAGATAGTGGCTTAAGGCTCCCGAGTCAGTCTGGGGGGAGGATGGTTCAAGTCTTAGCTGTGGCTTTCAAGCCTGACTAATTTTTACTGCACAATCTTGGCTTGTTTAGTGGGAGGGGAGGCAGTTTCAGGCATGGCCAGCCTGAATCCAGCCTAGCAATGGGGAGTGAGAAAGAGCCCTAGGGTGGATGGTAAACCCCAGGTGAGAGAAGAGGAGCACTGGGTTGGTGGTCTGTGTTGGTGGAGGTTTTGTGTGAAGTTTTTTGGCTCAGTGAGCTTCTCTGTCAAACTCAGACCAGCAGTCCTGCATGTGCTGTGCTGTGCTCACCCCTGTGCATTGGACATTGTAGTCTTGTAGCTTGTGAATAGATTTTTCCCTGTAGACTTTCCAATACTCCAGTCCTGTGTGTGAAGCAGTTTGCTTGTGCACCAGTGCAGGTGTCCTGCTCTAAACCATGACACCAGAGCTTCCCCAGCAGCAGGGGGGATGGAGAAGCTGTAGCCTGGATGGAATGTTCTAAACTTTGCAGAACTTTGAGGAAAAAAAACCAACACCAAACTTATAAGAGAAAGGAACAGAGATAAGCTGTGTTCCCTCCTAGCAATTCATCTAGATGTGTTCTTGTGTGACCTGCACTGGATTCTCTGGTCCTGCTCTGGCAGGGTGTTGGACTGGAAGATCTCCAGAGGTCCCTTCCAGCCCCTAACATCCTCTGGTCCTGTGCACCTGTGACTCCATTTCTTGCAGGTAGCAAATTATATAGAACACAAATGATCTGCTGCCTCTCCAGCTCTCCCTGCACAGAAAGTGGGATGTGCTTTGCTGGGAACCCTGAAAGCACCCAAAGAGTTGTGAACACAGTTATGTGAGCAGAAAGGTTTTGAAGCAACATCTGGCTGTTGGATTGGATTATGTAGTTGGGTAACATAGCTGGATTGCAACAACACTGAGTGCTCAAAACTGCTGCAGGCTGTGGCCTCAGCAGAACTAAAAGTCTGCTATGTGCAAGACTTGTTCCACCTCTCTGTGCTGGGGAGGAAGAAAAGGTTTGTCTTAAAGATATAGCTGAGTTATTAAGATCATCACAGGATGGAGGTGCAGGTCCTGGTAGGACAGCAGCTAGTGGTGGTGCTTCTCAGCTTAAAGAGATCCTTAGGAGAGTGACAGTAGGATTATTGGGACAACAAGTTGAGGAAGAGGAGGCAGAGGAGGAAGAAGATGATATTCAGGATTGTTCATCACCCCAGGAAGAACTTTGAAACGTGTGTAAGGATTAGATCAGAGCAGATAAGGAGCCAGTTCTAGCTTGGCTTGGTAAATGTTCTGATACAGGTGCTCCAGCTCTAATGGTTGGAGACAAGTCAGCAGCTCAGCTAGGAACTCTCTCAAAGGATAATGGAATAGATAGACATCTGGGCAAGGCTCTCGGTAAGGTTAATCTGTGGATACGCCTTTTAATGGCGGTTCTCCTGAGATACCCTTCCCGAGATGATCTTCCATGGAATCCTAAGCCCTGGACTACCATAGATGAGGGAATTAAGCGTCTGAGAGAATTTGCTGTTAGAGAGGTACTCTATGGTGACCATGATACTCTGAATCCTGATGACATTCCTGTGGCAGCTGGTCTTGCTAAAAAGCTCATCAAACTTGCTCCTTCCAATTATGCAAACATTTTGGCAAGTAGAATTCTGGCAAGAAATTATGGTGGAGATCCTCCTACGGTTGGCCAATTCACTGATCAACTGAGACAACTGGATGATAGCATGACACGTGTTTCTTTGGTTTCAGCCATTGAAACTCTGTCTGGAAAAATTAAGAGTTGCATGAAAGAGCTGAAGGATGAATTCAAAAACACCATATCCCAATTGGCACCAAGAGATAATTCCAGTTCTTCCTCCAGGTGGATACAGGTTTCATCTGTGAGGAACAGACATCCTCCAAGGAGGTCATTCCAAAACAGGCCAAACCAAAACAGACCACCAAGGCAATCACCTAGGACTATTTGGATAACTCTGTGTGATCAGTTTGGTGAGAACATGAACAGGTGGGATGGTCAACCAACCTCTAATCTTTTCAGGAGGCTGAGGGAACTGCAAAGTGGCAGAACCTGAGGTAGCAATAGTGGACTACCGAGCCCTGAATGAAGTAACACCGCCTATGAGTGCAGCAGTACCAGACATGATGGAACTCCAGTATGAGCTGGAATCCAAAGAGGCCAAGTGGTATGCTACCATAGACATTGCTAATGCATTCTTCTCTAGTCCCATAGCAGAGGAATGCAGGCCTCAGTTTGCTTTCACCTGGAGAGGAATCCAGTACACTTTCAACAGACTGCCAATGGGCTGGATCCACAGCTCCAGCATCTGTCATGCAGTAATCCACGATGCTCTGGAGGAAGGTGGTGCTCCAGAACACATCCAGTTCATCGATGATATCATCGTCTGGGGTAAAACTGCTGAGGAAGTCTTTGAGAAAGGTAACAAAATCATGGACATTCTTCTGAATGCTGGTTTTGCCATCAAGAGAGACAAAGTGAAAGGTCCTACCACAGAGATCCAGTTTCTGGGAGTGCGGTGGCAGGATGGACACCGACACATTCCAGTGGATGTGGTAAACCGAGTCTCTACCATGGCAAATCCCACTAACAATCAAGAAACTCTACGTTTCTTGGGGATAGTGGGATTTTGGAGACTGCACATTCCTGGATACAGTCAGATTGTGAAACCTCTGTATGATGTGACTCGAAAGAGGAACAGTTTCCACTGGGGACCTGAACAACAAGCAGCCTTTGACCAGATAAAGCAAGAAGTAGTTCAAGCAGTGGGTCTGGGACCTGTGCGAGATGGTCCAGACATTAAGAACATTTTGTACACGGCTGCAGGTGACAATGGTCCAACCTGGTGCTTGTGGCAAAAAGCTCCAGGTGAGACACGTGGACAACCTCTTGGTTTCTGGAGTCGAGGCTACAGAGGTTCAGAGCCTAATTACACTCCGACAGAGAAAGAGATTCTAGCTGCCTATGAAGGAGTGAAAACAGCTTCTGAAGTGATTGGAACTGAATCACAACTTCTCTTAGCTCCCAGATTGCCAGTTTTGAATTGGATGTTCAAAGGCAAGGGTTCCACACCACATCATGCTACAGATTCCACCTGGTCCAAGTGGATGGCCCTGATAACACAGAGAGCTTGAATGGGAGATCTTGAGAGACCTGGTCTGGTGGAGGTGATCTCAAGTTGGCCTGAAGATACCATCCGTACTAAACCTCCAGAGGAGAGAGTAACTCGTGCTGAGGAAGCTCCTCCTTACAATGACCTTTCTGATGATGAGAAGAAATATGCTTTGTTCCCAGACGGTTCCTGTCGTCTCGTTGGGAACAAGCGAAGGTGGAAGTCTGCAGTGTGGACTCCAACACGCCGAGTTGCAGAGGCGAAGGATGGAGAAGGAGAATCCAGTCAGTTTGCAGAGGTAAAAGCTGTCCAGCTAGCTCTCGACGTAGCTGAACGTGAGAGATGGCCAAAGCTGTATCTCTACACCGACTCATGGATGGTAGCCAATGCTCTATGGGGTTGGCTAAAGAACTGGAAGAAGAATGGCTGGCAGAGGAAAGGAAAACCCATCTGGGCAGCTGAACTGTGGCAAGACATTGCTGATCGAATTGAGAGAATTCCAGTGAAAGTGAGACACATTGATGCTCACATTCCTAGGAGCAAAGCTACTGAGGAACAGCAGCACAACCATCAGGCAGATCTAGCTGCAAGAGTTTCTCAAGTAGACAAGGACTCTGAACTTGATCTCGACTGGAAACACCGAGGTGAGATATTCTTAGCTCGGTGGGCTCACGATTCGTCAGGACATCAAGGCAGAGATGCAACATACCAATGGGCTCGTGACAGATCCATAGACATTTCCATGGATGCCATCACACAAGTCATCCATGACTGTGACATTTGTGCTGCTATTAAGCAGGCAAAGCGAATTAAGCCCTTGTGGTATGGTGACAGATGGTCCAAATACAGGTATGGTGAAGCTTGGCAGATTGACTACATCACTCTACCACGATCTCGTTCTGGTAAGCAGTACGTGCTTACTATGGTAGAGGTGAACACCGGATGGCTGGAAACTTATGCAGTTCCACATGCAACTGCATGCAACACCATTCTCGGTCTGGAGAGACAGATCCTGTGGAGACACGGAACTCCAGAGAGGATTGAGTCAGACAACGGAACTCACTTCAAGAACAACCTTGTAAAGAGCTGGGCAAAAGAGCACGGTATTGAGTGGATTTTCCATATTCCTTACTATGCACCAGCTGCAGGGAAGATTGAACGCTACAACGGTTTGTTGAAGACCACTCTCAAAGCCATGGGAGGTGGATCTTTGAGAAACTGGGAAAAACATTTAGCACAAGCAACCTGGCTGGTGAACAGTAGAGGTTCAGTGAACCGAGCTGGACCTGCACATTCTGATCTGCTACAGAAAGTAGAAGGTGATAGAGTTCCTGTTGTTAGAGAAAAGAATCTGTTAGGTAAAACTGTTTGGGTATTTTCTCCCTCAGGAGAGGCTAAACCTGTCCAAGGGGTGGTTTCAGCAGAAGGTCCGGGTCACACTTACTGGGTAATGCAGGAGAATGGTCAAATTCAGTGTATTCCACAAAGAAATTTAACTTTAGCTGAAAGAGTTTAATTTCAGACTGCTGTACAGCTACATTGTGCCCAAGGAAGAATCCATGAGGAATCTACAGTGCATGAACCCTGAGAGCCCTGAGTCAACTGAGAGTCCCTGTGTCCCTGTTTCCCTTTTCTTCGCTTTGTCTGCAGAGAGACAAACTGTTTTCCATTTTCTTGTTTCCTGATTTTCTTGGACTTCTGAATCATCTGCATCTGAGTATAGCTGGAATGGAGTACGAACTTTACTTACAAACTGTAGACATCATTTTAGATTGGATGGACAGTACAAACAGCCAATGAAATTTTTTAGAAGGGGTGGATTGTGCCTGGTTTAGGCTGTGCCTTTAAGAAAGTGACAGTTGCTGGAACATTCTGGCTGAATGTTTTGGTATTAAAATGAAAACATGATATTCTAAATGAATTGCATTGGCAGATAGGTAAAATGCAACTTTAAGTTTTAGTTCAGTTTGAATCTCAGCTAGTTCTGTTCTTTCAGTTTTGCCTGTTTCTCTGTCTCTCTCTGAGCAAAAGCTGCTGCATGGAGCTAACCTTGAATAACAGATAAGAAACTAATCCTTGCATATGCTTTGAGCTAACAGAATTTTCCTCCTTAATAATTACCTTTTCTCTCTCTCTAACCCTTTTTGGGAAAAAAGGGAGGTAGGGGGAGAGAGGGGGTACAGGGGAGGGAACCCTCCTCCTGGCTGGAGGAGGGAGTTTTGTTCTGTATTACTTTCTTTGCTGTATATTTCTGTATGTATTGTAAATACTGTATATTGTGTATATATATTCACTGCACCTCATCCTGCTTGTAAATATAGCTTTAATTCATCTCTGCTTCTCTGACTGTGCTAGCTGTGATTTCTTTGTGGGGGAGGGAGAACTGAACTTTCTCTCACCACCACACTTATGTTTATCCAGTTTAGGGCAGGGATTAGGGGGCCAGAAATGTGTGAAACAGGTGTGCTGCAAAAGGGGAATAGCTGCAGCTGCTTAAGCTGGGCTCTGCTTCTTGTCTTAGTACCAATCAAGATTTTTGTGTGCAGTTTTGCATGGTTTGGGCTATTTTGATCACTCTGTCTTTTAATATACTGACAAGAAATGCAGCATATTAAATTCTTTTAATGCAGTCAGTGATGGATTGAAAACATGCCAGGTGAGTGTAACAGGGGCAGACCAGGAGGTCCTGGCCCATGTCAGGAGGGTTGGAACTAGATGATCCTTGAGCTCCCTTCCAACCCTGGCAATTCCATGATTCTACACCTAAGTGTGCACTCATGTCATTCGGCATCCCTCCTAACAGCAACCCCCCTACGCTGTCCAAGTGTCAAGGTCTGTTGACTTCACAGCAAGCAAGGACAAAGAAAACCTATGGAAACAGCAGGAGAACAGAGATGCTGTAAGGGAACACAAAACTTTGGGTTGCTGCACATTTCTCCACATTTACTTAGATCAAGTCATCTAAAAATACAAATGTCTGCTTTCCCCACCAAATCAGGCTCAGCCCCAGCATGTTGTCGGATACATACATTATATAAAACCCAAAGAAAAGAGTCTTAAAAATAGAAGAAAATAAAAACAGCAGAAAATAGAAAGCCAGCAAATGTCTTGCTTTGAAATGGGAGCTTTGCTTTCATATAGATAACTCCAAATGAGTCCTTCATCATGGCACACGGATCCCTAATTAGAGGGGCATCTACAGAACTACAGAGGATCTGTCAGTGTGGTCCACAATGTGCCTCGGCAGAGCAAGGTGGATGCTTGTTTGCAGGGCTATATTTAGAGACCTTGGGGTTTAAAAACAAATTAAAAATGGAAAAAAAAATAAAATAAACAACAAGCAAACCATCAACCAATCAGTTCTGCCCTAAGCACTGCCTGAAAACACCTCCTGAAACCAGGAGCTTCATACCTCCTGCCTATTTTTTTCTCATAAACTTATTTCTGTACCTACCTAAAATAATTCTGAAGCTCAAATGAGTTAGTGCAGCAACCAAGTGGAAGGAATTTCATACAATCGTTAAGGTTGGAAAAGGCAGAATCACAGAATGGGCTGGGCTGGAAGGGACCTCCAAAGCTCATCCAGTCCAACCCCCTGCAGTCAGCAGGGACATCCTCCACTACTCAGGTTTCCCAGAGCCCTGTCCAGCCTCATCTGGAATATCTTCAGGCATGGGGCCCCAGCCACCTCCCTGGGCAACCTGTTCTAGTGTTCCAGCAGCCTCATCAAGTCTAACTGTCATAGACTCACTAAGGCTGGAAAAGAACTTTAAGATCATCAAGTCTAATCATAATCCAACTGCTATGACCCCTAAACTGCTGTGATCACTCTTGCAGCAAAGAAATTCTTCCAAATATCCAATTTAAACCTCCCCTGTCACAACTCAAATCCATTTTCTCTCATCCTGTTCTGCTTACCTGGGAGAAGAGATCTGCCCCAGCCTCACTCACTGCCTTTCAGGGAGCTGTAGAGAGCAATGAGGTCTGCCCTTAGCCTGCTCTTCTCCAGAATAAATAACCCCAGCTTCCTCAGCTGCTGCCTGTATGATGTCCCCCAAGCCCCTCACCATCCTGCTGGACTCTCTGATGCTCTCATGTCCTTGGTACCATTGCAGCTGCCAGGTTCCCCTAACCCGGGACATCTCGCGCACATATTGCACTGCCTGGCAGCCGCTTCCCAGTGGGACTGGGAGAAAGGAAAGGGCCATCTGGCTACAGACATCCCTGCTCACTGCAGGGAGGCTGGTCTAGATGACCTTCAAACATCCCTTCTGACCTTAACCACTCTATGATTGTATGAAAAAGACAGAAAAGGGAGGGCAGAAAGGCAGAAACATTGCCACATGCCTTGATTGGAGAGCTTGGTCCTTGAGTAGAGAGGTCAGAGCTAGCTGCTGAAGTCAGAGTGGGGACACCACTGCAGGAGGAAATCATGGATTTCATCCAGTCTTCTTCCCGTCTTTCTGACACATTGTTTGAAGGACAGCTGGACACTTCCAACTGCCTGTGCACTGACCACTTCAAAAACTCAGGATTTGTTCTATTAACCACAGCTCTGGGCACATGAAGAGTGGCAGTCTCAGCTCACCAAGTAGTGCCATTGGGTAGCTTTGCAAGGAACTCTACAGAACTAAGGAAAGAAAGGGGGGAAATGCAGTGAGAAGGAAACATGTAGGGACAAAATAGGATGGAAAATTATTTTCTGGGAAGTATTGTATGAGAAAGCTGAGAATTGATCTGTGTTGATTGGAAGGTAATGAGCACTTGCAATGCATTTCCACATCAGTACCGGTAATGACGAATAACTGATGGACATTTGGAAGCTTTCAGGATTTCCTTTGCCTGTTGAGATGCTTTCCAAATAACTCCTACAATAAAGCAAACACAAACAGTAACAAACCAATACCCTAGCAGTGAGCATGAAGGGACCTCAGAGCTGCCTGCCAGGACCTGAAGGCATCCTGCAGGAAGGCTGCAGAGAGACTTTTGCTGAGGGGGGCTGGAGCCAGGCCAAGGGGGAATGGTTTGAAGCTGAGGCAGAGCAGGGTTAGAGTGGAGCTGAGGCAGAAGTTGTTGCTTGGGAGGGTGGTGAGAGTGTGGCCCAGGCTGGCCAGGGAGGCTGTGGCTGCCTCCTTGCTGGGGGTGTTGAAGGCCAGGCTGGCTGAGGCCTTGAGCAGCTGAGTGGAGCTGAGAGGTGTCCCTGGGCATGGTGGGGAGCTTGGAGCAGCTGAGCTCTGAGCTCCCTTCCAACCTGAGCCATTCTAAGATTCCATGAAGATTGAGTGGCTTAGACACACAAATATTAAAGGATCTGATCCTTTAACTGTAGTATGAGAGAGGTTTTATTAACTTGCATGCCACTCCTCTGCTTGGTGGCATTCTTACCACTGCTAAGGACGGCCCAAGTGTTGGTCTGAGAAGGTCTAAGTGGAAAAATGTAGATTTAGGTCAAGAGAACTATTTTTATCTAATTCATAAAGAGTGGCTCCTCTGAGGAAAAAAAGTTTTAGTAGACATCAAAGTGTTTTAGTTAGTTTCAGTGTTTCAAAGCAAAATTGTTTCTATTTTTTCCTTTCAGTGTTTTGTTTCAAAGAAGTTCTCTTTTTGAAGAGCAAAACATGAAGGGATGTTTAAGATTTGTGTTTTCTTAGAGGTGCTAATGAAGAGTTTAGACTGACAAGCCCCAAGCTTTCTGAGGTGTTTCAGGCTCACCTAGCAACTCTCAGTTAACAGAGAGCTTTATCATTCAAATTAAATAAGAATCACAGAGTCACAGAGTATTAGGGGCTGGAAGGGACCTCCAGAGATCATCCAGTCCAATCCCCTGCCAGGGCAAGAGCACCCAGGGCAGGGCACACAGGAACACCTCTAGGTGGGTTTGAATCTCTCCAGAGAAGGAGACTCCACAACCCCCCTGGGCAGCCTGCTCCAGGCCTCTGTCAGCCTCACAGGGAAGAAAAAAATTCCTCCTGTTCCCATGGCACTTCCTCTGCCTCAGCTTCCACCACTGCCCCTCGTGCTGGCATTGGGCATCCCCCAGCAGAGCCTGGCTCCAGCCTCTGGGCATCACCCTGCACAGCTTTAGCAACAGCAAGGAGCTCACCCTCAGGCTCCTCCTCTCCCAGCTCCAGAGCCCTCAGCTCCCTCAGGCTCTCCTCATCAGGAAGATCTTTCATATCCTTCAGCATCTTTCTGGCTTTGGGATGGACTCAAGCAGTTCCCTGAGGTCCTTCTTGACCTGAGTGGCCCAGAACTGGACACAATATTCCAGATGTGGCCTCAGCAGGGCAGAGTAGAGGGGGAGGAGAACCTCTCTGACCTACTCACCACAGCCCTTCTAATCCACTGGAACCCAGGAGGTTCCATCTGAAGAGGAGAAGAAATTTGTTTGTTCTAGGCAGGCTGCCCAGAGAGGTTGTGGAGACCTATTCTGTAGAAGGATTCCAATGCCCCCCAGCCATTGTACTCCTGGGCAAGCTGCTGTGGGTGCCCTGCTTTAGCAGGGGGTTAGTCTGGATGATTTCCAGACGTCCCTTCCCACCCCACCCCCCACGCTGTGAATCTGGGATCCATGTGAATTATAATCGTATACAAAAAGTTTCCCTGAAGGCTGAGCATGAGCACACATTTTTTACCTGCTTGCTTCTCTGCCTTGGTCACAGCAGTGTAGACAGCATGGTTTAACAGCTGAGATAGTGTTTGGGGTTTTTTCCCCTTTCCTTTCAATATTTTTCCCTCCTTTTGATATTCTGTGACCTATTTGAAAGGAAGATCTTACCTGTTTGTTGGGAAGGAGTCTGCCTGCCTGTCTGAGTGGAACAAACCCATCAGTTTGGTCATAGAGGCTGCACCTGTGTCCCCCAGTAGACAGCACACAAAACTCTCTGCCACAGCATTCCTGAACATCTACCTTGGAGATACAGCCTCCATCATTCTTTACTCTGAAGCCCCTGATTTGATAGGGGCTGAATTAATGAGGCAGGGATTATGAAAATATAGTTGTCTTTATGTTTCCTTACAACCCCACCCCAAAATTCAGTATAGAACTGATTTGATTATTGACAGGTTCTGTTTGGTCACCAATGCTACCAGGATGCTTCTGGGCAACTTTAGTACAATTTACAGACTTCAGCAAATGGAAAAGGCTAAGCCACAAAATAGCTTCACCCCACTTGTAAAACAGAGGCAAGCCAGGACCTTAGGGAAAGCTGATGAGAACACCAGGTTGTACTCATGGGGACGGAGCAGGAATTTGGCGATGGTTCCTAGGGTCTCTCCTCAGCAGCAGGCTCCAGGGACTGCAGGTTTATAATCCAACGTGTGAATAATGCAGCATGATCCAAAGGAACAGGACCCCCGGAATCAAAGTGTTCATAGACACAGCTGCCACGAGGGGAAACTCGTGAGCAGCAGCACTGCAAGAAAGCCACAGGTTTCATGGCAGGCAGGGTCACTCCACGGCAGGCAGGGTCACTCCACAGCAGGCAGGGTCACTCCATGGCAGGCAGGGTCACTCCACGGCAGGCAGGGTCACTCCACGGCAGGCAGGGTCACTCCAAGGCAGGCAGGGTCACTCCACGGCAGGCAGGGTCACTCCACGGCAGGCAGGGTCACTCCACGGCAGGCAGGGTCACTCCACAGCAGGCAGGGTCACTCCACGGCAGGCAGGGTCACTCCACGGCAGGCAGGGTCACTCCACGGCAGGCAGGGTTGCTCCATGGCAGGCAGGGTCACTCCATGGCAGGCAGGGTCACTCCAAGGCAGGCAGGGTCGCTCCATGGCTGGCAGGGTCACTCCAAGGCAGGCAGGGTTGCTCCATGGCAGGCAGGGTCACTCCACAGCAGGCAGGGTCACTCCACGGCAGGCAGGGTCACTCCACGGCAGGCAGGGTCACTCCAAGGCAGGCAGGGTCACTCCACAGCAGGCAGGGTCACTCCACAGCACAAAGGGTCACTCCATGGCAGGCAGGGTCACTCCAAGGCAGACAGTGTCACTCCACAGCAGGCAGGGTCAGTCCACAGCATGAAGGGTCACTCCATGGCAGGCAGGGTCAGGGAAGAAGCCAGGTCCGAGTGGAGCAAGCAAGATGAAGGCCAGAGTGAGAGCAGGAGCAGGAGCAGGAGCAGGAGCAGAAGCAGGAGCGAGAGCAGGAGCAGGAATGAGAGCAGGAGAAGGAGCAGGAGCAGGAGCAAGAGTGAGAGCAGGAGCAGGAGCAGGAGCAGAAGCAGGAGCAGGAGCAGGAGTGAGAGCAGGAGCAGGAACAGGAGCAGGAACAGGAGCAGGAGCAGGAGCAGGAGCAGGAGCAGGAACAGGAGCAGGAGCAGAAGCAGGAGCGAGAGCAGGAGCAGAAGCAGGAGCGAGTGCAGGAGCAGGAGCAGGAGCAAGAGCAGGAGAAGGAGCAGGAGCAGGAGCAGGAGCAGGAGCAGGACGATGGCGAGAGCCCTGATCACTTTCTGGTCACTCTAAGACATTTCCAGACAAAGTATCCCAGGCCAATGTACACTGGATGTGGAGCACCCTGCTAAACATAGCTCCCAAACCCAGGGCACTTCCCCCACAGGGCAGGAACCTCCACCCTGGCAGGCAGAATGGGCACTAATTATCTGTCCCCAGGCCACTTCGCACCTCGGAAGGCAATTTCATGCTTTGGTCTTTCCCCAGCCAAACCTCTGGTGATGGAGATGGGGAAGGGGGTTGGGAGCACACCGGAACAGCCTCACGCCACAAACTCGGGAATATTTGGGAAAGGCATCAGATTTTAGCCTTGTTGTTGCTCACACAAGAGGAACAAAGCATCCTATCAGCCATCCTGTACAGGGAACTTCTTGAGCAATGGTAGAATAACCTGTAGGGAATCTGTAGCAGCTTCTTTCTTTCCCCTGTTTTGATCAAAATGTTAACATTTGGAGTTTGTTTGGAAGGGTTCCCAAGCCCTGTAAAAAACACACAGCTAAAGCCTGGCAGAAGGCACTGCTTTGTCTGCTCTCGAGCCAGAGAGCACCACAGAAGCTACTTGGATCAAACCTGGTTTAGGCAGATAAGTGTTTCAAAATTATAGCAAAGAAGGAATCAGAAAGCCTCCTCATCATCATGACTTCTGCCTAAGGAGAGTACAGTGTAAAATCCACCTGGGGCACAGCAACCCCATGGGGAGCTCCAGACCTGGGGAGGTGTGGTTGGAAATCTGCAGCTGGGAGAGGGACCTGGGGCTGTTGGTTGGCACTCACTGGCCAGGAGCCAGCAGTGCCCAGGGGGACAAGAAAGCCAAAGGCCTCCTGGCTTGGGTCAGAAGCAGGGTGGGCAGTAGGGCCAGGGGGTGACCATCCCCCTGTGCTCAGCACTGGGGAGGCCACAGCTGCAGTGCTGTGCTCAGCTCTGGGCCCTCCCTGCAGGAAGGACATTGAGGGGCTGGAGCCTGTGCAGAGCAGGGCAGCCAGGCTGCAGAAGGGCCTGGAGCCCCTGGGCTAGAGGAGGGGCTGAGGGAGCTGGGGGTGTTGAGGCTGGAGAAGAGGAGGCTGAGGGAGACCTCCTTGCTCTCTGCAGCTCCCTGCAGGGAGGTTGGAGTGAGGAGGGGACAGCCTCTGCTCCTTGGTGGCAAGGGGCAGGAGCAGAGGAAATGGTTGCAGGCTGCAGCAGGGCAGGTTCAGGCTGGGTGCTAGGAAATATTTCTTGCCAGAGAGGGCTCTTAGCCACTGGAATGTTCTGCCCAGGGCAGTGCTGCAGTCCCCATCCCTGGGGGTGTTCCAGCAGTGTGGAGCTGGTGCTGAGGGCCATGGTGTGGTGCTGACCCTGCAGTGCTGGGTGGAGGGTTGGACTGGGTGAGCTTCCAAACAGTTGTTTGTAAAATCTCTCCAATGAGGGAAAATGTGCTCCTGGACTAGGACCATGCAGTATTCCATCCACGTTTGCACATGGTGCACTCTAAGGAATTCACACTTTGCTATTCCTCCATCCTTGGCTTGCAGCTGCCCTATGCCATGACTCCTGTTTCCCATTTGGTTTGTAGAAAGTCTCTGGTGGGCAAAGAGTAATTAGCAAAGAAGCCTAGGCAGTGCCAGGCTGAGCCAAGGAAGCCTCTCTAAGTTGGGAGCCATCTGAAGCATGGCTGCTTGTGAAGCTGTCACAACAAGATTTGATTGCTCCTCTATAAGACTCTTAAATCCTGATCACCCTTGGAGAAAGCTCCCCAGATGTTTTCTGTGATCCTGTGCTCACCTCTCCAAACCCCAGAGAGGGAGCCCATCAGCATCCCTATCCTCTCAAAACCAGAGCCTCAGGGCACAACCACATCCAAAGGATGGGCTCCTGTTTACAGGGCTCAGAACTCTTGATTCAATTCTTCTCTTCTTTGAAGGGGAGCAGGGGCAGAAAGGCATCTCTGCTTCTCAGCAGTGCAGGAAGGGGTGAGAATTCCATCCTACTTAAATACAACCAACCTTATATGAAAGAAATAGATAAATATTTTTCACCTCATCTAGGCCAGAGAAAACAACTTCCAGCAGGGTAGGATTCCTTTGGAAACATAAAATCCACAGTAGAGCACACTAAAACAGACAAATGGCACACAGACCTTTCTTCAAGCCTTTAAGACTCAGGCTAATAAGTGAGTTAAACCTTGAAAACAAAAATACACCAGGCCACCTTGGGCTTTAGAGCAGCTCAAGCCCTGCACCCCCACTTAAGCCATTTCTTTGGAGAGTTTCTTGAAGCTCCCTGGGAAAAGCAGCACTTTAACCAAAAATAAAGGAGAGAAACCCCCTGAAGTTCTTAATCATATTTAGCTTGAGGAGGGGAAAGCAGCCTGCTAAGAAATGTCCCTGGGAAGGACATGTTCCCATAGAGCTGCAAACTTCTCAAGGCAAGACAATAAATCCTGTAACAGATCATAATTGGATTTCCATTGCAGGATCCTCACTTCCTGATGTTATTCTGATTCAATTTCTCAGGTCTCTGGGACGCATTTCTTTGAGGGGCTCACAAAGACCATTTTTCTTAACTGCAGTGGGACTGCAACAGACAGAAGTGTTGGGTAACAGATGGCCTGCTTCCTGCTTTGCAATATCACAGCAAGCTTTGCTCTGCCTTTGCTTTCCAATTTGTTTAATTTTACAGAGCTGTGAATATGCAGAATTCAATACAGCCTCCCCTCCCTGCTGCCTCCTGCATTGCTGTGATTTATGTTCTAGATAGCCCCCCAGAAGCTGAAGGAATCCATCACAGGAGCAGCTGTTCGAGCACGTAACAAATGACAGTCTGTGTTCCAAATAGTTCCTAATGTGCACAGGGAGGGAAAAAAGAAGAACTGGAATTGCTTTTTTCTCATCTGAAAATGATAGTATGTGTTGAGCAAAAGATGAAACTGAGGGTGGTGAGTGTGGCTCTGACAGCTCAACGAAGCAATTCTTTTCCCTTTCTTACAGTCACTTTATACAGAGGTAGCTGCAGAACACAGTTAATAACAAACTGTGCCCAGCTGGCTGGATACTTTAGCCTAAGAGGATAAAAAAGTACCCCAGAAAATCTGCAAGCCTCAAGCAACCTCATTGCCTCCAGGCTATGGAGCTGGGCAGGACATGCAGAGCTGTGGGGCTTTCAGAGCTGGTGGGCAGAGCAGAGGATGAAACCCCAGCCCAGCCCTGCCCTGCCCTGCCCTGCCCTGCCCTTCCCTTCCCAGCCCTGCCCTTCCCTGCCCTTCCCTGCCCTTCCCTTCCCAGCCCTGCCCTGCCCTTCCCTTCCCAGCCCTGCCCTGCCCTGCCCTTCCCTGCCCTGCCCTTCCCTTCCCAGCCCTACCCTGCCCTGCCCTTCCCTGCCCTGCCCTGCCCAGCCCTGCCCTGCCCTGCCCTTCCCTGCCCAGCCCTGCCCTGCCCTGCCCTGCCCTGCCCTGCCCTGCCCTGCCCTACCCTGCCCTGCCCTTCCCTGCCCTGCCCAGCCCAGCCCTGCCCAGCCCTGCCCTGCCCAGCCCTGCCCAGCCCTGCCCTGCCCTGCCCTGCCCTTCCCTGCCCAGCCCTGCCCTGCCTTGCCCTGCCCAGCCCTGCCCTGCCCTGCCCTTCCCAGCCCTGCCCTGCCAGCCCTGCCCAGCCCTGCCCTGCTGAAATCTGGCTGCACCATGGTAAAAAGAGAGATTTGAGGGAGAGCTCAGAACAAGTCAATTATAACCAATACCCATCAAGCCCCTGACTGCTGACACACTCCATGACAGGACCTGCACTGAAGATGTCCCTGCTCACTGCAGCCCATTCTGTGACTCCAGGTAGTCCATCCTCCAAGACTTCAAACAGTGAGAGCTTTGCCTGACCTCAGAGCCATTCCCAAGAAACATTTGACTTAGCAACACAGCAAGGAAATGAGAGCTAGCTGTGTGGGCATGGCAATTCAGGATCCCAATGGGAATGGCAATTCAGGATCCCAATGGGAATGGGAATTCAGGACCTTAAGGGGGATGGAAATTCAGGATCACAACAGGTATGGGAATTCAGGACCCAATGGGGATGGCAACCCAGGACCTCCAACACAACTGTGGTGTGAACTTCCTCTGCTGTGCAAGCACAGGGACTGATTCAGAGGGGATCTCCCAGCTTTCTAAAGAGCAGCTCTTTTAGTGTTTTGTACCATCCCTGGGACATGCAAGGTCAAACTTGATGGAGCTCTGAGTAACCTGATCTAGTTGATGTCCCTGCTCTCTGCAAGGGGTTGGACAAGATGACCTGAGAGGGTTTCTTCCCACCTGTGATGTGATGTGGTGAATGATGCAGGTGAATGATGCAGGCCCCGAAGCAGCAAGGTTAGAAATGTGCCTGTCTGTGTGCATGTGTGTGTGACACTTCAGCTCTCCCTATAACGCTCTGAGAACTGAAAGAATGACTCTGTTTACAACTTCAATTAAAAGGCTCTGGGTTTGCTACTTTTCAGAGCCTGTTCATTTTTAAATGTCAGAGGACATAAGGAGCAGAGTGAAGATCATCATCTGCCTCAGCATTGCCGTCAGGAGCCGGGACCCTGGAGCCCAGAACTTGGACTAATTCTCAGGCTAACATCTCAGCAGGACTTTGCAGCAGCCTGCTCCAGACAAGTTCCTGATTCAGTTACTGAGCCTGTAGGATGTGGTCTGCAAGGATACACAGATGCATCTCCTGTGGGAGGAGGGTACCTGGCACCCAGAGTGTGGACAAGAGCTGGCTTCACTGTCCCTGCCTGTTCCCTCAGCTGCCCAAAGGGACTGGTGCCCTGGTGCTGCTAAGGGAACCATGAGCCACAGACAAGCTTTGCTCATTATAATCTCATTATAACATGCAAACACACCTCCTGGTCTAGAGCTACCTGTCCCCAGAGCAGATCAAGCCTTGGGCACTCCTCCTTGGGCACAGACACCCCCTGCACCTCCTCCCCCGGTCACTCCTCCTTGGGCACGTGTGGAAGTCACGCTGGAGAGGACCACGAGGAGCAGAGAGAGGCAGAGTTTGGCTACAGACAGGTATGAAATTGATTATGAAAGATATCTCTCTAGCAATGAGACCTGGAGAGCTTTGCCCAGCAGGATCAAGAAAGGCTCAGGAGGACCAGCAGGACTGGACCCAAGCCCAGAGAGATGTCTGGACCCTCACGTCAGTGGTAGCTATAAACCTTTCTTCTCTCTTATCTTTCCCCTTCCTCCTCTCACTTTGCCCTACCTATTGCAAACCATCTGATGAGCAAACAATAAAGTTCTACAGCTGATTGAAGTGACCCCCCCGGCATGGTCACCTTGAGCTTTTGCATTTTGGGACCACTCATGAGTCTGCTGCTTGGACCATGACAGGGGACACGGAGAGCCTCTGCTGCACTACACTCCTGGGACCTGGGCGGCTCCAGCCATTTCCCAGCACACCTGAACTGCCTAGGCAGGTTTTCCCTAAATTTCTTCAAATCATGGGCAAACTGGGAATGAAAATCTAGAGGGTGGATTGTCCAGTGGCCATTTACTACAGCCTCCTTCCCTGCAGCCTGGGCAGCAGCTCACACTTTTGCAGAATCACAGGTAGGTTTTTTCTTTCTCCTTTTTCAACACCCATCCAGTGATTTTTTAATGTGGTTTTTTTTCCCTGCAAAACTCAGCCCCTCAAGTTTTAAACTTCTCTCATAGATACACCACGATACCACAAGTCATCCAGAAGTCTATTTGGATTTAGGAAATGAAATTTTGCCTGGACTGTCCTCAAATCCAGGCAATCCACATTAGGCTTAAGGAGAATGTGCTCTGTGAGAAGCTCAGAAGTGCCTTTACCACACAGGTTATTGCCCTTGTGCAGCAAGCTGAGGGAAACAGAAACAAACACAGGTTGTTCCAAAGAAATGTTTTCATAGCTGCAGTGCCTCCATGCTCGTGGGGGAAACTGCTTTCCTGGCTCTCAGGTCTGATGTCGCTTTCTGTTCGTGTCCAGCTGCACACATTTGCAGAGGAAATGGTGGATTCCTGAGGAGGGTTCACCTGCTGCAGACCCAGCCTGAGACTATTCCCCCGACTGTCACCAGTGCCAGCTGGAATTATGCAATGTGTGGAGTAAGTGCAGGGGCAGATCCTTTGGGAGACATCACTAATCCTGTTAAATACACACAGCAGCACGTAAAAGCTGGAATTCCAAAGGCCTGGAGATGTCTCATGAGACTTGTGAATCTGCCTTTTGAGCAGTCCTGAGCCATGGTGTGAAGCACCTTGCTGCACCTACCTGAGAAAGGAGGTGCTCAGGCGTCTGTCTTCACGTCAAAACAAACCTGTCTGAAGCTATGGAATCACAGAAACACAGAGGAGTTTGACTTGGAAGGGACCTTACAGGTCATCTAGTCCAACCCCCCTGCAGTCAGCAGGGACATCCCCAACTAGAGCAGGTTGCTGAGAGCCCCACACAACCCTACCTGGAATGGTTCCAGGCATATCCCACCTCTCCAGGCAACCCGGGACAGGCTCTCACCACCCTCAGTCTATACAATCTCTCCCTTCTCTCCAGTATGAATCTCCCACTTTCAGTTCAAACCATCCCTCCTTGTCCTGTCACAACAGGCTGTGATCAAAACTCCATCCCCAGCTTTTTTTGAGCACAGAAAGGCCACCAGAAGCTCTCCCTGGAGCCTTCTCCTCCCCAGGCTGCACAACCCCAACTCTCTCAGCCCAGCCTCACAGCAGAGGGCTTCCAGCCCTCCCAGCATTGCTGTGGCCTCCCCTGGCCCTGCTCCACCAGGTCTCTGTCTGTGCTGTGATGAGGAACCCAGAGCTGCCCCAACTCTTCAAGAGGGATCTCAGCAGAGCACAGCTGAGGGGCAGAATCCCTTCCCTGCCCCTGCTGCCCACACTGCTGGGGATCAGCTCAGGACAGGCTGGCTCTGGACTGGCAGAGCTTGGTTCCAGTTCATGTCCAGCTTTGCACCCCCCAGTCCCCCAAACCTGTTTCCAGAGGGCTGCTCTCAACCCTATCATCCCCAGCCTGTGTTGATATCAGGAATTGCCTTGTCCCAGGTGAAAGGCTTTGTACTTTGTTGAACCTGATGAGGTTCACACAGGTCCACTGCTCTATCATTTCTTGGAATGAGCCAGGCCAGGTCCAAGGAGCAATGCCAGACCACATTAGTATTTGATGGCCATCTCTGACTTCAGCTGCCTACATCTCAGGAATAAAAGGAGGAAGGAGTGGAATTTCTGTGGCTGCACCTGCAGCCTCACCACCACCCCACAGCAGTTGTTTGTTACCTTGCTTCCTGTTTAAAGTAATAGCAGTGAAATGACTCCCGTGGCTTACCTGAGGGTATCTGCATTAAACCTACACAGAGCTTCTGCTCCAGCTAGGTGGACAGCAGGCAGCAGGGCTCAGAGCTCTTCTGAAGCCCTTTTCCTAGTCGCAGCCTCTGACTCAGGCCATTTCAAGGGCTCACATATTCCCCTTGTGATTCTGAAAAGGATTCTGGCTGGATGTGCACCTGGATAAGAGGCCTGGGCTGCAGCGTGTCAAAGCAGCCCAGAACATGTGTCAGACACCACGGAATGGCATCAAGGAGCCTCAGGACAGCTTGGGAGGACTGTGCAGAGTCACTTCACTCAAAAAAATAAAAGGGGGGAAAAGGCCAAATCAAAACAGAAAGGAAAGAAACCCTGGCTTTTGTGCTCCTTTGCAACAAGCCAAGCCTTGCCGAGCCAAACCAGGAATGTTAACAGATGAATGTGGAGGGCTGGGGCTTGGGACCCGAGCAGGCAGCAAAGCTCTTGGCAGCACAGATTTGCCATTTCAGACAACCTTTTGTTTGTTAAATTTGCTGTTTCCCTCTTGCTTCCTAACAGAGCTATAGCCTCTTAAAGATGAAGAGTGAACATTCCATTTGAAAAATGCAATGAGCATCCACTGGCCATTTTTTACCCCCCGAAAATGAAAGCGAATGATTTGCATAGCGATGCCCAGGCCATCCTTTTCCTCCCCACAGGCAGCCTCTGCTGCTCCACAAACACAAAGAGCAGAATACAGATCGGTTCCTCCTTCCCTGCCATCCCGTGATTTCAGCTGAGAGCAATTTGCTCAGATGTATTTCTCTGGCTGGGAAGAGGCAGCACCAGTCCCCCTTATTGTCCTGGACATTTCACCCACTAGACCATTAGTTTCCTCTGAGGACAGAGGCAAATAGCACCATTCCCCCCACCCCCAGACTGGCTGGCTCTGAAACGTGAAGAAGCTCGTGGCAAATGGGCAGGGTGTGAGGAATAACTGAGAAAAATGGGGCAGTAGAAATAAATCTTCTCTGATGACTTCCCTCATTCATTTAAATGGTGTCTTGGTCCAGAGGGAGAGAGACTCAGCTCTCTTTCGAACACTCCCAGGTTGTGAAATTAAAGGCACAAAGGAGGACAAGTATCAAAAACCAGGCTGTTTATTAACAGAATAAAGTGGATGGAGCAGAAGAAGGGAGAGAGAGAAACTGGAGAAAGAGAGAGAAGAGGAAAGGAATTGCATTACCACACCCCACACTCCCCCTCAAGACAATTTAGGTCTGAGGAAAGGTGCTGCTGCTTTGGTTTGGAGGAGATGTCCTCCCTGTTGGCTGTGCTGTCCTGCACTGGGGGAGGGGAGGGAGAGATCCCAAAGTCCAAGGGCCTCTCTGAGCAGCCTCCAGCTTGTGGTGTCTTCAGTAAGATGGCTTTTCTCTTCTCCAGGAGTTCTTTTCTTCTTACAACAGGCAAAACTCAGGGCACAGAGAGAAGGCTCTTGGGCTGCTGCTTCCAGGCTGCATAGTGAAGGCTCTGTGCTCCTCTCTGTCCGAGCTGCTCCGTGTCTTTCATTCAGTTAAGGGCAGCTCCCCCTGGCCCGCACCCCAGCCACACCAATGCCTATGTGACTGCCACGTGTGCCAGCAGTGGCAGAGTCGATCCATCAGGCAGGTGCTTCACAACACGCTTCTCTTTTGTTGGACATTCCAAGAGGGTCTTTTCACCATCCCCTCCCTGGGCAGCTGTTGTCTGGGTTTGTCTTTGTTGGTTCGCATCAAGAGAGACAAGATTTAGTCTCTTACAAATGGGAAAAGAGCTTTGCTGGTGCTTGGGTGAATCAAGAAGCAGCAAAGTTTGCACCTTCAGAGGAAATATCTTTAGTTAATTAGCAGTTTTCTAGCAGATGTGAAATACAAACCTTAAACAAAAAGTGTGGAGACACAAGCTTCCCAGTAGTTTCAGGAGATTCTACCAGCACGGGGAGGAAAGTGGCATTCTACAACCATTTAAACAATAAATAGCTTCAGGCATGTCAGTAACCTGACAGCACCACTAATTCTTGCCCTGTTTGCAGGAAGCTGCTGCTGAAGGCAGGAATTAAACAGAACATATTGAACCAGACCTTGCAAACCGTTTAAACTCGGTCACAACTCATGGGCTGCTGGAGCATGTCCAAAGAAGAGCAACAAAGCTGCTGAAGGGTCTGGTAAACAAGTCTTATGAGGAGCAGCTGAGGGAACTGGGGGTGTTCAGCCTGGAGAAGAGGAGGCTGAGGGGAGACCTTCTGGCTCTCTACAGCTCCCTGAAAGGAGGTTGGAGTGAGGTGGAGATGAGTGTCTTCTCCCATCTTAATAAGTGACAGGGCAAGAAGAAACAACCTCATGTTGCACCAGGGCCAGTTTAGGTTGGACATGAGGAACAATTTCTTTCCCAGAAGGGTTGTCAAGGCCTGGCCCAGGCTGCCCAGGGCAGTAGTGGGGTCCCCATCACTGGCTGGACATAGAAAATATGTAGATGTGGCACCTGGGATATGGTTTAGCAGTGACCTGGCAGTGCTGGGTTAACGGTCAGCCTTGATGGTCTTCAAAGTCTGCTCCAATCCAAATGATTTTATGATTCTGTGGTATTCTACAGCCAAGGACAAATGGGATCATTAAGGCACTGGGAGCTTAGCAGAGACTTCGGAGTCCAGGGAAGCAGGCACAGGTAGCTGCTGAGCTTGGTCCTGGAGCCCTAGGTCACAAAAGATCTGAAAGTGCCCTAAAGTGCAGTGCTGACATGGCAGGCACTAGAAAGGCCACAAGGCAATAGATTCTGTGGGGAGGAACAAAACAGCTCAGACAAGCTAATTAGCTCCTGTAGAAAATGAGTTAGCACTTAATGCTTACAGCTTCCTTCTTTCTGATTCATATTCAGTTGGATTTGATGAGTCTTTTCCAACCAAAACTTCTCTGTGACCCTATTATTCCTAAGTCTCTGCCAAAGTATCCACCTTTCCCACATCCTATTTGATGCTTTTGCCTTGCCTGTAGCACAGTCTTCCCTCTGCGGTTCGATCTGAGTCTCTCTGGATGCTCAGGAGAGTTAGATTAAATTGACAAATTCTCTCTCTTGATGCTTCTCAAACTCTCAGCAAGGTTCAGCACAAGTGCAGGGGGCAAACCTGCCCCAGCCAGATTTCATTTTGCCTGAGCAAAAGCAGAAGATATTTAGAAGAAATTCTTCACTGTGAGGATGGTGAGACTGGAACAGGTTGCTTAGAAAGGCTGTGGAGGATCCAACCCTGGAAGTGTTTGAGGCCAGACTGAATGGGCCTCTGAGCAGCCAGGTCTGGTGGAAGGTGCCCCTGCCCATGGTAGGGTGATTGGAACCAGATCACCTCTAAGATCCTTTCTAATTCAAAATGTTCTGTGATTCTGTGTCTCACTTGTCTGCATTTTCAGACCCCGCAGTGATCTAGGCAGTGTTCCCCAGAAGATTGGGGCAATGGAAAGGGGAGTCAGCATCAAAGCTGCCCCATCAGAAAGAAAAGAAGTACTAGGCAAGCAAAACTTTGGTTGGCAACATAGCTTTCTGAGATTTCTGGATGTTAGGTGATATTAAGTAGAAGATGTCTTGGGTCAATTAAATCACAGCTGTTAAAACTCAGTCTCCTGCCCTTTCCTGTGCTGCTCCTTCACATCGCCCCCAGCAGATGCCTCACCCCTCATGCTTCTGACCACACAACCCCTGTGAGTAGCAAACATGTTGGGACCTGCAGCATGCAGCTCTGGCATCCAAAGCAAATGTCTTAGCCAAAAGGGTATTTGAATGCAGTTTTTTCCTACCAGAGAGGAATGAAAAGAAACCTTCCCAACAGATGTGCTCATAAAGGTGGCATTGTCACTCCCCGGCTGACCAAGCGACTGATCATTCTTGTTGTCTGTGTCAGAGATTCCTCACTGGGTTCTAAAGAGGAGTTAGAAGGTAAAATAAAGGCAGCAGATAAAGTGGTTAGAATTAGAAACCTTCAGGTTGAAGACTAAATTGCAAGACTTTGCTTTTTTCCTCTAACTCAGCATAGGTCTGAGTGTTACACAGGTACTGAGCAGAACGACTTCAGTGTTGGAGAGTGCTGTGGGTTTCAGGCTGGAGGTCTTAATCACAGTCCTCCAGAGGGACTAGGCAGTCCAGGGGAAGGCACTGGAAAGGGTAATCTTTTGTTATTCCACCCCATAATGCCTGCATCTCCCCTCTATAAACAGACAGCACAGGCTACTCTCACCCTTTCCCTCTCTCCTTCTCCAGTGCTCCGAGCTGGTATCTCTCTGGTGTTTTCTTGGGGGAGTTGAGGCTTTCAGCCTTGAGCAACCCTGGCTAGTTTTCACTCTGTCTTTCAGGCCTCGGCAGGGAGGCATGGGGGAAGGGACACTGAGGCCTGGGGTTTGGCTGGGTTGCAGGGGGAGGTTTTTGGATGATGTTGGCCTAGTGAGGTTTTGGTAAGCCCAGGATGGAGAGCTGGGCCAAGGCTGAATATGGATTTGTGTATTTTGTGGGGGTTTGTACCGTTGTATGCAGATGTGAATAGTACTTCCATTTAAATTGCCAGTTCTTTCCAATCCTGTGTGGAGCATTTTCCTTTTGTTCCTTTGGGGAGGGGTTAAAAGAGCTTCTGTCTCCTCTAAACCAAGACAGAGAGCAATGCACAAGTTCCACTGAAAATAGCTGATTCCAGCTTGCACCGTTCACACTCAAAGGCCCTAGCAACTCCACCTCCTAGCTCCTTCCTTTTACAGTCATTAAATTTATCATTTAGGGGTAAATGTACTAGGGGATGCAGTACTCCATTTTTGTCTCACCAGAGCGGTGTAGAGGGGGAGAATCACCTCCCTGGCCCTGCTGGCCACACTCCTCTTGCTGCAGCCCAGAACATGACTGGCTTTCTGGACTGCACGAGAGGGAGCCCTCAAACAACCCTGCCAAAGACAGGGTAAGAATAATTTGCTTTTGAAATGTGAATAAATGCAGTCTTTGAGAAGCTGCAGGCAGAGCAACACAGCAATATAAATCAGCCTACAAGAAATGTTCCACTTACCTCTGCACCAGCTCTTAAAACTGGTGAGAAGAAAGCAGGAGGAGATCATCAGTGTGATCCTGGCAGAGGCCATAAGATACATGGGGTTGGTCTAGGCCACTGCAGCCAAAAGGTCTGGTGCAGCAGCCAGTTCTGTGGTGGTCATCACAGTGCTCTGAGCTGGGGGGGGTTCAGATGTGGCACCAGTGTGAAAGGTTTTCCACAGAAATTACTTTGGAGATGCTTTACCAGACCAGACATGACAAATCCCCCCAAAATCACCAGGAAAGTTTGGTCCCCACTCTGGGGTCAGCGATGTTGCTGCTTTGCTTGCATTTATTTCTGATGTTCTCAGACAGCTGTCTGTGGAGGCTTGAGATTACTGCCCCCCAACTAACTGGAAATTACTCCCAGAGTAAGCTCCCCAAGGAAGAAACCAAACTCAGAACTGGGAAGGAAAATGAAAGTTGTATTTACAAAAGTCAAATTAAAATCCAGAAGTATAAAATGCAATTGATATGCACAAAATATATTTATAAATATTTACAACTCAACAATCAGAAGTGGCCTCCCCAGGCAGCCCAGGGGGACTGTTAGCAAGAGCCTCCCTGCCTTCCCGTGCCTTCCTGATGATCTGGAGGAGGGCATTGAGTCCATCATCAGTAAGTTTGCAGATGACACCAAGCTGGGGGCAGGAGTTGATCTGCTGGAGGGCAGAGAGGCTCTGCAGAGGGACCTGGACAGGCTGGGCAGATGGGCAGAGGCCAAGGGCATGAGATCCAAGTGCCAGGTTCTGCACGTTGGCCACAACAACCCCATGCAGTGCTACAGGCTGGGGTCAGAGTGGCTGAGAGCAGCCAGGTGGAGAGGGACGTGGGGGTTCTGGTTGATGGTAGACTGAACATGAGCCTGCAGTGTGCCCAGGCAGCCAGGAGGGCCAATGGCATCCTGGCCTGCATCAGGAAGAGTGTGGCCAGCAGGAGCAGGGAGGTCATTCTGCCCCTGTACACTGCACTGGTTAGGCCACACCTTGAGTCCTGTGTCCAGTTCTGGGCTCCTCAGTTTAGGAAGGAGGTTGACTTGCTGGAAGGTGTCCAGAGAAGAGCAGCGAAGTTGGTGAGGGACTTGGAGCACAGCCCTGTGAGGAGAGGCTGAGGGAGCTGGGGTTGCTTAGCCTGGAGAAGAGGAGACTCAGGGGAGACCTTCTTGCTCTCTACAACTCCCTGAAGGGAGGTTGTAGTCAGGCAGAGGTTGGTCTCTTCTCCCAGGCAAGCAGCACCAGAACAGGAGGACACAGTCTCAGGCTGCACCAGGGGAGATTTAGGCTGGAGGTTAGGAGGAAGTTTTACACAGAGAGAGCGATTGCCCACTGGAATGGGCTGCCCGAGGAGGTGGTGGGGTCGCCGTCGCTGGGGGTGTTCAGGGCGAGGCTTGACAGGATGCTTGGTGCCATGGGTTAGTTGATTAGGTGGTGCTGGATGATAGGTTGGACACAATGATCTTGAAGGTCTCTTCCAACCTGGTTTATTCTGTTCTGTTCTGTTCTATTCTATTCTATCCTATTCTATTCCTGGTGCCTCACACACAGCAGTCAAAACAGAGATTATCCCAGCAAGGTGTACTAGGTCAAACCCAGCCCAGGAGGGGCTGGGCTGAAAAGAACCTAGCCCCAGGTAGACAAAGAAACCTGACCCAGGTGGGCAGAGAGACTTGGTCCCCTCCTAGGGAGAGGGGTCCCCGGGTCAAAGTCTATTCCTCTTCCACATCCTGTCCACAGCCCTATTTAAGGGGGGGTAATTCCCTGCCTTGCTCTCTTCTGCCCCTTGCAGTGCAGCCTGGGCCAGGCCTGGGCAACACTTTCCCAATTTACAAACTAAACCTTCTCTGGTGAAACTTGAGGCCACTTCCTCTTGTTCTATCACTTGATACTTGGGAGAAGAGACCAACCCCCATCTCACCACATTCTCTTTCCAGGGAGTTTTAGAGAGCCAGGAGGTCTCCCCTCAGCCTCTTTTTTTCCAGGCTGGACAACCTCAGCTCCCTCAGCACTCCTCACAGGACTTGTGCTCTAGAACAAGAGCGCTTGGATCCAGCAAACTTGGCAAGCTCAAAACCTGGTGCCTGTGAACTCCAGCCTCTTTCTTACACAGACACATTCATGAGGGTGTTCTGGCTTCCAGCACAGATACTTGAGTAGGAAAGAGGAAGAGACTTTATTCAGGACTTTTATTCAGGAATGCAGGCTGCAAAGAGTTTAATATAAATGTCATGAAGGCAGAGGATTTCACCTGGACAATATTCAAAGGTTAGGACAGTATGTCAGTGGAGATACTTTGTTCATGCTGGTGCAATGACTCCAGCAACACCTGCAGCAGAGCACCAGGAAAATCAGCTCTAGCAAATGGCAAACTCTGTTAGAAGGGGTTTGCAAAAGGCATTGCATTTGCCTGCGAGTTACTCAGCAGAGGGAATCTGCTGGTGGAGTGGAAAGACCGTTAAGCCCTTGAAAAGAGCTGTTTGGAAACCACAGCCACCAGGCAGGCTCCATGCAAAGTCTCTGCTTTAGTGACTTTCTGACTGTTAATTTCCATGCTTGAGAGCATATTTGCATATTTGATTCTCCTTTAGAATACCTGAGAACAATAAAGGCCAGCCAAAGGAGCGGCTGCTTCGTAAGCTCACCCAAAGTGATTAATACTTCCCAGCCTCACAGCAATAATAGAACATGTCTGACCTGCACCACTGAAAGGAGTTCTGAGCAGGCATGGAAATCTTCCTTAATTACCTCCCTTTGTAACACAGGTGGTAACGTGAGGAAGCAGGAGACAAATCACAGAGCAGAGGGAAAGGCCAGGTACTTACAGCCTAAACATGGTGAATCACAAGACATAGAAAGCTGGAAAAGCTCCAAACAAGCTTCTTTTGACAGAGGTTTTGATGGGAATGGGAAAAGAGAAAGCAATCTGTCTTCACCACAAACACTGTCATGAGAAGGAAGAATCACTTACAGGAAGGCCATCGAGGTTTTGGAGCCTGTCCAGAGCAAAGCAGTGAGGCTGGAGAAGGGCCTGGAGCCCCTGGGCTAGAGGAGGGGCTGAGGGAGCTGGGGGTGTTGAGGCTGGAGAAGAGGAGGCTGAGGGAGACCTCCTTGCTCTCTGCAGCTCTCTGCAGGGAGGTTGGAGTGAGGAGGGGACAGCCTCTGCTCCTTGGTGCCAAGGGGCAGGAGCAGAGGAAATGGTTGCAGGCTGCAGCAGGGCAGGTTCAGGCTGGGTGCTAGGAACTATTTCTTGCCAGAGAGGGCTCTCAGCCATTGGAATGTTCTGCCCAGGGCAGTGCTGCAGTCCCCATCCCTGGGGCTGTTCAAGCAGTGTGGAGCTGGTGCTTAGGGCCATGGTGTGGTGCTGAGCCTGCAGTGCTGGGTTGAGGGTTGGACTGGGTGAGCTTCCAAACAGTTGTTTGTAAAATCTCTCCAATGAGGGAAAATGTGCTCCTGGACTAGGACCATGCAGTATTCCATCCATGTTTGCACATGGTGCACTCTAAGGAATTCACACTTTGCCATTCCTCCATCCTTGGCTTGCAGCTGCCCTATGCCATGACTCCTGTTTCCCACTTGGTTTGTAGAAAGTCTCTGGTGGGCAAAGAGTAATTAGCAAAGAAGCCTAGGCAGTGCCAGGCTGAGCCAAGGAAGCCTCTCTAAGTTGGGAGCCATCTGAAGCATGGCTGCTTGTGAAGCTGTCACAAGAAGATTCGATTGCTCCTCCTTAAGACTCCCTAATCCAGAGTGCCCTTGGAGAAAGCTCCCTGGAGCTCACTCCCATCCCTTCCTGCACAACCATGGGTAGGATCTGTTGGGAGAGCAGCTCTGTCCATCTCCAGTGGTCCTTGTAATGTGTGCCTAGATGCCACTCACCCACAACGCCAGCACCACAGTGACTCCTGCAGCCTCCTTGCCCAGCTTTCAAGGAGCTGAGTCCCAGATGGCATTTCTGTATTTGACAGCCCGTATTAGAAACGTGTCTAATAATTATTCCATGTGAAAAGCAGCATTTTTAAAGCTTCCCAGTGTTTCCTTACTAATGTACCTCAAATATGCCCAGGAGAATGATGGCTCCGGAGTCTGAAGGTGTTGTACTCTGTTGCTGACTTCTTTATCGCAGCAAGGATGTAAAAGCAAGTTTGGGTTTCCATGAGCGCTAGCAAATAGACCTCTTCCTTTTATCTCTTTAATCTGTCACTAAACATTAAGAGGTTTTGGTAATTGGCAGGCAGAAAACAGGCATTGCTTCAAGGTGATTACATCTGAGGCTATCTTTAGAGCAGCCTCATACTGATGCCATGATTACCACTACGAGTGGACATAACAAGTCCTCCCTACTATGTTTAAAAAATAATCAGGGCCCCGTGGTGTTTTACCATGGCACTGCCTCCTCCTCCTCTCACTCTCTCACTGCAGCAAGCCCCACAGGAGGCAATCATTTCTATGCAAATGCTGCCTAATAGAAATATAACTTCTCCACAACCTGCCTTTCCTTGGGGAAGCCAAGCTGCTCTCCCTGTTTGGGTATGTAGGAAATAAAATCTTTGTGGTTCCCAAGCAAAGCAGCAAGCTGCAAAATGTGATGCTATTAATGGCCTTCTGCAGCGTTTGCATACCCATGGATCACTCGTGATTTGTGCAGATGTGATTCTTTCTGGAGGAGCAATAATAATCTCAGCCACACAGTGGCTGACACTGGCCACATTCAGTAACCTGAGGTAAGTGCTGCAAACACCACTGAGCCCTTGTCAAGCCACACCACCCCCTGCAGAGTTAAGGAAGCAGTGAGAAAGAAGCAGCTTTGTTCAGCATTGTGCAAAGCCTTCAGAGAACCATAGAACTGTATTGGTTAGAAAAGACCTTTAAGATCATTGACTCCAACCTTTATCTAAGTCTACCAGCTCTGGTGCTAAGGTAGTTACACCTTTCTGGTGCAGCTCTTATCACTGAATCACAGACTATATCTGGTCAGAAGAGACCTCCAAGCTCATCCAGTCCAACCTTTCACCCAGCACTGAATGGTCATGTCCCTAAGAACCAGCTCCACACACTGCTTGAACACCCCCATGGATGGTGACTCCAGCACTGCCCTGGGCAGAACATTCCAATGGCTGAGAGCCCTTTCAGTAAAGAAACATCCAGCTTGAACCTCCCCTAGTGCTGCTTGGAACCATTTCCTCTGGTCCTGTCGCTTGGCACCAAAGAGAAGAGGCTGCCCCCTCCTCACTCCAACCTCCCTTCACCACACTTCCAAACCAAGAGATCCAACTAATGTTCAAACCAAACAGACAAAGACAAACCATTTGTGTTGATGACTACTGTGGGTATCTCACATGAACACATTTTCATGCATCAGTGGCAGAGTTCAGCCATCTGAATGCCCAGCTCTTAATCCAAGTGGAAAGGGGCCTGACCACTTCTGATCACCAGCAATCCTCATGACTCAGTTTTCCACCTGAAAAAAATCTATCTCTATATATATCTAATCTATCTCTATATCTCTATCTATCTATCTATCTATTTATATATAGATCTTGGTCTAGATGTGGATCCAGATCTAGATCTAGATGATATAGGTACAGATATAGATATATATATAGATACAGATCTAGATACAGATCTAGATCTAGATATAGATGAAATATATATAGATATAGATGTAGATGTAGATATAGATATAGATACAGATACAGGTATAGGTATAGGTATCTGTATAGGTATAGCTATAGGTATAGCTATAGCTATATCTATAGGTATAGCTATAGCTATAGAGTTGTGCTTGCCTGCTTAAGTGCAGGCAAAGGTATGAAATCTTACAGCCCAGTAGATATAAGAGCTATATAAGATTAAATATAGCCACAGAACAAGCACTAGCCAGAACGTGGCCCAGTCTGGGCCTCAGCATGTTCCAAATGCAAAAGGAAGCCCTGGTGAATCGGTGACTCAAAAAGAAAAGATTGAAATCCTTTGTGCACATAACAAGGAAAAAAAAAGGGCAAATAACCTGACTGAAATATAACATTCACTTCAAACAAAAAGTGCCTGAAGAATTCCTGTTTTCTGTGGTTTCCATGTGAAAAATGATAACTGCACACAAACTAAGTTAAAAAAAAAAGGGTGGTAGACTAACTGCTAAAGCTCTAACAATGCTCCTATTAAACTCAGTAGATTCTTTTATTCCTTTCCTTTCATCAAAGCCCTTGGCTGCACTTCACCTGAACTTGCTCATCTCTCTAATCTTGTCCGTGGGGAGGTAAATGAAACCAAGCACATCATTTCTGGGTGAGGAAGCATTTTTGCCTCTCTCCACAAGCTCATCTCTTCATTAATAACACAGCCCTACCTCCAACCACAGATTAGGTTTTCCAAAGAAGGAAAAAAAATCAATGCAGAGGTGACATTAGTTGAGGGAAGCCCTTCCCCAACTGAAACAGAAAGCAAAGCGAGGGGAGAGTCAGCAGTTTGGAGCCAAATCTCAGCCTTTCAGAGGCTGTTGGGTGTCTTACACATGCCTCTAGGTTTTCACTCTCTGTTTTTTTCTGCTTTGGTTTGTGGTGGTGTTTTCATTTGGATGCATTTCCATGGCTGAACAAGATTTCAAATGGCTCAGTCCAAGGCTTCGTGGTGGATGGAGTTCAATCCAGCAGGTGGCTGGTCACAAGTGGCATTCTCCAGGGCTCAGTGCTGGGGCCAGTTATCTTCAATGTCCATGACAGAAAGGACTGAGGTTCCCTTGGTCAGTTTGCAGGCATGGTTAGGCTGGAGTGATTGCCTGCTGAAGGCAGGAAGGCTCCACGGAGGGATCTGCACAAACTGGTTGAGGTCAATGGCATGAGGTTCCACAGGGCCACGTGCAACCCCATGCAATGTTACAGACTTAGGGCATAGTGGCTGGACCAGAGGGTTCAACAGAAGGCTGAACATGAGCCAGTCTGTGCCCAGATGGCCAAGGCAGCTACCAGCATCCTGACCTGGATCAGCAGTGGTGTGGCCTGCAAGGATCATCCCCACCCTGTGTTCAGCACTGGTGAGGCCATACCTGGAATACTGGGAACAGTTTTGGGCCCCTCACTCCAAGAAGGACACTAAGGTGCTGAAGTGCTTCCAGAGAAGGACAACAAAACTGGTGAAAGGTCTAGAGTATGAGCCTTGTGAGGAGCTGCTGAGGGAACTGGGGCTGTTTAGTCTGAAGAAAAGGACTCTCAGAGAAGACTTTCTTGCTCTTTGCAACCCCCTGAAAGCAGGTAGAGGTGAGGTGGGGCTCTTCACAAATGGTAAGACAAGAGGAAAAGTTCTCAGGTTGTGCCAGGGGAGGTTTAGGTTGGGCATGAGAGACAATTTCTTCCCTGAAAGGGTTGTCAAGCTCTGGAACAGGCTGCCCAGGGCAGTGGTGGGATCCATGCCTGGAGGGATTTAAAAGTCATGGAGATGTGGTGCCATGGTCTGGTGGTGACCTGGGACTTGGTGGTCTTCTAGGTCTCTTCCAACCACAACTATTCCACAGTTCTGTGCCCTGTGGTGGCAGGTTTCTGTGCTAAGTCAGCAGACTCTGCCACCAGCTGGATGTGCCAGCTGCCTGTGGTGGTTTAAGCCTTAACTGGAGTTTAATCTACCAGAAAATAACCTGGAGTCAGTTTGGAAGTAGGAGAAGTAAATTTTGTAACGAGATGTATTTATAGCAATAGCAGGGAGGGCTCACAAGGGTGAGGAATAAGGGGGAATAAGAAATGATACAAACCCAAGTCTGGATGGCCTTGTATCTCCCTTGGGGCTGGCCTTGTATCTCCCTTGGTGTGTGTGGATCTCAGTCCTTTAGAGAAGCCTCCATGCAGCAGGGAGAAGATCAGGTCTGACCACATGGCAGAACCAGGAGGCCAGCAGCATCTGTGGGTCCTTTCCAACAGGTGAGGCAGGAGAGAAGAAAAAAAATGGCTGCCCCCATCCTCCCCCCACCCCCCCTGCTTTATAGTCTTGCTGGACAGGAAGGGGGAGAGGAACAGACCAGCTCAGACCTGGGGGACCCCTCCTCCTGAAAGGGGGAAGCCAAGTCCACCTGGATCAGGTTTCTTTTTCCCCTAGGGGAAGCAGGGCTCTCACAACCCTCCTCCCCCCAGGATGGGTGTAACCCAGCACACTACCCTGCTGATGCTGAGCCAGAGACACAGGTTGGGAAGAGCTGGGATCACTGCTGGGTGCTGTGGTTGGATCCAGCCCCTTATTCAAACTGGGAAGAATGGAGCCCTGATCCATTTGTGTTGGAAATGGCTGGCAGTGCACTCTTCTAACCTTGTGGGAATATGAAAGCATTAACCTAATTAAAACTGTTGTTGTGTTTGTTTTGTCAGGCTCTCCCTTCTATCTGAATGATAATGATTTTGCCTCATCAGTCCAAGAAGTGTCTGGGGGTGGAAGCAGTGAGTGATAGATTCATATAATGAGGCTCTAAATGACTACAAAAGACTTTCCATGGCTGTGAATCATCCATCCAGAGCGCTGCATTATTCAGAAATTAATGCAGCTCTGTAAATTAACAAGGATGTAAATGTACTCTTAAAAGTGGTTAATGCTCCAGCATTTCTTCCTTCTCCACAGAATCAGGGACCTGATGATGACTGTGACTGGCCCTGTGTTGTGAATTCAACTTGTGCAAGGATAATGTAGAAAAAGTCCTGGGATGATAAAAGAAGTGGAAAGACTTCCAAGAGACTAGAAATAGGTTTATCACTGTCCAAGTTCCCTGGCCAAATGCCATGGACTTCAGAATAAATTCATACCAAAGAAGACTCCTGAAAGTATCCAGAGTCTAGAAACAACTGAATTATTGACAGAGTTCATAGAATCAGAGAATCCTACAACAGCTCAGGTGGGAAGGGACCCCAGAGCTCATCTGCTCCAAGCTCCCCACCATGCCCAGGGACACCTCTCAACTACACTCAGCTGGTCAAGGCCTCATCCAACCTGGCCTTCAACACCCCCAGGTGTGCCAGTGTCTCATCAACCTCCTCCTGAAGAATTTCTTCCACAGCTCCACTCTAACCCTGCTCTGCCTCAGCTTCCAACCATTCCCCCTTGGCCTGGCTCCAGCCCCCCTCAGCAAAAGTCTCTCTGCAGCCTTCCTGCAGGATGCCTTCAGGTCCTGGCAGGCAGCTCTGAGGTGCCCCTGGAGCCTTCTCCTCTGCAGGCTGCACAGCCCCAGCTCCTTCAGCCTGTGCTCACAGCAGAGCTGCTCCAGACCTTGGATCATCTCTGTGGTCTTCTCTGTCCTTGCTCCAGACACAACCCAGGCTGTGCAGCACTTTCCTGTTCAGGTTGTGACAGCAATTTATTTCAGGAGCAGACCAAGAGTAAGAAATTGTTCTCTTTGCACAAAAACAAGGGAAATGCAATCACTTGCTTTGCCCAAAGCCCCTTGAACAACATTTCTTTCATGTGCAGTAGTATAAAGGACAGGTACTTAGTGTTGCATTTAGACTAGGTACTTAAAACACCCTCAGCCACAGGAGATGGCTTCAATAAAGTCATCTTCCACTAGGATGGCTTTGTGCTGTGCAAGTCCCTATTAAATTATCCTTAATTATTGATGCTCTGAAGGACATGAACTCCACTAAGGGTAGAGTCACAGATGTCCTCCTTAATAAGACATGGCAAAAACCGCTGCCACTGGAGCAGCAGAATTGGGTTTGTGTCCGAAGCACAGTGGAATATTGCCACTCACCCATCCAACTGCTGCTCCTGCCACTTACTGGGAGCTTGAGAATCTTACAAGCTCTGATCTCAACATTTTTGTCCACAAATGATTTAGCAGGCTGAAAACAGCACTGTCTGTCTTAATTCATCTTGGCCACTGAGGTTTTATTAAAGGACTGGACAACCGTGGGGGGTATTCTCTTATCTGATCCTCTGCTATGGGACCAACCTGCCTGCAATGAAAGTAATTTCAGGGGTACCTCAAGGAGACCTGCCTTGCACTCACCCACACTAGTGAGAGACATGGCTCTGCTCTGCTGAGAGCACACTGCAATTTTCTAACTGCTTATAGAATCCTACGACCCCAGCATGGTGGGGGTTGGAAGGGACCTCTGGAGATCACAGGGTCACAAGGTCGCAGGATGTTAGGGGTTAGCCACCCCACAGTCCAGGTGGGTTTGGAATCTCTTCACAGAAGACTCCACTCTGGGCAGCCTGCTCCAGGCCTCCAGCACCCTCACACCAGTTCTCCTCTTGTTCAGATGGAACCTCCTGGGTTCCAGTTCCTCCTGGCTGCCTGGCCCATTGCGCCTTTTCCTGTCCCTGGGCACCACTGACAAGACTCTGGCCCCTTCCTCTTGCCCCCTGCCCTTTAGATGTTGATCAACATTGATTAAGCTCAGTGTTTTGGGGTTTTTCACTGTTTTACTCATAATGCTACTTTGCCTTTTTTGTTTTATTTTGTTTTGGTCTGTTTTAATTCTCAGCAACACCTTCTGACCTTACTCTCTTGAGTAAACTCACTAATAATGATAAAACCCCCACAACCAACCAACCAACACCCCCAAACAAACCAAATTCTGCTATTGTTTAGAAATTATTTTGTGGTTTAGTCCCAACCCCAAATGCAGAATGAACCTTTTGGCACTCAGTCTCAAAGCCCAGACAGGGTGCACCAGCTCACATTTCCTAGGTGCAGGTCCTTCCTTTATTTTAAATATCCTCAATCAATACTCAGTCAATATATAGACTAAACTAGGAGACGTGCCACTTTATATCATTTACTTGGATGATCTGTACAGAAATCAACCCAAAGCTGGCTCTCATATACTCAGGATCGCTGAGGACATGGCTATTGCCTGTGTAAGCTCACACAGGAGGAGGCACCAGCAGCAAGCAGGAATCACAGTATCACAGAATGGTCTGGGTTGGAAGAGACCTCCAAAGCTCATCCAGTCCAACCCCCTTTGTAGTCAGCTCAACTAGATCAAGTGGCCCAGAGCTCTGTTGAGCCTCACCGTGAATATCTCCAGGGATGGGGTCCCAAACACCTCCCTGAGCAACCTGTTCCTGTCTTCTACTGCTGCAGCCACTGCTCTGAGGGCAGCTGCTGGCCGCCTGCAGCGTGCAGGATTCCTTAGCTGCCCAATTCCTTAGCTGCCTAGAGCAAAACAATCACATTCCATGGGTGCCAAGAACAGCATCCTCACCTTGGCACCCTGGGATTGGCACAGGCTGCAGAAGCCACCTCCTTGACATGCTGGCACCTCTGATTGGGAACAGATTTTAGCTTATCTATGTGGTTGGATTTTACTGGCTAGGGGATTGATAACACCATGTAAAAACAGCCACTCTGAGCAAGAGTTGTTCTCTCTATCTCTTGGCTTAGGGACTTCAGTAGGAACAACTTCAGTTAGGGCTGCTGGGAACTTCTGCTTCTGTCAGTTCACTACTTCTGGCTGGGGCTTCAGTGTAGGGAAGCTGCAAGGGATATGCTCAGGACTTCTGTTGGCTGCTTTGTCTCTTAAGGGCTTCCAGGACTTCTGCTGTTAGTGGGACTCTGAGACTCTGTATTGCTGGGGATTCCACAATGCAGCAATAAAGGACTTCTGGGAGGACTTCTGAGCTTCTCTGCTCTCTGCATTTCTGGAATCTCATTGCTATGTGGCAACAGAGTTCCTGCCTTCATTCCTCACCCAGTGGCAGCCTGGATCAGGGGGAAGAAAACCAACATTCTACCAGCATCATGCTGCAGAATTTGCTCCTCACATCCAATCTAAATCTGCTCTTCTCCAGTTTGAAGCCTTGTCCTGTCCCTGCAGGCCTTTGCAAACAGTCTCCACCTCCATCCTTCTTGTAGTCCTCTTCAGGTACTGGCAGGCTGCTATTAGGTCTGCCTGGAGCCTTCTCTTCTCCAGGCTGAGCACCCCCAGCTCCCTCAGCCTGCACTGGGGTGCTCCAACCCCCCGAGCATTTTTGTGTCCCTCAACCCAACGGATTCAGTACTTTGTATGAAGAGACACAGGCATGGGACGTACCTCCTCTGCTGCCTTCTGTCCTCATCTTCACCAGTCAGAGCTGCCAACCTTCAGATAACTTTGTGTTCCTTGTTTTAAAGAATCCCAGGTCCTAGTTCCCGAGATCTGTGATCTCGCAAGGGCTGGGAGATGCTTTGTTTGAAACCTGTAGCATTAAACAGGGGTTGCCATGAACCATAAATTATTCTCTTTGGAATGTTCAGGACTGACAAAGGTGCCAACTTTTCAATTTAATTAGGGAAAGTCTCTGTAAGAGATGTATTTTAGTCAGGTTCTGTTCTCCTACCTTCACCTTAGGTTGTTTCATCCTTCACATCAGCCAAAGAGATACACTCGCCTTGTTCTCTCAGAAATCATCTCATGTAGATAAAACAAAATGCTTCATTTTACACATTTACCTTTATCTTGAAAGAAGCCTTCAAATGCTCCTCTGTCTGGCAGGAAGACACATCACTCTTCTCAGCTTCCTCAGCCTCCACAGCTCAGAGGAGCTAAAGGATGCAAAGTCATCCTCATGCAACCACCTTCCACAACCATCTCGCCTCCCACCTCCAGTCCATCGGTTCTGCCACTGCATTTCATTTACAGCATTCTTCATCGTGGAGAGGTCATTACAGAGAGGAGCAGAGAAACAGTCAGGGAGGAATAGATAAATGAATCACATGGAAGGTTTAAAGTAAAGAAATCTGCATGGCACTTCTGTACTAATCACAGATCTTGGAAAGAAACAGAAAATTGTTGTCATGGAAGGCTTTCAGTCACTGACCTTTCATTGCTCTTGCTCTGCACTGCTCTGCAAGACTCTGAACCACACAAGTCATTGTATCCCTCAGCAATGGCTTGCAGGTTATAGTCTTAGCTCTGAATTTCCTACTATCAATTCCTAATGCTGTAGACTAGGAGGAATACAGCAAGTGGATGAAAATTGCCCATTTCTATCAAATTCTTTTGGAATTAATTTCCCTCCAGCTGAACAAAAGCCACATCAATGCAGTCTACACTTCTGCACTGAAGAACCAGAGACACCAAAATAGACAAATGACTTTGAGCTTCACATGTCGTGTCCAAATCTCAGGCATGACTGCAAAAACAGCACTCACAGAATCCTGGCATGGCTCAGGTTGGAAGGGACCCCAGAGCTCATCTGCTCCAGCCTCCCCACCATGCCCAGGGACACCTCTCAGCTACACTCAGCTGCTCAAGGCCTCTCTAGACACCCTCAGCAAAAGTCTCCCTGCAGCCTTCCTGCAGGAAGGAATCCAGTATCATGGAGCTCAAAGTCAAGATGTTGCTCCCTCAGACACCAAAGCAGTGATAGGCAGGCATGGCCTAGATAATGAATGAAGTCTGAAGAGTGTGGCCTAGGACACCATTTTCTGAAGGTTTGCAAAATAAGAGGTTTTGTGGATAAAAAAATAAAGAAAAGAAAAATAAAAGGTTGCTTAGCCCAAATCTGACTCCCAACAGCTTTCTCCTCTTGCTCACCAGCACTTCCTTCTGAATGCTCTCTACTTCAAGCAGTTTTCATGATTGCTCTGAGACATCTCCTGGTGGTTTCTGCTCATTCTCACAGCCTTGGAAGGACATAGTCTTTATTTCACTTCTCTGCTCTCCTTGATGTAGTTCGCTTTATGGCATCGTGGTTTTCCATGACAATGCTTCTGTGCTTTCCCCCAGCACAACAGGCAGCAAAAGATGCAAACCAGAAACTAACTGTGGCAGTTTTGTAGAACTGGAGGATTAGGTAAAGGAGAAAGTGGGTTATGAACAATTTTGGCCTAGCGACTCCTGATCCTACTGGGGGATCCCTGCAGCACCCAGCATGTAGCTGCCAAAATATTCAGCAGAAAGGGCTGATAGGTGTGTGCAGAGACAGCACAGTCTTCACACACATCAGTTAAGCAGTCAGTCAGCCCAGAGACACAGATCCAGAGGAGTTCTGCCTTCATTAGCTTCACTGCACACTTGCAGTACTTTCTATGCTGCTGCTTTAATCCTGTTACATTTCAGAGGCAAAGCAGTTATGATAGAGGAGCTAGAATCTTTTCTTCTTATGCATCATTAAACAACTCCAGAGCCAATTAATTACACCTGATCAACCCACTGAAGGCAATGAGGCCAGGCAAGGTGCAAGTTAGGGGCTGCAGAACGTTTGTTACTGATGCCAGGGCACCAGAAAGAAAACTCTTTGACTTTCAGGTCTGACTGTGAGTAAAAGTAAGCTTGAGTGAGTAGGGCTGGGTTTAGTGAAAGAACTCTTTTGATCTACAATGTGGCTGTGTCTGAAGTGGGAAAATGCAGTCCAGAATGCTGTGACATTGTTTGCATTCTTACACAGCCACTCCTGAGCATGATACTACAATTTCACTGTGATGCTTCAGGCTTCACCGCTGACCTCAGTGCCGGCAGGACTGTGTCCAGCGAACCAAAGAGCATACTGGGCAGGATCTCAGGAGCCCCCAGCCCATCAGGGTGATGAACCAAAAAGCTACTTAATTATGAACAGCAGAGGTCACAGTGGCATTTGCTAATCACAGCCTCGCTAGCTCAGTGCCATCTGCCCCACCAAAACATGGAGATCTTGAAAGGTCCCTTCCTACCCAAAACACTCTATAGTTCCTTCTTCCTCCTCACATTGTGTCATAGGTGAAAGGCAGCGAGTGGAGCTAGTTAAGCAGATTTAGCACAAGTACCTAAGGTAGATTTTAATAGTGTCAGTATTCCTAAAATACCTCTCCAGAAAGCCATGCAGCCAGGGAGTTTCATCAGCCTGTGCTGCAGCTTTCTTGATCGTGACTCTCCTAGCAGTCGTCACCCACAGCTCCCCTTTGCTACAGTGCCTTAGGAAGACCTTTTGAATTCTGCTCAAGAGCTCACCTGGCACCAGCTGTGGACAATTCTCTCCAGAAGTCAGACCTCCTGAATCCTGACAAACATTTTGTGCTGTAATGAGCCAGGGAAGCTATCTTTATATTGTCTTTGTGTGCCTCATGAATTCCTGTGGGAAGGACTACAAGTATGGCACTGTTCCATGCTTTAACATAGCACCAGCTGGATTTTGGGGTGGGGTTTTTTTTGGTGCTTTGAAATACTTTGGATTCCCACCATGGTTGCTCTGATTTTACAGCTGAGTTGTTGAAGGTAGGGGGAGCAGTTTGTACAACTGGTGTAAGAGCGCTGAGCTGGACACCCGAAGCCATGGCTTATTTCACAGGTGGGAGCAGTGTCGCTGTGGAGTTGGGACAGGCAGAGCAGAGAGAGCTGTCTCACCAAGTGTCAAGAGATTGGTATAGAGAGCTCCTGGCAAGAGTAACTGACAGCTCCTTTATAAATGTTGGAGTCACAGATAAGGAACTGTTCTGCAGATCTTCACCCCTCAGTCAGGGTGAGATGAGAAGCACAATGCTGCTGGCTGCAACTCCACTGATTTGAAGGCTTTTTCGCCTCTCCAAGGGTCAAGCACCAGGAAGAATCCCACTGCAGTCAGTGGCCCTCTTCCTTTATGAAATTCAGCATAGCCCAGAGCTGACATGGCTCAGCCATCAGATCACCTTCTCCAGATCCTCAGCACCCTCCCAAGGCTTATGCCAAGAGTTTTTAATCTGCATTTGTTCCCCACTGTAAGAGGGACATAGAGCTGTTGGAACAAGTCCAGAGGTGTTCAAGGGGCTGGAGCAGCTCTGCTGTGAGCACAGGCTGAGGGAGCTGGGGGTGCTCAGCCTAGAGAGGAGAAGGCTCCAGGGGGACCTCAGAGCTGCCTGCCAGGACCTGAAGGCATCCTGCAGGAAGGCTGCAGAGAGACCTTTTACAAGAGTGACCATCCTCAGGAGAATGGGAAACAGATTTAAGTCAAAGGAGAGCAGGGTTGGACTGCATCTTAGGAAGAAATGCTTCACTAGGAGTGTGGCAAGACTGTGCAATAGATTGTGTAAAGAGGTTGTGGATGTTCCCTCCCTGGTGACATCCTTGGGGAGGCCAGGCTGGATGAGGCCTTGAGCAGCTGACTCTAGTTGAGAGGTGTCCCTGCCCATGGCAGGGAGGTTGGAGCAGATGAGCTCTAAGGTCTCTTCCAGCCTACGGTGTTCTATTATTCTGGGGTTCTGTGCTCTTGAATGGGTGCTGGCATGGAGCAAGCTCCACTGCCTGTTCAGGCTTTTTCCTGGAGGAGAGAAAATTGGATTTTCCCCCCCTTAGGCTAGGAGTTTTATTTATGGATGATGAAGAAAGGGGAAAAAAACCCCAACAACCAACCAACCACAAAGCAGATTGAAGGGGTGCTCAGTGGTTATTGTGTATGTGCTCACAAATCAAGCCCCCCCTGGCAGCATTAATTAATCTTGTACAAACGACCTAGACCTATCACTGCTGTAGTTGTCTATACAGGTGTCAGTGACAAGGCATTTCAGTATCTTCCTGGGCAATCAATAGCTTCAAAGCAGAAATCAGGGGTTTCTGCCAAAAGTTAATGCATCTGCTGCTCTAGAGGTCAGGATCTCATCTGTCCTGTGGTGTGCAGGCTGAGGGAGAAATCATTTCTCTTATTGACACTGAAGGGCCAGGCTGCTCCAGGGCATGGATACGTGCATGAGTGAGAGGCTAGGAAGCACAGACTGGATCATAACCCCAAGGCCTGGGGTCAGGGAGGTAACTGGACCAAAGCTGACACTGTTCCTGTGTTTCTTGTGACAACAGTGAAACAAAGCACACCAGGTGCCCAGAGCAGCAGTTTGTCTGGGGCTAGCTGCCCAGGAAAGTGAAGCAGCTGTGGAACTCCTCGTTTCCCCAGCTCACTCCAAACATTCTCCTCTATCTCAAGTTGAGACAACTCCAATAAACCCTCTAGGCTGTGTCTGCTCCCAGCTCTCATTTCCACAGCCTTGGCCAGCACGCTGGCTCTGTTGTTCCACCGTGTGAGACAGAGTCAGTTGTGTATTTAGGAGGACATGGTGCCCGTGCTAGGGACTGAGGAGGCCATCTCCTGCCCCAGGCTGCAGTGCTGTGCTCTTCAGTTACAGCCTGGAGCTAGCCATGGCAAGAAGCATAGAATCATAGAACCACTGAGGCTGGCAAGGACCTGTATGATCATGGAGCCTGGCCATAACCCAGCTACCATGACCACTTAGCCATGTTCTGAACAGCCCCACCTGCAGCTTGTGAGCACCTCCAGGGAGGGTGACTCCACCACCTCCCCAGGCAGTCTCTAGCTGTTGTGTGGTGGAAGAGAACCCAAAATCTAGACTGCATGGCACAAGGGCATTATGGCTTTGTAGCTGAAGTCTGCATGCTGTTCTCTATCAACCTACCTGCCAGGACTCCTGGAGTCAGTGCCACTCTACTGCAGATTTTCAACCCATTCCTCTGGTTTGAGGAATCCTTCAAACTTTCCACAAATAACAAATTTTCCCTTGTCCCTGGGCATATTTTGCCAAGGTTTCACAGCTCTAATTATTGCAAGCAATATCTTCATGGTCTCCTACACCACTGCTCAAAAAAACCCCAACAAGAAATCTCTGTTGGAAGCCTCTTTGAACTTCCTAAGTGGAGGATTTCTTGCATAACTGCAGGAAGAACCTCTGGGAAAGAACCTACCCTGAGTACTGTGTCAGCAATTTTCTCTTCCTACAGAGGGCTTGCCCCCCTGCCCACAGAACCAGGCAGTTCATTTAGACTGAAGAGTCTGTAATTTCACAGCCAAAAGCAGCCAGGAGCTTTCAGCAGGAGCTTTTAAAGCTGATCTTACAAACGGGTGTAGGAAAGGAAGTCAATGAAGAAGGCTGCCCAGAGGGAAAGGTTGTGGAGTCTCTTTCTCTGGAGAGATTCCAAAGCCACCTGGACACTGTGATCCTGGACACCCTGCTGTGGGTGACCCACCCTTAGCAGAAGGGTTGGAGTAGGTGGGCTCCAGAGGCCCCTTCCAACCTGTGTGGTCCTGGGAGTTCTGAATGCAGCACAAGCCACATTGGACTGCAGCCATTTCAGTGGGAGCTCAGCACCAGGCAACATCTTCCAGCAGCTGTTTCAGGCATCCTACAATGGTTCTACATAACACAGCCATATCTCTGAGTCACAGAACGGTAGGGGTTGGAAGGGACCTTCAGTGATCATCCAGTCCAACACCCCTGCCACAGCAGGAGCACCCAGGGCAGGGCACACAGCGAGGCATCCAGCAAAGGAGACTCCACAACTCTCTGGGCAGCCTGCTCCAGGGCTCCAGCACCCTCACACCAAAGAATTTTTTCCTCATGGAGCGGTGGAACCTCCTGGGTTGTAGCTTATACCCAGGGTTTCTTGCCCTATCACAGGGCATCAGTGAAAAGAGACTAAATGCTCTAAATGCTCTGAGTTTTCCTTTTGTCAGGTGGCTGAAAGGAGCTCCAGCTCTTAATGGTGAAGCTCCAGAAGAAGCTTTAAAAGGCAGCAGTTTGTCTGATTCAAACTGTCAGATCTCAACTGGATGATTTTTTATCTTACCACAGAATGGCTCAGGTTGGAAGGCACCTCAGAGATCATCTTCTGTAGCCTCCCTGTCATGGCCAGGGACACTGCCTAACTGGCCTAGGCTGCTGAAGGTCTCATCCAGCCTGGCCTTGGACATCCCCAGGGAGGATGGTATTGACAAAAGTGTGTCCAGAAGGTCTAGTGAAGTTCTTCTCCCCCTCTACTCTGCCCTGCTGAGACCACCCAGTTCTAAAGAGACAGAGACCTGCTGAAGAGAGTCCAAGGGAGAGACAGGAGGATGTTTAGGGGACTTGAGCATCTCCCCTGTGAAGAGAGACTGAGAGCCCTGGGGCTGTTGAGTCTGGAAAGGAGAAGGCTGAGAGGGATCTGATCAATGTCTCTCAATAGCTGAGGGCTGGGGGTCAGCTGGAGGGGGCCAAGCTCTTTTGGGTGGTGCACAGTGATAAGACATGGAACAATGGAGACAAACTTGAACAGAGAAGGTTTCAGCTCAACATGAGGAGAAACTTTGTAGTGAGGCTGCTGGAGCCCTGGAGCAGGCTGCCCAGAGAGGTTGTGGAGTCTCCTGCTCTGGAGATTTTCAAAACCCACCTGGATGTGCTGTGCTCCTGTGTGCCCTGCCCTGGGTGATGCTGCTCTGGCAGGGGGGTTGGGCTGGATGATCTCTGGAGGTCCCTTCCAACGTCTAATGTGCTGTGATATTGTGATGCATGCACAGCCTCCCTGGGCAGCCTACTCCAGAGTCATCTGGGTGGTTTTAATGCCTTGCCCATTCTCCAGCCATTTCTATTTTAAAGCTGTTACAGCAGGAAATCTTCTCCATCCTCATACCTTCACTCTGGTAGGGAGCAGCTGTTACTGCTCCTTGTTCCAACAGCAGCTATCAATAAAGGTCTTGACATCTGTGTGCTGTGCCCATCTGCTGGTCAAAGTTCAATTGTAGTAAGAACTGCAAAGAAGCTAAAAATAAACCAAAGGAGGACTCCGTCTCCCTCACTCCATCCACAGGAAAAAATCCCAAACTTTCCCACAGAGATCTTATTTGTAAGATAATAAAACAAGCTGATGGGAAAAATAAAACCCACAAAGTGAGGTTGGAATAAGAGTGCAAAAATATTGCAGGGACAGAATCCTGTGCTCTCACGACCATCCCATGACAGCCTTCGGCAGCTGCAAGGGCAGGGAAAGGTCTTTGCACAGTGTCCCACTGAGAACAATTTGGATAACCATCAATAGGACAAAGCTCCAAGTTTTGAAGCTTGTGGTAGTTTGAGGCTGTGCCTAGAATGTTTTCCACAGATCTTGAACAGAAAGTGATAGGGTGTAAATAAACATCAGTAAATTTGCTGACGACACCAAGCTGGGGGCAGGAGTTGATCTGCTGGAGGGTAGAGAGGCTCTGCAGAGGGACCTGGACAGGCTGGGCAGATGGGCAGAGGCCAAGGGCAGGAGACTGAACACATCCAAGTGCCAGGTGCTGCACATTGGCCACAGCAACCCCATGCAGAGCTACAGGCTGGGGTCAGAGTGGCTGAGAGCAGTCAGGCTGAGAGGGACCTGGGGGTACTGGTTGATGGTAGACTGAACATGAGCCTGCAGTGTGCCCAGGCAGCTAAGAGGGCCAATGGCATCCTGGCCTGCATCAGGAACAGTGTGGCCAGCAGGAGCAGGGAGGTCATTCTGCCCCTGTACACTGCACTGGTTAGGCCGCACCTCGAGTCCTGTGTCCAGTTCTGGGCTCCTCAGTTTAGGAAGGAGGTTGAGCTGCTGGAAGGTGTCCAGAGAAGAGCAACAAAGTTGGTGAGGGGCTTGGAACACAGCCCTGTGAGGAGAGGCTGAGGGAGCTGGGGTTGCTTAGCCTGGAGAAGAGGAGACTCAGGGGTGACCTTATTACTCTCTACAACTACCTGAAGGGAGGTTGTAGTCAGGCAGAGGTTGGTCTCTTCTCCCAGGCAGCCAGTACCAGAACAAGAGGACACAGTCTCAGGCTGCGCCAGGGGAGGTTCAGGCTGGATATTAGGAAAAAGTTCTATACAGAAAGAGTGATTGCACATTGGGATGGGCTGCCTGGGGAGGTGGTGGAGTCGCCATCACTGGAGGTTTTCAGGAGGAGACTTGATGGGGTGCTTGGTGCCATGGGTTAGTTGTTTGGGTGGTGTTTGATTGGTTGAGGGGTTGGACTCAATGATCTGGAAGATCTCTTCCAACTTGGTTTATTCTATGTATTCTATGTATTCTAACTGCCCTTGGATGTAAAGAGGGAAGTAATGCCGAGGTCTAAACAATCCCACTGGGCTGAAATTCAACATGGAGCTAGATCTGTAAACTAGCTTTCTCTCTTTTTGACTCACTTGCTCCAGCAGACACTAACACCTGGCTTCTACAGGCTTTGCTGACCTTGGCTGCACTGCCTTGTTGTGGCTACTCTCTGTTTCATAAAATCACAGAATCACAGAATTGTCAGGGTTGGAAGGCACCCCAAGGATCATTCGGTTGTGATCCCCCTGCCCCTGTGAGGCAGGGACACCTCACACTACAGCAGGTTGCTCACAGCCACCTCCAACCTGGCTGCAAACACCTCCAGGCAGGAGGCTTCCACCACCTCCCTGGGCAGCCTGTGCCAGGCTCTCACCACCTTCATGGGGAACAACTTCTTCCTCACAGCCAATCTCAATCTCCCCACTTCTAGTTCTGCTCCATCCCTCGCAGTCCTATCACTCCCTGACACCCTCAGAAGTCCCTCCTCAGCTTTCTTGCAGCCCCCTGCAGATCCTGGAAGGCCACCAGAAGGTCTCCTGGGAGCCTTCTCCTCTCCAGCCTGCACAACCCCAACTCTCTCAGGCTGTCTCCAGAGCAGAGCAGCTCCAGCCCTCTGCTCCTCCTCCTGGCCCTTCTCTGGACACCTTCCAGCCCCTCCAGACCCTTCCTGGCACAGAGGCTCCAGAACTGGCCCCAGAGCTGCAGCTGTGGTCTCAGCAGAGTGGAGCAGAGGGGCAGAATCCCCTCCCTGGCCCTGCTGGCTATGCTTCTCTTACTGCAGCCCAGGCTGTGATGTGCTCTCTGGGCTGCAAGTGCTCACTGCTGGCTCCTGTTGTTTTACTTTCTCTTGTCCAGTGCCCAGGGGGAGGGAAGGGAGCAGGGAGGGGGAAGCTGTTGGTAGCCTCCTGCTTTGACCAGGGGGTTCTTGTGCTGTTCATAAATTGTAAATACCTGTCAATCCTGTCTATTTGGTACACATTCATTGCATTCCATTGTAGATTGTAGTTGTGCTTGTGAATACAGCTTCATTTGCTTTCCACCTGAGCTGCTCTGGCAGTTTTATGTTGGGGGGAATTTCAACTCAACATGAAGCTTTAACATAGCTTTTAAGCTTCTCATTTCTCAGCCTGGCTTCTGTCTGACACTGTTTCTGCACACAAGGTGGACAAGTTGTTGCTTCACTACTTGGTGTAAAGTGAGCTTACTGCTGGCTAAAGATTCAGGAGATCTTCCAAATTTGGGTTGATCTCATTCTTTCATGAAAGATGTGGCTGCCTCCTTGCTGGGGGTGTTGAAGGCCAGGCTGGCTGAGGCCTTGAGCAGCTGAGTGGAGCTGAGAGGTGTCCCTGGGCATGGTGGGGAGCTTGGAGCAGATGAGCTCTGGGGTGCCTTCCCACACTCTGTGGTTCTATGCCTGTGCTGTGCAGCAGGGTGGTAGGGTGCCTCAGCTGTACCTGCACCACTGCAGCCATTAATCTTTCCCAGGTAAGGTGGCAGCCAAGTGCCCAGTCCTACAAGGCTGCTGTATCAATGTCAAAAGCTCAGCTGCAAACATTATTTCTGTAGCTGCAGCTTGCCAGTCTGGGCAGAACAGCTTCCCACAACCTTTGCTGGGACAGCTCTTTGCTCCATCTATCCTCACTGTGACATCCTGCAGGGATGTCTCCAGGTGCATCTGATTCTACTTCCCCACCTTAGGTTTTCAACATCATTTTTAGCTTTAGTTTTTTAAAGATCATTTCAAGAGAGACAGAGACCTGCTGAAGAGAGTCCAAGGGAGAGCCAGGAGGATGATTTGGGGACTTGAGTATCTCCCCTGTGAAGATACTGAGAGCCCTGGGGCTGTTCAGTCTGGAGAGGAGAAGGCTGAGAGGGATCTGATCAATGGCTCTCAATAGCTGAGGGCTGGGGGTCAGCTGGAGGGGGCCAAGCTCTTGTGGGTGCTGCACAGTGATAAGCCAAGGACCAATGGAGACAAACTTGAACAGAGAAAGTTTCAGCTCAACATGAGGAGAAACTTCTTTACAGTGAGGCTGCAGGAGGCCTGGAGCAGGCTGCCCAGAGAGGTTGTGGAGTCTCCTCTGGAGATTTTCAAAACCCACCTGGATGTGTTCCTGTGTGCCCTGCCCTGGGGGATGCTGCTCTGGCAGGGGGGTTGGGCTGGATGATCTCTGGAGGTCCCTTCCAAGCTCTAACATTCTATGATACTGTGATTCTGGCTTTCTCCAGTGCCCAGCTGTGAGGATGCTCCATGACCACTCCTCTGCCACAGCCACCTCCCTGTCCATGGGGAAATCAGAGCTGGGCATGGGGAGGGAATGTCCAGCACAACCTTGATGATGAAAATGAGTGGGCTGAAGGGAAAAGAATCATGCTGGAGAAGAATGTGAGAATCTCCTGTGTGCACACAGCCTCATGAAAATACATGAAGGATTTCCCTTGATATACATTCAGGCACAGATTGTGTTTACCTCTCTCAGATGTGAAGCTGATTATTCATCATCAGTACCTCATCAGGAACAGAGGTTTCAGTTTCCACCCTCATGCAATGAAAATGATATTATGATCACATCAGCATTGTTTTGTTGTTATTGTTATATCAAATCATCCTCCCTAGCTACATGTAAACACTTCCCCCCCTCTTCCACTGAAGTGGAAGCTCACTGGGTGGCCTCCTGATGAAATAATGAGCGGTGAAGGTGTTCACATGGATTTGTGTCAAAACCTATTCACCCATCCAAGGAACAGAACCAAGCAGCATCTTTGTGCACCTGTAATAGAATCTGCATGACTTCTGAGAGCAGCAAGCCCCTGTTCAGATAAAAGGGAGTCTGCATGGTTAAATAGGAGCATCTCGAGGGGCAGCGGCAGGACTTGTTCAGCCTCTCGTCAGCCCTGACAGGTACACAGAACCAGCACTTCACACTGCACCCCACAGAAGTTCAGAATGTCCAATATTAAACCTAAAAAGGTCCAGGAGACTAAGAAGCAGCTCCAAACAGATGACAAACACAGAGGTGTTTGTGGAGCTGCATGCAGTGACTGAGCCCTTTCCCTGCTAGTGACAACAGAACCTCCAGACACCCCCCTGCAGCTGCGCAAAGCTGCCAAGCTCCCAGCCTGGGCTGCTCCTTTGACACTGACCCAGGATCTTCCAGACCTAGCTCAGTCTGGGGTGAGGGTAGCAGAGCTGTTGTGATGATGCAGGTCTGCTAACAAGGGCCAGTTTTAGGAGGGGGGATTCTGAGGCTCAGAAATGCTTTTGAGAAGCTCGTGAAGGAACTGAAATTCCTGAATCTCTCGAGTTCACTGCTGCAGAAATCCAGGCAGGTACTGCTGTCCCCAAGAGCACCCTTGCCTCTTCTGATAACCCTCAAAGCAGGACTCCAACCACTCCTTCCTCTGAGCTGTCTCACCAATTAGCATAATTGAGCTTCAATTTCTAGACACTGTTCTGAATTAAATTAGTTTTGCTGTTGCATGCCCCTTCAGGGATGTTTCTCCAGCTCTGACAACCTCCAGGGCAGCAGCATCTTTAAATACTCTCTGTAAACAGTACCTGTGTCTCTCACCACCCTGCTTGGGAGCCTTTCCCCTGCTATTCAGTCAACACAGCTTTCCTGGATAATTATTCACCCTGCTGTATCACCATCTATTTCTGTACAAGGCCTACATATATCTGACAGCTGTCCTGCAACTGTCCCAAGCTGTGACAGCCCTCAGAATGTGCACCCAACACGTGGAACACCTTCTGCCAGCTGCTGCCCACGGCCTGTCGCCTTCCACACCTGCGTCTGCATGGATTCACGTGCACACACACAGCCTGGAGACTGCCAATGGCAGGAGGCTTGCTTTGTGAAGCACATCCTTGTGTTCAGACACCCAATGTCCAGATGGCTATTGGTGGCAAGTGGCATCCCTGAGGGACCAGTGCTGTTTGATATGTTCACCAATAACATAGGCCATGGGATCCAGAGCACCCTCAGCAAGTCTGCAGATGACACCAAAGTGTGTGGTGCAGCTGACACGCCTGGGGGATGGGAAGCCATCAGCAGGGACAGGGACAAGCTGCACAAATAAGCCTGTGTGAACCTCAGCAGGTCAACAAGGCCAAGTGCAAGGTCCTGCACCTTGGCTTGGGCAAGCAATCCCTGTATCAATAGAGGCTGGGGATGAAGAGACTGAGACCAGCCCTGTGGAGAAGGCCTTGGGGGTTCTGGGTGTGCAGAGCTGGCCATGAGCTGGCACTGAGTGCTGCCAGCCCAGCCCCAGCCTGTCCTGGGCTGATCCCCAGCAGTGTGGGCAGCAGGGGCAGGGAGGGGATTCTGCCCCTTTGCTGTGCTCTGCTGAGCCCCCTTGTTGTGGTTTGAACCTTAACTGGGATTTAAGAGCTTAGATGGGGGCAAGACTGAGAACCCCTCCCATGCACCCCCCTCCTCTTTCCTGATTGAGAGAAAAAAAAGGGAAGGGGAAAGAATAGGGAAAAATAAGGGAAGGGGAAAGAAAGGGGGGGAAGGAAAGAAAGGAGAAGGCAAATCTACCAAGAAATAACTTGGGAGTCAGTTTGGAAGTAGAGAGGCAAAATCTTCTTTAAACAATATATATAAAAAATGATAAGAGGAAAGGGTCCACAAGGATAAGGAACAAGGATGGATAGAGAGATATACAAAACCAACAGTCCTTTGAAGATGCAGCAGGGAGAGAGACCAGGCCTGACCACATAGCAGAACCAGGAAGCCAGCAGTGGCTCTTGGTCCTATTGTCCTGGCAAGGCAGAAGCAAAAGAGAGCCAAATGCTGGCCATAGCCTCCCCTTACAGCTTTGCTGGACAGGGAGGGGGAGTGGAACAGACTAACTTGGTTTCCTGGGAGTGGGGGGGAAGGAAGGAACCAAGTCCACCTGGATCAAATTTCCCTAATCCCAGGGAAGAGCAGGGCTCTCACAACCCCTCCCCCCCTTTCAGGATGGGCTAACCCAGCACACACCCCCTGCAGTGCTGGGGCAGCTCTGGAGCCCTCAGCACAGCACAGGCAGGGACCTGTTGGAGCAGGGCCAGGGGAGGCCACAGCAATGCTGGCAGGGCTGGAAGCCCTCTGCTGTGAGGCCAGGCTGAGAGAGTTGGGGTTCTGCAGCCTGGAGAGAAGGCTCCAGGGAGATCTTCTGATGGCCTTGCAGTGATTAAAAGGGCTGAGAAGAAAGCTGGGGACAGTTTTGATCAGGACATGTAGTGACAAAACAAGGGCTGACGGTTTGAGACTAAAACAGGGAGATTTAGACTGGAGAGAGGGACACTGAGCTGGATGAGAAATCACCCAGGTTGCCCAGAGAGGTGATAGAAGCCCCATCTCTGCAGCCACTCCAGATCAGGTTGCTCAGAGCCCTGTCCAACCTGCTCTAGTTGCAGATGTCCCTACTCACTGCAGAGGGGTTGGACCAGATGACCTTTACAGGTCTCTTCCAACTGAACCCATTCAGTACTTCTGTGAAAGCAATATTTCATTGTTGACGTTGCAGGCAATTGGAGAAGCCTGAATATGAGCAGGTCTAATGATCCAAATGATGAGACTGGAGAAAGCAAAGCTCATTAAATGCTCCAAGCTGTCATTTGCAAGCTGCCTCCACACCAAAGCATTCCAGAGAAGCGCTTGGACAGGAGCATCAGCTGGATGCTCCACTGTCAATATTTCCCCCATAACATCTGTGACTTTTTTAATTACAGGTTTATAGTCAAGTGCAAATTCATTCATCCACCAGCTGCCATCCTAAGAATAAAAGCAAATAAATAAAGGGGGAGTTTTCAGACTATAAAACCTCAACTGTAGACTGGAAAATGTTCCACACCTATGAAGCACTACAAATGGTTCCCCTCTGTGTGGAATTTCTAGGAATGACCGTTGCTGGGGTGTGAGTAAGGCTGCAGCAACCCCCAAATGCTGGACAGAAAAGACTTTTTCCTGCTCATTTACCTGAATCTTGAGTGCATCCATGACAATCACAGAGTCCCAGCATGGCAGAGGTTGGAAGGGACCTCTGGAGAACATCTAGTCACAGAATCACAGAATCATCAAGGTTGGAAGAGACCTCAAAGATCACCAAGTCCAACCTGTCACCTCAGACCTCATGACTAAACCATGGCACCAAGTGCCACATCCAATCCCCTCCAGGGGTGGGGACTCCACCACCTCCCTGGGCAGCACATCCCAATGATGAATGACTCGCTCGGTGAAGAACTTTCTCCTCACCTTGAGTCTAAACCTCCCCTGGCACAGCTTGAGACTGTGTCCTCTTGTTCAGGTGCTGGGTGCTAGAGAGAAGAGACCAACTCCCTCCTGGCCACAACCACCTTTCAGGTAGTTGTAGAGAGCAATGAGGTCTCCCCTGAGCCTCCTCTTCTCCAGGCTAAGCAACCCCAGCTCCCTCAGCCTCTCCTCACAGGGCTGTGCTCAAGGCCTCTCCCCAGCCTTGTTGCCCTTCTCTGGACACCTTCAAGTCTCTCAATGTCCTTCTTAAACTGAGGGGCCCAGAACTGGACACAGGACTCAAGGTGTGGCTTCAGCAGTGCAGTGTACAGGGGCAGAATGACCTCCCTGCTCCTGCTGGCCACACTCTTCCTGATGCAGGCCAGGATGCCCTTGGCCCTCTTGGCCACCTGGGCACACTGCTGGCTCATGTTCAGGCAGCTGTCAATCAGCACCCCCAGGTCCCTCTCTGTTTGGCAGCTCTCAGCCACTCTGACCCCAGTCTGTAGCTCTGCATGGGGTTGCTGTGGCCAAAGTGCAGCCCCTGGCACTTGGACTTGTTGAATGCCATCCTGTTGGCCTCTGCCCATCTGTCCAGTCGGTCGAGGTCCCTCTGCAGAGCCCTTCTGCCCTCTAACAGATCAACATCTGTTCCCAATGAGCAGATGTCTAGCTCCAAACAATCATTCTAGTTGTAAAGACCTTTGAGATCATCAGGCCCAGTCAATAAACCAATAAATCACCCAATGTCATAAATGAAGTCTGTTCGTTAGGTGCTAGCCATAGAATCACAGAATTGTTTCAGCTGGCAAAGCCCTCTGGGATCATTGAGTCCAGCTGCTGACCTAGCACCGGCGTGGCCAGCAGGTGACCGTGTCCCAGACAGACACAGCTTGCTGCCTTTGTATCACAGTCTCACAGTCTCACAGTATAAGGCCTCTCCCCAGCCTTGTTGCCCTTCTCTGGATACCTTCAAGTCTCTCGATGTCCTTCCTAAACTGAGGGGCCCAGAACTGGACACAGGACTCAAGGTGTGGCCTAACCACTGCAGAGTACAGGGCACAATGACCTCCCTGCTCCTGCTGGCCACACTATTCCTAATACAGGCCAGTATTGTGCTGCTTTTAGACAAGTGTTGCCTTTTGTAACCTTTGGGTCCAGCTGGGATGAGGAGATAAGTACCAGGGGGCTCTACCTGGCACCCCTTGTCCTCGTGGAAGTCTGCTGCAGCTGTGAGCCTGAGACCTTCTGCAGCCAAGAGGCAAGGTGATGAAGGAGCCTCCTGGATGGCTGCGGTGCAGTAAGAGGTTGTGCTTTCTTTTTATGCTCTTCCTATGGATTTTGGTATTAAAGTTTATGGAGAGGAGGAAAACATTCCATGGCCATAGAAACGTCAAAACCAACAGACTGCTGGAGTCTTCTCCTCTCTCCTTCGCCACCCAGCAGTGCTCCTCAGCTCTTTCTGCACCACTGCTCCCTGCCAGCCCTGTGCAACTGCTGCAGGGTGGTCACTGCTTCCCCCCCCTTGCCGTGGCTGGAGCCAGACACAGACAACCAAAAGGTAAAAATAGGCAGGGCCTTGTGCAGCGCTGATGGCAGAGCTCTCCAGTGACTAAGTGATCCCTTTTGACGTGCAATGCAAAGCTGAGTTAAAAATATCCTTTTCCTGCAAAGTTAATTATGAATCATTAGAAAGACTGAAATAAAATCTCCTACCACTTTCATTTTAGCTTTTCTGAGCAAATGTGGAAAATAGAAATCACTTCAGAGAACTGTTACAGTGCAGCAGACACTTGGTAAGCTCTTTTTAAACTGGTTGGTGTCTCTAAACCACAGCATTTTGTCCCTGCATCTGGAAGTCCCACAGGCTAACAGATGCCAATTACCTCAATGGCCACAAGCATCTCCTGCTGAAGTGTAGTAAAATGAACAGGTACATGAATGGACAGGGGGGTGATGAACACTTGACACCTGCACTGCAAATGCACTGATCAGGGACAACAAACCAAACGAGAAACAGGGAACTAAAGTACAGAACAGAATTGAATGGTTTGGGTTGGAAGGGACCTCAGAGTTCATCTCCTCCAACCTCCACACCATGGCAGCATTTGTTCTGCTTTGGGGCACAGCCTTGTGTCAGCTCATCCTAGCTAAAGAAATTGGTAACAAATAGAGGTGACAATCCTGGAATGGCTGAGGCTGGAAGGGAGCTCAGAGCTCAGCTGCTCCAAGCTCCCCACCATGCCCAGGGACACCTCTCAGCTCCACTCAGCTGCTCAAGGCCTCAGCCAGCCTGGCCTTCAACACCCCCAGGTGTGCCAGAGTCTCACCAACCTCCTCCTGAAGAACTTCTGCCTCAGCTCCACTCTGACCCTGCTCTGCCTCAGCCTCAAACCATTCCCCCCTGGCCTGGCTCCAGACCCCCTCAGCAAAAGTCTCTCTGCAGCCTTCCTGCAGGATGCTTTCAGGTCCTGGCAGGCAGCTCTGAGGTGCCCCTGGAGCCTGCTCCTCTGCAGGCTGCACAGCCCCAGCTCCCTCAGCCTGTGCTCCCAGCAGAGCTGCTCCAGCCCTTGGAGCATCTTTGTGGCCTCCTCTGGCCTCTCTCCAGCAGCTCTGTGTCCTTCTGCTAGGGACCCCAGACCTGGAGGCAGGATGGGAGATGAGGTCTGAGCAGAGGACATTCAAGGGGCAGAATCCCCTCTCTTGCCCTGCTGCCCACACTCCTCTGGGTTCAAAGAAGCATCAACCTTGGCAACTTTACATTCAACTCTTCTCTAAGCTACAGCATCTCCCTGGGATGCAGGAGCAAATGATCAGTGCTGCTGCAGCTGCAGAGACCTTGTGTCTTTTTGCATCTTTTGAAATGCAGAAGGAGTTTTTGCTCTCTTCTCTCTCTCTCTTTAGTCACTCTGGACAGAGCACTCCTCCAACAGCAGCAGAGGTTTGTTTGGTTGTGGATTATTTTAAAGAGGAAAAAAAAAAGAGGCAGAAATAGCAAAGCAAACTTCCTCCTGCTTTCTCATCACCACATCTCAACTTCTGCCTCTAAGGAATCTTCTTCTGCCCTCAACCATACCCCTTAATGCTTGAACACTTACATTTCACTGTGGAGGGAGAAGAGGGAATTGAGAGAAAGGACAAGGGAAAAGAAGGAGGGGGGAAGAAAAGTCAAAGGTATTTAAACTTCCAGGAACATACTAAAGGCAGGAATGGTAAATGGATACAGGTCTCTATGCACAGTGTGACACCAGTAACCTGTGACATTCTCAGCCACAAATATCAGAGACAGGGCTTAAGGAATTGAAAGCATTAGAGATGGGTGAATAATTCATGAGCATCTCTACAAGGAGAGGAGGAAGAATGCAGTAAGAGAGAGATATGACCACCAAGAACCAGCTGAGCCTCGGCCCTTCCCACAGCAGCACACAGAACGCTGGGCACTGCTCCTCTCTTTTGGAGTCTCTGTGGGAAGGCAGTGGTGGTAGGGAGGGGGAGAAGGCAGTGGTGCTAGGGAGGGAGAGAAGGCAGTGGTGGTAGGGAGGGGGAGAAGGCAGTGGTGCTAGGGAGGGAGAGAAGGCAGTGGTGGTAGGGAGGGGGAGAAGGCAGTGGGGGTAGGGAGTGGGAGAAGGCAGTGGGGGTAAGGAGGGGGAGAAGGCAGTGGTGCTAGGGAGGGAGAGAAGGCAGTGGTGGTAGGGAGGGGGAGAAGGCAGTGGTGCTAGGGAGGGAGAGAAGGCAGTGGTGGTAGGGAGGGGGAGAAGGCAGTGGGGGTAGGGAGTGGGAGAAGGCAGTGGGGGTAAGGAGGGGGAGAAGGCAGTGGGGGTAGGGAGGGGGAGAAGGCAGTGGTGGTAGAGAGGGGGAGAAGGCAGTGGTGGTAGGGAGTGGGAGAAGGCAGTGGTGGTAGGGAGGGGGAGAAGGCAGTGGGGGTAGGGAGGGGGAGAAGGCAGTGGTGGTAGAGAGGGGGAGAAGGCAGTGGTGGTAGGGAGTGGGAGAAGGCAGTGGGGGTAGGGAGGGGGAGAAGGCAGTGGTGGTAGAGAGGGGGAGAAGGCAGTGGTGGTAGGGAGTGGGAGAAGGCAGTGGGGGTAGGGAGTGGGAGAAGGCAGTGGGGGTAGGGAGGGGGAGAAGGCAGTGGGGGTAGGGAGGGGGAGAAGGCAGTGGGGGTGGGGTGCTGGAGGCTCACTGAAAGCTGTGCTGTACAGCTGAGGTATTTAGGGCAAAAGACACCACTACCTGCCTGTGCTTACAGCCCAAACCCTGAATGTCAGCAAACTGTCACCTTCACAGCCTCTGGAGGCAGGCAGGAGGTGCTAAGACTGAAAACCATTTTAACTCTGTTCCCCTGTGCCTCGGCAGCAACGTGTCAGAATGGAAGGGCTGCTCCCACATAAAACTCTCTCTGATGCCATGACTCTTAGTGTGGGGTAGCCAATTGCCACAGCTGATGGTGGTGCTGCTCCATAGAGCCCTTCCATCAGCTTGCCTTGGGGTGAGGCAGCTCCCCACGACGTGGGCAGTGTGTGGTCCAGTGTGGCTTTCTCCCTTGGCATGGCAGCGCCCTCTCGGATGCTCCTGCGGCTGAGCTCATGAGTGAGGCTCCCGTGGGGACTGGCAGAGGCAGAAGGGCAGAAGGTCTCTTTGCCTTTTCTCCTTGCAGCATTACAGAGGCACAGCAAGACTTCAAACAATGCAACTGCCCTCTCTCCAGTGATGCAATTAACAGAGCTTGTGGCCTGATTTCATAGTACCATAGAATCAGTCAGGGTTGGAAGGGACCACAAGGATCATCCAGTTCCAACCCCCCTGCCATGGGCAGGGACACCTCACACTAGATCAGCCTGGCCACAGCCTCATCCAGCCTGGCCTTAAACACCTCCAGGGACAGGGCCCCAACCACCTCCCTGGACAACCCATTCCAGGGCTTCACCACTCTCATGCGGAAGAACTTCCTCCTCACCTCCAGCCTGAATCTCCCCACCTCCAGATTCATTCCATTACCCCCAGTCCTATCACTGCCTGAGATCCTGAGCAGTCCCTCCCCAGCCTTCTTGGAGCCCCCTTCAGATCCTGGAAGGCCACAATGAGGTCACCTCAGAGCCTTCTCCTCTCCAGACTGAACAGCCCCAACTCCTTCAGTCTGTCTTCACAGCAGAGGTGCTCCAGCCCTCTGATCATCCTCCTGGCCCTGCTCTGGACACCTTCCAGCACCTCCAGATCCCTCTTGGAATAGGGGCTCCAGAACTGGAGGCAGTACTCCAGGTGGGGTCTCCCCAGAGCTGAGCAGAGGGGGAGAATCCCCTCCCTGGCCCTGCTGGCCACACTTCTCTTGCTGCAGCCCAGGCTCTGCTTGGCTCTCTGGGCTGCAAGTGCACACTGAGAGCTCCTGCTGAGCTTCTCCTCCCCCAGCACCCCCAAGGCTCTCTCCTCAGGGCTGCTTTCCAGGCAGTCCCTGCCCAGCCTGCATCCCTCTGGATGGATCCCTTCCCTCCAGCTGTCTGCTGCCCCACACAGCTTGGTGCCATCAGCAACCCTGCTGAGGGGGCACTCAGTGCCACTGTCCATGGCACCCACAGAGATGTTGAACAAGCCTGGGCCCAGGACTGACCCCTGAGGGCCTCTGCTTGTCCCTGGCCTCCACTGGGACATGGACCCATGGACAGCCACTCTGGGTGCAGCCATCAAGCCAGTTCTGTATCCATCTAGTGCTCACCCACCACACTGCTGCCTTCAAACCAAACCCATGCTACGAACCTAGGAGTCAAAGACCATTGAAATGGTTGGCCTGGGTGTGACTGAACCCTCTGACAGAGCCTGGGGGCAGAGAGCCTGCTGACATTTGTCACTTTCACTGTCTGAAGGGACAGTTGATTAGATGAGCTTGGAAGAAAGCTTTGGCACCTGAGAGGAAATAAAATGGTTGCTCACTTGGGTTTCCCCTTCCCTGGTCACCCTCGGCAGCCACGCTTCTCTTCCCAACAGCACAAACTCCAGCAGCCTGCACAGGCCCTTTGGGCAGAGTTGAGGGCAGCAGGCTGGGATTTTATTTCATGCTTGGCTTGCTCCATTTATTCTTCTCACACTGGGCTCTGCTCTACCACAGGATATTCTTCCACTGCTTCCTTTCAGCATCCTGGGGTGCTCATTTCCCCGTTCGATTTATGCTCTGCTGCACTTCCTTTGGTTTCAGCTGGGTTGTTGGATCATGATGCAAGATGAGGACCAGAGCCTCTTGGATTTATACTGAAATAGAAGTTGTTTTGTTTTGTGTTTTCAAGAGTGTGGTTCTTTGGACCAGAAAAGTGATGTTCTAGGCAGACTGACTGGCTGCACCAGTAAAACCTGCCAGCATGGATGTGATGTGAATGCAGCTGCTGGGACAGCTTGCAGTCATCTGGGACTTAACCTGTGCTGATGATACACTCACAAGCTGATCTTTACAGACACAGCTGAGCAACTCTAGATCTTCTTCGCTCTTCAGTCAGCTTCAGACACATCACAAGGATAAGTGAGACTGTGCTTTCCTTTCCTGTTGGCAGCTCACCTCCAATCCTGCCTCCAGGTCTGGTGTCCCCAGATGAAGTGAGGTCAGAGGGGACCACAAAGATGCTCCCAGGGCTGGAGCAGCTCTGCTGGGAGCACAGGCTGAGGGAGCTGGGGCTGTGCAGCCTGCAGAGGAGAAGGCTCCAGGGGCACCTCGGAGCTGCCTGCCAGGACCTGAAGGCATCCTGCAGGAAGGCTGCAGAGAGACTTTTGCTGAGGGGGGCTGGAGCCAGGCCAAGGGGGAATGGTTGGAAGCTGAGGCAGAGCAGGGTCAGAGTGGAGCTGAGGCAGAAGTTGTTGCTTGGGAGGGTGGTGAGAGTGTGGCCCAGGCTGGCCAGGGAGGCTGTGGCTGCCTCCTTGCTGGGGGTGTTGAAGGCCAGGCTGGCTGAGGCCTTGAGCAGCTGAGTGGAGCTGAGAGGTGTCCCTGGGCATGGTGGGGAGCTTGGAGCAGATGAGCTCTGAGCTCCCTTCCAGCCTGAGCCATTCTGGGATGTTTTTTCTTCTTGTGAATCAGAGAATCACTGTTTGAAAATGACCTTTAAGATCATCAGCTCCAACCATTCAAACAGATTTTACAGCTCCTTTTCAGGATGTGATTTTGTACAACTTCTCCATCTGCATTTCTCTCTTGCAGGCCAATGTCCACTTGTGTGGACAAGAGCTGCCCTTAGATTCCTGGTGCAGGCCTCTCTTACATGCAGGTAGAAGAATGTATTGGTCTTACAGACCTGGAAACCTCTTTGATTTTCTAATCACAAAGCATTATCTCTTCCAAAAATAACCCAAATTCTGCAGGGCATACAAGCTGCCAGTGGATGATATTTGTGAGCTATCCTCCCTTTCCTGGCTACTAAAGTCCAATTTATTTAATTATTGGTTACATCTTCTTCTGGCTGTGCTGCACTTCAAGAGGAAGACAAAAAGGAGAGTTTGATTAAACTTTTGTAATAACTAATTAGAAAACTGAGGAGAAGTAAAATTCAGTGTTGGGGCAGTAACAAATTGGATTTGGCTGTGATAGTTCCCTTGTTTGGTGCATGCTTAATGCTGTGAAATCAGGATGAAATTGCCATTATTATTCTTCAGTGCAGGGCCCACAAATTCCTTAATGCAATCTCTGCAGGTAATTTGCTCTGGAGAACAAGTAGGTGTTGCAAAGTGATAAAATGAAATTTCAGTTAACAGCTTATTTCCTATTTCAGGCCTCTCTTCTATTGCCAGTGGGTGGCACAGCAGCCAAGGCTGGGGGGGGGCTATTTTTAAACAGAAGTGCACTTGACCACTACAGCAAGATCAGGGAAAAACCCTCAACAGCCCAGCAGCCAGGTGCCCCAAGTTCCCTTCATTTCCCTGGAGCAGCAGGAGCTTGCAGCTCTCACTGAGGCTACCTTCTTGATGCAGAATACGTCCCTCTGAATAAAGGGAATCTAATCTTTCTCGATCAGTAACTCACAGAATCCAGGAATGGCTCAGGTTGGAAGGGACCCCAGAGCTCATCTCCTCCAACCTCCACACCATGGCAGCGTTTGCTCTGCTTTGGGGCACAGCCTTGTGTCAGCTCATCCTAGCTAAAGAAATTGGTAACAAATAGAGGTGACAATCCAGGAATGGCTGAGGTTGGAAGGGAGCTCAGAGCTCAGCTGCTCCAAGCTCCCCACCATGCCCAGGGACACCTCTCAGCTCCAGTCAGCTGCTCAAGGCCTCAGCCAGCCTGGCCTTCAACACCCCCAGCAAGGAGGCAGCCACAGCCTCCCTGGCCAGCCTGGGCCACACTCTCACCACCCTCCCAAGCAACAACTTCTGCCTCAGCTCCACTCTAACCCTGCTCTGCCTCAGCTTCCAACCATTCCCCCTTGGCCTGGCTCCAGACCCCCTGATGGGCATGGAAAGAGAAATACCAAACACAATGAGGATATTAAAGGACAGATTTGGAGCTTTCTGATCTTAGAACAGGGAGCAGCAGGACTGAAAGTACTATTTCAAGTAAAAATTATCTAGCAAATGCTAAGGCAGAGTTTGGCCACGTCCTGAGCTCTCCTGGCCAAGAGAGAGCCCAGTTCAGCAGCTGGAGAGCACTGCCCAAAGGCATCACCCAATGGGTCCAAATCTGCTCTGCATGCAGAGGAGTTACAGGTGGAGCTGCAACCTTAAAGCATGTCAGACTTTTGCCAGGAGAGATGAGAGCAGAACACAGAGTCCCTGAGTGAGGTGTCCTCTCAGGAGAGGATGCTGATAGCTGTCTGAACTGCTGCCACCTCCTCAAACAAAGGAACTCCATATTCAGGGGGTGTTGAAGGCCAGGCTGGCTGAGGCCTTGAGCAGCTGAGTGGAGCTGAGAGGTGTCCCTGGGCATGGTGGGGAGCTTGGAGCAGAGGAGCTCTGAGGCCCCTTCCAAGCTGAGCCATTCTGGGATTCAGAGCTGCTCACATTGATGTGTCTTTGCTCAGTAAGTATGAAGCCAGAACCCTTGTGCAGTTCTGCCCTTTCAGTCCAGCCTCTCCCTGTTTTCTCCAGTTTCTCCCCTTCCTTCAGCATGTTAGTTTTTAACTGAATGAGTCTCAGTTCTCATTTGGAGTTTCAAGGCTGCATCTTTGATGCCACAAAGCAGCAAGTGCAGCAGCTGACATTGTCTGTGGCAATGGTGATTTATTATCATGTTGCTTCCCTCAGGAAAAAGGCTCTGAAATGATGGATCTGTGGCACACAAAGAAATCCTGGACTAGGTCTTCAATGCATGAGAGCTTGGTTTACACTATAGGTGATAAACTTTTGTCTTCAAGTGCATGGGCACATAACCTCAAGAACCAGAGCAGGTCAGGGGTTGACCTGCTGGAAAGCAGCTGTGCAGAGAAGGACCTGGGAGTGCTGGTGGACAAGTCCTCCATAAGCCAGCAACATGCCCCTGGGACCTAGAAGGCATGAGGAAGAGTGTGCCTAGCAGGCTGAGAGAGATTCTCCTCCCTTTACTCTGCCCTAGTGAGGCCACTTCTGGAGTATTGGGTCCACTTCTGAGGCTCCAAAGATGGTGAAGGGAATGGAGCACCTCTCCTATGAGGAAAGGCTGAGAGCCTTACAGCTGTTTAGCCTGGAAAAGAAAGCCTGAGAGGGGATCTGATCAATATCTAGATCAGATACAGCCAGTATCTGAAGGGGCCTACAAGAAAGCTGGAGAGGGACTTTTGAGGGTGTCAGGGAGGGATAGGACTGGGGGGGATGGAGCAAAACTAGAAGTGGGGAGATTGAGATTGGCTGTGAGGAAGAAGTTGTTCCCCAGGAGGGTGGTGAGAGCCTGGCACAGGTTGCCCAGGGAGGTGGTGGCAGCCTCCTGCCTGGAGGTGTTTGCAGCCAGGCTGGAGGTGGCTGTGAGCAACCTGCTGCAGTGTGAGGTGTCCCTGCCCATGGCAGGGGGCTTGGAACTGGATGGTCTTTGAGGTCCCTTCCAACCCTGACAGTCCTGTGATTCTATGAGTCTATAATACATGAAGGGTGAATGACAAGAGGATGGAGCCAGACTTTTTGGTGGTGTCCAGTGACAGGACAAGGTGGCAAAGGCACAGACTCTAACCCATCTGAATATGAGGAGAAACTTCTTTGTTGTGAAGGTGCTGGAGGCCTGGAGCAGGCTGCCCAGAGAGGCTGTGGAGTCTCTTTCTCTGGAGAGTTTCCAACCCACCCTGGGCATTGTGCTGCTGGGCAAGCTGCTGTGGGTGCCCTGCTTCAGCAGGGGGTTGGACTGAATGATCCCCAGAGGTGTTTCCAACCCCACCATGCTGTGCTTCTGTGACACACTGGGTACTGTTCAGTAGAATTCATAGCCAAGCCACTGCTGTGCTATGTGCAAACCACTTCATTCCTTCTGCAGTCTGAGCTCTGCACAAGTTTTGGGCAGTCAGTGAAGCTGTTAAACAATCAGTGTGCAGCTTCTGTCTTAGAGTTATCTATTTTAGCACAACAAATATTATGGATAGAATGATGTCATTCAATATCAAGGCTGTATCTCAGCCTCTGCACACCAACAGGGAGCCCACAGGGAGCTGTACTTGGCACAGGTCTGCCTCTCATGGTCACTGTACTCCGTTACCAGTTTATTCCCAGGCCATTGGACACAAGGCATTAAAGACACAGTACTGCACCAAAGGTGAAGTGGACAGGAGAGGCTTCATTCACAGTGTTAATGTGACACCAGACACCTTCTGAACTGCTACTACAAGGTCAAAGACAGAACCAAAGAACCACCAGGCTGCAGGTTTAGGTTTGATGCTGACATTCTCCAGACTGCTGTGACATGGGCAGCTCTGTGATTTCCTGTCAGAAACACAGACTGCAGTTAATTGTCACAACCATTCTGAGCAGTGCCTACTCACCTAGAGAGGAATCAGAGCTGGCTGGGTCAGCAGAGTGCACAGGGTGGGAAGACCCTGAGTCAAGGCACCAGAAAAGCCTGTGAGAAGGGAGAGAGAGGCCTCAGTGTATTGCCCAGGGCTGAAGGCATCAATAAAGTCCTGTGTGAGACCAAGAATAAAGTAACAAAACCTAACTGTCAAGGGCAAGGGGTGGGACAGCCAGCAGATGAGTGCCAGAGACTCTCCAGGAGCCCCTCTGCCTTCCCAAAGGGGAGAGAAAGAGAAGAAGGGAGAGAGGCTGATGGGCTGGGAAAGAAACTAACCCAGCTGGGATGGGAAGAAGAACAATGCCATGGGATAGAGACACAGAGACACAAAGCAAGATGGAAGTCAAGCCCTGAGGGCAAGGATGGCACCACTGGCACCACTGATGCTGGGGGCAGGCCCTGGGCAAGTCCCAGCCTGGGCTCAGCAGCAGATGGGAAGCAGATTCAGGAGCTGGATGCTGGAGCTGGATTGAGGAAGACAGGGATGGGGCTGGAAGGCAGAAGGGAGAGAGTCCTGCTGGGACAGCAGCCAGGGAAGGAGAGGCTTGAGCCTGGGCATCCCTCAGCTTGCTGCTGAAGATGCCATCCAGGGGCTGCAATCCCTTGGGGGGCACTTGAGGCTCCCCTCTGCTGTCTGCTCCTGCCCACAGCTGCCCCCTCTGCCTTCCTGCCCCCCAAGGTGGGGCAGAGCTGTGGCAGTGCCCTTGGTGTGCAGAGCAGCAAGGCTGAGGCAGAGGCTTTGTGTCCCCCAGGCCTTGGCAGGAGCTCTGCCCCTCAGCTTCTCCCTGCTAGCAGCAGCCCCTGGCTGTGCCAAGCTGCCCTGAGCTTCAGCAAGTGCCTGAGTGAGCAGAGCCTGAGCTGGGCACTCCCAGCTGAGCAGGGCTGGTGCTGGTGCAGCTCAGAGCAGGACAGTAAGAGTGGCTTACCTCAAAAGGTGGTCAACAGAACAATACCAGAACAGTTTTATTCCAGAAGTAGCCAATACCCTCCTTGGCCTGGCACTGCAAGCAAGCATGTTCACACTGCCAGCTTAACAAAACAGTCCAGACATTTCAAAGGTAGCAGCAGGAAAACATCCAAACTTCACCCTGCTGCTTTGAGGGTTGTTTGCAGGGAAAGGTTGTGATGGTGTAAGAACTCCTGCTGGTCCTGACAGTGATACCAATAAATGCCTTCCTAATCTTGGAATTGGAGTCCATAAAAAAATGAGACTCCATAAACAATAGCTAAGAGAGGCTTGTCTGTTGTAAAGCCCTCTGGCACAGCTCTAAAAGCCTCCACAAATGTGTGCTGACAACACTTTGCACACACACAGTCCTGCACTCACACAGCAGCAGGGCTGGGCACTGCAGCACAGGAGGATTGCTTTCAGCTGATGCCCTGCAGGAATGTGCCTCCATGCCAGGGAGACCCCCGAGCAGCCAGTCACACAATGTCAGGGCTTGGAAGGCATCTCCAGAGGGCATCCAGTCCAACTCCCCTGCCAGAGCAGGGGTACCCAGGGCAGAGCACACAGGAACACAGCCAGGTGGGGTTGGCTCTGCACATGCATTGAAACTCAAGTTAGAATCATAGAATCCTAGTGTCAGCCAGGTTGGAAGAAACCTCCAAGATCATCCAGTCAAGCAAACACCCAGCCCTCTCCAATCAACTGGACCATGGCACTAAGTGCCTCATCCAGGCTTTTCTTGAAGATCTCCAGGGATGGGGACTCCACCACCTCCCTGGGCAGCACATTCTCATGGCCAATTCCTCTTCCTGTGAAGAATTTCTTCCTAACCTCCAGCCTAAACCTCCCCTGGCACAGCTTGAGACTGTGTCCTCTTGTTCTGGTGCTGAGTGCCTGGGAGAAGAGACCAACCCCCACCTGGCTACAACCTCCCTGCAGGGAGTTGGAGAGAGCAAGAAGGTCTCCCCTGAGCCTCCTCTTCTCCAGGCTAAGCAACCCCAGCTCCCTCAGCCTCTCCTCACAGGGCTGTGCTCCAGACCCCTCCCCAGCTTTGTTGCCCTTCTCTGGACACCTTCCAGCAGCTCAACCTCTTTCCTAACCTGAGGAGCCCAGAACTGGACACAGGACTCCAGGTGTGGCCTCAGCAGTGCTGAGCACAGGGCACAAGGACTTCCCTGCTCCTGCTGGCCACACTCTTCCTGATGCAGGCCAGGATGCCCTTGGCCTTCTTGGCCACCTGGGCACACTGCTGGCTCATGTTCAGCCTACTATCAACCAATATCCCCAGGTCCCTCTCCACCTGGCTGCTCTCAGCCACTCTGACCCCAGCCTGTAGCTCTGCATGGGGTTGCTGTGGCCAATGTGTAGAACCTGGCACTTAGCCTTATTAACTCTCATCCCATTGGACTCTGCCCACCCATCCAGCCTGTCCAGGTCCCTCTGCAGAGCTCTTCTACCCTCCAGCAGAACAACTCCTGCCCCCAGCTTGGTGTCATCTGAAAATTTACTGATGGTGGACTCAATCTCCTCATCCAGATCATCAATAAGGATAATGAACAGGATGGGGCCCAGCACTGATCCCTGGGGCACACCACTGGTGCCTGGCTGCCAGCTGGCTGTGGCACCATTCACCACCACTCTCTGGGCTCAGCCTCCAGCCAGTTCCTAACCCAGCTCAGAGAGCTGCTGTCCCAGCCAGGGGCTGACAGCTTGGCCAGCAGTTTGCTGTGGGGGATGGTGTCAAAGGCCTTGCTGAAGTCCAGGCAGACCACATCCACAGCCTGCCCCACATCCACCAGGCAGTCACTTGGGCATGGAAGATCAGGTGGGTCAGGCAGGACCTGCCCTTCCTAAATCCATGCTGGCTGCCTGTTTCCAGTCATCTGGGACCTCTGCAGTGAGCCAGGACTGATGGAAAATGATGGAGAGCAGCTTGGCAGCTCATCTGCCAGCTCTCTCAGCACCCTAGGATGGATCCCATCTGGTCCCATGGACTTGTGAGGATCCAAGTGGCTCAGCAGGTCCCGAACCAATTCCTCCTGGATTACAGGGTGACTTTACTGGTCCCTGGCTCCATCTGCCAGTTCAGGAGGCCACTTGTCCTGAAGACAACCTGTCCCAAAGAAGATGTTAAGTACCTCTGCCTTTTCCTCATCTTTTGTCACTATTTTCCCCTCTGCATCCAGTAAAGAGTGGAGGTTGTCCTTGCCTCTTTTTCTGCCATTAATATATTTGTGGAAACCTTTTCTGTTCCCCTCCCAGCAGTGCCAGGCTAAGCTCTAAAGAGGGCCTTGCCCCTCTAATGATTTTCCCACATGGCCTGGCAATGTCCTTAAACTCTTCCTGGGATATCTCCCCTTTTTTCCCACAGGTGATACCTCCTCTTTTTTCCCCTTAGTTCACTCAGAAGCTCATTGCCCATCCAGGCTGTCTGCCCCAGGGCTCATCTCCAGAACATTGGCACAGCCTCTTCTGAGCCTTAAAGAGTTCTTCCTTGAAGCAGCTGCAGCCCTCCTGGACCCCTTTGTGTTTAAGAGCTGTTTCCCAAGGAACCTTCTGAGTTGGTTCCTTGAGTAACCTGAAGTCTGCCCTCCAGAAGTCCAGAGTGGAGGTTTTGTTGCTGCCCCTCTTAGCTTGACTGCATATTGAACACTCAATTATCTCATGGTCACTGCACCCCAGCCAGCCTCCAACCACCACATCCCCACCAGCCCTTCTCTGCTTGTAAAAAGGAGGTCAAGCACAGCCTTACCCCTGGTAGGCTCTCGCAGCACCTGGGATAAGAAGCTGTCCTCCATGCACTCTAAGAACCTCCTGGACTGCCTCCTCTCTGCTGTGTTGAGTTCCCAGCAGATGTCAGGCAGGTTGAAGTCACCCATGAGAACAAGGTCTGGTGATCCTGAGACAGCCTCTAGCTGCTTAAAGAATAATTAATCAACCTCTTCTTCCTGGTTGGGTGGTGTATAACAGACTCCAACCATGTTGTCAGCCTTGTTGGCCTTCCCTCTAATTCTTACCCACAGGGACTCAACCTGATCACCCTTAGTCTCTACTTCCATGACACCCAGAGCCTCCCTGATGTACAGGGCCACCCCTCTACTCCTTCTCTCTCACCTGTCTCTCCTGAGGAGTCTGTAGCCATTGATTACAGTGCTCCAGCTGTGCAAGTCATCCCACCATGTAACCACTCTAAAGTTGCTGCTTTTGAAATGCCCAAGTCATGCATCTTGAGGCACTGCAGGGATGGGGACAGGAAGCCAGCAAGTGGCTGAGCACCAAACGGATGCGGCCAACCAAAAGGCAGGCGCGGGGAGCTCGGTCTTTGATGTCAGAGACAGTGATGTTTGAGGGGCTTTATCTACCTGCCAGTGGAGTTGATTCTCTGTATTCTGGGGGGTTTGATCACCTGAATGCAGCAGGACTGACAGGAGGCTGAGGCTGTTACCACAACCAAGAGTCTCTGCATTAGCACTGCCAAGTCTTTGATCAACTTGTTGCCTAAACTTGCAGTGATTTGTCATTCCTTTTGAGCATGGAGATGGAGTGAGCCTGAGAGAGAGTTAGCAGCTTGTCAGAACTGACTGATGAGCAAAGGAGTCTGGAAAATGACTGAGGGAGGCTCCTTCCTTGGCACCTTTGCTCCCTGCTGGGTGATGGTACTGGATGTGAGCAGAGCAAGTGTCAGGTTCCAACTTCCTCTCTGTCCTGTGTGAAAGAGAACTTGGACAGACCTGGAACAAGGCAACCAAGTGAGATACTCAGGCTTGCAAAATCCTTCTGAGGGTCCATCAACATTAGCTGTGTCTGGAAGTGCTCAGGGGTGAGCATGAGAGGGAACATGGACATGAGGCAGCTGCACAGGCATCACACAGTCATCAGTCCCAGGCCATCTGGTGAGTGTCCTGCCCTGTACCTGGGATGGGGTGGATGGGACAGCATGGAGACAGCACTGGTGTATGGGTGGAGGTAGCCCCAGGCAGGCAGGAGCTTAACCTGGTGCTTGTAAGATCCATGCTTCAAATGGCAGCAGCCCTTGATGGGGACATGAGAGCAGAGGGCTGCTGTGCTGGTTTCCCAGAGCTAAACCCAAGAGCTTTTAGCACAAATGTCTGTGGATGGCCTTAGGGTAACAGTAACAGCAGAAGATGAATATTCAAGTGACATCTGTGGCAATAGCTCAACTCCTGAAAACAAAGAAAAGCAGAAGACTGAAGATTTGACCCATGGGTTGGGCTGGAAGGGACCTTAGATATCATCTGATTCCAACCCTCTTGCCGTGGGCAGGGACACCACAGGCTGCTCAAAGCCTCCTCCAGCTTGGTCTTAAACACTTCCAGGGATGAGGCCTTGTCCAACCAAAACAATTCTATGGTTCTCCAGGAAGAGGCTTGGGAAACAAAAGCAGTGGTGCAGCACACATGACTGTGAGAACCTGGTGACCAACAAACTGGGACTTGGAAACTGGAAAGCAGGTCAGGAAAGTTCATAGGGCTGAGGCTGTGCTCTTAAACAAAGCAGGAGAGTTAAAACCACAATGCCCTTCCTTCAGAAGACTCTGGAATGCACATTAGACACATAGGGATTTCCAGGAATGGGATTGCTCCATTACTGGGCAAGAAAATTGGTAGGGAAATGGGCACAAATAAGTTCATTGTGCAGTGGCTTACCTGTTCCTTTGCTAAAGCAGAAGTGGTCTGCTCTGTTCGTGAGAGGATGAGGCATGTCCTTCTCCAAATGGAATTGCAGATGTCAAGCAACAGCCATTAAATAAAGGCACCAGAAAATGAGCCAGGCAAAAATGGGCTCCTCCTGCAGGCTTCAAACGAGGCTAACTTATTGTCATTGACTTTTAATGACTAATCAAAAGCCAGCAAATTCCCACACTGCTAAAGGAAATGCAATGTTTTGTCAACATACAAACAGATAAAGAGAATGACAAAATAATTGTATCAGCAGCAGCCTGACAATGATTGCAGGCCGAGGAGGGGAATGACTGATGCAGAGCTCATTAAGCACCCAACTAGAAAAAAGTGTAATTAATGCCAATCAAACTCGAGTTCATAAAGACTAGATCATTGCCCAGCTAACGAGGTGCCTCTCTCAAAATTATAGGTTGATTAATGAAAGTTGAAAACATGAGAAACATTTGGGTTTGGCCTTGGATGCTTCACTTTACAAGTGCATCTCAGTCTGTCAGCTCCTCTGCCATGAGGACAGCCTGAGAGAGTTGGGGTTGTGCAGGCTGGAGAGGAGAAGGCTCCCAGGAGACCTCCTGGTGGCCTTCCAGGATCTGAAGGGGGCTCCAAGAAAGCTGAAGAGGGACTTTTGAGGGTGTCAGGGAGGGATAGGACTGGAGGGGAATGGAAAAAAAAAAACTAGAAATGGGTAGATTGAGATTGGATGTTAGGAAGAAGTTGTTGCCCATGAGGGTGGTGAGAGCCTGGCACAGGGAGGTGGTGGCAGCCTCCTGCCTGGAGGTGTTTGCAGCCAGGCTGGCTGTGGCTGTGAGCAACCTGCTGTAGTGTGAGGTGTCCCTGGCCATAGCAGGGGGCCTGGAACTGGCTGAGCCTTGAGGTCCCTTCCAACACTGACAATTCTGTGATTCTGTGACCTACACTACACAGGTGGCTGAGGGAACTGGGGTTGTTCAGCCTGGAGAAAAGGAGGATCAGGGGAGACCTCCTGATCTACCTGAAAAGAGTTGGAGACAGATTGGGGTCAGTCTCTTTTACCAAGTAAAAAGTGATAGGTTGAGAGGAAATGGCCTCAGGTTGTGCCAGGAGAGGTCTAGGTCATTAGGAAGAATTTCTTCCCCAGAGGGGTTATCAAGCCCTGGAACAGTGGTGGAGTCCCCACCCCTGCAGAGGCTGTGTAGATGTGGTGCTGAGAACATGGTGAGCTGGCAGTGCTGGGTTTACAGTTGGACTCTGTGATCTTAAAGGTCTCTTCCAACCAAATTGCTTCTGTGATTTACTGACTGCAAAACTCACAGTGAAGCTGGTGAACAACAGGACGAGCTTGACTGACTCCCAAGACTGATAACTGTGAGCAATCGATCTGGCTGTGATTGCCCAGGCTGCGTGTCTGAGAGGATCTGTGTGGGTCCTCCCCACACACAAGTCAGTGTGAACCAGCACACTGCAGAGTGCAGCAGCAGCAGGCAGGGAAGAGAGGCAGCACAGCTCCCCTGACTACGCTGCTGAGCGGCAACCCTTGACGGCTCTGGGAACCCATGCCTTGCGCCTGCCCATATCCATTTGCTCTCTATTCCCCATCTCCCCTTCCCCATCTGAGGCACCTGTAGCTTATCTCCCACGTCTGTCCCAGTTTGAGTGATGCATCTACCTGCTTGCCTGTCATGTGCCCCTGATAAAATCTTCCAATTTGTTCCTTTCAGGTTGTTCATCCTTCACGTGTGACACTGCACCGCGTCCTCGCGGCCTGCGCGCGCCGGCTCTTTATTTGTCAGGTGTCACTCAAGGGCCTCTCTGTGATATTGCCACCCTCCCCTTTTTACAATGCAGCCCATTTGCCCAACCCATTCCATTAGCATCCTACCATTTTTCTCCAGAGGACTAGAGAAAACGTCAAATAAGATCAGTTCTTAGGTTGATTCTTCAGAAACTCCCTATCTGAGCTTCAGAGTTGCTCACCCTGCAAATCCAAACCAGCTCCAAAGCCCACCAGAAACTACACAGTGAGCAAGACTGGATATGTATCTCTCAGGCCAGCAGAACGATTTGAGATGCAGTGTTTGGACACTGCTGTAGAAAGCTAGGCTTTAATACAGAGATCTTTGCAAAGCAGTGACTAGAATCAATCACGATGCTTCAGTGACTGCATGAAGATGAAAAGATTCCACCCCAGGCAATGTTTTCTCAATGACTCAGCTGAAGTCAGGGAATGAGGCCATGGCTGCTGGACTGCATGGGATCAGTAGTTTTTCCATGGTTTATGATTTATTAACTGGAGAAAGAGGCAAAATTCCTGCTGATCCCCTCCTCCTGTCTATACTGACTTTAGACATGGGCAGGCACATACAAGCCCTTTCCTGCCTCCACCTCTTCTGCAGAGCTATCCACAGCTCAGAGTGGATTTCTAACTTTAGGTTTGCCCTCCAATACTCCTTTTGGTGCTGCATTAAATAACCTAATGCTGCTAACCACATATGGTCCCACACTAAGGGTCTTTTGCACTGTCCTAAGCAGTCACAGTACCAAACCAGTTGTTTGCTGTGCCAAAAGAGTTCATTTGCTGAATCTGCCCAGTCATTGCTGGGACAATTTTCAGACAAGTTATGACTTCATTTCAGTTGGATCTGTACCTGAGCAGCACCTTTGATAATCAGACATTAGGATTTCTGTAGAACACACAACTGTCTGGTAAAAAACAGTAAGATCCACAATCAGAAGCTGAAGAGGTGTGGAACTGTATCTAGTGTGTCACATCCATTACCACTTGACTGTGTGTGCTGATACAGGCACAGGCTGCCCAGGTCGTGGAGTCTCCTTCTCTGGAGACATTCCAAACCTATATGGATGTACTCCTGCATGGCCTGCCCCGGCTGACCCTGATCTGGAAGGTAGTTGGACTGGATGATTTCTGCAGGTCCCTCCCAAGCCCATCTTTCCTGTGATTTTTGAGGAGTAATACTTTGTTCTGGACAAGAAATCTCATTAGAATAGTTGGACACTGGGTGCTGTTGGTGTGCCAGGCTCAGAGGCTGCTTTTCTGAAGAAGGGGCTGTGCTGGGCCATGAAAGAAGAAGCATAGTACAGGAAAGTGGTTCAAGTGCTGAAAGCATGGATAACGTAGCCTTTTGTCATCTTCATACCACATTTCCTTTTGAGGTAACAAGAACCAGCTCCAGACAGAGCCAGATGCTAAAGGTAACTTGGAGAGGGACTTTTGCTGAGGGGGTCTGGAGCCAGGCCAAGGGGGAATGGTTGGAAGCTGAGGCAGAGCAGGGTCAGAGTGGAGCTGAGGCAGAAGTTGTTGCTTGGGAGGGTGGTGAGAGTGTGGCCCAGGCTGGCCAGGGAGGCTGTGGCTGCCTCCTTGCTGGGGGTGTTGAAGGCCAGGCTGGCTGAGGCCTTGAGCAGCTGAGTGGAGCTGAGAGGTGTCCCTGGGCATGGTGGGGAGGCTGTGGGAGATCATCTCTGAAGTCCCTTCCAACCACAGCCATTCCAGGATTCCAGGGTAACTTTCAGGCAGCAAAGAGCCAGCTGCAAGAGAAAGGAGAGCTCGGTATTTTACCAAGAAGTTCTTGTGATACTTTTCACTTTCTTATTTGCTGAACTTGGAAACAGGATGAAGGAGCTGATGGGTACAGGTAGACAATCCAGCGTGCTGAGGACTGCAGCAGAAGACAGAACCCTTCTCACTTTCTCTTTATTATGAGACAAAAATGGATCTATGAATCATCACAGCATAGACAAATCATCTGAGGCATCTTAAAACAGCAGCTTGAGTGACTGCTTCAATATCACCTGTCATTCAGCGAACAGAAGTGCAGCACATGCCTGTGAGATGACAGAAACGTCCCCAGTGCCACGAGGGAACCCTTGGCTCCATTAAAATAACAACATTCTAGAAGTTCCTTAATTAAAGCATTTGAAGTCCCTCCAGAGCAGTCACAATGACCTCAGGGACAGCCAGGTGTGCACTGGCACAGCAAACACCAAATGGACAGAGGCAATGGCAAATGTGACCGTGGCTGGAGCTGCACATCAGACACAGCTGAGAAACAAGAAGGAAAATGGAAAAGCAGTGAGGGTGGTGAGACACTGGCACAGGTTGCCCAGGCAGGCTGTGGCTGCCCCCTCCCTGGAGGTGTCCAAGGCCAGGCTGGATGAGGCCTTGAGCAACCTGGGCCGGTGGGAGGTGTCCCTGCCTGTGGCAGGGGGTTGGAACTAGATAATCTTCAAGGTCCTTTCCAATCCAAACCATTCTATGAACCTATGACTGTATAGACAATGCATGCTTCCCGGGCTTGCCTCATAAAGCCAGCACAGAGAAAGTGCCACCACCAGTCTGGAGGTTCACTCTGAACTTCAGCCTGTACCACTGCCCCAGAAGAAATAGGATCATGAATATAAAGCCCCCTCCACAAATGAATTCCAACCCCCAGAAGCCCCACAAATGACACAGAAAGTCATGGCAGGCTGAGCAGCCCCAGCTCCCTCAGCCTGTCCTCAGAGCAGACCATCCAGTCCACAGACCATCACCACCATGGCCATTCCACCAGCTGTAATGGCTCTTGGAGGAAGTTTTTGATTCACAAAGTGATTCAATAATTAGAATCATAGGATCACAGAATGGCTGAAGCTGGAAGAGACCTCCAAAGCTCATCCAGTCCACGCTCCTCTGCACTCAGCAGGGACATCCCCAACTAGATCAGGTTGCCCAGAGCCCTGTCCAGCCTCACCTTGACTGTCTCCAGGGATGAGGCCTCAGCCACTTCCCTGGGGTGGTTCTAGCATTCTAGTACCTTATGTACCTATTTCTAACTCTCTGCCCCCATAGGTTGATGCTGGCAGCCCCAACCTTCCTCCCCAGCGCCCGTCAGCATCTGTCAGACTGTGTATGAATACAGGTTCTAAGACACAACCACAGGCCACAGGCTGCAAAATTTGTCAATATCTGAGAAGTTCAGAGACTCAGCAGAGATTTGAGAATTCTTTTGAAAGTTTAAATACTTCAGTGTTATAATTATTGTTCTTCAGAAGATAAAAACTAAACAAAAAGATGCCACAAATCCCTGTTGTTAAGTATTTTCTTACATAAAAGGAAGAATTGGATGTGTAAGGAAGCCAACCTGCCAACAGTTTCCAAAAGGAGGTCACTAATACTCCAAGATCTGAATTTTCCTACAGGGCTGTGCCCAGCATGGCCTAAACCTAAAATCTGTTGAGAGTTTCCCATCTGTTTCCTGTTGCATCATGCTCTGAGTCAAACTTCCATGGTCTTGGGGCTTTCTTTTGGCAGATGATGCACAAAAGTGTGAGAAAAGGAAAGGCCTTTCTCAGTCAGATTGTCAGCACCCACACAGTCATAATATCTTTGTTATTTGCCATCAACCATGGTGTCCTCAGCAGAAGGACAGAGAGCTGCTGGACAGAGGCCAGAGGAGGCCACAAAGATGATCCAAGGGCTGGAGCAGCTCTGCTGGGAGCACAGCAGGAGCTGGGGGTGTTCAGCCTGCAGAAGAGAAGGCTCCGGGGGGGACCTCAGAGCTGCCTGCCAGGACCTGAAGGGATTCTGCAGGAAGGCTGCAGAGAGACTTTTGCTGAGGGAATAGTTTGAAGCTGACAGAGAGAAGGGTTAGACTGGATCTTAGGAGATGGACTTCAGTATGAGGGTGTTGGGATTCTGAACAAGCTGCCCAGGGAGGTTGTGGATGTTTCCTTCCTGGAGATGGTCAAGGCCAGGCTGAATGAAGTCTTGAGCAGCTGAGTCCAGTTGAGAGGTGTCCCTGGCCATGGCAGGGAGGTTGGAGCAGATGGCCTGCGAGGTCCCTTCCAACCTGAGCCATTCCAGGATTCCATGATTAGTATTTTGCTAAGACATATTTTGACAGAGCTAACATCTAAACCCCAGCTGAAGACACTTCAAAACAGATATGGAAACTGGAGACCATACATTATTTGTATCTAAGGGAACTTCAGAGCCTTCTAATCTCTAAAAAAGCTTCTGATGGAGGAGCAATCCAAGAGCTGTCCCTTGGAGCTGGCCAAGTGCAGTGCTGAGAGGAGATCATGCCTTTCAGCAGGCCACAGAAAGCATGAGGGGGCAGCAGAGTGTATTTGTGGTGGTGCTGACCCAGTCCCAGCTGCCTGAGCCTCCCTGCACTCCGCAGCATCCCTGGGCATGGACAATAGCTCCATTCCTTGCAGGGATGAGGCTCCCCTTGGCATCTTCATGGCTCTGGTCTGATGTCTCTGAGGATGGGATCACAGACACCAGCCCTCTAGGAGATACCAGCTACAGCCTCATTGCCATTTTGCAGTCTCCCCAGAACTAAAGGGTCCCTGGCTCCCCTGGAGTTTTCTTTTGTTTACCTTGTCTCTTCCCTCTTTCATTTTCAAACCATCACCCTTTCCCCTCTCACAACAGGCCCTGATTAAAAGTCTGTCCCCAGCTTTCTCGATACTGCAAGGCCACCAGAAGGTCTCCTAGAGCTTTTCTTCTCTCCAGGCTGACCAAGCCCAACTGTCCCAGCCTGGACACACAGCAGAGGGCTTCCAGCCCTGCCAGCATTGTTGTAGCCTCCTGTGGTCCTGCTCCACCAGGTCCATGGGGTTCCCACTGGCCTACTCATGAAGCCTGTCCCTTGTCCCTCTGGATGGCAGCCCACCCCTCAGGCATGTTGTGTGCCCCACTCAGCCTGGTGGCACCTACAAGCTTGCTGAGGGGGTCTCTCAGTCTCTCTCTGCCATTGATGCCACTATGTCACATTACACAGGCACTATCCATTTTCAGCAGCAGATCCCTTCTGTCTTGTGGAGGTTTCATCCAGGCTGAGCAGATACCTCCAACTCAACCTCCACTTCCCCTTTCTAACATCCCCAGAGGTGTCCCAGGTGCCTTCCTCTCTGGGCCAGTACCTTTCTGTGGCACCCACAAGTTCCATATGAGTCTCAGAGCCCAATACAAACTGCTCCATCCCACCCTCCTGAATCATCTTCCTCCCCCTGTTTTAACAATGCCTTCATGGTGTACATTTTCAGTGCAGTTTGCAACCAGGCCCTCAGCGCTCTCCATAACTAATAGGTTCTTGTCTGTGGCTTTATCATCTCTGTCATTCTCCACCTGCTTGATTCTTCTTGCAGTGCTGCTGCTGGGGTCTGTGTCAGCGCAGGGCAGGGCAGCAGTTCCTGAGGTTGCAGCTCTCTGGGAGCAAAGCCAACCTCTCCCTGTCCTGTTTGCTTGTGCTCTTTGCTTTGGTAGCGGAGAGAGGGCGCCGTGTGAAGGGCAGGCTTGTTTATGGCTTTGTAATTACCCTGCAAACAGGAACAAACTCTGCTTTGCAGGGTGCTGCATTGCTCTGTGCCTGCAGCAGACACCACCTCTAGCAGCTGAGGCCTTCCAGAGCCACTTCTCTCCTGCTGAGAAAGGAACCATCAGCTCTCGCCTGCAGTCGGCCTGCCCTTGGCTGAGAAACGCAGTCTTGGTCTGTCAGCTCTGCCTCTGTCACTCAAACCTGTTAAGCTCACCTGTCCCACGGCATGTGACCCCCTGCAGCTCTCCTCATCCCCGTGCAGCCCAGCCCAGCCCTGGCACCAGCTTCCAGAGGCAGCTGATGACACTCTGAGGTGCTGCCTTTCGACCCTGACAGAGCGGCGAATGGATGGGGTCAGCATTCCTTGGAAACTCAGAACTCAATTTACCTGGTGCAAGACCATTTGCACCCACACCACCTCAGCACACAGCACACCCATGAGGTGTGCCAAGCACAGAGGTCTCCTGACTGAGGTTGCCACTCCATGGAGGTGAGCACTGGAGAAGAGCGCAGCTGGCGTGGGACACGTCGTGGGATCACAGAGTGGCTTGAGTGGGGAGAGACCTTTCAAGGTCACCTGGTCCAACACTCCTGCAGCAAACAGGGACACCTGCAACCAAAACAGGTTGCTCAGAGCCCCAGTCAACCTGACCTGGAATGCTTCCAGGGATGGGGCTTCTACCACCTCTTGGGCAGCCTGGGACAGGATTTCACCATCCTCATTAGAAAACATTTATTCCTTCCCTCTGGTCTAAATCTTCCCTCTTTCAGTTTCAAGCCATCACTCCTTGTCCTGTCACAACAGACTGTTAAAAATCTAGCCCCAGCTTTCTGCTGAGCCCTTGAAGCACTGAAAGGCCACCAGAAGATCTCCCTGGAGCCTTCCCTTCTGCAGGCTAAGCAACCCCAACATCCCAGCCTGGCCTCTTAGCAGTGGTGGTTCAGCCCTCAGATCATTTCTGTTGCTCTTGCTTAAGGTGCACTCAGCTTTCTGGAGGCTCTGCTGGAGAGGTGATCATTCCCAAGGCAGAGATAGGGACAGGGTGGACACAGGGTGGGAATGAGCATCAGTCCTTCCATAAAGCACATTTCCTCCAAGCTCCCCACCATGCCCAGGGACACCTCTCAGCTCCACTCAGCTGCTCAAGGCCTCAGCCAGCCTGGCCTTCAACACCCCCTGAATATGGAGTTCCTTCATTTGAGGAGGTGGCAGCAGTTCAGAAATCTATCATCACCCTCTGCTGACAGGACACCTAGCTCAGTGACCCTCCTCCTGAAGAACTTCTGCCTCAGCTCCACTCTAACCCTGCTCTGCCTCAGCTCCAAACCATTCCCCCTTGGCCTGGCTCCAGACCCCTCAGCAAAAGTCTCTCTGCAGCCTTCCTGCAGGATGCCTTCAGGTCCTGGCAGGCAGCTCTGAGGTGCCCCTGGAGCCTTCTCCTCTGCAGGCTGCACAGCCCCAGCTCCCTCAGCCTGTGCTCCCAGCAGAGCTGCTCCAGCCCTTGGAGCATCTTTGTGGCCTCCTCTGGCCTCACTCCAGCAGCTCTGTGTCCTTCTCATGCTGGGGACCCCAGAACTGGAGGCAGGATTGGAGGTGGTTCTGAGCAGAGCAGAGTCCAGAGGCAGGATCCCCTCTCTTGCCCTGCTGGCCACCTCACTCCTCACCGTGTACACCATCAAAGATTTCTCCTCCTTTCAGAAAGTCACTCATTAGTATTTAGAAAGAGATTCTTCCCACCTTTATTGTTGGTCTTAAAACTGATCAAGGTAGGACACAACCCCCCCTGAATTTTATTTTGAAGTAGAAAGGTCTTCGCAGCTCCTATACAACAGCTATAAAAATCCCTAATTAAAACCCCAGAGACAGCCCTAAAGAGCCCTTATCTTCTCTGCAGGTTTATCTTTGTCCCCAAGATATCTCTGCTCATAAACTGAAGCTAGGTGAGCAGGCTTTCAGCTCCAGGAATTATTGCCCAGTGTCTCATGCAACATGTGCAAAGCTTGGTTTGTTTTTATTTCCAAACATAAGGAATGCTAAATGTCACTTCAGTTACAAGCAGAAGGAGCTCCTGGATCCAAGATGCTCTGGGGTTGCAAAGATAGATCAGCATTTTGTCCACCTCTTTACTATGCTTCCTTCAAAGCCATATTAGTTGCAAGCTCAGTAAATCAAGTCAGAGGTAAGAAAAGCAAAGTAAAAACAGAATTGCTTTAAAGAAAGGGCAAAAAATCCCAGCCTCTGCTTTCCTCCACATAGGTTAGTCTCCCTCTGCATCACAAGGATGTCTGACCTGCATTTCTATGGCAGCTGGTGGGAAGTCAGGTTCTCTCTCTAGTCTAATAAAGAGAATTAAAGATAAATTATCTTCTCAATAAGGAAGAAAATAAACCCCAAAACAAACAGAACCAACCCTCTCCCCCCCAAATATCTCAGAGTGCCCAGGCAGATATCTTTTCCAAATCGGACTGTATTCAAATTCCTATCTGTGAAGCAGGTGAATCTGGAGCAGCACACAGCCAACAGCCTTTGTCTAAGCAAAATGTAGACTGGCAGGATCCAGATGATCATTGTACTGATTCTGTTCCCACACCATCACAGGGTGGCTCAGGCTGGGAGGGAGCTGAGAGCTCCTCTGCTCCAAGCTCCCCACCATGCCCAGGGACACCTCTCAGCTCCACTCAGCTGCTCAAGGCCTCAGCCAGCCTGGCCTTCAACACCCCCAGCAAGGAGGCAGCCACAGCCTCCCTGGCCAGCCTGGGCCACACTCTCACCACCCTCCCAAGCAACAACTTCTGCCTCAGCTCCACTCTGACCCTGCTCTGCCTCACCTTCAAACCATTCCCTCTTGGCCTGGCTCCAGACCCCCTCAGAAAAAGTCTCTCTGCAGCCTTCCTGCAGGATGCCTTCAGGTCCTGGCAGGCAGCTCTGAGGTCCCCCTGGAGCCTTCTCCTCTGCAGGCTGCACAGCCCCAGCTCCCTCAGCCTGTGCTCCCAGCAGAGCTGCTCCAGCCCTTGGATCATCTTTGTGGCCTCCTCTGGGCTCTCTCCAGCAGCTGTGTCCTTCTGCTTGGGACACCAGACCTGGAGAAAGGATTGAAAGTGAGGTCAGAGCAGAGCAGAGTCCAGGGCAGAATCCCCTCTGCTGCCCTGCTGCCCACACTGCTCTGGCTGCAGCCCAGCATCTCTGTGCAGAACACTGCTGTTGCCCCACAGGTGTCAGCCTGGGGGGCAAGTGCAGGCATGGCTGAATGCAGGTGTTTCTGTACCACATTTGGATTCTGGGGTGCTTGCTGAGGTGGAAATGCTGCTTGGAACTCACCTCCATCCTTGGAGCTTTTCATGTTTCAGCCTGTCCTGATGTAGTGATGGATGGCAGCAGGCTGGGGTTAGGTGACTCAGAGGTTCCTTTCAATCAGCATGTCCATGATCTGTCTTCTCTTAGCTAATTGCAGCTGAGGTGGTTACCACTAAAACCCAACCCCTTCAACTTCTGGACTTTCGGTGTAAGGGTTGAAGTGGCATTTCCTAGCTGCTCCACTACAGTGAGGCTTCAGTCCCTACCGAGCAGAAATCTGGCAGTTCTGAGAGAGTTTTTGAAGTTGGAGCTCAGCAGCAGCACTGCATCCCAGAGCTCACAGCCTCCAAGAGGCACTTGGTGCATTCCCGAGCTCTGCCCATCTCTCAGTGCCTCAGGCACAGGGTGTCCCGTTCCTAAACTGGGAAGCTGTGTGGCACACAAGCTGGCCTGCAGATGGGAGTGGGAGGTTTGGATCACAAGAAATTGTTTTGTTTAGACTAGAAAATTAGTATCCTAAAACTGACAACAAGGCAGAGCTGAGGCTGCTTAACTCTCTGCCTTATTTCCTTTCTTCACTGCAGCCTGGCTACACTTCTCCTTCTGGACCTGAGAGGAAAGGTCAGGGTAAGGCAGGTGCTGGCTGTGTAACTCCCCTCGATGGTATCTGCTGGAGCTCTTTGTTCAGATGAAGCCACCACACACAGACAGGAGCAGATCTGAGGTGGACATGCAATTGCTGAGCCTGTGTTTTCAATGCAGGCACAGGTGGGTGCTGGTGTCCTTGCAGCATTTGCTGGAGCTACACCCGAGGCCACCGGGCTTGAGAAAGGGTAGCTGAGAGCACTGTCCTCAATGGAATCAAAGATGGAGACCTCTAGGACTCAAGGCTTGTATCCCCTAATTCAACCAAGGCAGGCTCTCAGTCCCCTCTGCTCTGCCCTGGTGAGGCCTCATCTGAAATATTGCATCCAGTTCTGGGCTCCCCAGTTCAAGAAGATCAAGGAACTGCTGGAAAGAGTCCAGTGGAGAGACAGTAAGAGCATGAGGAGCTGGAGCACCTCCCTCATGAGGAAAGACTGAAAGAACTTTAGAGACTGGATGGGGTGCTTGGTGCCATGGCTTAGTTGATTAGATGGTGCTGGGTGATAGGTTGGACTTGATGATCTCAAAGGTCTTTTCCAACCTGGTTAATTCTATTCTATTCTATTCTATTCTATTCTATTCTATTCTATTCTATTCTATTCTATTCTATTCTATTCTATTCTATTCCATTCCATTCCATTCCAATCTATTCTATTCTATTCTATTCTATTCTATTCTATACCTGTGGCTATTTAACCTGGTGAAGAGGAGACTGAGGGGGAAACATTAATGCTGATCAATATCTAAGAAGTTAGTGTCAGGAGGATGGGGCCAGACTTTTCTTAGTGATGTCTGGTGACGGGACAAGGGGCAGTGGACACAAACTGGAATCCAGGAGGTTCCATGTAAACAGAGAGCTGGAACAGACTGCCCAGAGAGGTTTTGGAGTCTCCATCTCTGAAGGCATCAAACCCCCACCTGGATGTGTTCCTGGGTGGTTTCCTCTAGGTGATCCTGCTCTAGCAGGGGATCTGGACTGGATGATCTCTGGAGGTCCCTTCCAACCCCTACCCTTCTGTGGCTGTGTGAACTAATCAGCACTCATTTGTGCAAACCCCGCTGGATGCTCAGGCTCACAGGAGAAAGGTCAAAAATGAGTTCCAAAGTCCAGAGAGTCGGAGATATCAATTTGGAACCAAAAGGCAGGATTGATTAAACACTGAAAACCCAGCCAGTCCTTCCTGTGTAGTCAAATGGACAGGACACAGCCTCATTTATACACAGCATTTTGCTCTTTAAGCTCTCTAGGTAGAGCCTGGCTCCTGATGCTGTGAATCAGGATTTCACATAGCACTGAAAATCAGACGTATAGCAATCCAGAATATCAGAGTTCATTTTTAACTCCTGCCTGCAGATGGATTAAAATACTTCCACTGCTACCCTTTTGGTAAATCCTTGCCTTTGCCACCGACAGGAGGCTGTACCATTTACACCACCCAAGAAGCTACCAGGATTGTTCCCTCAGCCAAATTTGAGAACTGCCCAGAACTTGCTGTTATTTTGCATGAGATTTGAAGTGAGTGAGCCAGGCGCTGCTAAAGCTGCTCCAAATCCAATTTTACACTTGTCTTAATCACTGCAAATCAGTTCATCACACGTACAAAGTGCCATCTGCTCACCCATTTATCAAATTTCCAAACATAAACTCCTTTTGCTCCTGAAGAACAGACAAAGAGTGCCATGTGTGCTGGAGATTCACACCTAACTCCACCAGCGTTCAGTCCTTTTCCAGAGGAACCAAATGCTGCAGATCTGCTGGGATGAGGGCCGAGGGCTTCAGAGCGGATGAAGCACGACACAGAGTGGGCATCAGGAACAAATTCTTTCCCTGCAGGGTGAGGAGGCACTGGAACAGGTTGCCCAGAGAAGTTGTAAAGGCTTCAAGCCTGTTAGTGTTCAAAATCAGGCTCTTGAGCAACCTGGGCTAGTGGGAGGTGTCCCTGCCTGTGGCAGGAGTTGGGAATTGGAAGATCTTTAATGTCTCTTCCAACTCAAAGCAGTCTGTGATTCTGTGTCTCAGGGATCACAAACAACAGTGACATGCCCAGAGTGGCAGCAAAAGCAATCGGGACAGGGACAGTGACGTCACACCACACATTCTGGTGACATGGCAGTCTCTAGGAACCACCCAAGAACTTATTTCTGGCAGGTTGTTTCATTTTTTCATCCCTAAGGCCCAAGGCCAGGGGCTGAAGTGGCTGGGACTTCAGCTCACATCAGCTCTGCTCTCGAGCATTCAAAATGCCCACTGGAACCAATGAACCAATGGACCTGAACATCAGGCCAGATGCTCAGGGCATAAGAAACTGTCAGGACATCAGGGGAGTTGCTCTGCGAAACAAGCCCAGAGCTGGACAGGGATAGATGGCTGACCTCCATGAATCAATCCCTGCACACCAGCTGGAGCCAAGTGCTGTCTTGGAGCACAAAGCCACAGATCTTTGCCAGGTGAGGGTCTGGTTTAGCCTTAGGGAAGTGGTTTGCTCCTATTGCAGAGCCTAAAGCAGTGAAAGAGGAAAAAATCATTCCCGAACTCTCTTCATTTTAGGCTGAAGGAGATAACCCAAATTAGGCAGTGAGCAGCAAAACTAACAAGGAAAACAAGGCTTTTGCTAATCAAGTGTCTGCACAAAGTAAGCTGTTGCTGTACAGTTAGCCTCTACTTGACTTTTGAACCATTGTTTTGCCACCATCAGTCTTGCTGATGGCATGAAATAAGTGCTGCCCAGTCACCCCTCTGAGCATCTCTGCATCCTTGCTCCTTCAGTTTCCTAAAATAAGGCTATGATTAAGCTCTCTCCTTTTTTGTAGCCACAGCCCACTTGGGCTATTAGGCACCAAATTGAAATGATTGACTGAAATGGGATACCAGCTAAAAATGACCAATGTCTCCATCTGTTAATATTTATCAGTGTTACACTCAGCTCTGCTCCTGCTATTGTGAGACTACAGGAGGGGTTTTGCCAGGGAAGAGAGCAGCTGGGACTGATCTGGTTTGGGTTTCAGAACACCCTTTCCAGAAGGTTAACTTGGTAAAGAGGCATGGCTATTTAAATTTAGTGCTGAGTGATTACAGTGTGTGGATGTGAACCACACAGAGCTGTGCTGGGTTGAAAGTAACCCCTGACAAACTGGAGCATTACCCCCAGGATAACTCCCCAGGCCAGCTCAGAAGGGCTGGAAGCAGACTGAAGCTCTATTTACAAAGCAAGCAAAAATCGAGGAACATAAAATGCAAAACACTTGTGCAGATATTTACAGCTTAGAAACAACACAAGGACCCCCTTGAACTGTTCCCAGACCCCTCTGGACAACCCAGGGGGGCTGCTCACAACCTCCTCTCTCCCCCTCCTTCCCTTCTCGGTACCTCACAGTCGCAAACACAGCAGCAGAAGGTCAGGAAAGAGCTAAGGCAGCAATGCAAAGGCAGAGATGGCAGAGAGAGGAAGCAAAGAGAGAGAGAAATGTTTATGCAGATCACTTCTACCCCCATTAGCAAACCAATGGCATTCTAGAGACACATCATAGGCTTTCTTTTGTATCCCATGGCCAATTTTATTTACCTTCTACTCAAAGATGTCCAGAAAGTTCCTGCTCTTTGTTTATAGTTAGGACACTAAGCTAAGGCACTTAGCTTTAAACTGTAACAAGAGGTGAGGAGTAAAGAAGGAGGGAATCCCCCTGAGCTCCTAATAGTCTGTGATTCTGTGGGGAGTGTGGAGCCTCTCTCTCTGGAGACAAACCCACCTGGATGTGTTCCTGTGTGCTCTGCTCTAGGTGATCCTGCTCTGGCAGGGGGGTTGGACTGGATGAGCTTTCAAGGTCCCTTCCAACCCCTAACATTCTGTGATTCTTACAAAAGGCTTAGCACAAGGGACAGTCGATGCTGCATCTCATCTGGAAATGAGCTGGTGGGCAGCGTGAGTTTCAATAGTAAAAACCTGAATTGTAAACATATTCTCACAGCTAACATAAAAGCAAACCACCTGTCCAGATGATTTTCCAGCCAGTAGCCAATTCAAAGCCAGAGACTCTCTCTCACAGGAACCCCATTAATACCCTGCTGAAACAAATCTGAGTTTAATTCTAGCCTGGTGGGGAACAATGCTGGCTGCTTTCCTCTTTACTGCTCTGCTATAAAGCCCCAGGAATGAGATTTAGGGCTGGCCACCTGCTTTCACATCAGACTGCCAATACCTGAAAGTATTTGCTTTACTTTGTTTATTATCCTTTTTTTCTGGGCTTATTTTGTTGCAGATATAATCCCACGAATCTTCGATGCTCTGTTGATAGGCAAGGAGCAGTAAGAAGCCAAGCTCTACACGTAGTCTTCCTTCAACCACACCATGATCCTTGATTTCCTCCCTCCCCAAGCATCACTTTTGATTCATCAGTCTCATATGTTCTAGTCAGTGAAGACAAAAGGTGCTATCAATGAACCCTGACATCTCAGTTTAGGTTGCTTGCATGTTGAGGAAGCCACATGGACCAGACTCGGGAAGAAATAGGAGAGGGCACCTGCATTGCTCCTGCTTGCTCCGTGGGTTGTCCTGTCACAGGCAGCGCTGTCTCATCAAACCCCTGGCACTCTGTTGCTCCCGCCTTGGGCCACTGTCATTTCCTCTCTGCCCTGCCCTTAGCACAGATCCAAAGGCAGGGGTGAAAGTCGTTCCAATAGTGCTGAAAGCAGCTTTGTGTTTCAAACAGAAAGAGACAAACAACGCTGCAATTAGCCAAAAAAGGGAGAGAATTTTAGCATGAAAGCAAGCTGCTGGCTGAGAGCTGAAAGCCAACCCCCTCAATAATGCAGCTTTGGTGCTCTTAACTTAGTGCCCAATTAAATTTTCCTTAGAAATTGCTATGAGGCTGAATCATTTCTGTTATGTCTGCCTCTTCACTTCTGTCACCAAAGGCTGTGTGGACGCAGGAGTGGTGCTGATGTTGAGACGAGAGACAGAGTCTGGCATTGCAAATGTTGTAACAGAAGCCCTGATACCCCTGGAAGCCTTTCACCACGTTGCAGCACAGAGCTCTCAAGCATTAGTTTGAACAGAGGCACCAAGACTTTTGGTGACCCCTCTCTGCAATGCTATAAAATTGCTGAGCAGGAAGCCTGCAGCACAAAATGCTGAAAAGGTTTCCAGAAGTCCAAGATAAGCTACTGGTGAACTGAAACAGCACCAGAAGTGTGGCACCTTACAACACAGCTGAGGGGTGGGGGTTTTCAGCCTGGAGAAGACAAGGCTCTGTGAAAACCTCCTGGTGGCCTTTCAGTACTTAAAAGGGACAATAAGAAAGCTGGGGACAGTTTTTTTAGCGGGGTCTGTTGTGACAGGAGAAGGGGTGATGAACTAAAAGAGGAAGATTTAGACTGCACACAAGGGAAGAATTTTGTATGCTGAGGGTGGTGAAACACTGTCCCAGGTTGCCCACAGAGGTGGGAGATGCCTCATCCCTGGATCTGCTCCAGGTCAGGTCTGGGGCTCTGGTTGCAGATGTCCCTGCTGACTGCAGGGGGCTGGACCGGGTGAGCGTTAGAATTGTCTTCCCATTCAAACTATTCCATGATTTTCAAGCACCTGAAGGACAGGAATGTGCAAAGTGCAATGTGCAAAGTGCAATGTGCAATGTGGAAGCAGAAGCTAGCCCTGGTTCCTTATGCAGAGCAGTACTGAGGTTGCCTCACCCTCTCTTGCTAATCCCATTCAGTTCCAGCTCTGACCCAGAATAAGATGTGCAGAAGACCTGGGAGTGAAGAGCCATGCAAGCACCACACATAGGAATGAGAAACGATGGAGTCTGGTAAGCACCTCAGAAAATGAACCAAAGGATTTACATCCTCCCCCTCAACAAACCCAACACAAAGCAGTAGCAACCCAGCCAAGCTCTACTTGGCCATCCCAGAAGCCCTTCTGCTGCCTGGAGCTGTCCGTGGCTTTGGCTGCCCCCACTTCTCAAACCCATAAATCCCCAATCAGCTCAGGCATTCAGGTAAAATCTCTGGCCCCAGAGAAGCAGCTCATCTCCTCTTCACAGCTAGGCCCTGCAGCCAAGCACCTCACAGATGTGTTGTGTGCTCCTGACATGTCCCACGCCAACATCTCGCTGTCCAGGACATCCCCATCCTGCTCACATAGAGGCTATGAGGAGCAAGTCCTCCTGTGGTCAAATCTAGATTGCTTGACCAAAGCTGTAAAGGAAGAAAAAATGTTGAATACCAACATCTGACGGTGCTGGCATGTGCTTCATCATCACCATCATCACCACCACAGGGGTGACTCACTGCTCTCCACATCTCAGGTATGAGCCTCAACTCAGCTAACCAGTTCTTACAAGTTGAACCTCAGTATGCCAAAGTCAGCAGGACTGGGTAATGAATCCACAAATGAATGAGACAGGTCCTGGTGAGTGCCCAGAGCACTCAAACACCCTCAAAGGGTAGCTCAGAGGACTCTCATTTCAGGACACATTTTATTACCTGATTAGTTCAGGGAGACAGTGGCAGGAAGAGCAATGTCATAGTATCATAGCATCATAGAATCAGTCAGGGTTGGAAGGGACCACAAGGATCATCCAGTTCCAACCCCCCTGCCATGGGCAGGGACACCCCACACTAGATCAGCCTGGCAGAAGCCTCAGCCAGCCTGGGCTTAAACACCTCCAGGGACAGGGCCCCAACCACCTCCCTGGACAACCCATTCCAGGGCTTCACCACTCTCATGGGGAAGAACTTCCTCCTGACCTCCAGCCTGAATCTCCCCACCTCCAGCTTCATTCCATTCCCCCCAGTCCTATCACTGCCTGAGATCCTGAGCAGTCCCTCCCCAGCCTTCTTGGAGCCCCCTTCAGATCCTGGAAGGCCACAATGAGGTCACCTCAGAGCCTTCTCTTCTCCAGACTGAACAGCCCCAAATCCTTCAGTCTGTCCTCACAGCAGAGCAGCTCCAGCCCTCTGCTCATCCTCCTGGCCCTTCTCTGGACACCTTCCAGCACCTCCAGATCCCTCTTGGAATAGGGGCTCCAGAACTGGCGGCAGTACTCCAGGTGGGGTCTCCCCAGAGCTGAGCAGAGGGGCAGAATCCCCTCCCTTGCCCTGCTGGCCACACTTCTCTTGCTGCAGCCCAGGCTCTGCTTGGCTCTCTGGGCTGCAAGTGCACACTGAGAGCTCCTGGTGAGCTTCTCCTCCCCCAGCACCCCCAAGGCTCTCTCCTCAGGGCTGCTTTCCAGCCAGTCCCTGCCCAGCCTGCATTTGTGCCTGGGATTGCCTCCACCTAGCTGCAGGACCCTGCCCTTGGTCTTGTTGAGCCTCCTGAGGTTGGCTTGTGCCCAGCTCTGCAGCCTGTCCAGGTCCCTCTGGATGGATCCCTTCCCTCCAGCTGTCTGCTGCCCCACACAGCTTGGTGTCATCAGCAACCCTGCTGAGGGTGCACTCAGTGCCACTGTCCATGGCACCCACAAGCCTGGTCCCAGGACTGATCCCTGATGGGTCCCACACCTTCCCTAGGCTTCTTCTTGCCATTCATATCCCTGTAGAAGTTCTTAGTGTTCCCTTTAACCTCCCTGGCTAGATTCAATTCAAACTCTGCTTTGGCTTTCCTAACCAGGTCTCTTGCTGCCCGGGCAGCTTCCTTACATGCCCCCTGTTCTAGCTGTCCTTCCCTCCACTGCCTGCAGTTTCCTTTCAAGTGGCAGTGTGTGCAGCAGCTCCTTGCCCATCCAGGCAGGCCTCCTAGCATTCTTTCCTGCTTTTGTCACCGCTGGCTTTCCCGTCTGAAAGCACAGCTTTCACTCTTCATTCACCTGGGGTCTAAAGGATTTTGTATCTGTTGTCAGGCTACCTGAAGACTTCTAAACAACCCTTTGTGAGGGGACACAAAGGTATTTTCCCATACAAGAGAAACAGATAACCTCTGGGACTCACCTGATGCCCAGTTGCCCTTTCTGCCCCTCAGAACAGCCAGGACCAACCAAAGGCTGGGAAGTGTTGACTACAGAGCAGCAACCAAATGGTTTGGCTTGGTCATGAAACTTACTCAATACTCTCTATTCAGATAAGCAGCTGAGGTGCTACCATGGCTGCCTCCACCAGGATTTCTATTGCACTAAAACTCAGCTCAGAGCTGCAAGCAATTGTGCAGGCAGGCACAATTCATACAAACAAAAGTGAAATGATAATTGAGAGAGAGTTTTGGACTAAGTGATCTCTTTGTCCAAGTCAATGCCTCTCTGTGGTCCCAAATCCCTGTGTCAAAAGGAAGGATTATCTCCTGAGCGTTCAGACTGTGCTGAATGTGGACACTCAGACATGCACATACACAGAGAATCCCTCACCAGGAATTGTTTTTCTTTACTACAGACTAGACAGAGTCAAAATTGATTCTCAAACCACTCCTTCCTAAAGCCACAGTCCCAGTGCATGCTCAAAAGGTAAACACATGCCAAAGCTCTTCCTAAAGCAGCCTGAGTGGCAAATGCCAATCCACACAATGTTTGAGGATTTACATTAATGCTGCTGTGCTGCAGTGTGTGGTTGGCATGGAGCAGAAAGGCAAACATCTCATTGCAAGGTACAGAGAACCCTAGGCAGGTGCATCCTTCACGCTGGAACAGTGCTGGGGTACTGGTGTCAAGTTAGTCCACATCATCTGAACTGCCTCTGGTAGTAAAGTGGATGCTGTGTGGTTTGGTGTGAGCTGGCCCAGCACCAATTCTGCTCAGGCCTGGGAGTGCCCAGCTCAGGCTCTGCTCACTGAGGCACTGGCTGAAGCTCAGGGCAGCTTGGCACAGCCAGAGGCTGCTACTGGCAGGCAGAAGCTGATGGGCAGAGGTCCTGCCAAGGCCTGGGAGGCACAAAGCCTCTGCCTCAGCCTTGCTGCTCTGCACACCAAGGGCACTGCCACAGCTTGTGACTGAAGAGGACTCTGTTCTGCCTTTGATCTCAATCTGTGAGTTGCTGAATCCAGCTCCAGAATCCAGCTCCTAAATCCAGTTGCCATCTGCTGCTGAGCCCAGGCTGGGACTTGCCCAGGGCCTGCCCCCAGCATCAGTGGTGCCAGTGGTGCCATCCTTGCCCTCAGGGCTTGGCTTCCATCTTGCTTTGTGTCTCTGTGTCTCTATCCCATGGCATTGTTCTTCTTCCCACCCCAGCTGGGTCAGTTTCTTTCCCAGCCCATCAGCCTCTCTCCCTTCTTCCCTTTCCCTTCCCTCAGATAAGACAAAGTGGTTCCTGGAGAGCCTCTGGCTCTAGTCTAGCAGCCAGCCCAGCCCTACCCCCTGGCACAGATGTATCTATCTCAGCTTCCCTAATAAAACCAAACTTTGTTTTACCTATTTACAAAGTTCTGCATTTTTTAAGGATCAGGGTCCGGGTGCAGCTGCCCTGTGGAACCTCCCTGTGTCCACCAGCCCAGTTCCAGCTCTTCTTGTTTGGAGCTGATCAGTTCAGAGGGACGTGACAAAGTGCCATACAGTGCCAAAGCACAATCACTGCCTTCTTTACAATGTCTACCACACTGCTGGGATGGAGAGCCTCAATCAGAGTTGTCTGTCAGTAGCAATGTGCCAGCAACCTCGGGAAAAATGAAAAATGAAATAAAATAAGACCTAGCTGCCCAAATGGAGTCCCTCCCTGAGTCTGGACTGGGAGTGTTTCTGGATGGGTTTCTTTATGTTTGCAGTGATTCACTCTGGCAGAAGCACAGACAGAAGCCAAAAGCTGTTGGCTGCTCAAGATTTTTGAGTTCTTTCTTCCTTTGCTCCTGCTATATATTTTAAAGTAAGTTGACCATCATCTTTGTCTTTACCTTGCACTGGAGAACAGCAGCACAAAAGAGGTGGTATTGCAGTCTCTACAAATAAACCCCTGACTAAACCATCAACTCTTTTCAGCAAAGTTGAGGGAGAACCAAGGACTCCAAGGGGTGCCTGAGACTTGCACTGCTGTCTCTGGTGTCTTCAGGTGTGATCAGCTTTGCCACCCAAGAACAGAACAGTTCTGTTCTTCCTGCTGGATTGTCCTTTGCCACTCTTCTCCATCCTCCTCACATTCACAGCACTGTCCCTCTGCTCATGTATGGAGAGAACTAGCTGTCTTCCTGTTGGGCTGACCCTTAAGGACAAAGAAGTTCTTTCTTTCTTTCTTCTCCCATCAGGAGAACAAGAAGTCTTGTTTACACAAGGGATCATGGAGTTGTTTTGGTTGGAAGAGACCTCTAAGATCATCAAGGCCATTCACTAACCCAGTACAGCCATCTCTACAAGGCTTTTGAATCACCACTTCCCTGGGCAGCCTGTTCAGGCCATGACAATCCTTTATGGTGATGAAACCTTTCCTAACATCCAGCCTAACCCTTCCCTGGTGCAGCTTGAGGCTGTTTTCCCTCATCCTCTTGCTTGTTCCATGGGAGAAGAGACCAGCACCCACCTGGCTCCAACCTCTTCTCAGGGAGTTGTAGGGAGGAGTAAGGTCTCCTCTCAGCCTCCTTTTCTCCAGGCTAAGCAACCACAGCTCCCTCAGCTGCTCCTCACCAGACTTGTGCTCTAGAACCTTCACCAGCTTCATTACCCTTCCTGGGATGCACTCCAGCGCCTCAATGCCACATCCTTCCAAAGGTGAATTTAAGGCTCTTAGGCTAGCATGAAGGTCACTGTTAGAAAAGTCTGCTTGATAGACAGAAGGGAATGAAAAGAAGTTTCCACATGCTGTAGCCACAGGCAGAGGGTGAAGGCTGCTGGGAGGTGTTTCTGCAGGAGGAGCTGTTGGAAGACAATGAGCATCTCAATACATAATCTTTCTGCACTACTGTTCCTTGCAAAGTTCTTTCTGTGTGCTGGAAGGTTAGCAGAGTTTTACTGTTCATAGAAACAGGATTCCTGCTCTGGGTTGCAGGATTCTGTATCCAGAGAAGACAACTTTTGATCTCAGAAAGCTTTATGACAGATGCCAAGCCAGAGCTCCTGAAAGAGCCTCGCACTGCGGCTCTGCACTTTGACATCAGCCTCAGTCACAGGGATCTGCAAGCTTGGGGGGGAGGAAGCCCAGCAGCAGAAATTGAGTTTCTGACATCTGAAATATTGACAGAGCTCTGACTTGGCTTCTAAGGTATCTATAAAACTTTATCCACCTCTATGTTAAAGGTTGGGGGATAAACTGAAAAAACCCCAACACCACCAAAAAGCAGCAGTCTGCTTGAAGGCTGCTTGCAAGCCTGAGGGAGAAAGGAAGCTGCCAGGAGACTGGGAATGTGCAGACCTCCAGTAGCTTGCAGGGGATGTATGACTTCTGGACCTTCTGGAGAAACAAAGGTTTTCAGTCTGAAATAACTGAAAGACTAATCCCAGAATCCCAGAATCCCAGAATCATTGAGACTGGACTAGACCTCCGAGATCATCAAGTCCAGCCTATGACCTAACACCACCACATAGACGAGACTATGCCAATAAGTGCCACATCCAGTCTTTCCTTAAACACCTAAATCTTGGAGTCTCATCCTGGGGCAGTGCACCCAAAACCCCTCCCCACCACCATCCCCTGGAGATGGGGTGGGGGGAAACAGTGAGGCTGGGATGAAGGGAACCAGAGGAAAGACACCTCCCCCTCCCAGGCCTGTGGGTCTCACACGGGCCCTCCCCCAGGCCATGTGTCCTGCCGGGCACAGAGCCATGCAGGGTCAGGTCTGGACATGCCTTGGGCATGGGTGGGCATGTTTAAGCAGAGAACCAATGGTTATCAGTTCTAGCCTTTGACAATCGTGACCAAAATGAGCTGTCTGGGTAAAACAGGTGAGCTGCAGAGAGCACAGGGCTCTGCTCTCTTGGGTTTTCCCCACCACACACACCTGGAGTATAAAGAGCAAAGCAGCTCAGGAGGGGGTTCCAACAAAAAGAGACCCCAGAGGAATTCCCTCACTCGGCCAGCAGCACTGTGAGTAACTGAAAAGAGAGACTTAGAGGGGATTTAATAGATGTTCATCAGTATCTGAGGGCTGGGGGTCAGGAGGGAGGGGACAGGCTCTGCTCAGTTGCTCCCTGGGATAGGACAAGGAGCAATGGATGTAAGCTGCAGCACAGGAGGTTCCAGCTCAGCATGAGGAGGAACTTCTTCCCTTTGAGGGTCCCAGAGCCCTGGAGCAGGCTGCCCAGAGGGATTGTGGAGTCTCCTTCTCTGGAGCCTTTCCAGCCCTGTCTGGATGTGTTCCTGTGTGACCTGTGCTGGACTCTCTGCTCCTGCTCTGGCAGGGGGGATGGACTGGAAGATCTCCAGAGGTCCCTTCCAACCCCTAGCATCCTGTGAGCTGTGATCGTGTGATCCACTCCTAAGGTCTCCAGGAGCTTCCTGCCTCCTGTCAGCAGGGGTAACACACTGCTCTGGGCCCAGCCTTTCCAAATACTGCTCTCAAACCTTTTGTAACCATTCCCATCTTGTGAAGATATTCTCAGCCAAATATTGAACCTTTATAATCTTTAATAACTCTGGTGTACAGTTAGGTGGGAGGTGGAGCCATACTCATAAATCATTTATATTGTTATTAATTCCCTGCCTCATCCTTCTTTATCCCTAACACACCCATAGACTAAAGAGCAGCAGTTTCACCTCAATATGCTTTCAGAAAGAAAACACAGAAGGAAAACATCTTCAGAACTGAAGATCAGTTCGTAGATTCAGGCATTTTTGGCCTCCACACTGCAAACAATTAAGCAGGGCATCGATGAGATAAAGGCAGTTTGTAATTTAACCTGCTCCCAGCTCTTTGCCAGTGCTCAGCAAGATCATGGGCCCAGAAGTGGTAAATATGCACAGAAACATGCATGTAAGGTCATCTTCTGAGCTGTTTCTGAAGAGCAGCAGAGCTCCTGAACAGCATTAAATCTTCCTGTGATCAGATGCAAATATCACAGCAGGGCCCAGAGAGGGTAAGAGAAGTGCAACAATCAAACACAACAAGGGAGAGATGGAGCCAACAGAGCAACATCAAACACATCAGCCAAGGCATCGCCTCTGACATAAAGGGAATATGGTGGTAAGATCTGAGTGGAAAAGCTGAGGAATCTCTCATAAAAAGGTAATATCTGGTCCATTTATCTCACAATCAAGGGTGGCAAAAGCTTTTGCTCCACTCCGAGACAAAAAGCATTAGCTGAGGTTTCTGCGAGCTGCTTAGCTGGAAACCTGACCAGTCTTGAAGAGGCTGTTAAGGGAAGATTACAGTAAGCTGTGGTTCAGACTGGGGGAAATCATAGGAGGTAATCAAAGCAGAGCTCTCCACGGGCAGAAATTCCACAGAGATGCTTTGGGGAGTACAGAGAGAAGAAACAGGATCTGCCCTGTGGCCACAAAGCAAACCATCGATTCCCAAACATCTGCTCCATCCCACACAAAGAGGCTGCTAACAGAGGCTGGATCCATGTCCTAGCACTGCTGCCTTTAACTGTGGGATTCAGTGCAGCCTCATCAAGGTTGCAATGGAGTGAGAGAAAATGGCCTCAAGGTGCAGCAGGGGAGGTCTAGGTTGCAGATTAGGAAACATTTCTTTGCTGCACAAGTGGTGAGGGATTGGAACAGGCTGCCCAGGGAGGTGGTGGAGTCCCCATCCCCGGAGGTGATCAAGATGTGGCACTTGGGGACGTGGTGTAATGGCCATGGTGGTGTTGGATTGATGGCTGGACTGGATGACCTTAGGGGTCCTGTCCAACAGCAACGATTCCAAGGTTATTTTTTGGAAGTGTTTCACACAGTCACAGACTGTCAGAGGTTGGAAGGGACCTCCAGAGGTCATCCGTTCCAAACCCCCTGCCAGAGCAGAGTCACCTAAGGCAGGGCACCCAGGAACACAGCCACCTGGGGTTGGAAAGGCTCCAGAGCAGGAGACTCCACAACCTCTCTGGGCAGCCTGCTCCAGGGCTCTGTCATCCTCACCACACAGAAGTGTCTCCTCATGTTCAGGTGGCACCTCCTGGGTTCCAGCTGTTCCTGTTGCTTCTTGTCCCATCACTGGACACCATCAAGAAGAGCCTGGCCCCTTCATCCTGTCCCCCAGCCCTCAGCTACTGACAGACATTGATCTGGTCCCCTCTCAGCCATCTCCTCTGCAGACCAAACAGCCTCAGCTTCATCACTGAGGAGAGTTTTGTGTGATATTAAACTCTTATACCACACCTTTATGAGCACCACAGGTTTAGAGCTATTCCTTACAGTGGGAAATAAATTCCATTCTCCAATTTATCCCTCTTACCACAGGGCTCAGAGTGATTTTTCCATTTACCCACAGAAATCAGAACAAACTCAGTATCATCAACAGTGATCAAGAGAAAAACCTAACTGGGAGCAAGAGCCCTTGGAAAGCACAGAGCTCAAAAAAATCCTTCAGGAGAAATTGCAGTGCAGGAGGACAGCAGAAGAATGGTATTGAACAGAAGCTTTTATTGTAAAGTGGAAATAATAATGGTCCTCTTGGGATTGGGTTTCAATTAGAAGCCTGGTTCAGTCCCCTCATTTATCATGTGTTTAGCCTTCAGTCTGAGTTGTGGGTAATTAGGAGGTTGGGTTAAATAAACAGCTTAGTAGCACTTGGCACTGCTGGGCATTCTGCTGCCCTTGAATCTCTGAGAGCAACCCCAAAAAATCAAATTAAATAGCTCTACCTACGCTGTGATTAACACCAAAAGCTGACTCTCTGGCTCATAGAGATAATCTTAATGCTGAAGTAGTTAACTAACTGAAGCTGTGCTTTAAATCAGAGAGTGGGTGCCCAAGTGGTAAATGTAAGAACTGACACAGAGCATTCTCCAAGTGGACTATCACCACTGCACTGCCTAATGGAGTCATAACTCCCCAGGTACAGCAGGGGCTGATGCACCCACGAGGAAATGTGCACTTCTAATTTATTGTTATTATCTGCTAACAATAAAGTCTTCCTTATTAACAATAGCTTCTTCTCTTTTTTCTGCTGCTAATAGAGAGCTGTGCTCCTGTTTCTTTCCCATGCAGTAAGTGTTAGGAGTGTCCTCACTGACATTTAACGTGGTCTCTTCATCAGTTTAATGTCTGTTCTGCTCAGCCTTGCAGCACGGCTGTTGGGCTTTCCCCCTGCAGGGCCTGAGATGATGTACAGCGTTGTACTCCAAGGAAACAAACCACCTTTAGGGAACTTCCCTCCCTCAGACTGCTGTGTCTCAGCTGTACATAGACTATGCCCTCGTGAGGCCACAGCTGGAATATTGTGTCCAGTTCTGGGCCCCTCAGGTCAAGAAGGACCCCAAGGTACTGCTTAGAAGAGTCCAGCACAGAGCCACCAAGCTGCTGCAGGCAGTGGAACATCTCCCTGCGAGGCCAGGCTGAGGGAGCAGAGCAGCCTGAGGGCTGCCCCCAAGGCTGGAACCTGGAAAAAAAAAGTCTCAGACTCTTCACATCTTAATTGCTCAGAATTCATCTTCTGTAACTGTTAAAAGATGCCAATAGTCTGAATCTCTTTGGACTTCAAAGCACCTGGAATAATTTCTATTGCATTTAGTAAGGTTTACATTCACTGACCTTCACCAGCTCCTGGGGAAATCAGCAGGAGAAGAAATAATCATTGTGCTGCTTTGAAAAATGAAGAGGCCATCTGAGCTCCTGAGAGTCACCTAAAAGCTCCTAGAAGAGGCTGAGCTTTTCAAACACTCTGACTTTCTCTTCCAGCTCAGTCAAGGGTGCAGCTCCTGCTCACAGTGCTCACCACTGTCAGGAGGGGGATAGGGCTTCAGATCCCGAGAAGGACCAAAGTGGGCAACAGGAGAGAGGAGACAAAGGAAGGAGTTCCCATTTGATGTGCAAGCTGTGGATGTGAATGTGGCTGTCGACAGCATAACCCTGTAAGCAGAGCCTGTGGAGCACACCCAGGTCAGCGCTCATCACACCATCCATCTCCTGCTCCCATCACAGTGACAGGCAGAGCAATCAGAGCAGGAGGAGTACAAAGCACTGTCTAATCACACAGCTGGGTTCTGACAGATCAAAGGGAGAAAAGAACTCTTTCTTTGGGGCTTTCTTTGTGAAGCAAGGTGTGACACAGTCATTGCTCACACACACACTGTCTCCAGCCCTAGAATGAATTAGCAAAACAAGCGTGATGGCCTGCAGGGGACCTATCCTTGCTTTCCTCTCCGTTTGCAACTAGAACCGTAGCACTGAGGAATGGGTTGGCTTGGAAGGGACCTTTCAGGGCTGTCTTGTCCAGCTCTTCTGCAGTGAGCAAGGGCATCTGCAACTAGAGCAGGTTGCTCAGAGACCCAGACAAGCTGACCTGGAACGTTTCCAGGGATGGGGCATCTGCCTCCTCTCTCTGGGCACCTTGGGCCAGAGTCTCACCACATCCCTTGTAAAAAATCTCTTCCCTTCAGTCTAAATCTCTTTCTTGTAGTTTAAACCATCAGCCCTTGTCCTGTCACAACAGGCCCCCAGAAACTATTTGTCCACCTTTATTTATTATGGAGCAGGTCATCCTGAGTGCAATCACACAACACTTAGAGGATGGCCAAGGGATCAGGCCCAGCCAGCATGGGTTTAGGAAGGGCAGGTCCTGCCTGACCAACCTGATCTCCTTCTATGATCAGGTGACCCGCCTGGTGGATGTGGGGAGGCCTGTGGATGTAGTCTACCTGGACCTCAGCAAGGCCTTTGACACCGTTCCCCATAGCAAGCTCCTGGCCAAGCTGTCAGCCCATGGCTTGGATGGGAACACACTGCGATGGGTTAGGAACTGGCTGGAGGGCCGAGCCCAGAGAGTGGTAGTGAATGGTGCCACATCCAGCTGGCAGCCAGTCACCAGTGGTGTGCCCCAGGGATCAGTGCTGGGCCCCATGCTCTTTAACATCTTTATTGATGATCTGGACGAGGGCATCGAGTCCATCATCAGTAAATTTGCTGACGACACCAAGCTGGGCACAGGAGTTGATCTGCTGGAGGGTAGAGAGGCTCTGCAGAGGGACCTCGACAGGCTGGGCAGTTGGGCAGAGTCCAACGGCATGAGATTTAACACATCCAAGTGCCGGGTTCTGCACATTGGCCACAGCAACCCCATGCAGAGCTACAGGCTGGGGTCAGAGTGGCTGGAGAGCAGTCAGGCTGAGAGGGACCTGGGGGTGCTGGTCGACGGTAGACTGAACATGAGCCTGCAGTGTGCCCAGGCAGCTAAGAGGGCCAATGGCATCCTGGCCTGCATCAGGAACAGTGTGGCCAGCAGGAGCAGGGAGGTCATTCTGCCCCTGTACACTGCACTGGTTAGGCCGCACCTCGAGTACTGTGTCCAGTTCTGGGCCCCTCAGTTTAGGAAGGAGGTTGACTTGCTGGAACGAGTCCAGAGAAGAGCAACAAAGTTGGTGAGGGGTTTGGAACATAAGCCCTACGAGGAGAGGCTGAGGGAGCTGGGGTTGCTTAGCCTGGAGAAGAGGAGACTGAGGGGTGACCTTATTACTCTCTACAACTACCTGAAGGGAGGTTGTAGACAGACAGATGTTGGTCTCTTCTCCCAGGCAAGCAGTACCAGAACAAGAGGACACAGTCTCAGGCTGCGCCAGGGGAGGTTCAGGCTGGATGTTAGAAAAAAGTTCTATACAGAAAGAGTGATTGCACATTGGAATGGGCTGCCTGGGGAGGTGGTGGAGTCGCCATCACTGGAGGTTTTTAGGAGAAGACTTGACAGGGTGCTTGGTGCTGTGGGTTAGTTGCTTGGGCGGTGTTGGATTGGTGATGGGTTGGACGCGATGATCTTGAAGGTCTCTTCCAACCTGGTTTATTCTATGTATTCTATGTATTCTATGTATTATTTCCCCTTCAGAAACCGAAAGGCTTCTCCTGCCCAGGCTGAACAGCCTCAATGAATCTTCAGAAGAGCGAAAACTATCCCAGCTCCCCAGGGACTTCTCAAAGCTTTCAGTGGCAGCTAAATAAGCTTGAAGAAAGAAATCATTTAGGTTAAAGATTCTACCACATTTGGCCAAAGCAGTCAAGGATTCTAAGTGATTTGGCCAAAACAGACAGGAAGGGAAGAGATGATTTCATGTAGCCTTCAGTGATGAGGAGCTGAGACTAATCCAGAGCTCCAAGCGTTAACTGCACATTTTAAAAGCAACATTTTGGGCAGCACACCACAGCTGCATGCTTCAGAAGAGAAATTTGCCACCAATTTTCCTTACAAGTTGAGGTCAATTCTCCCTCCTGTTAAGAGGCAGAGTAGCTTAGCTTTTAGTTAGGATTTTGAGAGGCTGAAAAGTACAGCAACAGTGCCAAGGCAGGAAACAAAATGGATGCCTCAGGTGTAGACAGTGGAAACACCCTGCAAGATCAGCCAGCACAGAGGAGCTGGGAGGTGCTGATGGACTTATCCCTGCGGATGCAAAGTATGGGTAGAGCATCTTTTTCCTTTTCTAGATTCCTTAGGCTTAGTGTCACTAAAACCTATGTCTCATAATGCATTCCAAATCCTGAACTGTGGAAAGAAAAGGGATAGATAGAGGAAATCCAAGCCTGCACCAAGCTTTGTGGTGAGAGGCTGGGATAGAATCATGCGTGCTAAGCTCTTTGGGTTTATTGGTTTGTGGTAGAAAGAGCTGGAAAGGAAGGGACAGAGGACTACCCTGCCATTCAGCATTCATCCAAGGCTGGATTTGCCTTGCAACCTGGGAAAGAAATGAATACTAGGAGAGCTGCTGGAGTCATTCTGGCATTAATTGACTGGATTCCTTCCCCAGTCTGTCAGGTAATTCACTGTCCTGATAGACAGGCTGCAGTGTGGCTTCCCCTGACACTGGAAGGAACCAGAACTCCTACCTGCAATAGAGGGTGCAATAAGAGCATGGTGCAGAGAAATTGGTGAGTGGAAAACAACAGAGAGTCCACAAAGGAAAACTAATGAAAAAAGCAAAGCAAAGCAAGGCAAAACAAGCAAACAAACAAAACCCAACCAAACCCCACTTTTGTGCAACTGGAAGATGAAATTCATAAACCTTCCTTGCTTGTGAAACTCCTACAAAGATGAGGATCTTGTTCTCTAACCAGGCAGGACCAGCAAGGGCTGACCACCTTTTGGTGTATGCCTTTGATTCAGCTCCAAAAGCACAGGGGTCAGGCTCCTAGCAGACAAATCCAAGGAGCCAGCTGAGCTGTAAATTCCCTCAGTGAGTGGGGAAGTGGGGTTGCTTCCCTGCCTGAATACCCCAGGGCAACTTTGCTGCTCTTCCTCCCCTCCTCCTCCTCGCCGTGCCCGCACGTTGTGTCAGTGGGATTACAGCTTCTGAGGAAGTTACAAGCAGAGTTACTGAGGATTGCCATCAGCTATAATCCTCAGGGTTGCAGGGGATTTGTCCTGATGTGCCATTATTGCTTCTTTGCCCTCTCCTCTCTTTAGTTTAAATCTCTGTAGAAAATAAACTAGTTGGGAAGCAGTTTTATCTTCTGCTTACAAAGCATTTTATGCCCTTCTGACATGGTGCTCTTAATGCTCACCCTAACATGCCTGCAAACTGGTGCAAGTCCTAAGAAATGGAAAAGGAGGGGAAAAAGTGCATTGGAGAGAATGAAGAATGTGGAAGACTAGAAGGGTAAGGTGAGCAGCTTTGTTCTTCCTACAATTGGTCTTTGAACCTTGGGAGGAAAGCCCTGCTGGCACTGTTGATGCCCATGGGCAGCTGCTCTGATAAAATGAGCAATAAGAACCATAAAGTATTTTGGCTGATCACACCTGCAAGAGCAGCTACACTTAAACCCCAAGCAGGGTAAATAAAGAAAGGGTCACAGACCTCTTGTGCTCCTTGCAGGGCAGGCAGAAGGATTCATTCCTGTCTGTGGTGCTGGCTTTGCCTCGGGGTGCTGCTGACACGCAGTAAGCAATGAGAGTGGCCGTAATGACACTGCGCAGGCAGCAACCATCCAGCTCCCTGTCAAGGGGAAAGCAACACAGAGATAAACCCCAGCTGAACGGCACAGGGGTGGCAATGGAAAGCAGCAGCGTGGTTTCATTCTTTCTTAATACTTCAGGGTTACTAATGAAGGCTTCAGCCACAGGCAGCCTCCATCTTGCCTACCTCATCAGCTTAGTTAACTCAACAAGGTGCAACCTGCCTGAGGCTATAGGTTAGAATCATAGAATCATTTTGAATGGAAAAGACTTTTAAGGTCATCAGGTTCAGCTGTCAGCCCAAACCAGCCACAGCCATTAAAACCTTCCCTGTCTACAGGGCTGTGCAACACTCCTAGGTGTGGTGACTCCACCAGCTCCCTGGGCAGCCTGCTCCAACACTCAGTACTGCACTCAAGCTCTGATGAGTTTTTGTTGCTGGTTTCTTGCAGATGCCACTTTACCAGATGAAACAGGTGGTGGCAGTGACACGTGTGTCTGCAACATGAGTGTACAAGGAGGACAAGGACAAAGGCAACAATAGCTTGCTGCAAGCCCCGGGGCACAGCGTTGTCCTTGGAGGTTTTGTGCTGCCGATACTCTCAAATCACAGCACATCCTCAGTTGGAATTTCAACTCCCATTCAAGTGTCTTCCATTTCAATATCAAGTGCATGAATAAGTCAATCCATGTCCTACAAACATCTGTGGCATCCAAGTGGTGAGTGAACACACCAAGCCTCCTGCAGCCCCTTGCAGCTAGTGCATCTCACAAGCAGGAGCATAATCCAAACAGCTGCTGCCTGCAGGGAGTCAAAGCTTCACCTTGCTGCTGCAGGCACCTCAAACTTCACTTTACTGACACTATCTGCTAGCTGACTGGGTGTAAAACATTAGCACATCCCTAACGTGCCCCTCAATCTCTTCTGTTCTCTTTCCACCCCAATACAGTTCTGTATTTAGCTATAGAACTGTCCTTGGTGCTTGCAGCTGACTGAGTCTGAGGGATTCAGGCTGTGCTATCCTCCCTTCTGACCTGGATAGCTTTTCCTGTTTGGCTCCACCAAGGGCACAGAGGGAGGGGGTGGCTGAGCTAGCAGGTGTGGTTGTAGAGCTTTCTTGGGGCCCTCTGTCCCTGTGAGGGGACAAGGGGGGACCTGTGCAAGTCATTAAGCTGTGTCTGTATGCATCAATACACTCTGTACAGGTTTATGACTGTTGTATTTAGTTTCTTTTGTGAAGACAGTTCCATTTTTACTGACCAGCTCTGGGTGTGGTGAGATTTGCTCCCTGGGGCAGATTTCTGGGAAAGAAACCCAGTTCCTGGGGTCTCTAATTCAAGCCATGGCACGTGGGGGCACAAACCTTTGCTTCAGGTTCTTCCCAGCCACTGCACCTCCAGCTTGCTCGAAGAAGACATTTCCGTTGTGGAGCAATGCAGAGCGTGAATGCTTTTGTTTGCTTGTTGGGTTTGGGGCTTGTTGGGGTTTTTTGGTGATTCAGCCCTTTTCTTCACTTTGAGAATCCCAGTTTGTACAGGAACACGCCTGAAGTGCCGTGACACGAGCATTTGGAGCTGTGCATTAGGAAGGAAGAGATACGTTTTTAATCTTCTGTTTTTAATGGAGATGAAAGCAGGAGTTCTGCTTGGCTTGCCTTGGCACACTCTCCATATTGATGGATATTGATTGCTATAAATGTCTCATTTAGAGCACATTTTTGTTAGTATTAATGGCTCTTGGAGAGATAAGATGAGAGACTGCCAATCTCATTGGTCAAAGCTGAAGAACACATTACTTTGTTCTCAGATGAGAAAGGAAGACAAAGAGACAGCTCCTGAGTCTGGAGGACCACAGGATCGATGCCCTCAGCATGAGCAGACAGCTGTGGGATGCAGGAGCCAGCACAAAACTCTACCTTAGACTGACTACGAGTGGGAGCTTGCTGCTTATTCTTGACCACGGTTTATTTCCATGGAATTCCAGAGTGATTGTAGCAGGAAATTGATTTACAAAGCACTGTTGATCTGGAGTTGAGCAGAGATTTGGTGCTACCCAGGGGTGTGGGCTCTGTTGGGCTACCTTTTGCTGTGTGAGCAGAGAGAGCACAGGTAAATGAGGACGAGAAAAGCTCACACTTTCAATCTGAGCTGCAAACCCACTTCCTAAACCCCGCTCTCCATGAGGCAAATAATAAAATACAACACTTCCTAAAGCCCTGGTCCCACAGTACAGCAAAGAAAATAAACCCAAATCATACCCTAACAAACTGCCCTATGTTTGCTAGTTGTTTGTTGGGTTTTTTTTGTTACCTAATGTGGTCACTGCTTTGAGATGTCCCACAGATGGACACCTCAACTATGTTGTTGCACGACCTCCTGTGTGATCCAATTATAACCCCAGACCTTGCAGTGAGTTTGATCAGATCCTTCCTTCCCATAGTTTAATGACAGAAGAACAAACAAATATCAAAACAAACCACCTAACCCAGACCAAGCTCTCTGCCTGTCTACTCTCCTCTCTAAATGTCATCTCCAATGACTTATTTCTTTTTCCTTCTCATGAGCCACCACCTTCTAATTCCTGATGGCAAGCAAAGATACCTCAGCAATGGTTTAATAAAGTCACACAACCCTTTCTACCCTGGATAGGATCTTCCAGCAGACTGACACTCCTGAGAACTGTGATTGATGTTTCTCCAATATTTGCAGCTGCTGTGACAGCTGATGGTTTCCCTTGCTGAGCAAGAAGCATCTTGATCTTTCATTTCAGACTGCAGAGTCCTCAGCCTATGATGGGCAATCCCATGTCCACCTGTCCTAGGGGTTGTGTGGCTGCTCCATGCAGCCCTTTGCTTTCTCCAGCAGGTGAAATCCTTGCAGGTTCACCTGAATTTCCCTTGGGCTCTTGCAGTCAAAATGAGTCAAACCCTGTTTTCAAAAGCTGCTCTCTTCCTTGGGCCACCCTGTCCTGCCATAAAGACTCAAACCCATTAGTGCTGCAGCCAATACATCCTGAACCATGCAGCACTGCCTGTGCCTGTTACCACAGTGAGATCATCTCAGGGACAAATTGCCCATTTGCGACCTGACCCGTGGCTGCTGGTTCATTTTTCACCCGTGCAATGCAATCACAAATCAATGATGCTCTTTTGCTAGACCTTTTTAAATGGATTTGACCATCCATACCTTTAATGACCATCTCTTGAGAGGCACCATCCCTTCTTCTCTAAAAACAGATGTGGAGCAGAACCATAATGTATGGAAGAACAAATGGAGGGCAAGCCTTTAGTACAATGTTCTGCAAGGAAAAGAGTAAACCAGGGAAACTGAGCTGTGGCAATGCTTGTCAGCAGGGCAAGAGAGGGGATAAGAGAAGGGTAAAGAGGCCTCTTTACCGAGACCCCATCTCCCATACTGCCTCCAGTTCTGGGATCCCCAGCAGAAGGAAGACACAGAGCTGCTGGAGTGAGGCCAGAGGAGGCCACAAAGATGCTCCAAGGGCTGGAGCAGCTCTGCTGGGAGCACAGGCTGAGGGAGCTGGGGCTGTGCAGCCTGCAGAGGAGAAGGCTCCAGGGGCACCTCAGAGCTGCTGCCAGGACCTGAAGGCATCCTGCAGGAAGGCTGCAGAGAGACTTTTGCTGAGGGGGTCTGGAGCCAGGCCAAGGGGGAATGGACTTAAATTGAAGGAGAATAGGTTTAGGTTGGTGCTTAGGAAGAAATTGCTCACTAGGAAGGTGTCAAGACTCAGGAATGGATTGTCCAGATGGGTTGTGGGGGCCTCCTTCCTCGAGATGTTCAAGGCCTGGCTGTATGGGGCCTTGAGTAACCTGGGCTAGTTGAGAGGTGTCCTGCCCATGGCAGGGGTTTGGCTTAGATGATCTGTAAGTTCTCTTCCAGCCTAAGGTGTTCTATCATTCTATGAGTCTGTGATGGAAATGACATAGATAAGGCCAGCTCAGCTTCGGGGAACTGTGGTGTGGTCAAGGAAAGCACTGGAACATGTGCCTCATTTTAAGTATAATTGACTAAAGTAGCTAAAATTGAGCAGCTGCAGAAGTGCCTGCATGGCTTCATGCCTAATGAAATATTAATCACAAATGGTAGGGAGCCATGATACAAAGGAGCTCTTATTTATACTGAATCGAATTATATCATAATTAAGGTACACATAATCAGCCACAGTGGTAAGTCTGTCACTGCTCTCATCTGAATCAGCACCTTGGAAGAGTGCTATGCCTCCAGTGAAATATTCCTGCCTCTAATTAACCTTGTGAGTGATTTTGTTTTGTAAAGAAGCTTGTAAAGCACCTGTAGTAGTCACAGCCACTGCTGGCAGCAGCACACTCCTGAGGGGAGACTTTGTTCCCAGTGCCAGGAGAACACAGGGTGCAGGGTCAGGGCACTGTTAGCACCTGGAAAGTAAGAAGAACTTCAGCTGCTCCAAATGATGGAAAGAGCGATTCTGCTGTGCATGGGACTGGTGGCAAGCACCTCCACTGCGTGGGGGCTTCACTCTGTTTCTGCTGCCTGATGGAATTCAGAAGCTTAGCAAAAGTTTTTGAGCCCTGTTCATGGACTCACAGAATGATTTATGTTGGAAGAGACCTTTAAAGGTCATCAAGTCCAACCCACTTCAGTGATTAGGGACACCTGCAACTAGATCAGGCTGCTCAGAGCCCTGTCCCAACCTGACCTGGAATGGTTCCAGGAATGGGACTCCTGTTACCTCAACCTGTGCCAGTGTTTCACCATCCTCATTGGAAAAAAGAGTATCTTCCTTCTACCTAATCTAAATGATTTGTTCAACAGACAACTGCCACACTAAAATGCCTTCAAAGCTGACAGCAAACCTTTCCAGTCACTGCCACTGCACAGCACATCCAGCACCTCTGGGTGAAGTGTCCCTGCTGATTCCACTCACGCTTCAAGCACTGCCCACTTTCACCCCTGGCATCAAGAACCTGGAGAAACCACTTCCCTCTTTAGCACATGGGATTCTGAACACCTTCAAACAGCTTCAGAAAGCTGTGCTACAGAATCCCAGCAAGGTGAAATGGAAGGGACCTCTGGGGATCATTCAGTCCAACCTCCTGCCAAAGCAGGGCACCCACAGCACCCTGCCCAGCAGCACAGTGCCCAGGCAAGGTTGGAAGTTCTCCACACAAGGAGACTCCACAACCTCTCTGGGCAGCCTGCTCCAGGCCTCCAGCAGCCTCACACCAAACAACTTTCTCCTCCTCTTCACATGCAACCTCCTGGGTTCCACTTTGTGCCCACTGCCCCTTGGCCTGTCCCTGGGCACCACTGAGCAGAGCCTGGCCCCAGCCTCTTGCCCCCCACAGCTCCTTTGTCTCTTGCTGAGCATTGCTTAGCTGCCCTCTGGGGCTGCTCTTCTGCAGGCTCTCACCCCAGGGCTCTCAGCCTTTGCTCCTCACAGAGCTGCTCCAGGCCCCTCAGCAGCTTTGGAGCCTCTGCTGAGACTTGTTAAGCAGTGGAGGTGTTTGTTCTGTTAAACAGAGAGGACTTGCTGCCATAAGGAGCACCAACAGCACCAGCATTCATGTTTGTTCCCCCAGTACCAGTTTCCCAAGCTGGGCAAAGGAGGTCTGCACTCTCCTCCCCTGTCTCAGTTTCAAAATACAAAAAGGGCAATTTTGAAAGGAACTTCATTCCTTGTGTTTTGTAACCAATGTACCATAAGCCCAAAGTGATCAGAGTGGGAAGTGGCCTCAGCTCTTCTTTGGAGCCCAGAGCTCCGGCAGGCCCTGCTCCTGTGGAAGCTGGTTCGGAAGGGGAGGGTGCTGCCGGTCTCTCAGCTCACAACTGCAGGAGTCAGATGGCTTCCACCAGATTTTAATATGGCACAAATATTTTTTAATTAGGCTGGAGCATCTTGCAGACACAAAATAGCACTGCAGTCAGATCCAGCCAAATGAATTTCCTACCAAATGGGCCAGTTTTGCTCTGTGTGGTTTCTGATGTGTGCAGGCGCTGCCTGCCAAGGCTGAGACTGATGAGAACGTGGACGTGTGCTGCGTCTTGAGTGATCTGCTCATTCATCTCGATCTGGCAGAGCAGTTGGCTTTAGAAAGATGAGAGCTTGGGCAAGATAACCTTATGAAAATAAGCTTTCTCTGCACTGCAGAAAACAAACTCTTGCCTGGGGATAGTTGTTGATGCTGCTGCTTTCAAGTGCTGATCTTCTTAGAAGAGGAAACGCCGCAGGACTCCTACCTGATTCTAATCACATCCCCCAAGTACAGAGCATCTACTGGCAGAAACATTTACATGGTGTGGTCCAGGTGCCCTGGGCTCTTTGCATCATAAACCCACCCTGCACAGACAGTGATGTGGATCTGATGAACCAGCTGTCAGCGCTGACCGGCCAACCTCAGCTGCCGTGCTGGACGGGCTCTGGTGGGACTCGGTGCAGGATATCAATGTGCAGGGCACCGTCCAAGTGTTGAAGGGAGGGCTTCCAGTTGGACTGGGGAGTGATTGGTACCAGATGAGGCAAATCCAAGACACACCTGTTAGCTCTGGGAAGAAGGGATAAAGTTGGCACCATAATGCTTCACCAGATGAGTCACTGGAAGGCAAGCAGGCACCGGCGTTAAGGGGAAAGGCTGAATTGTGCCTTCAGATCTGCCAGCTACACAGGAATAGTTAATATTTGTCACATTCCCTCTGGTGGGACACTGACTCATTTAGATCAGGATTCTTTCATAATTCATCTCCAAGTAAATTACAAAAGGAGCTCTCAAACAAAGAGCACAGTGAGGATGAGTTGAAAGAAGACAATGCTCCAAAGGAGCGCTCAGCTGTGGATGCTCCCTCAGACAGTGTCAGCTGAGGTATAAATAGAACTTGCAATGAGGTCTTACCAGCCACGTTTTGGCAGCTCTCACAACACCTCGGAGTTTCAAGGCACCTCACCCAGATGCAGACCTGAGCTTCTGCAGCATGGACTACCAAGTGGATGACCATCACTGTGCTGGAGAGCAGGTGAGCAGCCTGGGATCAGCAAGCCCAGGAGTGAGGTCACAGGACCACAGGATGGTCTGGGCTGGGAGGGACCTCCAAAGCTCAGTCAGCAGGGACATCCTCCACTAGAGCAGGCTGCTCAGAGCCCTGTCCAGCCTCACCTTGAATATCTCCAGGGATGAGGCCTCAACCACCTCCCTGGGCAACCTGTTGCAGTGTTCCAGGTCTGTGGTAGAAAGGTCCTGAGGGTGGCAACTGGAATGTTACAGAGTGCATGGGCTAAGGCAAAGGCCCCTGGGACGAGTTGTGACTCAGGATGTTTGCTGCACCTTTTTAATCAGGACATGTGAAGCTCAGGGAAGGATTCAGGTCCAAGTTCTCAGTGAATCTTATTTCTAACTACCTGAACATCTTGAACAAGCCCTGGCTGGATCCACAGAGCCTCAAAAACCTAGAGCGGTGAGTCAGGTTCTTGTTTTCATTTCCAAGACAGAAGTCATTTGTTACTCTGAGTTAAAATGCTTCCTTTACAAATGCATTCAGGCTTTGTGCTACTGCGGGGGCAACACAAATGGCAGCTGAAGGCATCCAGCTGTGAGGAAGCCACTGGCCTACCTTAGATCATCTCTGTCACGTTTCAGAGCTTTCAAGTATCTGGAATGAAATAGGTCAGAAATAAATGGTCTGGGAAAACATTTAAGATTGCTGCAAAATCAATTGAGCACTAAAGAAAAAGGGAAGCCTTTTGTGATGCCTAACAATGCTGAAGTGGAATTCCTGCTTTGGTTCAGAATAATGGTGCTCAGCCAGAAACCTCTTCCAGCACAAGTGGGTTAATGAAGGCCATCAGTGGAGGGGTCAAAATACCCTCAAGCTCCTTTTGGCAGAGATCCTGAAAAGGTTAATGAACGAAAGGGAAATGGAAATCCACCTCCAACCTACCCTGTGTCTGCTACGTTTCTGCAACATCTGTGTTAGCATCGAGCTCCTGAGAGCCTGCTGTGGATGGCACTGCTGTTAGCAAAGGGGAAAATAGGCTTGATAATAATGTCATCTGGGTCATCAAATTGCCTTGGTCTCCAGAACACTGGCACAGATCCCTGACAAGAAAAGCTAACATGGATTATTTTAGGAAGTCAATGAACTGTGGACAACTCATGTCTGTAGAAATTATGTTATTACAGGATTTAGAACATTAGTGCCTCTGAAAAACCCAAAGCACTCAAAGACTTGTCCTGCCCTGAGCTGCACCAGCACCAGCCCTGCTCAGGCTGGGAGTGCTCAGCTCAGGCTCTGCTCACTCAGGCACTGGCTGAAGCTCAGGGCAGCTTGGCACAGCCAGGGGCTGCTGCAAGCAGGGAGAAGCTGAGGGGCAGAGCTCCTGCCAAGGCCTGGGGGGCACAAAGCCTCTGCCTCAGTCTTGCTGCTCTGCACACCAAGGGCACTGCCACAGCTCTGCCCCACCTTGGGGGGCAGGAAGGCAGAGGGGGCAGCTGTGGGCAGGAGCAGACAGAAGAGGGGAGCCTCAAGTGCCCCCCAAGGGATTGCAGCCCACGGATGGCATCTTCAGCAGCAAGCTGAGGGATGCCCAGGCTCAAGCCTCTCCTTCCCTGGCTGCTGTCCCAGCAGGACTCTCTCCCTTCTGCCTTCCAGCCCCATCCCTGTCTTCCTCAATCCAGCTCCAGCATCCAGCTCCTCAATCCGCTTCCCATCTGCTGCTGAGCCCAGGCTGGGACTTGCCCAGGGCCTGCCCCCAGCATCAGTGGTGCCAGTGGTGCCATCCTTGCCCTCAGGGCTTGGCTTCCATCTTGCTTTGTGTTTCTGTGTCTCTATCCCATGGCATTGTTCTTCTTCCCACCCCAGCTGGGTTAGTTTCTTCCCCAGCCCATCAGCCTCTCTCCCTTCTTCCCTTTCTCTCCCCTTAGGGAAGGCAGAGGGGTTCCTGGAGAGTCTCTGCCACTCATCTGGTATCATGCCCAGCTCTGACCCTTGCCAGCACTGGGTGGGCAAAGCAGCAGGCCCCATCGTTCAGCACCAGCAGCGCTGCCACCGAACAGTCCCTGGCACACCTCACCAAAGCCGGAGAAGTGATCCGGCTCCCCAGGATGAATGATACCATTTCTCCTGCATTCCTTAGGAATGCTGTGACAGCAACAGTGCACAGCAGCAACAACCAAGTCTGCTGTGAATGACCCTTCCCCTGATGCTAAAAGCTGTGCAGTGTGGCACCGGCTGGGCACCAGGAGCAGAGGGCTGAGTGTGGTCTGCACAGGGCTCTCTCACACTGATCTGCTGCCGAAGGAAAGGCACCGGCAGCGTTTGCCTAAGGGAAATGAACCAGGACAGGAGGGTGCCTCCCCACCTCCCTCATTTCCTTCCTGCCTGTGTCAGCTGCCCTGCCTTGTTGGCCTGAGGGCTGCTCCCCTTCCTCTCCTGTCCCCAGCTAGGGCAGGGGCAGCCTCCGGCGTTGCCCTTCCCCCTCTCCCAGCAGCCAAGCCCGCCGCAGCTGCTGCCCTTATCCAGATAAATGTCTAATCCCTTTCTGAACCCCACTAAGCTCCTGGCTTCACTCAGCTCTCCTGGGAGTTAATTCCACAGGTTAATTATGCATTTGTGTAAATACTTATTTTCTGTAATGGTTTTAATTCTGCTGCCTTTTGCTTCCATTACCAGTCCCCAGGATCTTGTGCCATAAGAAGGGAGGAGCGAAAGTGCCAGATTTACCTCCCCTCCCTGCAATTCAGTATTTGCATGTCCCAGCCTCTGCCCTCTTTATGTCCCCTCTTTGCATTAAACCATCCCAGAGTTTTTATTCTTTCTCCAAGCAGAAGCCTTTCCAGCCATTTGCCATAATTAAAACAATTAATTTCAAGAGAAACGCAGAGCCCTGTGCAGAGAGAGGGAAGAGGAAGAAGCGGAAGGGATGACTAAGCTGCCTCCATCCACTGGGACATTCTGCAGGCCCTCCACTGCTCACACATCCACTCAGAACCCCTCTGCTCTAGGCTATTTAGCTAATAATATTTAAGGGGTTTAATAATCCTGTAAAGTGAAATGAATGTCTTTAATTTATGAGGAGCTTCTCCGGCAGCACTGCTAGGTTTAAATTCGTGATGGCAAAATCCCAGTTCGTGACAACAAGGAGCAGTTACTTTCTTCCTGAGCTGAAGAGTCTGTGTTAATTGTGGGCAGTAAGCTGAGAAGGAGAAAACTGAAAGGAAAAATGTCTCTATCCCCAGTAATCCTTTGGAACAACACTAAAAGCCACACAGTTACTCACACTGACACTGAGAGAAAGCCTTTCTGTAGCTGGGGTTGCTTAGCCTGGAGAAGAAGAGGCTCAGGGGAGACCTTCTTGCTCTCTACAGCTACCTGAAGGGAGGTTGTAGCCAGGTGGGGGTTGGTCTCTTCTCCCAGCACCAGAACAAGAGGACACAGTCTCAAGCTGTGCCAAGGGAGCTTTAGGCTGGATGTTAGGAAGAAATTCTTCGCAGACAGAGAGATTGGCCACTGGAATGTGCTCCTCAGGGAGGTGGTGGAGTCACCATCCCTGAAGGTGTTTAGGAAGAGACTGGATGAGGCCCTTGGTGCCATGGTTTAGTTGATTAGATGGTTCTGGGTGATAGGCTGGACTCAATAATCTCAAAGGTCTCTTCCAACCTGGTTAATTCTATATTCTTAAATTTAGATTTTCAGTTCAGGTTCTACCTGAACAGGAGGAGAAACCTCCTTGGTGTGAGGGTGCTGGAGGCCTGGAGCAGGCTGCCCAGAGAGGTTGTGGAGTCTCCTGCTCTGGAGAGATTCCAAACTCCCCTGCCAAGCTGGGCAAGCTGCTGTGGGTACTGTGCTTTAGCAGTGGGTTTGGACTGGGTGATGACCAGAGGTCCCCCCCAACCCCAGCCGTGCTGGGACTCACTGAATTCTGTTCCATGCAGGTCTCAGGATGCAAACAATGTCTCTGTGTCTCTCTGGATCCCCCTCCAGCTAAAACCTGTCCTGTTGCTTGTGCTGGTGGCTCACTTGGCTGTGTTGGGTGGTGCTGAGGGGCTGGGGGGCTTAAAAACCAAATTCTTAGCAATTTCTCAGAAGGCAAGAAATAGACCTGTGTGCACATAAGTGTGAACACACACACTGATTTGCCTGATGACAGCATGGGATGGGTGGGTGGATGGATGGATGGATGGATGGGTGGGTGGATGGATGGGTGGATGGATGGGTGGATGGATGGATGGGTGGATGGGTGGATGGATGGATGGGTGGATGGATGGGTGGATGGATGGATGGGTGGATGGGTGGATGGATGGATGGGTGGATGGATGGGTGGATGGATGGATGGGTGGATGGGTGGATGGATGGGTGGATGGATGGATGGGTGGATGGATGGATAATCACCTTTCAGGAGAGACTAAACCAGAAGGAAACTTTGTAAGCCTGGTGGTTTGTTGGGATGAGTTCCCTACCAGATAGTTGTGCCTGGGGGTTAGGATTAGTGACTCATTGCCCATTACATTAAAAATCCATTTACATTTGTGCAGCCTGCTCACCTCAACCTGTCCAAGCTGCAGTTGGAGTCTGTCTGCAGGGCTAAGATAGGGCTTTTAACTTCCTGGAGTGCTGCTTGAGAGGTCTTCCATAAAGTATGGCCCAACCATAGTCTCAAGTCACAGTCTCAAACTGTGCCAGGGGAAGTTTAGGCTGGAGGTGAGGAGAAAGTTCTTCCCAGAAAGAGAGATTTGCCCTTGGGATGTGCTGCCCAGGGAGGTGGTGGAGTCCCCATCCCTGGAGGTGTTCAAGAGGGGATTGGATGTGGCACTTGGAGCCATGGTTTAGTTGTCAGGAGGTGTTAGGTATTAGGTCATAGGTTGGACTCGATGATCCTTGAGGTCTCTTCCAACCTTGGTGATATTGTGAGACTGTAACCCTAAAACCCTGCCTGTGAAGGATGATTTCTTTTGGTCTCACAAGAAACAAGGTTGTGACCAATATTGGCATGGAGTTGCCCAACTTTTCCAGTTAGAAACACTTCTTGGAGGTCAATCTTCAGCCTGTTTCCTCATTCAGTTGTGTCTCCCCTATGCTTTCTGTGTTGTTTCTGTATTTTTGGAGTTACATCCCTGCAGCAAGATCAGTGAAAATAAACACTGGTGTCCCCCAGGGCTCAGTGCTGGGACCTGTCCTCTTTCATGTCTTCATCAACAATCTGAGTGAGGGCACTGAGGCTCCATCAGCAGCAGCTCTCACTGGTTGCTTGGCCATTGCTCAGCACTGGGGAGGCCACAGCTGCAGTGCTGTGCTCAGCTCTGGGCCCTCCCTGCAGGAAGGACATTGAGGGGCTGGAGCCTGTGCAGAGCAGGGCAGCCAGGCTGCACAAGGGCCTGGAGCCCCTGGGCTAGAGGAGGGGCTGAGGGAGCTGGGGGTGTTGAGGCTGGAGAAGAGGAGGCTGAGGGAGACCTCCTTGCTCTCTGCAGCTCCCTGCAGGGAGGTTGGAGTGAGGAGGGGACAGCCTCTGCTCCTTGGTGGCAATGAGATTGCTCCACGTGGCATGAGGCAGACCACCCAAACCTGATAGTGTCTGATTTCTACCTCACTTAATTCAGTAAGCAAAAGTCTCCAAACAAACCAACAGAAACTCCTTTGCTGATCTGCCTTGATAAATACAATCAGTAAAGTCTAAAGCTGTGATATAAAAAGTTCCACTCAGCTTAATTAGTCTGGCAGCCAGGAAACATCCCCAGCAGAATGCTTTGATACCTTCCTTTTATTGCAGCGAGAGGAAAGCAAGATGCTCTTGTGTGAGCCTCATCCAAAGGACAAGCAATACAAGTTTATCAGGCTGGGAGCCACCCACCACTGTGCAGTATCCTGGTGATTTGTTTCATTAAGCTGAGCTCCCCACCAAAGCTCTGCAGAGGGGTTGGATGTACTCTTCAAGATCACGAGAAGCCCTGAAGCTTCTAAACTATGATCTGTTTCAGCTGAACCTTGTATTTATTTGTCTTGCTTTGTAACTTCTCTTTATGGAAAAGAAAAGCCTTTGGTTTATCTCTTATTTAGGTAATGTACAGCAGATTAATCATTCTTTACCTGGGTCTGAAAATAACTAATGACTCTACATGAACCTGAGACAGGGAACACTTTGTTCTTGCAAAGTCCTAGAATCCTACAATGGCTCAGGTTGGAAGGGAGCTCAGATCTCATCTGCTCCAAGCTCCCCACCATGCCCAGGGACACCTCTCAGCTCCACTCAGCTGCTCAAGGCCTCAGCCATCCTGGCCTTCAACAGCCCAAAGTGTTCCAGAGTCTCACCACCCTCACAATCAACAACTTCTTCCTCAGCTCCACTCTAACCCTGCTCTGCCTCAGCTTCAAACCATTCCCCCTGGCCTGGCTCCAGACCCCTCAGCAAAAGTCTCTCTGCAGCCTTCCTGCAGGATGCCTTCAGGTCCTGGCAGGCAGCTCTGAGGTGCCCCTGGAGCCTTCTCCTCTGCAGGTACCCTGAACAGCCAAGGATCCTTTTGAAAGAGCCAGCAAGGAGTGGGGCTGTGCCCCGCAGTTCCCTCACTTTGGACCCAGCTGGACTAGGAGACCATCACTGCAGAGATTCATCTCTTTTGGTGGGCAACAAACTGTGTTCTTCAGGCTGTTCAAAGAGGGAGTGACACAGTTCCAACTGCATCCCCTCTTCAAAGTACACACCACTTTAATGAGCTTTCTTCAGAACATGCAACTGTGGTATAGAAAAAAGGAGGGAAAAAAAACCCAAACCAGAATAGTCTCCCAAAGTCAATCTGCATAATTCATGTGTCATCTAAGGTCTCTGCTGCTGAAGTCAGATAAGAAATGAAGAATCTATATTTTATTACAAGGATCTTCTTAAATTGCATGCAGAAATAACCTGCTCCCCTCCCTTTCTTCCTGGCTGTTCCTTTGTGCAGTGCAGGAGAGCTGAAGGAAGTGTTTCCCACGACAGAGGCACAATTGCACAGCACATCTGCCCTCTGCCTGCAGGCCAGGCTGTGCCCCAGCTGTGGGAGCAGCCTGGTGCACCCCCGCACGGGGCCGGATCAGGAGCGCCACGGCCAGCAGGGAGCCAGCCGGCACTGCCGCACGGGGAGGGCAGCGCTTTGCCTTGCACTCTGCTAAGCAGGCAGCTTTGCTCCCTTCTGCTTTGGTGACAATGGCTGTTGAGCTGTCCAGCCTCTCAGTCCCAGCTATAACAACCTTCTGGACCGAATGCTTAATGCCATTGCTCTTGCCAAAAATGTAATTGTGTCCATTGATGCATCAGAAACAAAAGTGTTACCTAATGAAGTTTTCCTTGCCAGTGACTCTGCCTTTCCTTCCTCGCTAATTCCTCGAGGTTATTGGACTACAGCTACAGCAGCAGCTGCTTTTGCAGTCCCCAGCACCTTCATTAGCCTCTTGGAGTCCTTGAGTTCCTCCTGTAGGCAGTAATGAAGCTCTTCCAGTCAGCTTCTGGTATTCTGGGGGCATGTTTATTACAGACTTGAGATGGTTCACACACAAAGATGAATGCCAGCCCAGGCTTCAGCCTAACTGAAGAGAAAAGAAACAACCCACAGCTGAGGAGCAGAGATCTGCATGAAGATAGCTTTCTACTTTCTGGGAAAATTAAACCCAGCCAAGTCTAACAGCTCTGATGGAAAACATCCTGATGAGGAGAGCAGATGGGCCTCTGCCCAAATGAACAACATCAGCACACCTCAAGTTAGGAGCACAGTTAAACATCTTCTTAAATCAAATATGTTCTTTACTGTGGGGGTGGTGGGACACTGGAACAGGTTGCCCAGGGAGGTGGTTGAGGTTCCTTCCCTGGAGCTATTCAAGATGAGGCTCGATGAGGCCCTGGGCAGCCTGATCTAGTTGGGGATGTCCCTGTTGACTGCAGAGGGGTTGGACTGGATGAGATCTGGAGGTCCCTTCTGGCCTGGACTATTCAATGATTCTATGATTCTATGATTCCATGATTCTATGTTTCAGTGATTCTTTTCTAACAAGCTATGCACCAGGGTGAAGTGCTGGCCTGACTGCTCTTCTGAATCTAACTCCAAACACACCTCAAACACCTTTCTGGTGTTGTACCCTGGCTTGACACTGAAAGGAGACACATAGCTGTCTCCAGCTGGCCTGGCTCTTCTCAGTTGCTCCTCACTGATGAAGAGAAGAATCCTGATTCAGACACCAGCTTGAGATTTCTAAGGAACATAGATGGCTTTGGATAGCAATCAACCAGCAGGTGATGTACTTCATCATGCAGGTTTTGGGATCACTGCTACTTGTATGAAGCACTTGAGCTGTGAGACTGACTCCAAAGCAGTTTTATGTAAGGTCAGAGCAGAGGCAGCTGAGAAGCTGAACCTTTCCTGACCTCAGGGATACTAACAGCACCCCTGTGGCATTTGGAGAGATGGAAGAGGCCTCTGCTGTACACAAGAGTTTCCCTTCTCTCTGCCTGAGGTGCCAGGCTCTGCAGCTGGTGGCAGCTGCATGCCTGGAAGGGGCTGCTTGCCACGGGGTTAAGAAGAGAAAAGCCCAGGAGGCCACTTGTGTGTGAAACCATTCAACAGACCCACAGCAAGCCTTGACACAATGCTGTCATCTGTGCCTCCACTGACCTGACTTGGAAGAACACCCTCATGGAGCACTCCTCAACTAGATAGAAGCAGGACTGCAGAATCATGCTTGCAGCCCAGAAGTGTTGCACTGCTTGGTACATTGCTGTCTCTTCTCCCCCCCTGCTTTGATAGGGAACTCCTTTACACAGGTGTTTGAAAACTAAAAGCAGCCTGGGTGGTACTGGGCAGTTGATGTAAGAGCTAAGGAGCTGCTCTGGGAGTCCCAGGTTGAAGAGCTTTCCAGCAGCAGCAGTGTACCTTGGGTTCCCAGGGACAGCTATTTCTGGCTTTCAGCATAATGCTGGGGGGGAGGTTTGGTTTTAAGTATCAGGATAATTTCTGGGCTCAGAAACTGTCATTAAGGATAGTTGTCTCTGTTCACCTCTCGCTCAGATGAGACCAGCACGGTCACAGGCACATTGTAGCCCACAAATCAATACTTACGGCCACAAAGAAAGGAAAGAGAGGAGGAAGAGGATGAAACTGGAACCCAGGAGACAAAAATCCACAAGCTCAGTTTTTAATGCCAATTCTCCTTTCTCACCCCTGTTCTTTTAGGTGCTGTTCATCAAGAGCAAGTGTGCAATGACTAATGAAGTCTAAGTCCTGCTGCCCTACGAGCTTCAGCAAACTGAGCGTTGCTGTTTGCTATCCAGTTCACCAATAAACTCAGGCCCTTGCCTGCAGCTCAGAGCCTGGGCTTGCAGGGATCTCAAACAGCATACAGAGAAGGAAGCATTTTTACCATTGCATTATAACTGCTTTACACTCCTTTGCAGGTAGATCCCAGAATTAAAGGGGGGGAGGGGAAGGGGGTAAAAGGAAAGAAAGTACAGTCTAAGGGCAAAGAGAGCCTCTGGAGCTCCACTAATCCACTGCTCAGGCCAAAAGAAGGAACCTATCTGTTCTTCCCTGGAAGATCACAGAATCACACAAGGTTAGGGGTTGGAAGGGACCTCCACAGATCATCCAGCAGGGATATTGATGTTGGTCACTCCCCACATCCTGTATGGTTAGGACTGCACTGAACTTAAATAAACTTAAAGCTCCTAGTCAGACTGAGCACTTGAGCACAAAAGCCCAACCCCCCTGCCAGAGCAGGGGCACCCAGGGCAGGGCACCCAGGAACACAGCTGGGGGGGTTGGAAAGGCTCCAGAGCAGGAGACTCCACAACCTCTCTGGGCAGCCTGCTCCAGGGCTCTGCCACCCTCACCACACAGAATTGTCTCCTCATGTTGAGGTGGCACCTTCTGGATTCCAGCTTGTCCCCATTGTTCCTTGTCCTGTCACTGGGCACCACCCAAAAGATCCTGGCCCCTTCATCCTGACCCCCAGCCCTCAGCTATTGATAGACATTGATCAGATCCCTCTCAGCTTTCTCTTCTCCAGACTAAACAGCCCCAGGGCTCTTAGGCTTTCTTCATAGCAGAGCTGTTCCAGTCCCTTCATCATCCTTGTAGCCTCTGCTGGACTCTCTCCAGCAGGTCCCTGTCACTCTTTGATTGAGGAGCCCCAAACTGGACACAGTATTCCAGATGCTGGGTTAGGCTAATTCCCTGCTGGAGACTGGGTTAGGTGGTGCACTGTGCTGGGTTACCCCCACCCTGGGGGAGGGCTGTGAGAGCCCTGCTTCCCCTGGGGGACAAGAGAAACCTGATCCAGGTGAACAGAGAGGGACTTGGTTTCCCCCTCCCAGAAGGAGGGGTCCCCCAGGTCACAGGTGGTCTATTCCACTCCCCCTTCCTTTCCAGCAAGCCTAGAAACAGGACACTGCTGCCACTGCTTTCTTCTGCCTCTTCTGCTTGACAAGACCTCAGCTGCTGCTGGTTTCCTGCACTGACCACATGGCTGGGCCTGGCTTCCCCTCTCCAGGCTGCATCCATGCTTCTCTAAAGGACTGAATCCATGTGCATCCAGGGGAAAGCAAGGCCATCCAGGCTTGGCTTTGTATATTTTCCTATTTATCCTCATTCCTTACCCCTGTAAAAAATGTACTTCTCCTGCTTCCAAGCCACCTCCAGATCACTTCATTCCTCTCCATCCCTCTTGCCCTACCCCTTTTTTGTTTGGTTGGTTTCTTTCCCTTTTCCTTGTCAGGGAAGGGGAGAGGGGTCAGGGCAGGAATTCTCAATTCGCTATGAGCTCTTAAACTCCAGTGAAGGCTCAAACCACCACATGCACTGAAGCTGATGTCTTAGCCACAAAATACCCCTAAGTGAAACCCAGGTGCCTCAGATCTGTCAGTCACAGCATCAGCCCGGAGAGGCTACCTCGGGGAGACGATGCAGTCCGCACCTGTTGGGCTGCTGGCAGCCCTGGCAGTAATGGTCCCCATCTGCCATGGTCCCCACTCCGGCAGTTCCTGCAGAAGCAGTGCAGATGAGAGCAGAGTTTGCTGGCTGTGAGCACCGATCACAGCTGAGTGTCTTCCGAGCATCCCTGTTACTGCTGCCTGCCGCATTTCAGTTGGGTCCTGCTGGGACATCCTGGGCCTCAAGCCACCATTTATGCCCAGCAGATGACTTCAGGCCCTCAAACCTCACTGCTGTTCTCTACCCTTGTATCATTCAAGTCCAGACACTGCAACTTCCCTAAACTTTCTGCATGCTATTCACTTTGCTAAAGGCTTCTCATGCTGCTTGAGCTCCTGGCAAACCATTGCCCACATTCAGCCTGAAAGAGCAAAGCTCATTTGCTTCTGAGAAGCCCTAAGAAACAGAGATATTCTCAGCTTATAAGGGAGCTCAACCTACTCACTGTAAGATCGTTTTGCTGGGTGAATAATGCAGTCATTTTCTGTTCATCCTATTTTTCTGGTAGGCCATTTACTATTTTCCTTTTTTTCCCCTTAACAATAATTAACCTTTTAAACCTTTTACTCTCCTCCCCCTCTCCCCACCCCCCCGCCGTGTTCTAACTCATGGAAATCCCAAACTTGCTACTGATAATCTGCATTTAAATTGTTGGTTGCCTGCTTTGCATTTCTCAAATCAATTATTCAAATGCCTGCCAAGCTCCCTTTATCTTCCACTATCACTCTGGAATCAGCCTTGCTGTCAGCAGTATCAGTGCCAGTAGTAATTGCATTACTCCTTCAGCAGGTACCCTTGAACCCAGACAAACCAGTGCATCTATTCTATTCTATTCTATTAGGAACCACTGTCAGCTGGGGTTTAATATCCTTTCTTTTCTGTCCACTTCCTTCAGAGGCTGTTATCATCTCTGTTACTGCTGCAACAAATTGTCACCACCTGATAGCAGACTCTCATGACAAAAGCTGAGCAGGAAAAAGTGATAGAGTTTTGCCTAACACTGATTCCTGCTAAAAATAGACACTTCCCCTGCCCTTAGGAAGGCTCTTGGCTGGGATTTTTATCCTGTGACATCCCAGAAGGCAGGAGTCACCAGTGAGTATCCTGTTAGCTAAGGGCCAGCACAGCTGCACCACTGAAATGTTAGCTCACTGCTCCAGTCTCTGTGCTTAATTCAGGATCAAATGAATAGGATAGGATAGGATAGGATAGGATAGGATAGGATAGGATAGGATAGGATAGGATAGGATAAAACAGAATTGAATTCACCAGGTTGGAAAA